>NC_138949.1:30030486-30745486 GCF_965226115.1 Aulonocara stuartgranti
GCCCTTTCCACTTTACCATTTGCTAAAAGCCAGCGAGCAGATTCAGGAATCCACCTACAATTATAATCATACAAAATAATCAACCATTAATTACAACGATTATAAGTCAGATGTGGGAAATACACTTCCAAAAAATGTCATGAATTAATGTTGTTATGAATAAAAAACATCTGTTTTGTTCCCCTGCTGTTGTACTTCACTTACCACCAGGTTAGAACTGCGAATCCTAACGGGGCTGTAACTGTCATGGTCAACGTCCGCCAGTCAGTGAGAAGAAAGGCCATCCCAGCCAGCAGCATGTAACCTACAGACCAGGCCAGGCTGCCAATCACCCCAATAGTTGACCTATGACTTATGTCAGCCCACTCAATGGCTGAAAGGTATGAAAAGTACCAAAATGAATGATTATTAGTTTATTGTTAATTATGAATTTTAAACCTACAACAACTGATTTTAGGGGCGCAACATGTGATGTGTTAACATTTTTTGAAGGCAAAAAAGTCATTTACTGAGAACTATTGAGATGATGCTGATTCCTGTCAGTGAAAATCCAGTGAAAAATCTCAGCACTGCAAACAGTATGTAGGAGTTTGCAAATGTGCTGGAGAAGCCGAACACGATCGACAAAATGTAAGAGACCAGAAGCATGGTTTTTCTCCCATACCTGGAAACAGCACAGGAAGTACATTTTCCCATAACAACCTACAAAGGCCTCAAAGGGGTTTCACAAATGTAAAAGTACAGTCATGTTTTTTAAGTGTGGTTTTGACCAAAGAATTATCACAACTATTATTCCTTGTGCACGATAAATTTAACAATGGAAAAACAAATGCATATCCAGCATAAAGTGAACTGCCTTACTTATCACAGAAGAATCCAAAAGCTAGGGCTCCGATCATAACTCCAACGAAGAATATTGTGTTTGTGGTTTTTGTCAGGCTCTTTTTATCACAGACAAGGTTCCACTGGGAAAGAAACCCACAGAGGAAAGCATCATTTAATTTGATCCATTTAGGTACTAGTTTCTTCTATTCAGGCCAATGTAAGGGTCAATATTTTTTTAAATAAAATTTGAATTTCATGACAGTCAATTTATGTCACACACATCTGTGCATGTTTTTTGTTTTTTGCAATATTAGTTTTTAGTCGTACACTATTTTTACTGTACCTCTGTGGCCAGCGTGGAAATGAAGGTGGAATTGTCATAAACCCATCCACTCTGACACCAAACTGTGGGCAGGTCAGTGCGGTTGGAGTTGTTGGATAAAAGCTGAAACTGAGGCTCTGCGAACATCTCACAGGATTTCGGCTCCCCATCTTCTCGTACAGGAAGGCTGACAGTCAGTTTCTGCTCCTGAGTTAAATTTCTGAAGAGTTCTTCTGAAGACTTCTCCAGCGTGCTAATGTCACAGTGGTGAGGGGGCACAGCAGCAATGAAGTTATTTAGTAAGAAGTGACAGGGGAGAACCATCCGCGAGGTGCACAGCAGGATGAGGATGGCGATTTGGAAACGCCCAAACCCATCGATTTCCTCGAGGATGGTCTCAAACTTCATCTTTGCTCTGCTTATGACTGCAAAAGTAAGAGGTTTAGAGTTAGTTTAAAATGTCAGAAAGTTAAAGATGTGAACATGTATCAATACAAAGACTGAGATTACTCACCTGCATAAAAAGCTGCATAGGGTGCATGCACTCGAGCTGCAATGTCCTCTTCTGAGTTCTCTGCCCCCTTTTATATGATAGGGTTGGATTTAAGCTCTTCAGAAATTTGCCTGGCAAACTGACTTGATCATTAACTTCAGGGTGACCTTTGAACATCATTACATTGCAAAATATGTCAAAGTCCAAGTTGGTACTCCAAGTTACACATTGGAGAAGCTAGTACAAATGTCAAATGCCCCTTAACCCTCCTGCTACATGAATGTAAGGACAATAAAATTTAAATAATGCAAACCGCAAAACCAAGCAAACAAATGATCTCCATAAAAAGCTTGTGACATTTCCCTTCATAAAAATCAGTAAGCGAAAGTGACTCTGGGAAAGGACAAAATGTTCTTACTCTGATCTCCGTGTCTCGGGGTCTCTGTGTGGGTACCTTCTACAAAGTTCACAGTTCAATAGAATGCAGATTTTAAGGCAAATGCCTCAAACAAGCTAGGCTGGTTAGTAACCCATCCACTGATAACCCTCAGCCACATTTTAACTTACAAGTGTTAGTCCTTCTTCCAGGAACAATTGAGCTTCAGACACGCCGCACTCTGCATACGTTTAGGAGAGAAATGATGTAATGCTCGAGGGTCACTAGTCAGCAAATATGACAATTAAAATAACTGATTGGATAGCACTTCTAAGATATTAATTCTCTCACAGTTTATACCTGTGTACATTATTAAATTAAGATTTAGTCATGAACCGTTTTACTTCACATCTGTTTCTAATGTATTGATGTAAAGTAAAGTAAGTAAAGTAAAAATTTATTTATATAGCACCTTTCAAGATAAAAATCACAAAGTGCTTCACAGAAGCTAAAACCTAAAAATAAAAATCAACCAAAAGCAAGTTTAAAACCATGGTCGGCAGCGGCAAAGCCAAACACAGGCGCCATCATACCGGAAGATGTTTCACCTTTAACAATAACAATGTAAAAATCAGAAACAGATACAAAAGAGTTAAGAAATACTACTTTAATTCACACAGATAAACGAAACATGTCAGTTTAATCAATTACACAGAATAGTACAACATGTATACATGTTTTTTTTACTTGGCTACATGTGTGTCAGTGGATGTTTCAACCATCCATCCATCCATCCATTCGCTACCGCTTATCCTTTTCAGGGTCGCGGGGGGTGCTGGAGCCTATCCCAGCTGTCATAGGGCGAGAGGCGGGGTACACCCTGGACAGGTCGCCAGTCTGTCGCAGGGCCAACACACAGGGACAGACAACCATTCACACTCACATTCACACCTAGTGGCAATTTGGATTATCCAATTAACCTATCCCCACAAGCTGCATGTCTTTGGACGGTGGGAGGAAGCCGGAGTACCCGGAGAGAACCCACGCAAACACGGGGAGAACATGCAAACTCCACACAGAAAGACCCCGGCCTGATGGTGGAATTGAACTCAGGACCTTCTTGCTGTGCAGCAACAGTGCTAACCACCGTGCCACCGTGCTGCCCTATGTTTCAACCAACCAAGCTTATTTAATTATTTAAGTGTGTAGAGCAGGGGTGGCAATTCCAGGCCTCGAGGGCCGGTGTCCTGCAGGTTTTAGATCTCACCTTGGGTCAACACACCTGAATCACATGATCAGTTCATTACCAGGCCTCTGGAGAACTATAAGACATGTTGAGGAGCTAATTTAGCCATTTAAATCACCCGAGGCCTGGAGTTGCTCACCCCTGGTGAAGAGCAACAATAGAGGAACTGCAAATGTTACAAGCAATTCCATTGAAGAACCATCTGCACACTGCACAAAAATTACTTTTCAGGTTTACAATTTCCTGCTACTTGGAAAATTAAAGAGTAGAGGCCAAAAGGTCAAATATCATGCAATTTGAATTTGAAAATTGCATTTTATGCTGGATACTATTACAGATCATCGAATCCTCACTGAATCAAAATTAAATTAATATTTAAGAAAGAGGGGGCCTCTGAAAATTAGCATCTACTTCACCATTTTTGAAAATAGTCAGAGGTTAAAATGTATTTGAGTTATTTCTGGTTTTAGTAAACAACTTTTGATCAAATAGCTGAACCACTTTTTGTAGCATTTTATATGTTTTTTTTCCCCAGCTACAGATGTGAGAGACAGAATGTAAAAGTTAGCAGTGCCATGCTATCATGGTGCTTTTGTGATTTTTGTTTGGGAGTTGACCTGCGCAAATACGCATGATGATAAAACACTGTAATTTGGAAGTTCAAAGTTGCATCAGCAAGATATTTCCTCATGTTCAAAACATTCTCCTCATTGAAATCATATCACAAACATCTGTGATGATTTTAAGCAATCTGGCAGGACAACATTTGGCTATGATCACTTGCAAACCTGTAAAAATCATTCTAAATTTGGGAATAAACATGTCTTCAAGCATGAGATTGTGTGGGTGTTTTTATGGGGCAAAAAAGTCCATCAGAGGCACAGTTCTTAAGTGGAGTAACGCACATGTTCTAAATATTGGGATATATGTAAATACACTGTAGATATTTTCCACATCAAGTAGTAATAGATGAAAAAAGGGAAAAACGCATAATTTTGTTTTGAATAACTTTTTGTAAGAAGAATTTAAACCATTAACTTACATTACTCAACTTACCTGCAAAAGTCTTGAGCCACTTTCTTCTTTGCTTCCAAGGAGCCAGAGTTTCTTGCGTGTTTTTAAAGTGTTCTTGAGAAATGATTCTTCAAACTTTCTGAAGGTTTTTTTGTTTGCTTCTCAGTTAAGCCACTTACCACTGACCCAGGGGCGGAGCGTGGGGGTGGCTTACTGGGCTTAAGCCCGGGTTGTTTTGTCAGAAGCCCGGGGTATTTTGGAGTGCAATTTTTTCATAGTTAGATGCCTGGCTGACAACTGTATAAAACAAAAAGTACACACAATATTCGAAGCACATAGTGCACACTGTGGGAATTTACGACTGTGCGTGAATCCCCCCCTGATATTGGTATGATCCAAGCTCAGGCACTAAGCGACTGAGCGAGGGGGCGGGGCAGCTGCTGCCCGTCAGTGCGCTGTTGGAGAGACGGAGCCAGCCATACTAAGGAGAGCTTAAGTTTGACCAGGTACCAAAGCAAATCATTCGTACCGTACAAATAATGTAAATATGACGGTGCATCACGAAAGATTGATATCAAACTGATCACTTGACCAATATTACGTTACTTGCTCTTCAAGTGAATCAACAAATGGCGAAATGAAAAGCCGAACAAATGCTATTTTTTTTTTTAGAGATTCTTAGCTTACGTGTGTTTATTTCATATTTTCAGTTCTTACCCTCCCCGACTAAATCGGTTTCAGTTATGTACTGAAATATAAGAATGGACATTAGAGGGTTCTTTCAAAGAAAAAACTCAGGTAAATGTTATTTTATATATTATGCTTTGTATGTTGTTCAGTATATTTGTATGCAAAACAAGAGGGATTTCAGTACACAGCAGGATATTCACATTTGTAACCAGATATTTACACTTTAGGGAGAAAACATAAAACATTTTTACTGCACAACATCAATTTAGAGTAAACTTTTGTTTTAGATAAATATTGAAATATCTTTTGAATTAGTTAAATGTCACAATAAAGAGAGACAGAGCTTTCTGTTTTTTATCACTTTCATCAAATTTAGGAGTACATGTACACTAAGTTTATTGTTAATTAATAAGAAAACTCCAGACGATTCCATTCTGAGCTGAAGAAGCTTCTGATAGGTTAGTAGAGTCCATGTGAGTAAACTGGTGGCACAGCTGTGGATGCATATAAGGCAAAACACAGAGCCTGTTTCTGTGACATGGGAAAATCAAGAGATGTCAACCAAAACACCAGGAAAAGAACTGTGGAGCTCCATAAGTGTGGCTCAATTTGAATACAATTTGGTGCCATTTGCAATTAAGAAATACAGACGATTTCTCTCTTTACTCTTAAAGTTAACAAATATGTTTTTTATATTTATCAATCTAAAAAAATAAACATTTAGTCTGATTTGATGTTACAATTAAAAAGTGTTTGTGTTTTTATCTGAAGAGTTTGTAAATATCTGTATATTTGATGATTGTCAGCACAAAGAGGGAGAGAGGAACAGAGAGGGAGATGGAGAATGAGGACAGAACAGAGATGAACAAGAGCAGGTGAGACACACATGTTAGTCAAATGGTTGTTTACCAAAAGTATCACCGTATCATAGGTACTCATGTATCTCATACCTAGTGTTTCTTTTTAGGTTTGTTATTTTTCAAATTCTATATTTATTAAGTTATGCAGGCTTGTTTGCACAACAAGGCTAAATAATTATATAAACCTTTCTCAATCTAAATATTGTACTTTGGTAAAAAATTAAAAAATAAATGTAGTGCAGGTCTATGATGATTTTTAGTGCTACTATCATCTAGTTCTGATTCTGGTTCTGTCTTGGTTAAGTCCCAAGTAGTCCTGATTTTGAACTGTTGTAGTCCTGTTTTAATTCTGGATCAGTTCTTGGTCTGGTTGAATTGGGGTTTAGTCCTCGTGTCTTGATACAGCCCTGATTTTGTTCTGCCTTGCTGCTTAATTAAAAAACTAGTTTAAGGTGTTCTGCACATGTGATATATATTTTTCCCTATATGAAGTCATTCTTTTTTGAACAAAACTCAAAACAGAGCCAATTAATCTTTCAGTCATTTCTACCCCCCCCCCCCCCCAAGGGGAAAAAAAAATCCCACATGCATACTATCCTTTTGGGCTAAGCCCCGGGTGTTTCAAATGTCTGGCTCCGCCTCTGCACTGACCTATCAATCAATCAATCAATCAAGCATAAAAAGGCACCTAAACTCAACAGACAAACCAATGTTGAGAAGTAGAGCAGAGCAAATAAAGAATTATGCCTATTTTTTCTTCAACAAAACATATAAAAGTGACCATAGTGGCTTTTTTCATAAGAATGCATTGGGTTTTTCTTTTTTACTCACCTTTTTTACTCACTATGTGTTAATAGACCTCTCTGCATTGAATTGTACTTCTTATTAATCTCTGTCTCTCTCTTCCACAGCATGTCTTTATCCCGTCTTCCTTCTCTCACCTGAACTGGTCACAGCAGTTGGCCGCCCCTCCCTGAGCCTGGTTCTGCCGGAGGTTTCTTCCTGTTCAAAGGGAGTTTTTTCTTCCCACTGTCACCAAAGTGCTTGCTCATTGTTGGAATTTTCTCTGTATGTATTATTGTAGGGTCTACCTTACAATATGAGGCGACTGTTGTTGTGATTTGGCGCTGTATAAATAAATTTGAATTTAAAAAAATTACATTAAAGGTATATAAATGTATAAATTATAACTGTTGGCTAAATTTGACAATCTGTATTTATTAACTGAGCAAGTGTTTTGTTTTAGTCATCTGAAACTGATTGAAGTCATGCTCAAGTACAATGGGTATTCGTTACGGTAGTGACCATATTTGGACACTAGGTGGTGGTGTAGCCTCTTCTTATAAAGATAAATTAAACTCAGCATGCTACAGCAGGTGAAATGACAGGATTAACACACTGAATAAGTAATAAGCTAGTTTGTCTTCCGTATTTAACATTATTTTCTCATAATTTCAGAGTGTCTAGTGCACTGGTCAAACGCACAGGACATAAAAAGGAAAAAAAGGGATACAAGTCCTTTTGGACTTTGTTTGCGGTTCACTATTTTGTTAATCAAGCATTAAACAGAATAAACCAGCAGCCCACACTAAAAGCAATTAATGTGACTGATACACAGCAGCAAGAGTTGTAAGAAAGCAAAGAGTCTCTACGATACTATATAAAAGTCCTCAAGCAAACCCTTTTAAAAGGGAAAAAAAATCGCAGAAATAAAGGGTTGGCACAAATGTCACGTGCAAAAAAACGTCAACAGCTCATTCTGGACAGTGGGTGACGGATTGACCGTGAATATATAGTAACTGTATCCGCACAAAACTGGAAAAATAAGGCCCTTAAAAACTTTTATTATCTTACATTCTTTCTGTGTGTAAACGACTGTTGATTAAATGCATCTATACTGAAACTGGAGAAATATGTCCCTTTGGTTTCAATTTAACAGGTAAACCTTGTTATCAGTGCATTTCACTTCAACCCATTTCAAAGGATGAATTAGAGTGGAAACTGTGAGCCAGGCCTGCTCGGATCACTTCTGAAAGAATGGTCAAAAATTCCCATAAACACACACTTAAACCCTGTGGAAAGCCTTCCCAGAAGAGCTGAATGTCAGGAGATCCTGAAGCCTCAGAACATGAAGAAAGGAAAATATTTACATTTCATTTTAACATCATTTGTTATTTAATATTTTTTATCGCTTTGTTCTAAAATTCAGAAATTGGAAAAAAAAAAACAAGAAAAAGTCAATTAATTTATATATTTTTAATGTTTCCTAGTTAAGACAATACCAAAACTTAAACACACTGTTTTGAATAATCATACATGTTCATTTATTTTAAAGAACATGTGAAGATTTGTGTCAACTCAGAGAGGAAAGCTTTCTGAATGTATATACACGGAGAAGTGCTTTCTAAATGACAATCTTTTATTTTTTACATAAAGTTCAATATTGAGTACACATACAGACAAATACACACATGAAAAGCATCTAAGCAGTCAAAGAGAGAAGCGTTCTCATGAGAAAGCTGATGTTTACCCTGCGGAAGCTATACAGTCTGCACCGTCTGTGGCTTTCACTTAAACACACACACTGACGGATGAAACGTCTCCCTGGCCATATGTCTGTGTGCTTCCCCTACGCACAGGAAGTGCCCTCGAGGGCGCCGAGAGGTTAATGACGCCACACTAACACAAGGTCAGAAAATGTAGCACATTGAATAACAAAATAACTGGAATGTAAGATTTTTTGCTTATAACTTTTCATTTCTGAATATAAAGATGAATAAGTAATAATAGTATTAAATTAACTAAAACTCAGCATTTAAATTGTGACAATTTACTTAGAAGACAGAGCTTTGTATTGAGCGCCTCTTTGGGCCATCGAAACCACAAAACCACAACTTTGCTATTCTGGTTTATTCTGTCTGCTGAGACACTGCCATTTTTGGCCAAAGGCATTTATTTTCATTGCTTGAGCTCGGCGACATACAGCAGACAGATGTGGTTGTGCAGTAATTGGTGCACATAATAAAGCACTTAGTAGTTAAAGAGCAAGATATTTCTGTAAGGAACTAGTAGACACCATCTGCTACAATAAGCAGCTTTATTTATACAGCACAGCTCTTCAACAAGTTAGTTCAAAGGTCTTTACAAACACAGGGGTGACAAAAAAGCCAGAAACAATATTAACTGCTTTAGCGTAGTGTTGGGCCAACTCATTGTACCAGAACAGAGTCAGTGCACCCTAGCAGGTGTCTGAACTCAGCTGGACAGATGAACATCAATATTCTAAAAGGTTTACAGTGGAGGTGGAGTGCTTTCTCTAACAAGTCACTCCAAAATGTCACATTATTGTTGAATTTGGGTGAGATCTGGTAACTGTAATTATATTATTCACACCATTTTTTAAACCATTCACTTTGGTAAATGGTAAATGGTAAATGGCCTGTATTTATATAGCGCTTTTCTAGTCCCTAAGGACCCCAAAGCGCTTTACACAACCTGTCATCCACCCATTCACACACACATTCACACACTGTTCACTTTCTCCCATGGGGCTTAAAAAAGAATCATAAAGTAAAGGTTATCGCTCATAACAACTTTGTATTATTTGCAAAGGATCCATTATTTTTCCTTATACTTGTTGTTTGCCACCTGTCTGTAGGTGGAGCAGCAACCTCTAGTGCTGAAAAGCTATGAAACTCTAATATAAAAGTACCTTTTAATGTTGGCAGTAATCCATTCGTTTTTTATATTGAAGCTATTCTGCTTATTCTCAGCTTCATATTTTAATTCTTGGAATCCACTACAGTTGATTTGAATAAATCCCAGTTTAGAAATGAAGCATTTTTATGTTATACTTGGCCATGATGCAGTCCTTCAGCTCATTTTGCATGAAATAAGCCATTTTTGCTACCCTCCCTTTAAATCAACTTTCTTCTGATTGGCTCTCCCTTGCAAATAGAAGGTGTGAAGAGCATGTAGGCAGGGTTTTCTGTGCTCAAAGCCAGAGCTGTGTCTGGTGAAAGTGAGGCTGATCTGGACAGCACACCACCTGCGGGCCCCGACCTCCGACCCCAGCTAGGTAGATCTCTCCTGCACGTTGTCCACCACCCCAGGCCGAGCACATCTTTCCAACGCTTCAACCTCCGGCTCCAGCTGGGCAGGACCTGCTGGCTCTTCAACCTCTGAGCAGGTGAATGCACAGGTGGTGGGGGTGGAAGTTGTTCAGCTGAGCTCCTCCAGGGAACAGGCACGGGTGCAGGCTCTTGCCGGGCACTAGCTGCTCCCACCCACGGAGTGTGTACAGGTGCAGAGGGAGGCTGTGCCTTGGGTGCCCTCACCCTGGGAGCCGGCACAGGTGTCAGAGTAGACCAGACCTCAGCCACTCGCACACATTTGGGAGACGCCGGTGGGGATGGCCGCGGTGGCGGCCAGGACCTGATCTTAGCTGCCAGATCCTCAATCACCTGCATCTGGTGCTCGGTCCGCTTCTGCGGCTCCTCCTGGTGAGGGTGTGCCACAGCTGCCTGTTCCTTCTGCATGGCCTCTAGGTCAGCCAACATTTCAGCCAATCTTGGGTTTTGTCACCACTGTAATAAATCCACGGCAGACCTGACCAAGTTTCCATGATTTTCAGCATGGCAGCAGTCGAACGCACACAGGAACAGCAACACAAATTCAGGACCTAATACAGACTTTAAAGCCGCGCTGCAGACCACGCTCTGCCACACACTGCCTTGTAGTTGTTTTGCCTCAGCCAAACAGTTAAGTTGTGGTTTACATCCTTGTCTGTCCACCTATGATGCAGTATACATATGTAGTCAGTAGTGGCCAAAAACTCACCTTTGATTACCATATTGCATTTACTTCATCAATTAATCCAAGTGAACATTTATCCTAGATTAGCACTGCGGGGTCTTTACCTTACTGGTAAGTGGTGCTATAGGAATAAAACTGAACAGATCTAAAGAAATTGTTCCTGACATTTGGGTTTGTTAGAACAGGACGGCTGGGTGACCACAGCCCTTTCAACACAGGGCTGACAGAACTTTTCCTCCATATATTAAAAAATACAATACCCAAAATAAAACATTAAAATAAAAATACATCAAGGCAGATTACTATACTAAAAATAAAGATAAAAGTACATTTATTGGGTTTGTTTTGTCAAACTTTGCTACTCAAAGACAATGAGGAGCAAAGCACAATTAAAAGTGCTTGTTCTGATGGCAACTTTAAACTGTAAATAGTAGCTAAGTGTCCACACTTGGGGTTTTGTGTTTTCTAAACAATGTGAGGACGCTTAAACTCCATGGTTCCAGGACATCTTTTTTCTCTGCTGCCATTTACACAACTACATTCACGCCTCAAAATATCTTAAAAGTGTATTTTGTGACCCAGAAAGAGTAATATTACAACTAAGTAGCTGCCGCCATTGTTGGAATTCAACTTTTGCGAGATCTCGCAAAAGTTTTGCGAGATCCCGAGTTAGTTTTGCGAGATCCCGAGTTAGTTTTGCGAGATCCCGAGTTAGTTTTGCGAGATCTCGCAAAACTTTTGCGAGATCCCGAGTTAGTTTTGCGAGATCTCGCAAAACTTTTGCGAGATCCCGAGTTAGTTTTGCGAGATCTCGCAAAACTTTTGCGAGATCCCGAGTTAGTTTTGCGAGATCTCGCAAAAGTCCGTCTTAATTTTTTTTTCTCCCATGTCCCCTGTGGGGCTCCGTAATAAAGCAATAAAGAGGACTGAAAAACAGGGACAATGAAAAGATAAGGGAAGAGTAAAAAAAACACCATTTCGGTCAGGCTAAAGTTTGGTGATGTATTTTAATGATCCAATCTGTTTGATTGCAACAGATTTCTAGAACAAAATAAAAGCCTGAATCTTACCGTAGCCTTGTATCATCTGTTGTTAGACTGCAGCACAGTGTAAAACTAAGAAATTACTTTACAGTCTCATTTTATGGTAATTCCTCTGTAAAATCACAACTCAACACTGTTTCCTACTTCTGAGGTACTTGTCTAAGTAAGAAACAGAAGAAAAACTTTTTCTTAAATCTCTCACCAATTATTTCTTTATTTACAGTGTGTGAAGGATGTGTTACAAATGTAGCGTTTTTATGTTTATTAATAGGGAATTACCCCTGACCGCTTTGCCACCCTGTCCCATCAAAAGGCTTATTTTTGTCGCCTTTCCTGATCAGGCAAACTGGGCTCTGCTGGGGTCAAACAGTAGAATGATTAAATAATCATTGCATAAGCTCTTTGTCTTTGTGCTTCCCAGATCAGAACAGTTCCTGAAAACAAAATTCTAGACTGGAAATGGTTTGATTTGGCCAAGCATTGTATGAATGCTGAGTAACTGTATTCCCACAGAAAACAGATTGTCAGAACTTATGTGATGTCAGATAGCCATTGTCTTACTATGTCACAGTAAAAAATAGCTGGGTTCCAGTGTAGCAAACATTGCTGATTATTAATAAAGAATTAATTGTTTTGAATAGCCATTTCCCCGAATGGGGAGGAGGGAGAGATAATAAAATTACACAGAAAGCTGAGACTTCTCACTTCAACAAATATCTGCTGTTAGTCAGTTTTACTGTTTTACTTACCATCAAGGCAAAAGGTTTTGGCAATGGCACAAATTTTGTGTTTCATTTTACTGCTTCAGTTTTTATTTGGTTTATATTTGTTGATGACATTCACACAATGCTAGCATCACAGGCTAAACACAGAAATGTCACCAGCATCGCTAAGGGGTCAAATTTCGCTAGCTGACTGGTCAGGTCCCACCCCCAGGTGTGTGTAGCTGTACTGAGCAGGGATTTTTCCTCAGCAACGTTTGCTGGACAAGGATTTGGGTAAAGTAAATGTTTATTGGATATTTATATGGTCTGAAGTCAGAAACAGTTAAATAAATAAAAATTTTCAGACACCGTTTTGAGAGAGATAATGAAGTTCATATAAACACTGAATTCTTTGGAAAGTATTCGATTGTGTTGATGTTTGGCTGTTTTTGTGTGCAGCCAAGATTTTCAGTCTCATCTTTGGTCAGCTCAGCTTTTCTTGTACTGCATCTCAACTATTATCTAGAATTGTGGCATGGTTAAAATCACTTGCTAATAATGACAATTCTCATATAAGCACTTTTCCAGTAACGCTGTTCTGAGTACCGACATTGTTCCTTATATTTCTATCACAAAGACAGGTGCTAATAGCAGCAAAAAGTAGCACTGACCTGGTACCAAAACTGCCTGTGCCAAAGTCAAAGGAAAAATGGACATCTGTGAATATAGGAGGGGCTAGCACAAGATAACTGACCTATTATCAGCATATGCCCCCAGCATATTCTACCTGCTATGACTATTACTTCAGTGTATGCTAGTAATGCAATGTAAACTTTGGCCTGTTGAAATGTTGCCAGTATGTGATACCCTGATGGAAACTTCCAGTCATGCAGAATGGAAATCAGACACCAAGCTCCTCTTAAAGGAACTACGTGTCTTTTAAGTACATTTTGTCGTCTTTAATTTTTACTTGGGATTTAGCAGAAAGCAGTTCCAAAGTATTACTGTCCAAGCATTGGACACATGCTCCTCCAGGGAGCCTATGTGTGCACAGCAGAATTTATTCTCTCCACTATATTTACACCAGAGCAATCTCTGCTGTAGAGATAGCAGAGATCCTTAAACTATAATTTCAGCATCCTTTAAAGGAACAGTCTAAAGAGCTTGGAAAGAAAAGCATCTGGACTTCTTTGAGTTACTTGAAGACGTTTCACCTCTCATCCGAGAAGCTTCTTCAGTTCTAAGGGTCAAATGGTGGAGTGTCCCAGATTCAAACCCAGTGGGAGTTTCCCCCCAAAGAGGGACAAAAGGACCCCCTGATGATCCTCTACCTAATCACATGAGCCAAGGTGTGAAAGCGGGTGTGGGTCACAATCAGCCAGGGTTTCTGGTGAGCTCATTGTGAAACCTAGCCCCACCCTATCATGTGATTTCCTGAGGTCAGATGGCCCAGGATGTGAGTGGGCGTTAAGGCGTCTGGGAAGGGATCTCAAAACTGGATTATAGATGGCAGACAGTTGGTGTCGTAAACCAGCGCCTCTATTCAAAGATGGTCGCTCACAGTGGACGTAAATGGCTTCTTTCACTCTCTTTCAAACCACACCCGCTTTCACACCTTGGCTCATGTGATTAGGTAGAGGATCATCAGGGGGTCCTTTGTCCCTCTTTGGGGGGAAACTCCCACTGGGTTTAAATCTGGGACTCTCCACCATTTGACCTTAGAACTGAAGAAGCTTCTTGGATGAGAGGTGAAACGTCTTCAAGTAACTTAAAGAAGTCCAGACGCTTTTCTTTCCAAGCTCCTTAGACTACGATGACCTGGATGACTGAGAACCTTCACAGACTTTAAAGGAACATATAATGAGAAAATTAATTCTAACCGCTGTTGGGATCCAGTAACTTGGTTGTCAAAACAAGATGTAAGGTATACCACGACTCTCTTTCTATCTCTCTCATGTTATAATCTAAAAGTGCTCTCTGATTTTAACATGGGAAAGTGCCTGTTTGTTTACAGCGTGATTCGAGCTATACTGGGGGGGGTCAGTCCCAGCTGAAGCAACGCAGTGTCTTGGGACTGAATCGGAAAAAAACAAACTGTTCCTGGATCAGCTTGTTGGAAAACAAGCTGAGTCCCCACTGCATTAGGCTAATATAAGAGTGGACAGAGAAAGGTTTTGACAGAAAAAAATGACTGAGTCAGGTCACACCCTTACAAAAGTTAGTTTCCTCTTTTTATCAGCTTATCTGTTGACGCTTCTCATAAGTAAAATAACTTGTTTTTGAGGGTAATATGAAGCTTTGAGAAGCTCATAATATTATTAGCAAATATTGATTTGATCCGAATAATAAATAAATATATATAAATTACTGACAGATGAATGGTAAAAATGGTAAATGGCCTGTATTTGTATAGCGCTTTACTAGTCCCTAAGGACCCCAAAGCGCTTTACACAACCAGTCATCCACCCATTTACACACACTGGTGATGGCAAGCTACATTGTAGCCACAGCCACCCTGGGGCGCACTGACAGAGGCGAGGCTGCCGGACACTGGCGCCACCGGGCCCTCTGACCACCACCAGTAGGCAACAGGTGAAGGACACAACGACCGAGACTGTCCAAGCCGGCGCTCGAACCCGCAACCTTCCGATTACAAGGCGAACTCCCAACTCTTAAGCCACGATCGCCCAATCTTTGAATCTATTTCATATCAACTCACCTAAATGACAAAATATATCAGCTGAGACTGAAGAAGTCACTTGGATGATGACGAAACATTTCTCCCACTGAAAACGCTACGTCCAGATGAAGCGAATCAACTTTTGGAGATATCATGGCTTGGTGCATTAACTCCACTGGTTGCAAACTGAGTCACAGTGAGTTTAAAACCTTACTAAACACTTTTCTGGTGTGATACAAACTACAGATTGACAAGTTGGTACTGTATGAGCATGCACACCAAGAATGCAGTGCTTGGCTCAACGGTCCCAGTTTGGTTGCAGTAAAAGTTAATCAAGACATTAAGCTCAAATCTTTGTTTAGGTAAAAAGAAAAAAGATCTACTAGCGCTGCTATCAATCCATATTTTTAATGTTGTAAAGCATTCAGTGAAACTTCCGAGTTTCAGCCTTTTACTTTTACTTTTTCTGGATGTTCAAAAGAAATTTCAAACCAGTCCGTTGCAAAAAAAGATCAAATTTAACTCCCCGTGTAATTAACTAACACATATTTGGAGTTAAGCTTTAGGTAAGGTTTTCAAATAATTTTTTCCCCAAGAAAATATATTGTTTAAAATGGTGAGCTGGCATTTAATGACCCCAAGTCGGTTACCTTGCACCGAAAAATAGGAGAATTTTAGTGATTGATGCTTGAATTAATGCTGGTTTCACTTGAGTTGATGAACAGCCATGCCCAGACAATGCAAGTAGCACCTCCTGGCTTCCAGCAAACCTGACAGGTGATGATTCATCTCTTCAGATAACACCTTTCCACAACCCCAGAGTCAAGTGGGTTGGTGTTATTCATTTCCCATGGTGTTCCAGGCAGTTCACTGCCAGAAAAGCATGGCATGCAGCTTTAACTGAAGCTATTTTTGATGCACGTAATAAAAGCCACAGCCCTTCAAGGCATGGTGGCATAGATAAAGGGACTTGTTGACTGTGTTGAAAATGTGGTTTGCCAGAACAAGCAATGTAGTGCCTGCCATTTGTCCTTCTTCATCTCTCTCTCATTGGCTGCTCACTTGTTTCTGCTTGTGCTACTTTTCCAGACACTTTTTAATATAGATTTGGAGACCCATCTCACTTGTACACCCATTATATCATGCTAATGTGGTAAGAAATATGCTGTTTGGTGTCTTCAAAATAAAAGCCTCATCCTGGTTTGATAATCTAATTTATTATAGTCAAGCAGCATTACATTTTTGTTTTTTCACCAGTATGACTAAAAGTGATTAATTGTAGTAAAGCTAAAAGAATAAAGTGATACCATAGATATGAAAGTGAACTCAACAGACCAGTGGCAGACTGCCATCTGAATCACTGGGTCTGGTGGCCTGAGATTCATATTAACCTGTTGTTAACATTTAACTTGTCCAACTTGTCCAAAAAAAGCAAGAATGAGATACTCTCTTGCTCATCTGTCTACAGGCTTTCTGCTTTTGTGGCAGTATCTGTGGTGCACCGTAGTGCACACCAAACATGCACTTTAGTGCATGTATGCAGCCTTGCGGTACAAGCCATACATACCAGCTTCTCGTGCAGTAAATTTTAGTTTGCCACATGAAATGGGCAGAGTGAGAGATGCACAAAGCTGCAACCTGATGCTGAATACTTTACCTGATTTACATTGTTTCAACCTAAACTTATATTAAGTGTGTCTGTGTGTGCATGTGTGATTTAACTTTGCTTACCTGCTGAATATAGATATTCATTTTACCTTTGTAGCCTCTGATTAAATGGAATGATCCTTTTCAAAAAGTGCTGAAAGACACCACAAAAACTCTTGTTGTAGAGAAAGTCGGACACGCTTTTACTTTTTAAAAATTATATTAAATTATATCACTACATTGACAAGAGGAGTTGCCCTCAGCTGGCCAGTGGGCCAATGGGTCAACTGGTCCTACAAGCACTGACAGCAGCTCATTCATCCATTTTTATTGCTGACACTGTATTACCCAATCAAATCTCTTAACACCCCACCCCTACCTTCGTTGTGTAGAACAGAGTTTAGTGTGAAAGAAGTGGTGAAAAGGTGGAACTGAAAAGATAAGAGATAAAAAGAAACTAAAAATAAATGCAGCACAAGGTGTCAAGTTAACTGACATGTTACCTGAGATTGTTGCTAGCACCAGCAGTGGAAAAGTGCAGGAGGAGGGGCCACGACCGCAACCCTAGAGACGAAGAGACGGAGAAGTTTGACCTGCTTTGACCTTGAGCCACTGCTAAAGTGTAGTTTTTAATTGTCACATGATGCAGTGCAGTGCAACTGAACTAACCCAACACCACCAGGACTTGTTAAGTCCAGTAGAAGAACTATTTTGAGATGAACTTTTTTCTTTTTTTTAAGTCAGCCTCAGCTGGTCATTACAGGAATTGCTGTTTCTTGACACTTCCTTCTACTCATTTTTCAATCCACAAAGTTTGGCAGTTTAAGAACATCATGATTGATAATTACATTAATTACAATAAATTCTGTACCGTGACACGCATATTTCACAGGCAGCTGTCTAATAATTTAACACAAACAACAACAAAACAATTCCAAAATGTTAGGCACTAGTAGAGAAATGATACTAAGTATGGAAGTGTATATAATTTGGAAAAGATTTGGTGCCATATTAAATGTTCTGCAGAAAGCACTGAATAAAGACTTACATTGGAAACCTGAAATAAGAGGAAGCTGGTTGGTCTGCGTCGCCGGTTCCGCCCATTTTTACCTCCACCGTGTTTTCCTGGCTCCCTACCTGAAGGAAACAAAACACTCTGAATCAGCATGGAACAAAGGGATGCAAGATGTGTGTGTTGTTTACCTGCAGTCCTCTCTGAATGGCCCATGCATGCATTTGTATGGCCAAAAAGTTTGGGTTCCTGTCTTGATGCAAAGGAAGGAAGAGGTACAAAACATTAAAAGTTGAATGTATTTTGGCTGATAAGCCATCAGGATGTGCTGGCATAACACTTTACAAGAGCCTCTGCCGTCAGCTCCCATTGCTTTAATGACTGGGAAAAATTCTGTCATCATTTGTTTGAATTATGGGAAAACACTGAGCTAAATAAATGCAACAGGAATATTCCAAAGACTTTTGTTTGGTAATGGTTGTTTAAGTATATAATCTGCTTGCGAATCAGATTATCCTGTGGAGTTCATGTAAAAAAGATGGACATAGCTAGCAGGTTTGAAAAGAGAGGCCAACATGGAAATTTCCCCAAACCTGCAAACTCAGTGAGATCCCACTTCTTAATTACTTCCCAAATGAGGTGTTGTCTCAGTTATTTGCACTATCAGATTATGTCTGGTTATTGAAGCCTTAGAGGGTACAGCAGAAACATTCAGTCAAGGCTCAAAAAACTCGCATCACCACAAGCGTGACATGTGAATCATACATCTGCGTCAGATCTATACCATAACCAGAACCCCATTTTAACCCTACACCACAACCTTCTACATAATCTTATGTGCACCTCCCAAGAAATGTAACTACATGGTTGACACAACGACTTGAATGGTGCGGAATATATGTATTCATAGCTGCTATAGTCAGCTGCTGTGTAGGTGTAGCACTTAGAGGAAGCTGAATATGTGGTGGTGTTTGTCTCATCCTACCTGAAAAACTTCCATTACTTGTGGCTTTGTGGTTTAGTTTATCCTCAGCATTGTGACCTGAATGTGGCAGAACCACTCTCACCAGGGAAGCAAAAATGTGGCGAGACAATAAGTCTATAATTGCCTTTCTGTACCCGTTTTGGTCTGTTTGTGTGGATCTGTCAGTATTTCCCAGTCAAATAGAGGATGTGCGTCATAATGCAGCATAAAAACACAGCAACAAAAGCACAACAACAAAGGTAAAGCTTTGAAAAAGGCTTTCCATGCAACAGGAAAGTAGATCAGACTGTCATCAAAAGGTTTTTAATAGCATGTGGAACATTAATGGTGGAAAGTATGCCCATCTTGAGTTTGCATTTAAAATCAGGTGGAACAAAGCCAAGTATATTAAAATGATAAAGTACAATTCATTACAGTTCATTTGTTAAACTGTACAGACAGATAGAAAACAAAAGACACAAAAAACACCAGCTGTCTTAATGAAACTGGGCCACCACATTCCTCCACAACAGGCAAACTGGTGTTCTGGTGATGGTGATGTTCACTTTGTTTCTGTTTTGATAATTGTGGTGCTGGTGTACAGCACGGTCAGTCTTCTACATTTGTGCTGACGTTAATGCCCGAGAAGGTTTAAAACTCTGCAGAGTTACTGATTTTGGTGACTTTTACTTACTATGCACATTCACACTCCGGGACCTCACTTTGTAACTTCGGTCTGTCACTTCACGCCTGAGATTCCTAAATGCTTCCACCTTACAATGTAAGTCCCAGATCTTCTATTGGTGAGTTTCAATCTAGTGATTCAAGATCACTAGATTGAAACTCAGTCAGATCACAGCATATACTTCAACAATCCATACATTTTCTGATGTTTATCTGGGTATGGGTCGCGGGGCAACACTTTAAACAGCCACGTACTCCAGCTATTTTGGTGAGACATTGAGGCGTTCCCAAGCAATCTCAGAGAGATAATCTGTCCAGCATGTCCTGGGTCTACCCTGAGGCGTACTTTCAGTTGAACATACCTAAGACACCCTTACCTAGGAAGCGCCTGGGAAACACCCTAGGCATCCCAGACAGATACCTAAATCACCTCAACAGCCCCTCCCAAATTACCAAATTCCTTGTCCTATGTTTAAGGGAGAAATGCGGTGAGGAAAAGGATTAATATCCCTTTTTTTAACGATACTATTCATTGGCCATGCAAGTAAAGTTTCTGCAACAGCACAAAGAAAGCTGCCAGGTGCTCCTAGTGTAGGATTAGAGTTTTTCCTTTAATTTTTCACCTGGTGTGTGTTGCCTCAGCTTGGCCAAAAGTTAGAGTTAAGTAGGAGTTAAGACGACTTTGTCTCAAACAGAACACTTTTTAAAAAAAAAACTTTTATGCAAATGTTAGTATTGTGTAATTATTGATTTCAAAGTGTGTGTGTGTGTGTGTGTGTGTGTGTGTGTGTGTGTGTGTGTGTGTGTGTGTGTGTGTGTGTGTGTGTGTTTAACAGGAACAGCAGTCTTGTTATTTATTTATTTTAAGTAAATGTTAATAGTCAGACGATTAATCATTTTCATGAGGTAATCACATGGAAAACAGTCTGCAAATATTAAGATTGAGTAGAAACACTTACTTTTAAGCTAACCTGAACTATGACAACAGAACGCTTAACGCCAAACTTTAACATTAGGCTAAACCTGAATCCCCAAAACAAACTGAAACCCGCAGATTTACCTTGTAACATTTCTCCTTTGATCCCGTGCTCACAAAGATGGTGCTGCAAGAGTACACACAGCGAGCGAGGAAGACGGAGGGACCAGCAGCACAGAACAGGCTGTTACAGAATGTTCTTCAATTAAAATGTTTGAAACTGCTAAATGGTCTTGAACTGAGCACTCGATTGGCTCCAGACCAACTCAAACACAAGAATACACACGTGAGCGCGCACAAAGTTGCTTGTGCAAACTCAAATCATCTGGTAAACAGTCCCGCCTGCCACAGTAACATTTTAACAAGGATGAGTACACTACATGATAAAAGTACACCAGCTTTGAAAAATGTGACACAGCTGGCTGTCAACCAGACGTGGAATGTAAGCAACTTTATTTAATGTGGTGGGTATTTACAATGCAGTTTTAATGTGCAAAACACACCATTATTTATAGTTTTGGAGCTTTACTTGTTTTTAGATGAAGTGAACATTAATTCCACATTATAATCTTTCAACTGATCTGAGAGGATGATGTTTAAATATGTCAGGTTGAAGTTCAGCAAAGCTGTGCCACATGTACCTCTGTGACATGTCATATTTTTGAACCGTTAAATACATTTGAGATGGTTTTCACTAGCTGGGACCACATCCTCATTTTAGGTTTGACAGCATTTCTAGTGGACAATGGCAGATGGCTTGAGCATGAGTTGAGGCTGTGGTTTGGGGAAGGCCTCAGAGGGGACTGGCAGCGTCTACTGGGCCGGGCAGATCCCCATGTACTAATGAGAAGTGAATATATTAAAAAAGTGAGGTAGGGTGGGGCATGAAAATGAGAGCAGCTTGTTGTGCCAAGGAGGGGGACACATATAGACAGTTCTCTGTCTACAGGAAAAAGCCATTTGCCTGCACTGTCCTTATGATACAGTTGAATAGCATATGATTTGTTTGGGGTTTTTTTAATTTTTTTAATTTTATTTAGGACAGTTCTGATTTCTATTACTTTTCAAACATTATGACAGTCAAAAGGAATATTCTTCAAAAAAAGAAATTCAGACATAACTATGTGTTATCCTCAGTTATCTGACTTGACACCACAGGTCAGCCCACAGCAGCAGTGCTCCAAGCTTCAGACTCAGACATTCTGAACCACACCAGCGTAAGGGAGTGCTTTAACAGTCATCAGCAGGATGTGGTTAAGGGATAAGGGTAAGGGATATTGTCATGTCTATTTTTGCTGAGGTCATGGTGGTTTGAATGTTTTGTAAAAACCGGTATGTGATAGATATCTAGAGAATACATCAAAAATAATTACATCGAAAAGGTAGGTTTTATCTAAAAAGATGTTTAACTGGGGGGGGATCACATTTTTATCATGTACTCCAACAAAAACAAAAAAGATGATTCAGTTGGTGAAGAATGTCAAACTTATCTATATCACACGTACTAGGTTTCAGCTTCTGTTAACTATTTATAGATGTAAGCTTGTCACTTTTTTTAGGTACACCTCTTCAACTGCAAATATCTAACCAGCCAATCATATGGCAGAAACTCAGTGCAATTAGGTATGTCGATTTGGGCAAAACAATCTGCTGAAATTCAAACCAACCATCAGAATGGGGAAGAAGGCTGAATTAAGTGATTCTGAATGGGGCATGGATGTTGGTGCCAGACAGAGTGGCCTGAGTTTCAGAGAAGGTGATTTCCTGCACAACTACCTTTAATATTTACAGAGATCAGTCTGAAAAGGAGAAAATATCCGGTAAGCAGCAGTTCTGTGGGTGAAAATATGTTGTTGATGTCAGAAGAGAATGGCCAGATTGCTATAAACAGATAGGAAGGCAACAGTAACAGAAATACCACCTCCTGCTACCAGGATGTGTAGAAAAGAATCCCTGAATGCACAATAGCAAACACATGGCAGCAGCAGAAGACCATACTGGTGCAGCTGATCATAGGAAACCGAGACTGAATATCAAATGTGGACCACAGACGATTGGGCAATCACTGTCCGGTTTGGACGATCTGATTTCCTCGTGTCAGCATTGTTCCCACATCATCATAATTAATGTTGTTCCAGGTTCAACATTGCAAGTGACCAATCACCTTCTTGTGACGTCATTCCTTTGCGACTTCGAAATACCCGCCTTCGATTATTTCGAAATACAAGTGAAGAAGCGAAAAACCGCCGCCTGTCCGCCGAATTTGAAGTCAATTTAGGATACTTTCCTTTAATAAACGGTAAGCATTATACATATGTTCCTCTAGTGATGGGCAGATGAAGCCCCATGAAGCACTGAAGCTTTTCATCCAATTGGTTCACCCCAACGCGAAGCTTCATGAAGCTTCATTTGCTCTAGCAGGACGTAAAAATAATAGCTGGCATGAATTTGAAGAGTGTGGCATTTTGCACACAGCCTGTAAATGTCAACAACAAAAGGAGTGTGTAAAACATGTATATTGTAGTGATGGCAGTATACTGTGTATATTTATAGTGGCAGTATGGGAAATGATTATTTGGAAATGCTTGAAATGGAAATGATCATTTACTGTGAGGTGAGGTGTGGTTGGGGTGTGGACAGTGGTTGTGCTTTTGTAACGTTGAGGTATGGACAGCTACACAGTCCTGCCTGTTCACATTTTATTCTGTAAAAACTAAATTTTCACTGCTTTTATGACCTTTTTAGTGGGGAGAACATAGCTAGGATTTAATGATTTAACAAATCTTTTGAATCCTTTGTCCTCCACAATGCTAAATGGCTGGGAGTCCTCAATCACCATGCTGACCAGGTCTTCATCTATTTGAGATTGTTCTCCTGAGGAAAGACAATAAAGATAAAGCACAAATATAAATATCACATACGTAACTTATAACAGTTGTATAATATTGTTATATCATTTAGTAACATTACTGCATCCTATATTATCATTGCATTTGATGGCTCACCTGGTCTTGCTCCACAATCGGTGTCCCCCTTATTCTCATGCAAAGCTCTGTAGTGCCTAAGCATGGATAAGGTGTTGTTGTTGTTATATCCCAGCTCCCTGGCACATAGAAAACACTTCACCTTGTACAAAAGTCAAGACAGCTCAACATAAATTGTATTGCACCATCAGTATCATGAAAATACATCTTCTGTAGAAATTTACATACCTTGTTGGGAGGAATAAGATCAAAATGTTCCCACACAGGGGAGGACATCCTCCTCTTCTTAGCTGGCTCCATTCTCTCCTGACTTTCTCTCCTCACTCTCATAAACCTCCAAACGGTCTCCAAACTCTCACTAACCGCAACTCTCCATCAAACACCCACATTTTTGAATGAAGTCTGAGGGGTTTATATCGCTGTCATATCTCGCGGCAAAGTTCGAACCACTTCATGAACCAGTCACGTGGTACAGCCGGGCAGCGAGGCTTCGGACGTCATCATTTTCAGCTCCTCCCATAAATGAAGCAAGCCTCGATACGCGCTTCGCGGAAACGCCCCCTCCATTACTCGACACACGCTCCGAAGCCTCGATACAGAACGTCCCATCACTATGTTCCTCACTTGGCTTGCTGTTTGTTTGCTAGCGATAGGCTACTTGACGACAGCATTAGCTAACCAGTGTTCTCTAGACCAGCGTTCCCCAACTTTTTGGGTGTTTCGTGGCCCGGGGGTTGGGTCAGGCAAAATTGCAGTAGCTTCCCTGATCATTTTACAAACATAAGTGAAGAGAATCTGGACTAAAAGGCCTAGACTTATGGTTGTGTGCTGAATCTATGAATCAAACTATCACCTGGAAACATAATTAACTGGTCCATAGCTGTGAAACTGGACATGAGTTCTTGATTCTATGGAGATTAACAGTAATCCAGAAATTTACAAATTTGTCCTGGTACATCGCGTAAATGTTGTCCCAGGGACATCGCGTAAATGTTGTCCCTGGGACATTGTGTAAATGTTGTCCCTGGGACATCATGTAGAATTTGCCCTGGGACATCGTGTAGATGTTGTCCCTGGGACATCGTGTAAATGTTGTCCCTGGGACATCGTGTAGATGTTGTCCCTGGGACATCGTGTGATAGCTTGTAAATAATGGAATGAAAATTATTGATTGTTATTAACTTGTGAAAAAGAAGTGTAACAAATCCACATGTTATGTTCTTACACCCTTACAGAAACTGTGACTCCTTCACAATGTCAGGTAAATGTCAACTCATGTTGAATAATCAACCAATCAAGCCTTTTATTATCACATGCAATGTTACACGTACAACTGCAATGAAAATTTCACCCCCTTCTGACCATACATATATTGCTTAAACATCACATTGGGAAGACAGGTCGGAAACAGTTAGGAAGGTCAGAAAACAATTTAATTAATAGATGAGGAGGAGAAAAAAGAACTACAACCAGACAAAGCTCCTAGAAGACTGAAATGGATGATGGTTGCAGCATGCAAAAAGAAAATGATATCTGTTGACTACAGCATATGCTTTCTCACAGATTACCTTGTGGGAGTAGCTGGACCAAACTCTATTGGTATTTCAAGTTTGAAATCCCTGTTTGACCAGACTAACATTTCAGATGAGGTACCTCTTGACATAAAAATCCTTTTATGTTGTCATAAAACTAATGTTAAATTCTGCTTTAAATACACTTTATTGTACAATTTACTTAATGAATCGTATTCCTTAGTTCTGTTTTTATTTATATGTATTTATTTATTTGTTTTATAAGGTAATAGATGGCCTAATCTATTTGCAGTGTGAGGTATGTTGAAAAGCTTGTTTGATCATAATGACATAGCATGTTTACGTTTTTTGTAATGTATTTGAAAACATAGGTGTATTTATGTTATTTTTATAGAATTTCCCTCACATTTATCCAATACCAAGCCAAATCACTGGAAAAATTTTGGATGGGTCCACAAGAGCACAAAGTGCATACTTTTTGAAGGTATGACTTGGACTGTGGTAACTATGTTCTTATCACAAAGGGTTTATAAGTTGCCACTATAAACAAACAGCATTTTCCAAAATTGAAGCCTTGTCAGAAGAACCTGAAAAATACCTTTCTGAAACCTTTTCTGTGTAAAGACTTGTTCAAAAGCAATGCACACAGATTAAAACATTTCTGTCTTGGCCAACTGATAAAGAACACCAAAAATTGAGTGGTGCGTGTTGAGTCTGTGGTCTTGATTTGTTTTGTACACACTATAGAAATTAATTAATGTAAACCAAAAATGACACTTTCTATATGTTTGTGTATCTGCAGAATTAATTACAAGTCTCACCTGACAAGCTTTTGCAGTTTTGCAGTGTCATTCTTGACAGAAAAACATACTTGTCACATTATTTTTATTTCCAGAAAAACATCTTTCAGATGTATGAGAAATTGATTGGAGCCTGTCTGGAAAACGGCAGCCACTGGACCTTGTTTGTAAGTTGCACAGATTTTGCACTCTCTCTAGTGCATGATACTTTTCAGTGTCCCTCATTAGGAAAGCTCAAGGCCCAAGCCTACCATATCCATCTTTTTACAAAACAGTTTTGTGACATACCCAAGAGGACCATAGTCTATATGAATTCATTTGGCGAGTCGGAGGTCAGAAAAAGTGCGGTGTTGAAAAACTGGAGGTAATTAATTAACATATTTAACATAACATATTTAATTTAATTGAAATCATTACCGAACGTGGTTATTGATTTCTCTATATGCTTTTTATTTGTAATAACTGCGATCTCTCAGCTCATTTGCTTCAGCAAGAGGCTGCGCTGGAGAGTGGACCTTGTCACATGTGAGCCACCCACATCAACAGGATGGGAACTCATGTGGAGTGCATGTCATAATGGTACTGAAAACTATAGCTTTAACCTATATAAGTAATGTTTACATTTTTGCCTATTCAGTTTTTAAAGCCTTAGAGGCAGGATGGTAAAATCTCAATTTTTTTTGTAGATTGAACCATTTCAGCAGTAATGCTTTGCTTTGGTTGCTCTGTTTTTTTTTTTTTTCTCGGGGGGGGGGGGTTAAAAACAAACAAACATTTCTTTGTTAATCTAATTCTTTTTGTTCTTTTTTTTTTTTCTTCTTCGTCAATTATTAGTTTGCCCAATCTCTCATTGACGGTAAAACACAAGTGGAGGAGTACAACACTGAAATCACAAAGCTCAGGTCCCGACTTTGCCACTACTTATTTTCCTCAATAGGTAAAGATAAAATTAGCTGCCTTCTTTTTCTCTAACATTGGAAAATGTAACTTGTACTTAAACAAATTATATTTTGCAGATCGAACTAGGAAGTGCAGTCAGTGCTGGTGTGTGATTGCAGCCAAAGACCGGGTACACTATGACATGTCCTTAGCCATATAGATTGTTTATTTAATGGACTTTGTTCATTTGTTTTTTGTTTGTTTATTTCTTCTTCTTTTTTTTTTTTTTTAATTCACAGGTGCAGTGCCAGAAATGTGGTGCATACAAGCACATGCGTTGTTCAAAGTCTGTTTGTGGCATCTGTATCTTCTGTGAGAGTAAGTCACAATATAACTAAACAATGTCCAAAAATGTTTAAAGTGAAATTTTTTTTCGTAATTTTGCCTTTGCACACCAGGGCTGTGTAATTAAAGTGGACGTTTCAAGATCCAGTTTTTACACAAAACTATTTTAGACATAACTGTGTCGTATTGTGGGGATTTCTCTTCACAATTAAATTGATATAGTGCTGTTTATATCATTCTTCTTTATGTAACAGCACAGTGCAGCACAGCAGAGGGAAAGGAGTTGTGCAGCATAGTGGGTGGCTATACAGGAGGAGCAATAGAAGTAGCCAGTGAAGAATGTCATCAGGGAAAGCATCAGGCAGCGAATGACAAAGGAAAAGTTCCTAAGGGAGAGAACATCTGCAGCAAATCGACAAGTAACAGTGAGATAGGAAGACTGACAGTCAGAGATGAAGGTACACAGACTGAAAGAGATGAAGGTACACAGACTGAAGACAACGAAAAAGAAGCAGAAGTATACGGCACAAGTCTGAGTACAGATAATGCTGCTGCTGATGATGTTGACAGGATCGATGCAGATACAGAATTCCAAACTGATTCAGAAGGAACTAGTACAGTTTACAGAGTGCATGGTCGCTTATCTGTACCAAGCTCAAAAAAGAAAACCTACACAATAACAGAAGACGAGATCAAGCGCAGAATCAACGCAGAGAACATGTCAGTTCATGTTTTCAGAGGTTTGATTGGGGTAGATATACATTTCGTGATTTTGATGTCACCTGAAATAAATCCGGGTTACTCGTATCAATGAAGTGACAATGTGGCTGGAAATTGTGCATTTGCTGCAACATATACACAATTACACCATGTAAACAAAAGCATTTAACTTTGTGCGCGTGTGTGTGTCTCTCTCTGCTCTTTTGGTGTTTGCACTTTTTCTTTTTTAGGGCCGTAAAGCCAAACTGCCCGCAATGATTCTTGACAGGCCTAAGAAGGCCAAAACTAAAGTAACAGTGTTTAGTGTTCTGAGTGAAGAGGAGGCTGGGGAGCTAGCCCTCGGGTTTGCCGGAAGATTGGCCTGCGATGTCACAACAGACATGGTCTGTAAAGGCATCGACCATTCAAGTGCTGATATGACAAAGTAAGTTAGTAAAACAATATGAAAGTTGTATCTTTTTTGGTATTATTTGTCATTTCCCCATATTTGGGTTATTGGTGTAACATTGTTAATCTTACTTTCTAATAACAGACAGACTCTTCTCAAAATCCAACACAATCTTAAACATGAGCTGACTGATTCCTCAACCTTCAGTTTGCTGACACACACCTTTGGCCCCGCTGCACTGGATTCTGTCATTTCATTCCTGTGTGAAAAACTTGATCTTGTCTCTTAAATAATGAAACCTTTTGTGACTTTTGTTTGTTCTGTAAATCAGAATCTTGAAAATTGTTCATTGTTGTTCTAAGTTTGTGTTAACTATTTGGCAAAAATGATTGGTTCCTAATCCAAACAGCATAATGACTGTTCTAACACATATCTTAAAAATGCTACAAAGAAAGAAAATTATCACATATGTTTCAATATGAATGTAATTGTGTCACACTCGGTTTGTAGTAGCTTTCCTGTTTTATTTTGAGTTTTGGTATGTTTACACTGTTATTTTTATTTCCCGTGTGTTCGTCTTCCCTTATTAGTTTTACTGTATTTAATTAGTCTGATTTAATAACTTATAATTATTTACTTTCCAGTGTGTATATATGCTCCTCGTTTGGATTATTGTTTGTTTGAGTTCTGCCTGTCTTTTCTATTAAAGATTTGGACTTTTGGACTATTAGTGGACCTCGTAGGTTTTTATTCTGTTCAATTGGTAATTGACTGGGTTTAATTTAGTGGCCTGGAAAACAGGCCGGAGGGGTCTGGTCATTTTAACCCCCTAAGACCCGAAATCTTCCATGGCATGCATTTTTAATTTCTCTTTGATATTTGGGCCGATTGGAACCCGATGAATGTAAAAAGAAAGAATTACCAGGTTTTGTTTTTTTTACTTAATTTTTGTTTCTGAGAAAAATGAGAGCCACATATGAGGACATTAATTTGAAATTTTGATAGAACAGTTGCAGTATAATGTCCTCATAACTGTATATCAGGCACTTGTTGATCAAGATTTAGTATTTTGGTCTAAATAACCCAAAATGTGATGTCCACATGTGTGGACGCCAGGCTGGAGTAAAGTGTTAGAGCTATTTATACCTATGTAAACTTTCATACACTGGTTTTTACCTGTCTTGTTTCAGAAAGGTTTAAAAGGGTAATGTCCACAGTTTATTTGTTTATTTATTTGTTTGAATTCAACATATTTTATTAAAGTAATTGAGCTTGAACACAGAAAAACCTGAATCAAATAATCATAAAATCAAATCACTTGCACTATACTGAAGTCTAATCTACTCTGAGCTAATGCCGATTTCCAACACTAATGATCGGGTGAAGGAGAGAGATGAGGGTGTGCACGGCCACTGGTGCTCTTATCCCTGTTCTTTGTGATACAATCCAACAGGAAAGCAGTCAAACCCTTGGACATTAGCCAAGTTAACGTTCACAAATATATACACACAGAGGAACTCTGAGCCCCAATGTCAGCATTAGCACAAACATGCCACTTCATACCAAATCTCAGTGTGAGGTCAGGTGTTAGTCTCATTCCATTATTCTGGCTATATTTTCTTACTCATTACTA
Source organism: Aulonocara stuartgranti (assembly GCF_965226115.1). Lineage (NCBI taxonomy): Eukaryota > Metazoa > Chordata > Actinopteri > Cichliformes > Cichlidae > Aulonocara > Aulonocara stuartgranti. Next base: position 30,060,119 of record NC_138949.1, read on the forward strand.
TTAAATTTATACTTAAGACTAACTATTAACAAAATCACACCCCAATAACTCTGTTATTACACTTTGTATTTAATCATAAAAAGGCTGGATGTTGAAACCTTTTACTTCTATTTTGTATGAGCCAGGATTCTCAACAGCTGATACTCTATGTCCAAAAAGTGACAGGTATCGTTTTATGGAGCAAAAAACTTAAGAGCGCATATTTTATAAATAATACCAACAATTACAAATGCAGACCTTTAATAGTAATAAGTAATCCTTTATTTATAATGCATAGCAATATAAAAATAGTAACATATGAAAATATTACAATGGGCACAGATGAATTTGTATCAAAAACAGCAACCAAGCCAAAGTAATGAATAACACACATAAATAACAACTGCTTGAGAGACCAAACAATTTCTTTTCATCTGTTCCTTGGCAGAAAGTTAAGACAGCTATTCAGCTTTAGGTTTCAATAAACAGAAGTAATGGATGCAGTCCCTTTGAAATGTCACACAAAAGTCTACTTGTGCATATACTTAGCTTTAACTCTTCTCTTTTTTGTTTTGTAGTCCAAAAGGTTTTCATTTTCTCCAGAGGATGTCTCTCTTTCAGTGGTTATCGACTGTTCACATTCATTTTCACAGACTGTTGGAATGTCGATGCTGGCCGAACATTTCTTGCTAGAATACAATGGCCTAATTTTGCGTGCATTATCTGTCATCTTTATTTCGTACTGGCATATACTTTTGCCTACTTGTTTTGTTTTTAAGACATTTGTATGCAGTTCATCTATCATTGCAGTAATGCCCTCTGGAATGAATGCCCACTGTTTAACTGTGTCTAAAACAGCATTTAGTTTTCCAACCGCATCTTCTGTGCATTTTTTGTCTGTGCTTTCAACTACAGGAGTGTCATTCAAAGTTGATAGAGGACTTTTCAGAGAGTTTTTCATTTGTTTAAAATGGCTACAAGCCACCTTCAGGCAAGCACATGTGTTATAGTGAGAGAACGTACAACAAGTGCACTGAAGTGTTTCAGCCGATGCAAAAAAAACACAGATTTCCAAACAAACTTGGCATTTTTATCACTTTCAAGTCCTCACAGTGTACAAAGTAATGCCTTTCTTTCACTGCAATTCTTGCCAAGGTCTGTTTCCATGTTTGGATAGATGTCATTGTCAGCCTCTGCTAATTTTGCAAGTAACACTAGATGCTTGCAAAGAAGTCCTCGTAAGCCATATGTACAGTTGCAGTAGGACTCAACAGGGCAGACATCATACACCATGTCTTCTCTTGACTCAGATGGGACTTGATATGCATTAACTCCATGGCTGTTCTTGACTGTAATTTTAAGAGCCCAACCACTTTCCATCAGTCTTGAAGCAGAGTCTGAAACTTGAGACAAGGTGTCAGCAAACCTGTTTTTCATGCAGCCCACATCTTGCAGGGTTTTTATGACTGAGAAGTAGTCGTCGGCCTTCCCTAGGAGCACTTCAATCAGATCATCCAGACGCCTATTCTTGTAGCCAGATAAAAACTGGTATTTCAGGCGGTGGAAAAATCTGAAAAACAGTTATTTGAAATGATTAGTAACTGTAATTGAAGGAATTTAAAGTTTTAATCAAGACTGTATTATTTTTTAAAAAATTGGAATACCTATTGCACACGTCTTTTATAAAGGAATGGTCTGTGCCGGTTTAGCTGATTTAGGCAAATCCACCTACTCTGTTTTTTGTTGTGATAACATAAAAAACGCTGCTAGAATTTAAAGGATTTGCCTAAAACCTGTTCTGGCAATGACATGACGAACCTACTCAGTTTAGCCTCTTGGATTAAAGCATAATATCTTTTTTTCAGCAATACAATTGAATGAGGTCAAAATAATAAATCATACCTTTCAATCACATTGTTTGTTTCAGAACGAGCGTGACTGAAGCGACGGCCGTAGTCACACCACATGTGGCCAATGCCTTCCCAGTGCTTCTGAAAATACTGGCACACCAAAGGGTATTGCTTAAATGTCTGGCAGAACTCTGCTGATGTGGCTTTAAAGTCGTCCTCCTAAGAGAATTGGATGCAACAGAATATATTTCAATCCATTTAACAGACCTATTGAAATCTTTAATATTATGTATTGAAGCCCTTTTCCTTTTATTGAATAACATTAAGAATTTTAAGTTATTAATAATATGTCGTGTTTTTGTATTAAGAAGCAATTATTTCTTCTCTTACAATGGCTAAGAAGGAACACTAAACCTATAAGCATATTTGGTTTCAGCATCTGTCTGTGAAAGAATCCCACTCACAAGTTCTACTGCACAGTGGGTGACACAATGATGTTCTGCACAGCTTAAGTACTTGTTTTGATAAGCAAGATAAGAAGCCAGTTTTAGAAATTGTTTCAAAAATCTATTTTGTATCTCTCTGTAACTTTTTTTAGCAACTGAAAGTTATTATGCTCTTAGTGTAATCAAGAAATCAAAATGTGAAATAGACAAATTACACTTACAGATGTGCAAGCTTTCAGCTTACAAAAGAAAGAAATGATTTCATTTCTCTTTTGGGTGTTAGAAAGCCCATGGACCCCGGACTCTGATTTTGAAAGCCATCGATTAACAGCCTGTGAATGTAAGAGAAAAAAAGTTAATCTGGAGAGAGAGACAGAGGAGCAGCTGTACAAAAAGCATAAAAGAAAGCTGACGTCCAAAAATAACTTTGTCACTCACTGGACAAGAGGACCTGTGCATTACAGAAATCAACCAGGCAAACATATTTTTAAATGTCAAAAAGAGCTTTGGGAAGCAGCCACCAGAAGATGAGTGCACTGTGGTCTTAAATGGATGGACATAGTCACTCAACATTTTATCCCTTTATATTCATTAACCTGAGTAGGTGAATATCACAATGAGGCAAATCATAACAACAGGACCCTGTTGTAAAAATGTGTTTCAGGTGCATCTTAGACAACGTGAAAAGAAAACAATGTGGTTTACCTGCAAGACATGGTACCAGCATAGAAGGATAGCTGACTCTGGAAAAACCTTCTGCAAAGCATTTATTTCCACAAAGTCTTTGTCAACCATAAATGCTCTACAGAAAAAAAGAAAACACTAAATGAGATTGAACAGTATGAAAATGTTTTTGCTATCTCAAAGCACCACTTCAATGCCAAATTAAACATTTCAACTCACAAGTAGATATATAAAATACTGCATACAGCCTATAGGAATAACTTTAACAACTGGAAAGGAAAGTTTTTTGCAGCCCATGCTGCAGCTATAGCATTAGATTCTGGCATGTTATAACTTTTTTGAAAAGGAATTATTTCAAAATTAATAGCTGTCAATGTATTATTTACCTCGGGGAAGTTGGGAAATGCTCACAAACTATTCCAAGAACAGTTTCCAGGGTTTTCTGACTTTCGTTGCTGACAATAGCATAGGCCACAGGGACTCCATGCCCATGATCATCTCTTACAACAAGTGTGAATAAGGGAAATGAATACTGGTTAACGCAGTGCGTGGTGTCAACAAATACTAACTGTTTTGCATAGTTCTCCATGTTTGATTTCATTACAGGTGTCTGCAAAACAATCATTAGTTCTTGGTCAGATGTGTATGGTTGATAGAAGAGAACATGTTCTTGATGTTTTCCATTAAGTAAGGTATGTACACATTGACTGTCTCCACAGTTAAAGTGCTTCTTCCTCATCATGCAGGTTCTAACACTGTCAATGTCACGTGGTGTGACAAAATGCTCTCTGTTGTGAAGATCTCTGTGTCCATGTTCTTTGGCCCATTTATGACATTCGGTTAGTATGATGGCTGGCTTAGTTCCAAGGGAAAGCAGTTCCTCAATCTTCCTCCTCAAATCACTGGAAATATTGTTGAAATGTGCGTCTTTTGGGTCCGAAGGATCATGCCCATCATGCTTATCATATGTACGCTGCACGATGACTGTGTGGTCTTTCCAACATTTGAGTACTTTAAATGAAACATAGGCCTTACAGCCCACTGCTCTGTAGCTGTTTCGACTTTTTTCCCCAGCTCTGATGCAGTTGAATTTGTAATAGTCTCTTTTCCTGTCTTTACCTGAGGCAACATTTAAACATTTATAATGTCCATGAAGGGTTAATGAGTTCAATTTTTCTAACACAACACTGAATGGGTCCTCCTGGCATTGTGACACATGCACACAAAGTTGTGTGTCTTTTCCAGTTCTTTTTTTTTCGTCATTCAGAACACTTCTTCTAATTATGTCGTCCATTTCTGGTGGAAAAATAGCGAAGGTTTAATTAGTCAATATTCATTAATTCATTTTAACTTGTTTTGGGGTTTTTTGCAATACAATGTAAATATTAAATATAATATTAAAAAAATATATATATATAAAATAATATAAAACAAACAGGGGCTAAAAGAAGCTAAACTTTCATATGGTATGTCTCTGGCAACTTTAACATGATGTCCCAGGGACAACATCTACGCGATGTCCCAGGGACAACATCTACGCGATGTCCCAGGGACAACATTTACGCGATGTCCCAGGGACAACATTTACGCGATGTCCCAGGGACAACATTTACGCGATGTCCCAGGGACAACATTTACGCGATGTCCCAGGGACAACATTTACGCGATGTCCCAGGGACAACATTTACGCGATGTCCCAGGGACAACATTTACGCGATGTCCCAGGGACAACATTTACGCGATGTCCCAGGGACAACATTTACGCGATGTCCCTGGGACAACATTTACGCGATGTCCCTGGGACAACATTTACGCGATGTACCAGGACAAATTTGTAAATTTCTGGATTACTGTTAATCTCCATAGAATCAAGAACTCATGTCCAGTTTCACAGCTATGGACCAGTTAATTATGTTTCCAGGTGATAGTTTGATTCATAGATTCAGCACACAACCATAAGTCTAGGCCTTTTAGTCCAGATTCTCTTCACTTATGTTTGTAAAATGATCAGGGAAGCTACTGCAATTTTGCCTGACCCAACCCCCGGGCCACGAAACACCCAAAAAGTTGGGGAACGCTGGTCTAGAGAACACTGGTTAGCTAATGCTGTCGTCAAGTAGCCTATCGCTAGCAAACAAACAGCAAGCCAAGTGAGGAACATATGTATAATGCTTACCATTTATTAAAGGAAAGTATCCTAAATTGACTTCAAATTCGGCGGACAGGCGAATTGACTTCAAATTCGGCGGACAGGCGGCGGTTTTTCGCTTCTTCACTTGTATTTCGAAATAATCGAAGGCGGGTATTTTGAAGTCGCAAAGGAATGACGTCACAAGAAGGTGATTGGTCACTTGCAATGTTGAACCTGGAACAACATTAATTATGATGATGTGGGAACAATGCTGACACGAGGAAATCAGATCGTCCGTCTGGTTTCATGAGTTTCAATTTCTCCTACAAAATTTGGATGATCAGAATATTTCATAAATGTGAAAGAATGAATCCATCCTGCCTTGTGTGAACAGCTCAGCCTAGTTGTGGTGTTGTAGTGGGGTGGAGGATATTTTCTTGACACACTTTGGGCAACAGCCTGAGTATTGTTGCTAACCATATCTCTTTATGACTACACTGTACCCACCTTCAGCAGGATAACACCCCATGTCAAAGTTCAGATCATCTCAATCTGGTTTCTTGATCATAACAATGCGCTCACTGTACTCTAATAGCATCCATGGTGAGCACATTTCAATCCGATTCAAAACCTTTGGTCTTGAGGTGACTGTTGCAGTGCGATGCCATATAAATAAAAGTGGACATGCATCATGACTGCAGCCCACAAATCAGCAACTGTGTGATGCCATATCAAAATGGAACAAAATCTGAGGAATGTTTCCATCATCGTGTTGAATCTATGACATCAAAGAAAATAAGTATAACCTTGCAGCATGGTGTACCTAACAAAGTGGCTGTGTTTCTGCTAGTTGCATACAATTCTTGTACAGTGGGGCAAAAAAGTATTTAGTCAGTCACCGATTGTGCAAGTTCCCCCACCTAAAATGATGACAGAGGTCAGTAATTTGCACCAGAGGTACACTTCAACTGTGAGAGACAGAATGTGAAAAACAAAATCCATGAATCCACATGGTAGGATTTGTAAAGAATTTATTCGTAAATCAGGGTGGAAAATAAGTATTTGGTCAATAACAAAAATACAACTCAATACTTTGTAACATAACCTTTGTTGGCAATAACAGAGGTCAAACGTTTACTATAGGTCTTTACCAGGTTTGCACACACAGTAGCTGGTATTTTGGCCCATTCCTCCATGCAGATCTTCTCGAGAGCAGTGATGTTTTGGGGCTGTCGCCGAGCAACACGGACTTTCAACTCCCGCCACAGATTTTCTATGGGGTTGAGGTCTGGAGACTGGCTAGGCCACTCCAGGACTTTCAAATGCTTCTTACAGAGCCACTCCTTTGTTGCCCGGGCGGTGTGTTTTGGATCATTGTCATGTTGGAAGACCCAGCCTCGTTTCATCTTCAAAGTTCTCACTGATGGAAGGAGGTTTTGGCTCAAAATCTCACGATACATGGCCCCATTCATTCTGTCCTTAACACGGATCAGTCGTCCTGTCCCCTTGGCAGAAAAACAGCCCCATAGCATGATGTTTCCACCCCCATGCTTCACAGTAGGTATGGTGTTCTTGGGATGCAACTCAGTATTCTTCTTCCTCCAAACAAGACGAGTTGAGTTTATACCAAAAAGTTCTACTTTGGTTTCATCTGACCACATGACATTCTCCCAATCCTCTGCTGTATCATCCATGTGCTCTCTGGCAAACTTCAGACGGGCCTGGACATGCACTGGCTTCAGCAGCGGAACACGTCTGGCACTGCGGGATTTGATTCCCTGCCGTTGTAGTGTGTTACTGATGGTGACCTTTGTTACTTTGGTCCCAGCTCTCTGCAGGTCATTCACCAGGTCCCCCCGTGTGGTTCTGGGATCTTTGCTCACCGTTCTCATGATCATTTTGACCCCACGGGATGAGATCTTGCGTGGAGCCCCAGATCGAGGGAGATTATCAGTGGTCTTGTATGTCTTCCATTTTCTGATGATTGCTCCCACAGTTGATTTTTTCACACCAAGCTGCTTGCCTATTGTAGATTCACTCTTCCCAGTCTGGTGCAGGTCTACAATACTTTTCCTGGTGTCCTTCGAAAGCTCTTTGGTCTTGGCCATGGCGGAGTTTGGAGTCTGACTGTTTGAGGCTGTGGACAGGTGTCTTTTATACAGATGATGAGTTCAAACAGGTGCCATTCATACAGGTAACGAGTGGGGGACAGAAAAGCTTCTTACAGAAGACGTTACAGGTCTGTGAGAGCCAGAGATTTTCCTTGTTTGAGGTGACCAAATACTTATTTTCCACCCTAATTTACGAATAAATTCTTTACAAATCCTACCATGTGAATTCATGGATTTTTTTTTCACATTCTGTCTCTCACAGTTGAAGTGTACCTCTGGTGCAAATTACTGACCTCTGTCATCATTTTAAGTGGGGGAACTTGCACAATCGGTGGCTGACTAAATACTTTTTTGCCCCACTGTATGCAACTAGCAGAAAGACTAACTCCCAGGTATTATTCAAAGCAGGGTTTTCTTTAGAGAAGTTATCATTTAAGGTATTTTTGTAACACCAAAGCTGCACATGTATATATTATATTATAAATATGTTCATTATTATTACAGCAGATTATATCAGTAAGAAAGCTGAAAAGATATTCATTGATAATTTATGGCAAAGAGATGGGATTAAATAAGTGCACTTCTTCCTGCCCCTTTTCCATATGTAACTGACTCAGAACAGGTGAAGCGATATTGAAATTTATTTTTGCTTTATTTTGTTAGCATTTTTTTCTTTTCTTTGCTAAATGAACTTCTGTGTATTGTTTACATGATCAAAATAAATTGAACACAAACAAACATAATGGAATATCTTTGGATTTTGATGAAGAAAAAAAAAAGAATCCTCAATTTTTTATTTAGAGATATATACAGGGAGTGCAGAATTATTAGGCAAGTTGTATTTTTGAGGAATAATTTTATTATTGAACAACAACCATGTTCTCAATGAACCCAAAAAACTCATTAATATCAAAGCTGAATGTTTTTGGAAGTAGTTTTTAGTTTGTTTTTAGTTTTAGCTATTTTAGGGGGATATCTGTGTGTGCAGGTGACTATTACTGTGCATAATTATTAGGCAACTTAGCAAAAAACAAATATATACCCATTTCAATTATTTATTTTTACCAGTGAAACCAATATAACATCTCCACATTCACAAATATACATTTCTGACATTCAAAAACAAAACAAAAACAAATCAGCGACCAATATAGCCACCTTTCTTTGCAAGGACACTCAAAAGCCTGCCATCCATGGATTCTGTCAGTGTTTTGATCTGTTCACCATCAACATTGCGTGCAGCAGCAACCACAGCCTCCCAGACACTGTTCAGAGAGGTGTACTGTTTTCCCTCCTTGTAAATCTCACATTTGATGATGGACCACAGGTTCTCAATGGGGTTCAGATCAGGTGAACAAGGAGGCCATGTCATTAGTTTTTCTTCTTTTATACCCTTTCTTGCCAGCCACGCTGTGGAGTACTTGGACGCGTGTGATGGAGCATTGTCCTGCATGAAAATCATGTTTTTCTTGAAGGATGCAGACTTCTTCCTGTACCACTGCTTGAAGAAGGTGTCTTCCAGAAACTGGCAGTAGGACTGGCAGTTGAGCTTGACTCCATCCTCAACCCGAAAAGGTCCCACAAGCTCATCTTTGATGATACCAGCCCAAACCAGTACTCCACCTCCACCTTGCTGGCGTCTGAGTCGGACTGGAGCTCTCTGCCCTTTACCAATCCAGCCACGGGCCCATCCATCTGGCCCATCAAGACTCACTCTCATTTCATCAGTCCATAAAACCTTAGAAAAACCAGTCTTGAGATATTTCTTGGCCCAGTCTTGACGTTTCAGCTTGTGTGTCTTGTTCAGTGGTGGTCGTCTTTCAGCCTTTCTTACCTTGGCCATGTCTCTGAGTATTGCACACCTTGTGCTTTTGGGCACTCCAGTGATGTTGCAGCTCTGAAATATGGCCGAACTGGTGGCAAGTGGCATCTTGGCAGCTGCACGCTTGACTTTTCTCAGTTCATGGGCAGTTATTTTGCGCCTTGGTTTTTCCACACGCTTCTTGCGACCCTGTTGACTATTTTGAATGAAACGCTTGATTGGTCGATGATCACGCTTTAGAAGCTTTGCAATTTTGAGACTGCTGCATCCCTCTGCAAGATATCTCACTATTTTTGACTTTTCTGAGCCTGTCAAGTCCTTCTTTTGACCCATTTTGCCAAAGGAAAGGACGTTGCCTAATAATTATGCACACCTGATATAGGGTGTTGATGTCATTAGACCACACCCCTTCTCATTACAGAGATGCACATCACCTGGGGGCAGGGATAGCTCAGTAGGTAGAGTGGTGGCCCCATGATCGGAAGGTCGGGGGTTCGACTCCACTGAACGGCTACCCTGAGGTACCCCTGAGCAAGGTACCGTCCCTACACACTGCTCCCCGGGCGCTGCACTGGTGGCTGCCCACTGCTTCACTGGGTGAATGGGTTAAATGCAGAGGAACTATTTCCCTATGGGGACTATGGGGAAAGATTCGGCATGAGCCCCCGCATCCTCAGGACCTTCTATCACTGTACCATTGAGAGCATTCTCACTGGATGCATCACCACCTGGTATGGCAACAGCACCGCCTACAACTGCAAAGCTCTCCAGCGAGTAGTGCGGTGCTCTGAACGGATAATTGGAGGTGAGCTTCCCTCCCTCCAAGACATCTACAGGAAGCGCTGCCTGAGGAAAGCGGGGAGGATCATCAAGGAAGGAGGTTCTGCAGCATCCGGTCCCGTACCAGCAGACTGAGAGACAGCTTTTTCCATCAGGCCATCAGACTGCTGAACACGTCATAGACACCTCAGCTTCACTACTGGAACTTCAACATTATGCACTCCACACTGTATATAAATGCCACTTGTTTTGCACATATTCAACTCTGTATATTTTATATATTTTATTATTATTATTATTTTTACTATTTAATTTGTAAAAATGTGTATACACACACACGTAGGAAAATATTTAGTATACACATCCAGAAATGCATACACTATTATATATTGTACATATATTTATTAGTTTCAGGTTGGCCATTCTTGTATTTTGCTCGTTTGTGTTGTTGTGTTTGCACATCTCTGTTGCTTGTGGGGCTCGCACACAAGAATTTCACTCGCATGTGCTGTGCCAGTGTGCCTGCACATGTGATGTGACAATAAAAGTGATTTGATTTGATTTGATTTGACTAACAAGCTCACTTTACACTTTACTTTACACTTTACACCTAATATGCTTAATTGGTAGTAGGCTTTCGAGCCTATACAGCTTGGAGTAAGACAACATGCATGAAGAGGATGATGTGGACAAAATACTCATTTGCCTAATAATTCTGCACTCCGTGTATATTACTATCTCTATCTCCAAATAAAACATACACACACATAGTTGATGAATAAGGGTAAGATCAGTATGCTTTAATAAGATATCAGTGCAGAAACACAAACTTCTTATTGGGTTACATTCCCCACATTGTTGTAATAGTAGTAATAATAATAATAATAATAATAATAATAATAATAATAATATCATCAACATAGATTTTAAGCATATTTTTAAAAAAAAAATCAAAATGGTATTGTATGACATTGACAGAACAGAATACAAGTAGCTTAACATGGATCCCATAAGGAAAAACAAAAACCCTGTTACACAAGCCAAAGATAAAATGCGGATATCTTTTTAAAGAGGAAGCGCGATGAGTGAGTGGATTAACTCCTGAATGATTTGTCACTTTACCCTTCAAGCAGCACAGTATGTTGCGCACTGGTGATAAGCCTCCTAGAGTTAAAACACAAAGCTAAAGACCCAATGATTTTTTTTTGGGTTAGCGTCACTAATGCTCGTGTCTCTTCGACATTTCTTCAGGGAAGGAGTTTTTGTTTGTTTGTTTTTTGCTTTTACCCCCTTTAATTTCCGACTTTGCAACATATCTTAGTTGTTGTTTTATTTCAACACTGGACATACATTTCACCTATTTGGCATTCAACAAGTTTCATGGTAGCTGCTGAATGCTAACAACATAATAGCTTTTAATTTTCTGACCAAAGCTAGTGGAGTTTTTTTTCCTTCTTTTTAAATCAACTTCCGTGTAGCCAACTTTTTCCACATGCATTACCACAGTTTCTTTCTTATCTGATGAGGTCATTTAAACTCATCTGAGGTGCTGTTCTTTGTCGCTGTGCATATTTCCTCACACTAAATACATCTTTGGTTTGTAATATTTCACTTACCACTGAGATTCTTTACTAGTTTATATTGCACATAAAATTTGCAATTAAAAAACGATAACATGCTTCAAACATGCTGTAAGGTGCTTTTCTGGAAACCAATGTTTCTATATTTTTATATATTTCAAACACTGTACATAATCCTACAAACATTATTAGCATTTAATTGAAGCCTCTTTTTACTCCAAATATGAAAAACTTCCAATTTAATCAAGGGTATAAATGGCCTCTTCTTTTGGGTTGAAAAGAAACATTTTGGTAAAGTGAAAGGAGTGAAGAGGAGAGGAGAAACAAAGAAGTGATTTATCAAATTGGCAAGTGAATATGGCGCAGGTAGGCAGGCTGAACAGGAAGTCTGTCATTTCATTTGTCCTTCAACTGAACTTCACTTCTTTACATCTCCTCTTATTTGAGATTGTTGCAAATTTTGATCAAGTTTTGGTTGCAATTTTACTGTTAAAACTCTTCCTCCTGACAGATTTGGCCTAATTATATGCGGTTAACTAGAGGAAATTTAGAGGTAATTAATTTAGAAGTAATTGCACATTTTCATTGTGTAATTACCTACTGCATTTTTTTTTTTTTAATTGTTATCAGGACTGTCCCCTTCCTCTTTTTTGGCACAGTTTCAACATAATCTTTTGATATTTTACAAAATTATGCTTGTAACAGACACCTTTAGCACCACTCAGTACCAGAAAACCCTTATAGGCACATGAGCGCTGACTGAAGCAGCATGTTGAGACACTATATATTAAAATATAAGAGCTTAACATTACAGTCAAATCTTTTTTCCCCCACCCAACTAATTCTAAAAACCCACAAGCAGCCTCATTAGCAAACAGGTCATCTGATAAGCCTCACACAAAGCTTAATTTGTTATCAAAAGGAAGGATTGGTTCTAATGGGATTCTACTCAAATCCAAGAGACTGGCTCATCACTGCTGATCAATTAGGATCGAAATAGATCCCAAAAGCTCTATTAGGTTTGGGTATATTTAAGGAATAAGTGAAAGAAAGCTACAGTGGCGCAAAATCTGAAGAGTTATCATCAAAATCATTCCAACTGTGAATGTTTTCTCCAAATATTATAAAACACATGACAAATTTGTATTTAACAATAATCTATATTTCTTTAAAAAAAAAAAAAACTTTTGGGGGTTTTATTTTTAGATTGATATCTTCTACTTGGCTGCGAGAAAATATCTCAATTTCATATCCAAATTTAGATTCATGCAGCAAACAGGAGAAAAGAATTTACCTTTAACTTAAGATGCAATGTCAAGTTAAGATTGCATTTGATAATCATCCCCCGCAGACCTACAGTATGCCATCTACAGATCTAAAGGAACAAACTGTGCACTTGAAGGGTGACCTCGGTATGTTGAGACAACCATAAAGTCATAAGGCACATCATAATGATTAAAATGAACTTGAAAGAAGTTGAGCACATCAGGCGGAGAACATCAAAATACAGTGTTAGTGGATCCAAGAGATGTAATAAAAGTTCTACAAATGACAATGATACAATGTCTATGAAGCACCTTTTGCTTTTATATATGCAACTGGAAAACTATGTGATTAACAATGTGGCAACTTCACCTTCCTTACAATATTCAAAATGCTACATATCTGAAAAGTGAAACTTAGAAAACTGATATTTACCTCTTGTTTTGTTGTTGTTGTTTTTTTTATCTGATTTTTTTTCTTGTTATTTTTAAAGCAAGAACAACAACAGTACTGGCCAGCCAACAGATTCCATGGATATTTTAGGATAGAATAAAAAAAAAAAAAAAAAAATGCCACCACAACACAGAAACAGCACAAGAAGAAACAGCACTGTGAGGGACTGGCTCTAACTGCATCTATGGGGGGGTAAGGTAAGGACAAAGTACCAGGACACAAACACGAAAAACACCATCTTTAACATTAGTTCTGTTTTAAATACATAACATATGTGTACAAAGCTCAAAGTGGTCACCACACAGAGACAATTACCTCAAAAATATAGACGGAGCTTAAGAAAATACTTTGAGAGGAAAGAACAGAAAAACTGTATTTCACTGAAGACATACTGACAATGTTTGGATGAAAAATTAGTTTCAAAATCTGCTCTTATGGCAAGTAATAATCAAAGCCTTAAAGCTTTCTGTAACTGGCAGCCACTTGGTTTGTGAGTAAAGAAAAACTGGCCTTGTCCTAATCTTTAAGAAAATTATATAAACTCCACTTTCAAGTCATGTCACAGGCTGCTGTACTGCATTAAAACCATGGCTGCTGCTATGTACATATGCATTGTCTGAATGAGTAAGTGATCATGTCAACGCTGCCGTCTTTACCCTGTCTGTTATGTGCAGCGGTGTGCACAGGAGGTCGGGGCGGGGGACGACATCCAATCATGATCTTTTGCCCTAATAAAACACCAAGGGGCAACAGAGGTTACTAGAGCCGCTTAAGCTAAGCGCTATTTCGGCTCTACTGGGTCCCCCAAAAAACACCCCTCAGCTGCCCGTCTAGACAGCTCAAGTGCCCACCTGATCAGCTAAAGTGCCCTTTTGATCCCTCCCACGGCACTTGTGATTAGCCCAAGTGCCCCCTGTGTTGGGCTCAAATGCTCTCCAGTTGGCTTAAAAGAGCATACCAGTGACAAATCTCACATACTTTACCACCTGACCATTCTCTAAGCATTCTGCAAACCACATTTCTTTTTCAAGCTGTGCTTCCTACAATGATTGTACAGCTTGTCTGCTAACAATTTTGTTGTGTACTGTACATAATTCAAACCAATAAGTGTCTCAAACTAAATGTAAAACCGTGGCACGACAGGATTCAGCAAATCATGCAAACTTTTTCTTAAAGCTTCCCCAAGTACAGGTGCAGGACAATAACGAAACCAAAACACCCCCACCACCACACAAAGGTGTCCCCCTTTTTCAAACAGTCCCTGGTCCCCTCATAGTCTGTGCACACCACTGGTCTGGTCTTTATGGTTTCCTGTATTGCATAAAATGTGTGTTAGCTAATAACATTTAATCATATGAACTCTTACAGTGTGTGCATGTCACATTCCTTTGTGCAGGCTATTGATTATGTACATAAAGTCTAGCTTTGTTACTGACAATCTAAGTTTTAGCTCAATGAAATAATTGCACAATAAGAAAATAACCCTGTATCCACACAAGCTACACACCTGACTGAGACACTAAAGTGAAGAAAGCGTGTTTAGACAGATTTAAGATGAAGATGTTAAATCTTAAATGTTCAGATTACATATATTGCAATATGTTTATTACAGTGTCAGAGAGAGAGTGAGAGACAGAGAAAATAAGAGAATGTAGAACGTTGAGTAAGAACTAAAGAAGAAAAAAAAAAGGCAGTGTTAATGTGGTGAAGTGTCCGGTCAGTTTGGATTGAATAAACTGGGGGAATTTCATAAAAGCTTCAATATCTCAATTCAGGAAAAGAAGAAAAGACTATTTACAATAATGATATGTCATTTGAAACATACAGATCTAATGCTACTAGTTTATCTACTAAAGCAGCAGAGATATGCTACAGTGATTTTTGGGATGGATTCAGACAAAACGAGGCAGGCTGATGAATGTGAATATGTGGAAAAAGGCTTGAGCAAGGCTGGGTATCACTTTTACTGCTTCCGATTCTGCTCGGCAGTTCTGGTTCTGGTCATAGCCTTTCAAATAAAGCAACCTTTAATTCTCTAAAGATTAGAATAATACTTAAATTGGAGTATATTTTAAGTCTTGGGCATAGAGGAAATGAAATTAATACAGATTACCGCAAAGTTACAACATTACATCTGGCCGCACTGTAAAGTACTCCAGTCCAGCATATTGCACCACTATGATTAAAAAGAAATCATCTTTGGGTGTCCGTAATGAGAATACAATAGTGTAAAGGATTCTTAAGAAATCTTTAAAATGGCTACAATTTACCACAGTTCATGATACCCAACTCTTGCTTGAAGCTTCAACTGCGCTGTGTCTACAAGTTGCTGGTAAAACATGCAAATGTGAAAGAAGACCGTGTCTCTGTTCATGTGTAGGTAGTATAATATCATCTCTTCTGAGCCAAATGCTTTAGCTAGAAGAGCAGTAGGGCTGGGATCTGAGCTGCATAGAGTCCATATCAGGACGTAGGTCAGAGACCCACTGCTCACAGATTCCCGCTTTGCTAAACCTAAGCAGGAATCGGCTGGTAGTCAGGGTGATGTGGCTGTAGATGTTTGAGCAGAGCTGGCCTTTGAGGCAGGTTTTCTTCCACACCACTAACACCCCTTTACACCAGAGACCCGAGTTCAGGATGTGTTTTCAAACATAGCTTTGCCACCCTGTTGGCATCTATACCAAACCCGGTGAGATCCCAGTGTCAAAACTCTTAAATAATTAATGTGATGGTGTGACCATTGTCATGTACTAAATGTGCAGCATTGACCTTTTTTTTTGACCAGTGATCGTTTGTTATACATGCGGGTCATTTGATGTTTGGCTCAATGGTGGTCAACCTGCATCTGATATGAGTCAAGAGCTTGGCAGGGAAAGGGGTGCATGTGGCTTGACCCTGATAACTCAGCTTGGTCTACACAGAGAACTTAAAAAGGGATGGGGAAAAGAGTGTGGGGCTAAATAAGGCAGGATGTGGCCATTAATACCATTCTCTATAGTTAGCTGAGCTTTAGGGCTCATAGAAGGCCTAGAGGTACAAAGGTAAAGAAAGGCTTAAGCCTCGTGCTGCAGGTTGAGGCTCAGGGCAGGGAGTAAGTCCAGGTTTATGTCGGTGTTTGAATCTGGGGCTCTAGGTGGCCTGGTCCAGGGCTCTCAGCAGGTCACAGCCCTGGAGGAGGTGCAGGTTGCCCTGCAGCGGGACATTGACCTCGCAGTCATAGCGGGTCAACTCCGGCAGAAAGGAGGGTTCAAATGAAGGCCCCAGCAAACGACTGGCTATGCCTAGAAAATGACAGAAATAAAGAAAATCCCTGTGTGTCAGTGATTTACTTGTTTATTTGAATTAGAAGACCACTTGACATGAGTAGATTTAGTCAGAGCAAGATGTTAATGGCCGAGTCATATATTCTGCAACGTAAAAGTACTTTAAATTAAACAGAAGACTAAATGAGTGCTTTAACTGTCCACACAGTGATATTAGCTGACTAAAATCTGTAAATGTTAGTAATTCCAGCTCACCCTCACACTTGTTAGAAGGCAGCATGTTATACTCTCTGTAGTC
This sequence comes from Aulonocara stuartgranti, assembly GCF_965226115.1. Lineage (NCBI taxonomy): Eukaryota > Metazoa > Chordata > Actinopteri > Cichliformes > Cichlidae > Aulonocara > Aulonocara stuartgranti. Next base: position 30,076,779 of record NC_138949.1, read on the forward strand.
ACAGCTCTTTTGGGGAAAGCCTTTTTCATTTCGACCACTTATCCCATTTCCTGCGTACAGTGACTTCCTGTGTTGTTGCAGCGAGTTGAGACATGGAGCCATGTTCCCTGGCATCATTCTCGCCATCTCCGACTCTGAGAGGAGAGAGCGAGAGGTTAAAAAGGTGCAGCTGATGCGTGGAAGAGATGATAAAACATGGTTTCCATCCATTTGCTGCACAAGCATACCTGCCAGTGATCCTGCACAGAGGGAACGATCCATGCAACTGTCACTCCTTATCTTCTTCCATATGAACTCTGGCAGCTTGCTTTCACCCTGAAACAGTCATACTCAATTGATTAGCAGGTTGTGCATGCAGATATTTTTTTAGGCAAACTATCAAACTCAAGAATTTAAATCGTGGTTTGGAAACTAACATGCAACCTTGCGTGGAACACTAATGCCTCAAAATAATGCACTATGTTACACTGAATACTTTAAGTTGCAGTGGAACTTTTGCTGTACGGTAGGAGTCGGAGGAACTCACCACAGCCATCTGGCTGAAGGAGCGCTTCATACTGTTGGCCATGGCCACTCTGGCTGGACTCATGTCTCTGTAAGCTTGTACAAAGTTGTCGATGGACCTGCATACATAAAGTGGATGAAAAAAAATAATATTAATAATAAATAATTGCGGCAATAATAAAGAGAATTTGGTGGTCAACACCCTTTTTTATTTAAATCATGTTGTTAAGGTTTTTATTCCTTATTCCTTTTAGTCTTATATTTTCACAGTTATATGCATCAAGTTAAATTTTCCTTGAGCACTAAAATAAGAGACTCATAGTTAAGTCACCTCTGTTTCTGCATGCCATGTGGCATGTTCTGCTTGCAGGATGGCCGTTCTTCCAACATCGTGTCCATCAGACAGGCTTTGGTGGGCCGTGGTTGTTGTTGGTAAGTCAACAGCGGGTCTGGTGGCCACTGCAGATTCTGACTGCCACCCATGGAGGACAGCGGGGAGCTGGCCGGGGCCTGGTATGGGGGATTGTGCAGATGCCCCATCATGTATGACCTTCCATGGGGATCTGCATTCCCCTGGCTGGAGACTCTCTTTTCCCCTCCAGCCCAGGATGAAGATGTCGCACGCTGGTAGTGGCCTGGGGATTGGGAGGAGGTGGACAGGGGCTGTAAGAGGCTGGCCACATTGTTGAAACTCTGCTGGGTGGTCTGGTTAATTTGGGGCAGGCTGGTGTTGCTCCCCATGGATCCTGCTGGAGCTGCCTCCAGGGGCTCTGACTCTGTGACAATGGGATTGAGCTGGAAGTCCTCTCCATCCATAGGGATATAAGGAGCCAGAGTCTCCAGGTCCAAATCATTCAAGTCCCTCTGGATAGCAGAAATAATTTTTGTTTTGTTTTTTTCAACACAAATATTTAAGAAAAGAGATCCTTTTAAGCATTTGGTGAAAACTATAAATTATTGCTTTAGACATGTGAGTATTTGTGGCTGAGATAATGCTGCAGTGTTCATAAACTGCCACTCAGTTTAGACTAACAGGATTATGATGATTACATTAGGAACTCAATAATAAAAACATCATTGTGAGCACTAATATTTTATCAGCAGCCACTCAAATATGTAAACCACTGATTTATAGTTTTGTTTAATCCAGTACTCGTTAAATTGAAGAAATACTAACATAAAATGGAAAATGTCCTGGATGCTTTTCTCACAGATTTATAAGCTAAAGGTCAAAGACACTATAGCAGTAAATTAAAAAGCTAATGATACAGAATACATATGTTGAGCTGGTTAATTCAGGCTTTTTTCTTTCTTTGTCTGAGTTAACATAAAATTCACTAACTCTACACAACTTTGGTCACACACACACACACACACACACACACACACCTACCTCAGTGTTTGCAGAACTGTCTCCCTTTGTGTCCAGAGCAAACAGCTTCTCTGTGAGCTCCACCCTCAGGTCACTCTCCACTGAGCTGTAGTAATCATCTGGGCTGCTGGGCTGCAGAGGTGAAGGACAGAGGGAAGGATGAACAAAAGGAAGAAATTAGATTTGAGAAGTGGAGAGAAAGAAAATGATAAACACAGACAAAAAGGACTAATACATAAGAGAAACAAGAGAGATGAGTTTTGACAAAGGCACTATTCACTGCTACGAGCCTATTCCATCCAAATAACCACCCCCGTTATTCTCACACACTCTGCCCAGTTTTAGTGACCTCATCGCACACTGAAAGAATAAACCATGGAACAAGTGTAACCAACCAGTCACTCACTCACTAACTAATTACTCTTTTCAATTTCACAAACTGGCTCTCAGTCGTGCCCTGTCGCGCTGTCCTCACCGTGGAGCAGCTGCTGAGGCTCGGAGTGGCGCTGCCCGATGGAGGATTCTGCTGCACAGTGAACGAACCACCGGCCATTTTACCCACGTCCCCTGGAGCTGCAGTTGGGGGTCCAGAGGCATTGGAGGCAGACTTGTGGCTCTCACTGGCCCAGGACGGTGGTCCCGGAGGGGCCATGGCTGAAACAGACACCTGGGAGTATGCTGGCTGCTGGGGCTCTTCAAACTGAACACGACCTGCGAAAAAGAATCACAAATTTGAGCCAATTTTTTAAAAAAGACAAAAGGAAACTGTATTAAAAAGTTGTTTCTGCTATATTGTTTTTGCCAAAGTAAGGTGGAAGAATACTGTGACCATAACAGACACAGTTTTACAGAAGTAAATACTGACTGAAGTCGAGGGAAACGATCGTGTCTCCAGGTGTTGGAGCAAGCTGAGCGAGATCTTCCGGCTCCTCTTTGAATTCACTGAAGAGGGCATCTCCAGGCTCTCCGCTCATGCCCACTCCAGGACTGAAGAAGCTGCTCATGTGTCGTGGCTTGAACAGGGACTCCGTCTGCCCCAGGGACAAAATCATCGACTTCTCCTCAATGTCACTACGGATTGGAGAAAACACAGCAAATTTGAACTTTGAGATATAGAAATCTGAATATTTTATGATTAAATCCAGGCAAAGATGGCATTTAATTGAGGGAAACTTGGATTAAAAATGAAGACTCTTACCTGAGGACATAGTTGATGCACACGATGCACTGCGGCTGAGAGTTGCGGCTGTTATAAATGACAGTTCCCTGGGTTTCTACCCAGACGTAACCCCCGTTCTTAGCCAGCATACGATACTGACTGCTTACTGCCTGACCCTTGGTACACACTGCATAAGGAAGAGAAGAAGAAACAAAAAAGAAGCTATGAATAACATTGGCGTTATTGCTTGCAAGTTTAAAGCAGATATAAAACTATTTTCCTGAAACTGTGAGCATACTTCCTTTATTCTTCAAAAGTGGCACACTGATTTGACTCGAAAGTGAATGACACTGAAACAATAATGTCAGGATCTGGAACATTACATGTCTTTAGTTTTAAAAGTCTCCATCTTTTACTGGTCAGGGTTTTATTAAGTCATTTCTCCATGTTCACCTTTTGTTGTCATTTTTATTAGAGTCTTTACATAACGATTTAAAATGCCATGAGATGACTGTTGACTGGCACTAAATAAAACTGCGCTGAATTTGATTTCAGCTACTGTCCTCAAGTGTACAGGACTGCTTTAAACAGGGCCAATGTAATCAGTGTTCTTCCTTATTACTCAGAAATTACTCACTGAGAGTACTTGTTGAGTTTTTGTTGTTCATGCGTAAAATTGTGACGCGTTCACATTGTTGTATAACCCAGTGAGTAATCTTCTGATGAGGAAACAAAACCAAAGAGAAAATAAACTGACAGTTCTTTTCAGTCTGTCGATGTCAGTGACAGATGGACTGTTTAATCTTCTGTGTTGCAACTTTCCAATCAAAGGTCACATCAGTAGTAAAGTTCATAAGCCTCAGGCCAGTCAAATTAGAAGACGGTGTAAACCTTCAGTACTACTTATTAAAAGATTTATGTGAGTTTATGTATATATTGGAGCTTGCATATGTACTTTTGACCATGTGTGTATTAGAGGAAATCCAAATAAAGTCAATTTTTGCTTTTTAAGGTTATTAAAAGATCTATTCTAGGAAGAGAACAGATCAAAGAAAGTATTAAATTCATGCCCATTTGGAGTGCCTGTAAAATCTTGACCACAACTGTATGTGGTGGATTTTTATACTTTGTTTTTATTTAGGTGTTTAAAGTCCAGATTGGCTAATTATTTGTTAAATATTTGCATAATCCTTTAAAAATCAAGCAAATATTTGTAAGCGGGACAAGGCGGGATGTTTGACTTTGACTCGAGAAGGAAATGTTCTGGCTACAGTCCAAAGTTCAGCACTGGCGTGGGAAAGGCGTAGGAATGGTCACAAAGCGTACATAAGGCCAGTGACTCCCTGTGTGTGTGTGTGTGTGTGTGTGTGTGTGTGTGTGTGTGTGTGTGTGTGTGTGTGTGTGTGTAAGACTGTTGAGAAAGCTTGGAGGGGACAACACTGCATGTAGCAGAGAACACTGTTAGCATGTGCTGATCGACAGGCTGGTCACGTTGGCCGTGAGAGCGGCTCGTCTGTGTTTGTGAGACGTTCAGATGGATAGAGAGTCCTTTATCTTGGCAAATGTCAGACAGCTAAGGGCTGCGGATGCAGATGACTTAAGATCAGTGGAAAGAGAACATGGCTAAAAGAAAAAAAATTCACATGCAGCACACTAAACAAAAACCCGAGGACTACAATCCTCTTTCAAGTCACTTTTTTGGTTTTTGTTGACATGCAAAATTAAAGTGCAGCGAGACCAAAAGAACATGTCTAAAAGGTCAACTTTGGAAGTGCAAAACTTCAAAAGACAACTTGGTATCAAACAATCCCAATATGTGCTGAAATATTTCTGTTTCAAGCACAATGGATCTGTTTTTTAAGCCTATTGTTTTTTTGTTTTTTGAGCCAACCTTTCAAAGTAAGTCTTTGATTTAAAAAGTCATAATAATTTGACTTTTGTGAATGTGAGTTACTTTGTTTTTTTATTTAAAAAGAATGCACTTATTACCCCAGATGCTTTTAGATATTATTACTTTGGGCCTGCGGTGTTTTTTAATCCATCCAGACCGTTTCAGTGTGAATTACCATTTTCGGAAATATTGTCCATGTTCTCTTTAATACTAAAATATGACAGTCATATTCTATACTTCTTATGGTTATTGAAGTATCAAAAACAGAATTTAAAAATTTGCATTTAAAATTGCACAAAATAAATCGATCTTTAATTGTAAGCAGTTTCCCCCATAAACTATTTTCATTCAGTTAAACTACACCTATAAACTGCATGATTGTGGAGAAAGACCCAACTGTGATGAGAGGCTCGTGCTTGGCTGTATGCATTAATGTCATCCAGTCTCTATTGAGGGTAATGTTAGCTAGCGGCATGTTTTATCTGACTAGTGAATGGAGAAAATTGTAAAACCACAATTTGTCTTTATGATTTTGGACTAATTGAGTGTGGAAAAAGTTGTTGGTTTATTTTATTTTTTACTTCATGGTAAGACAGGGAGAGTGCTTTTAGTTTAATGAAACAGGCAGCAAAGACTTGTACAGCTCTGAAACTCACACCATTACAATCTAGACTGAAACACACCACTACAGGCTACAGGGGGAAGTATTTGGGTTGTACTGCTTCTTTAAGTTTCTGCTTGACATCTTTTTAAATGATGAAAGTTTTGGATGAAAATATTATTTTCTGTGAAAAGTAAAATATCAAATTAGGTACAGTTTTGTGTCTTGATGCATACTCAATCATCCAAGTAAGGAAAGTTGATTCTGGTCATCTGGATGTAGCGAATCAACTTTTTGGAAAGTACAGTTTTACTTTTCAAAGAAAATATCAGGATTAGTGTTGGCCCAGATATGCCAGGAGGGAAAAAAAGAAAAAGAAAAGCATAATCCTCTTTGTAACAAGAGCATTTTTTGCTGTGTACACACAGACACACACACAGCCATTATGTTGCAGGGGTGGTTTTAAGGAACTAAATTACCACTTTCCCTCGTGCACTGTCAAAGCCTCTAATGATACAGTACTGTCAGTGAAGAGAATAGCCATGACACTTCAGAGCCTTGTCCGCATGCACGCGCGCGCGCACACACACACACACACACACACACACACACACACACACACACAGTTATTAGATTGTAATAGAGGCCACCTGGTCCCCTGTCCACTGTGTTTGTGGCATCAGATGTGCAAACCTCATCAGGCCATCAGTGGATGCACCTAATTTAATAACAGACATCTTAATACCATGTTGCTGCTCTTTACATACACACAGACATCCACATATGTCTAAACAAGGATAAATGTATTTGTCTACCTAAAACATAAATAAAGAAAATAAAAATAAAATTTAATGAAACAAAAATGTCTGACAAGAAAAACCCCCAATATCGTCACTCAAACTTTAGGCTGTATTACCAGCTGACTACAAGCTTGAAGCGTTTAGCTGATCTGGCTAGTGATTATGCAGTTTTTACATCCTGATCACTAAAATTAGAGTTCATTTAGGGAATCCTTCAAAGTAAGTTTGGGCGACCGTGGCTCAGGGGGTTGGGAAGTGCATCTGTAACCGGAAGGTCGCCGGTTCGATCCCCAGGCTCTCTGTCCTGGTCGTTGTGTCCTTGGGCAAGACACTTTACCCTACCGCCTACTGGTGTTGGCCAGAGGGGCCGATGGTGCGATATGGCAGCCTCGCTTCTGTCAGTCTGCCCCAGGGCAGCTGTGGCTACAATCGTAGCTTGCCTCCACCAGTGTGTGAATGCGAGAGTGAATGAATAGTGGCATTGTAAAGCGCTTTGGGTGCCTTGAGAAGCGCTATATAAATCCAATCCATTATTATTATTAAGTGCCTCGAATGTGCCATTTCAAGATGGCTGCCAATACTGGCAACCATGCAGAAAGGCTCTAATTATTGTTTAAGAGTTGCTCCATATTTCATCAGGTTTTTGAACCAATCGCTTACTGCTACGAGAAAAATCTGAGGACACGCAGGCTTAGATCTTAGCTAAAGGCAAACTACACGTGCGGATTGTGTTCATAGCTGAATCACCGTGGCTTGTTTTGCTTCATATTTGATGTTTGAGGCGTTCAAAGTCTTTTTTAAGGTCCGAGCATGTACTTACAGTTTTGATGACTCTTGGTGACACTGTCTGAGTCCAAGGCGTGGTAGAAGTCGTAGATGGAACGACCCAGCAGATCCTCGGGAGTGTAACCTATCAACTCTGTTACCCTGGAACACAGACACAGACATCTAATAAGACACGGGCTTTTACTTATTATTTGAACTTTTCTCACATGTACGACTCAAAACACAAATCCTGCACTTCATCCTGAACTTAAAAAGACATCATGTACCACTTGGAAATCAAACTGAGCGGTGGATAGATTTCCAAAAATAAGAATTGCTCGTTCTGTCTCCAACCTCCCGGTGCTTCTGGGAACAGCTAATCTCTCGTCTCTCATCACAAGTTCACGTTGTTAATCAGGATTTTGTTGCTGGCTTTCAATAACCACATTTATAAAACTCCCTTTTATTTCTCTCCAACTCTTTCGCCAGTAAGTAGAGGTTTTGAGAATAAATAACAGGATTACTGTAATCTGATTACAGGTGCACTAATTTAAATGAAGTTTTTGAGTGCTGAAAATAATTACATACTTAGCTTCAGGCTGTTTTGACAGCAAATAAACTCAAGTTAATAACGTATATAAATAAGTGTAATTTTGACTTCACTGAGAAGCCAACAATTAGGCTAAGGGTCAAAAGCAGAGCCTCTTCCAAACAAACTGTGCTGTGAGAACATGATCCAAACCTACAACAGGAAATGGGCCCCTGAAAACAAGGTTTTATCAGGATAAGGAGACCGGGGAGGGTAAACTGGGACAGAGAATGAAGATAAGTTGTACTTAACCCAAATTAAAGTGCTAGGAATGTGATTTTACTCCAACTGCCACCAAAATGTTTTCACTCTGGCATGAGGATAGACTCCAGAGTTTAGGGATAGGATACACTGCAGCATAAAAAAACGTTTCAAATTTCCAGTAGGTATAAATGTACTCTTTCACTCCGTTTCATCCTATTTGTACCTCTGATCATCACTCTCAACATTTTTTGATGTCAAATCAGTTAAAATACAGTTTTCATCATCTATATTGCCCTTTGGATAGCTTTGGAGGTGTGAAGCCAAAGTTTCATTGAGATGAACAGTCAGCGGATGATGATGATGATGATGATGATGCGGTGGATTTATTGTGTGAGGGACAGAGTGAGAGGTCTGGTGATGCAGACCCTCAGATTGCATAACGCTGACAGATGTAGTGAGGAAAGGGAGGGAAGGGAGGAAAGGGAGGGGATGAATGTCTGGAGGGAAGAGGAGTACATAGGCACAATGGGTTTAAAAAAAAAAAAAAAAAAGACACATGAAAAAAGGAAAAAATGCATTAAGGCCAGAGAGGAGAGTCAGAGTGGGGAAAGAGACGAAACAAAAGCATTAATAAAACATGGTCACAACTAAAATAGCTTCAAATTATAACAATGATGATTACGATGGTGATTGCTTTCTTTTCTTTCCTTCCATTCATTTCCTCCATGTTAAGTAAGTACAAGCGTTTCACTGTTATTTTTATGTTATTTTGTATCACGGTGTACTTTACATTATTACAGATATAAAAGTAACAAATGACAGGAAGACCAAAGCAGAGGAGCACATTACCCTGCGGGCTATCGTCTGCATACAAATGATTTTATACAAATGTTTGAATTAAAACTCTAAAATTAATTAATGCAGGAATCAACGCTACACAAATTGTATCTAATTTAGTGTAATATTTGGGTCAATGTCCCTGTATTACTGATAAATCTACAACATGCACTGTAATAAGTAGTGATTACTTGCATGACGTTTCTGACTGACACTTAAAAGTAACATAGTACACACAGAAGTGTTGTCCACGTCTAAATTATCCAAGTTGTATAACTTTAGAACTTCCCTTTGTGTCCTTTTGTGTTTGTATTCCTTATACTGTAGAATTGAGAATATAGCCAATAGCCATACGTCATTTATAAAGCTGGTATTTAATCATAAAATGGACTTTCTTACTGTACTTAGTAAATTATAAAGAATCAACAGGGATATTGAGGGGAGGAAATAATTGTTCTTCTTAGGTCAAGCAGAGTTTAAGCAAACTAGAAGGTTAAACTTCTGATTGTTACCCCTCTTGAAGAACTAATTATTCCTAAGTGATAAGTCTCTGTTCTTTCCCCCTCTCTCTCCTTCTTTGTTTCCTCCATCTCTCACACTGCCAGGCATGAGCTGAAGAAACTTTCCGTCCCTCCTCTAATGAGTGTAAGTCTCTGCTGAGCCAGGAGGGTCGACCCACCTACAATAAACTCATTTGCGTAATTGGAGAGAAGATTTAGGCGGCTATTAAATTGCACTAAAAAGGGTGAAAAAGAAAATGGGCTCTTGTTTGTAGTGCGGTCACGCACAGACCTGTGCATGCAATACACAAAAGGAACATTTCTCTTGCATGAGAGGCTTGATAAGATTACAGATTTGCGTGCATGCGATTGTGTAACACCAATCTGAAAATGCGTTGTGTTCCCTTCTCGTGCCAGTGGGAAAGAAATATCTGGGCGCAAACTATGAGGTTCTTTGGGTTTAAGATAGCCGCTTTTCATGCTAACCTACAAGTGACGAATGATAACTGACACAATGTCAGATGTCATTTTGTTTGGCAGCTTTAAAAATGTTTCAGCTTTAGGCTTGTTCACGATCTAATCCAGGGTCATTAACACTTGGCACGCTCTGACAACGTCATGACAGCGCCTTATTAATTTATGTTTCATCACCAACTTCTATTTTCTTACCTGCTAAGTCAACACACTGCAATCGCTCAAATCTTCTGTGTGTGTGTGTGTGTGTGTGTCTGTGTGTCTGTGTGTGTGTGTGTCAGACTTTAAGGGTTGTGTTTTAATTGGCAGCAATGTGAATCTGCTGCTCTACTGAACTCTGCTGAGGTTCAAACCAAATATAGGTGCATAAAAATATATTCACCGAAGCATATATTATCATTTAATACAAAATCTAAAAAATATGTTTCTGCCTACCTCTCGTCACAGTAGGTGAATTTCATGTCCATGCTGTGTCTGCTCAGGAAGGTCTTGCTGTCCAGCGGCGTGTCGATGTTGGACGGGTGTGGTATCGGTTCGCACATCAGGACAGCGCATGTGAGCGGAGGCTCTTTGAAGCCGCACAGCACTCGCGGAGGGCAGCTGTTGTACATCCTCAGTTGTCCAGTGCAGTGAAGCACCTGAGGAAGAGCAGCAGGAGTGTAAATGGAGTTTACACAGTGTCAGAGTTACCCCTGTGGTGAATAACATGCAGCCATAGCGCGATTATTACAGTTTTCCCTATCTGAGTGTTCATATTTACCATGACGCAGACACCTATTGTAGTGGTCATGTCTTTTTTGGCCCCACATTAGTCGATATTAATGGCCAGGGCTGCGATAGGTTCTTCAAAAAAACGGTAAAGTACTTCTTACCTTTGAAAATAATGCTTTGCATTACTGCTATACAACCCAGAGAAAGCATTTCTCTACACTATTTGTTACACTACTTGTGTTGCTGCACAAGATTGCTTGTGGAATTGCTATTTAAGGATATAACATTAAACTTTTAATATGGGCTTCTAGACTCCTACCAGCATCATGAATTGCTCTGGATGATGGAACTCCAGGCCTCGAGGGCCAGTGTCCTGCAGGTTTTAGATCTCACGCTGGGTCAACACACCTGAATCAAATGATTAGTTCATTACCAGGCCTCTGGAGAACTTCAAGACATGTTGAGGAGGTAATTTAGCCATTTAAATCAGCTGTGTTGGATCAAGAACACATCTAAAACCTGCAGGACACCGGCCCTTGAGGCCTGGAGTTCCCCCAACCCTGTTCTAAAATCTAAACCCTACTTGTGTCCAATATGTGGCTAAATCTATTCACAATGTAATAATCTCATTTTGTGTGTGCAGTTGCTGCAGATGTGATGCTTTGTAGATGTAGCAGTTGTTACCTTCCAGCTGGCTGACTTGAGGTTGACAGTGCGTCCTCTGTTGGTCACCGTGCATTTCATCCTCATGAAGAAATCTCTCTCTGTGCTCAGCTCTTTGCATTTTTTACCAAAGCCACTTCCTGGAAGACACAAAAAAACAGTGTGTCAGAATTCATCATCTGAATCATCATACAATAATACAATGTCACTGAGCAGGGGCAAACATAAGCATTTAAATGATTCAGATCCTGCTCTTGTGAATAGCTTTTTAGCTTTTTGCACAGTATATAAAATTCGCTTGACATTAAAGCATAATAATATATGGATCCTATAAGTATGAGGAGATTTAAAACAAAGTTCAGTGTCTTTTGTTTTTTTTTTGCAATATAATAAACTGGAAGTTCACTCCCTTTATCTCCCTTCCAGCTTAGTCACAGAGGACTTGGAAAAATAGGCCAAGTTGTTACATCATAAGGTCAGAGTTCAGCCCCGGAGTTGCAGCCACAAAGCAAAGAGAAGTGTGTCTTTTGTCAAACTCCACGCTTAAAAGTGTGTCTCTAACTCCATATGGTTACACTTGAGCAAAACAAACACCACATAAATGTTTCCCCGACACTTACAAGCACGTTCATGTTCAGATGTGAATGAGTGTGGAGTGAAAGTGCGTTAAATAGAAAAGGTCTATAAATCAGAAGGTATTGTTCTGCTGGTGTGCTTTGTGGCCACTGCTGATAAGAGTTATCAACCACAGCACAGCGAGTGTGACCCTGTGTGTGTGCAGGAGAGAGGGATGGAGTAGAAAGTGGATTCACAGACAGAAAACATGTAGTATGGGTGTACTTCTGGCTCTGCTTTGCACTGCGTGTGTAACATACTAAGGTCATTATCTCTACCCCATAATGCCTTGTTCCTCTCTCAGCGCCTTTCCTCGTCTGCTCTTCCTCACGGTAGCAGCTCTTATCTGCTTTCCTTTGCACATGTCCTTTACAACTCTACTTTATCTGTTTATAGGTTCATCTCTGTATGACCTTTGAACTTTTGTTCTCATGTTTTTTCCCCCCTTGTGGACCCATCAGATATAGAATATTAATAACCACACTCTGTTCATGTTTTGAATTGTTTTGCATAGATCATTTCTGTCCCACAAGTAAAAGCAGGAGAGTTGAATGGCTCTGTAACAGTAAGAGCTGCAAGGCTGTACAAAGCATGTGGAAGATAGTAAATCTGTGTAACACCTGACAATTTCAGAAGAATGATTTTTCATCCTCAAGTAAACTCAGAGGATATAGATGTCTGAGGGTCCATTAAATACTTTGGTCACTCCTAGATAAGACAGCTGCTGACAACAAGCTGACAGTACTGTGGAATATTATCATCCTGTAGGAATGATAGGATTTACAGGCCCCTGAACTTTCCCCTAGCACCAAAGCCAGCCAAACACTTCTAACTAATCTACATTGGCCTCAATATTGAGCCACAGGTACATGAAGTGAAGAACCTGTCCAGGCTATATTAGACCAAAGGTAAAGTGCACATGTCTGCAAGTATGCACGGTGTGTTTAAGTCAGTGTTGACATCACCCACACTACACTACAACACAGCAACCACGCTTGAATCTTCCATATGGACAGCTGTCTATTCACAGCTGTCTGCATAAGTATCTGCAAAAGCATATCAGCAACTGTGCATTCAGTTTTCGGAAGTTCAAAGGTTTTTAGGAAGAAAATGGGCAGGGATTTCAATAACTCCTGAATAATCATTTAAGTTCATTTAAATTCCTTAGATCCTAAAAAGTGAGCATTTATCTGATGGAATTAGCCACTGACATCAAATCGAGTCAACGCCTGGACCAGTGAGACGTTTTTGGGCAGCACAAGGGATTTTGTTAATTATGTGTATCCGGGAATAAAGGGCATAAAAGGAAAATTTAAAAAAAAATCAATTAAAAAAAAAAAAAAAAATCACACTATTAAGAAGAAGAAAACATGCTTATTATGACTTAATGTCATTAAAAAAAAAAAAAAAAAGTCAAGGTTAACACAGTCATTACATCTCTCGGCCCACATGACAGGAGCTGGAAAGTAAGCCAAGCTGTTACATGACAAGTGAGAGTTCAGCCTTGGAGCGATGCCTCAGAGCCAAGAAATTAAGTGTCTCTTGTGTCAAACTCCAAACTCACAAGTCTTTATCTCCGTATAGCTAAGGTTGAGCAAAACAAACACCAGACGAACATCTCTTCAGGCCAAAAACAACTGCGTACGTTAATATGTGAGTGACTGAGTGAAAGATTTAAATAGAAACAGGCCTATAAAATATAAAGTATTGTTCTACTTGCAAGTTTTGCGGCCAGTGCTGATAAGCGTTATCAACACTCTGTGTGTGCTTATATTCTATATATACATGCAGGGGGAAAGAGTTCGAATTCTCAACAAAAAATAAATAAATAAAATAAAAATCACAAAATCCTGCCTCAGAGTTTGTTTGCGTTAACATCAGCTGATGACATTTTATTTCACTGGAGTCACGCTGCAGATACGCAACACCAGTGCGACCACACATACTGAAGTAAAGAAGTCACACCGGTGTTACTTGTCCACAGAAATGTCCAGAAAGCAGCAAACTAACACAAGATTGGTATTTGTCTTTTATAATTGAGGCGACTGTTGTTGTGATTTGGCACTACATAAAAATTTTTTTATTTGAAATCAGAAACAACTAGAATTAAAATACAAACTCTCACATGATTGGGGGAAGTTTACTTAGATTATGCCTCCAGTTATCCAGCATGGCTGCATGACTTCACACTTACATAATCTCAAAATGCTGTGAGTGGACCTAATGAACCACTGCCACGATTTCAAATAAGGAAGTCAGAGTATGTACAGGCAATTAATATGAGGCACACTCTCGGGCTTAGATAATACACAGTTTAACACAGTTTCTTTTGCTCTTGTTACTGTATGATGTCATTGTGAGTAGATTTCCCAATATGGTCATGAAAGCCGACTCAATACGGAGGGTGACCATAAATGAGGAGGAGCTGATTTCAGACAGAGTGAACTGAAAGGCGAATTGTTCCTTTACTAACAATATGAAGCTGGTAATGAGTATTACAGGTGACCTTTAAATGTTTCCAGTCTGAATCAAAGCTTAGGAATCTTGTCTTCTTCGAAGACTTAACTATTTGTATTGTGAGCATCTTTTAAGTGTATTTGTTTTTTTAATTTTTTTTTTAATTTGCGTGGTATTAATGCTCTCCAGTGAGTTGCTTAATTTGTTTTCTGTTACATACATTCTATGATCTCCTCATGGTGACGTGGGTGGGACAAAACATCAACTTTGTACACAGGATATCCTATTATCTAATGGGCAGCATAGCTTGTGAATTGCTGAGCAAATTTATTCTTTTATTGAGTAGATAAGACTCCACAGACATTCCTCTACTTTATTTCAGGGGGCATTTTCTGATAAGGAGGAGAATGAAAAGATCACTTGTCATGTCAGAATGACTGCATATTTTTTTTTAATCAGTAAACCATAATCAGGTGAATGTAAAAGTTGTCATAGGTGGATAGAAGATAATGCGTATGAGACTGTGTACTAACCAGTCGTCTTCAGACTGAGGTTTTCTCTGATCTCCTCATGGTCGCATGGGTGGGTGAAGTCAAAGATGCTGTGACCAGTAAGCTCCACCTGAAAAACAAAAAGCAAACAAATAAATAAAAATCCTGAAATAAGGAATGTTAAATAAAGATATACAATTGCCTTTCTGTTACAGTTTTCTCTACATTTTACAGTAGTTGTTCCATCAGTTAGACATGCTGCATATTTCTTTTTCTGGCACCAGCACCAGTAGTTTTGTTTGGGATAAATAGATGAAGAGGGGGTAGTGAGCGTGAGTAATGGCGGCCACCATGAATGAACAAATGCACAAAAGTGTGTCACCTCCAGAAACACAGAATGCTTCAACACTAAACAAACAAAACTTTAGCAGCTTGTGATTGTAATCCTCCGATAACCAGTCAAGCTGCACTTTCTATGCAGTTTATATTTGCCCCATATAATATAAAATATGTAATGAACACACTAAAAGAATAAAATTTGGACATCAAAGACAAGTGTCCAACCAGAAGTGAAATGTGTTCTCCTTCTGTTCCACAGCAACGGTGTAAGGAGTGAAGGAAGACCACTAAGTTTTTGGACAAATCTTCTACCACAAATGATTTTCTTCCAGAAAATCCACTTAAGGGACATAAAGTTCAGGCAAATGGGTCACAAGGAAAGCCTGAAATCAGAAAGCTGAGGGCAGCGTAGGGTCGCAAAGCAGAGCTTTTGTTTCAGCGTTTACAGTAAACTTCTCCTTTACGATTTGCTGTTTAAGTTGGTGCCAGAGAGGGTGGGGAAAGAAAATGCACAATGTGTTTATAGTTGAACCTCACCGTCTTGACTGAACACACACTGCTGGCATAACAGGCATTTCACATAAACACACCCCTCTCTCTCTCCTGAGTACCCGTTAACATCCACATCTGCGTCCTGTCTGACTGGGTTAATGTCTTTCTTCCAATCTTCTTGAGAAGTTAAAGAAAATTAAAAAAAATCTATCCACATGTCACGTGCAAAGATGTTAGATGTTGGTGATGTTTATGACCTCTCAAAGCACTTTAAACTACAAGCCAAATTCACCTGTATTTATATAGCACTTTATTCTGTGTCTGTGGACGCCCCCCCGCAAAAACAAAAAAATAGCATCAACTATGACTGCGTGCAAATAAACAGGAACTGATCACATTTAGAAGTGTCTGCACTTGTCTGTTTATTTAAGTGTTCTTTAATGGCTGTGTACCTGCGTGAGTCCCATGAATTTGTTGATGTTCTCGGACAGGAAGATCATGTCACCATCTGATGTTACTACGGTGATGAAGCCCTCCAGAGACTTCAGGTACAGGCTGTCCATCTGTCCGTTGTCCTCGCCGTCGCTGCTGCTGCAGCCTGGAGGGAGAGGCAGCAAACAGGAGACGCTTACAAATTGTTTCTCATTCAGTGCTGATTATAAATGGATATCATTGTGAATCTGTGTGTGTTTGTGTGCACGCATCAGGCTTGTTTTCCCTCTTGAAGCTTTGGCTCGGGGACAAAACAAACCACTGTAGCTTCTTCCTGCATCTCCGGCCACCCCTGATGCTCGACCCTGACAAACTGCTCGCAAACTGCTCAAGCGGTGCCCGCTTTTAGGACATAACTTGCAATTATGCTCAAATACACTCAGCGCAGTATCCAAACATTTACACACAGTGACTCCAGTCTGTCCACAGTGTCTTGTTTCAGCTAATTGATAGAAAAAACACCTCTAGCCTCGAGCTGGCCCCAACTCAAGAGGCGTATGTGTTTGCAGACGCTGGCTTCACGCTGAACAAAGCCCAGTAGTTGATGGGGGTGGAGGGTGGGAAGCTTGCAATTCCTCTAGTGTGTTTCCCTGAGATAAGAGAGAGCAACTCTCAAGGCTTCCAACAAGGCCTGGGGCTCGAGTTTGGAGCTGGGCCCAGATAGCATTAGCCCCTAGAGGACCCGGAGCTTTCACATGGGCCCCAGGGAGCTGGGGAGACTCTCAAGGCTCTATCCAAAGACCAGCGCCACCTTTGGCCTAAATACTAAGCTGTGATTACCAGTCATTTGGACTGAGTTGCACTTTTCTTCTCTGTGCTGTTCTTTGGTTGCGTAACTGCCCTCGTTTCAGAATAATGGGGAGCAGAACAGAGCGTTTGATAGGGACAGCTGCTGCTAAGAGAATCATTTCCCCTCTATTTTCTGACATTTGTCCGGTCATACTGGACAGAATGAAGGGACAGAGCAGTGAGGCAAAATGAGTTTCTCATAATATGAACTCAGAACATTATGTGACTGTCATAGTGGGAATTCTTTTTCCACCATTTTCCTGTTCATCACGTTTGTAAAGACAGAATATCTGGTGCATGCTTTCACATGCCAAACAAAAGAGATAGTATTCAGGGTGTGCTACACATTAGGACGCCACAAGAGAAAACCTTGACAATGTCACCTACCCGATGTGGGCTTCAGGGACTGAGGCTCAAATGAGCATCTATTTTTGGGGTTAGGATTTGATTTTAAAACGAGGAGAAGAAAACGTGAAACTGAACAAAAACAAATATTTTCTTTCTTTCTTGTTGATAGAGCCTAAACTGTCAGAATAGTTTTGTTAGGTCAGTAAATGCCTGAAGGGAACCAGTACCAAATATTTAGACATAAATCTAAAAGTAAGGCACAATTTCGATAAGTACCATTAAAAAAACAAAACAAATGCATGACACACAAATTGTGTTCTGAAAAGATGAGAAATATTCAGTAATGAACGCAACCAAGAATAGAAAAAAAAAGAAAAAAAATCCATATGCAGTTGGAGAGTTGTCTGTCATTTATGCACATGTTACTAAAGCAGTAACTTAATATAAAAGCACTCTACTGAAAACATCTGTTATAATAGTTGTTTGGAAATTTCTATATTTTTCCCCTTATTTTGGTCAATCTGCTTTTTATTCTACTCCTTATCCAATCGTTAGGGTTGCTGGAATGCTGAGCATAATAATTTACGTTTTTAAAAAAAAGTAATATATTATGAACTCAATTGAGGGAACTTGCAATTTGCCAGAGAACAAAAGGCGTACAGATGAAAACAAAATATTTGGCCGCCTGATCAAAGGGCAGTAAATCAGTATATTTCCCAAAATGTAGGACTCTACTTCAAACACAGCTGGGACCTCTGCAATTAGGAACGCATATGTTTCACAGTATTTTGATCCAAGTTAAGTCAAAGTCAAGACAAAAATACAGCTGAATCCTTTGAGGTATCTCCTAATCAGTAGATCAAAGTTCATCAGGTCCCAACTGAGCGTAAGTTACTTAAGGGAGGTGTTCCCTACAGCGGCTCTTGGGTGCATATACAGTATGTTTGTGTGTTTGTGAGGGTGCATTCCAGCATGTTTGGCGCCAAGGCAGTCGGCTGTTATGGCTAGCAGGGGTAATGCCAGCACCAGCCGAACGATGGGCAGAGCTCTTCGTTTCCTCCGCAATCTCTCCTTCCATCACGGAGCAATCAGACCGGCCTGATAATGCTGTATCTGCAGCTGCATCTCACAGATCTCCTTGTGCTCTCCTCCCCTCTCACCCGCTGCTTTCCTACCCTCATTACCTTTACAGCTCCTCCCCGTGCACGCCGCCTCCTCCTCCTCTCGTTCGCACTTGTTAACCTCTCCTTTACATACATCTCATACATACTCCCCCCCTTTAACACTTCTTTATCTATGCGAGCACGTCTGACAACCGCTACTGGAATTTCAGGAAATGTTAATTACCCTAAATTGGTTGTATCACCCAAATGACTTTTGAACCCTGCTTTTGAGTGCTTTGAGAAAGTTTCAGTAACTACCATTGTGTTTGGATAGAGGCAGATGTTTTACAGGTGGACATCTCAAAATCTTGGAATTTGAAACTGAAACCATTTGCATTTTTATCTCTTTTTGTGGTTAACTAACCCTTTAACCTCAGGCAAACGCGCAACGAATGTGCTGCTGGATTGCTTTTTTTTTTTTAATCTTTGTAAAACACCCTGATTAATTGTTCTTTTTTTAGTGGAAACGCAGCCCATATTCCACATCTTTATCAAGCATCGATTTCATTTGTGTAATTTGTGCGCTAAAATCCTACTTGAGATGCTAAATGAATAAAGAAACGACACATAAATGCTCTGATTAATGATAGTCTACAAAGAAGAAATGGGAAGTAGTCATCATTGTTGTTTAAGGAAGCACTGGTTGAATGCATGGCTATTTCCTCTGCGAACAATGAAAGTAGTCAATCATAAATAAAGAGCAATAAATAGAAAAATCAAAAGTTACATAAGAATAGACTAATGGCAGTCTAAAGATTTACAGATAAGTCTAAGGTATGGCATTAATCACAGTGCTTTCCTGTGTTTTATTACTATGGTGTCGTAGAGCTGACAGCTTTTATTAATTGCTATAAAAATGGTTTTAAAGAAATTATAAATCAGGTCAGCTCACTAAGTGTGAATGATGGGAATTATTTAAATTACATGCCAACATTTTTTTTCTCCTCCGTGTGTTATAATGACACAGTCAATAAAACAAAAACCAAAAACAAAGACAGTCATTTAAATCAGCGACAACATGAATATTGCTCATCTATACACAAACAGCTTTGACTTTAAAGATATCGTGGGGAAGTTTACCAGCATACAGGTGTCAAAGGTTAAAACCTCACTTTACCGCCTCCTCCCCTGTGTGAACTCAAGTTTTCTAGCTCTATTAAGGAAAAATAAACATTTTTTAACAAGCTGCAGTGCTGACAATTGACGTTGGTTGTTAAATTTTGTGGTTCTCTGATCTCACTTCGAGACACGGACGCAGTGGAGGAATTCCAGAACAATAGGTCTGATTCTTTGTTAAGCTTCCTCGGCTTCTAATTTTAACTAAGACGAGAGGAAGGAGGAGAAGTGCAAAGAAAGACGCCAGCAAATACTTTCCTGCTTTACTGGACAACTCGACATAGCAACAGACACACACACGAACGTGCCGACGCAAATCTGTGATCACACGTCAAAGAAGCTGCTGGAGGGAGGTGGTGTGCCGTTTGAATTTTTTCTCCTTTGTGTAACGAATTAAGATTCACTGCACGGAAGCTTGCACCGAGTTGCATTTAGAGGTGTGTGAAAAATTAAAGGAAAAAAATACATATGGGCTTGGTAAAGAGCTGATGTGCTGTAAGAACAGCACATCTTCAGAGCACCTTGGTATTGACACACTAAGAACTCTACTGAAGGGATGGCCAATTCTCCCAAGTTCATTCTGTTCTCCTAGAGGTAGGGAGTCCTGTCTGAAGGACCAAAATCGTACATATTTGACAGCAAAGACCAATCACAGCATTGGTGGCAACAAAAGTTGCCTCAAGGTGCTTTATATTGTAAGGTAGATCCTACAATAATACATACAGAGAAAATTCCAACAATGAACAAGCACTTTGGCGACAGTGGGAAGGAAAAACTTGCTTTTAACAGGAAGAAACCTCCAGCAGAACCAGGTTCAGGGAGGGGCGGGGCCATCTGCAGCGACCGGTTGGGGTGAGAGGAGGATAAAAGACATGCTATGGACATGCATATGCCTATGACTATGTTCATAACTGAAACCAAGTCAGGAGTCTCAATTTCTCCCTTTAGTTTGTCACCCATGTGCATATTTGTGTGAGTCTGTGTGTATCTGCCTGTGGTGTAGCGTTCGTACTTATGGCGAGCAGCTTGCGTGTACGGAGGAAGCTGATAGCGAGCCTCATGATGGATGCCTTGTCCAGGTGAGCGCTGACGCTGTGGGATAAAGGCAGCTGGTGGGCCAGCTCGTAGAACACCTCCGTCTCTTTGCTGCGCCTGCAGCGCGCTGCATCGCGAGACTTCTCCTTACGTCTCTCTGAGCTGCTCCTGCGCCACAAAACAGACAAATGGTCATTTAAACATGAACAATGACACATAATCATACGGTTACTCTGGAAGTCGGTTGGCTTAATGAGACAGTCGGTCTTCGTTAATAATTATATTTCAGGTTCTTCTGTATCATTCAGCAGTTAATCTTCCATGAATGCACTCACTGTCTGGGGTCTTTAAAATTTCCTACTCGACCTTGCTGCGGGCACACCACAGCATAAAGAAACCAATCTCATAAATCCCCATGTGATTCGACAAGCACCAAATGTGCCCGTTTCAAAGGGGGTTCGCTCACAAGTTCGAATACAATGCATCATTCAGTATAAATACAAAGAAGTGGTTGGTTTATAAAGCTTTTCTGCAGCCCTGAGGTACAATAATTGCTCTTTTGTTTTTTTCCCCCTGAAAAACTAGGACTTACATATTTCCACATCAGAAACAAACTGGGCCATGTTGAAATATCAGCAATATCAGAAATTCACATCAATGATACAACAAATAGAGCTGCAGAAATGTTATTGCGCTGCCTTTGTTTTTGCAACCCAACACACATGAATTCACTTTTTTGATAAAGTTACGCAAACATATTCAGTATTCAAAAATTGCTTGACTTGCTTCTTAAAGGACTACGATTGAACCTGAATTTCACTTTGTGTGAGCTTGACACCAGTTATTGATCATCATACACAGAAACATACACCTCAGCAGCTCCTGCTTTTGGTATCGCTTCAAAGCCTATCAGTGTCTGTCAGTACAGAAGGGGACGTCCCTGTTTGAGATGCAGAAAGCCAGTTCAGTTCAGCAGTTGGCAGTCAGGCTGGTTTAAGTTGCAGAAACAGTTTCCGTGTAATGGAAAGAAATAACTTGTATAACGAGTAAAGACACTGCAAGGCAGAACTACAGAAGGAACACAAAAAAGATGTATTTAGAGATAAGAAAACAATAACTTCTTATGACGCGACACCATTTCCTTCACTTCCTGCATGAAGAGATCAGTCACCAGGTCACTAACACAAACACTGTATATCTATGAAAAACACACATATGTACTCGCTGAAACAGCACACTTCAAAAATGATCAAAAGATCCTTTTATGAGAAAAGTGAAATGTGGAAAAAAATGCATTAAACTTGTTATAAAAGATGTTCATCCTGGCTTCTGATTTGAATACTCACTAAAATTCAGTCCCTAACCAACTAAAGACTGGCTTTTCTCAACCTTTTCCTCTTGATGTTAAAAGAACAATTACAATATCTTAAAAATAACCATCCCACTGGTAACTCATTCACCTCCTGTGTCCACTTTCATGCATATTTTTGTTCAACTTTCTCATTCGTATTTGGATTTAGTGAAACCTATTGAGCAAAATTCAATTTGAACTTTGCCAACAGGAGGATTATACAGCGTGTTTGGAGTCTGTGTTCCATGCGAGGAAAATGGGTTTTAATAGATGTAAATTGGTCTTTAAAAATAAAATTTAAATTGGAAACCTGGTTAAAGACGTGTAGGCAGGTGATTATTTTAATTTCCTCTGGTTAATGCATTTGTTGTTTGAGGGAGAGAGCTTTTGCTCACAGCACCGAGGTTCCAAGATAAAAGCGTTTACTTCAACAATCAAATTGCAATCTGAAAATCTTTTCATGGCGGTCAAGCTATAGCAAAAATGCCGCCAACAAAGCCTACACAAGAGCGGGCCAAATTATGTCAGCAAGCAGAACTCTGGGTAATTTTCCATGGATATGGTTTCTTTTTTTTGGCTCCAGGCTCTGAAAAAGAAATGCATCAGATTTGGACGTGAAAGCTCAAATAGGCAAACAGTCCTAGTTTAATCGCTGATCCAAGACATCAGCACAACAATCCATATTAGGACATCACACGTGGAGTTTGGCTTTATCTGGGCTCCCTCGTATGCTCAAATTCAACTCTTAGTCACTGGATACCGTCTGCACAACATGGGACTGGTAAGGTTGCGCAACAGGGTTCAGATTTATATGAAAAAGCTGCAAAGCAACAGCAGCAGGGGAAGAAACTGACAGAAGAATGCTGCCGGATGGAATAAGAAAACTGTGGTAACATCATAATAGCAGACTCATCATGCTCCATTTAAATCCACTGAATCACCTCTGCTGAAATACCTGGACAGGAACAGCATGATTATGCAACAGGTGTGACTATAAATAAGACAGTGACCAAATATGTGTTTTTTTTGCAGTTACTGCAGTTTCTCACTCAACCACCTGGGGATTACTCCAAAAGAGACAATTGTCATAGACTTTCATATTATTTAGAGTCTGTTACAAAAATCAGTTTTCATCTGTATAGCTGTTCAGAATTACTTGGAGGACTTTTTTGTTTTTCTAATTTATTCGTTAAAACATTTTTAAGGCTTAAAAGTTATACTCTCTTTTGCTAGTTTATTGTAGTTTATTGTATAAATACCCATCTATAAAGTCTTGGCTCCAGTTCTGGTGGTGTAGTACTTTATTTGGGCATTAAAAAGCAGGTATCTGCACCTTAAGTTCATAAAAGTGTATTAGCTTGGCTCTGGGATATCAATTCTCAGGTAAAACAGCATTTAATTCATTTTTTTAAGTAACAAAATTCACTTTAAAATTTCTTGAGTAACAAGACAAACATTTTTACAATCTCCATCCTAAAATGCAGAAAAGAAAAAACTAAAATAAAAGTTCCGATACAATTAAGTGGGACCTTTCTCATACAGATTTAAATTGAGCATTTTGTTCTTTAACAAGAGCCAAAAACAGGTTAAGTTAAAAAAAAAAAAAAAAAAAAAAAAGTGCTGTGAACAAAAAGCTTTTTTACCCTCAGATCTGTGAGCAGCCTCTACGGAAAAGATAACTTTACAAACCACAACAGGCGAGGTGAAGCTCTGCTGAACTTCACATGCCCTCTGTCAGTGGTGACACGATGTGGTTTATCAGACTTGATCACATCTGTGGCAGAACTGCAACATGCAGGGCCAGAAAGAAAATGTAACAGTGCAGAAGAAACAAATATTTTGGCACCAAGGTTAAAAGGTAAAGAAGCCAGATGCCTTCACACCGTAAAAGATCTCTTCTGAAGCGGAGACTTACAACCCACTGAGATAAGAGAATAAAGTGCCAAATTAAACACCTGATGAAATACTGAACCAAGTGAGACGACTATAGAAGTGTTTTCTTGCTATGACAAGGTCGAACAACAGAAAACGTCCTGCATGCCCATATAGAAAGTGTACATTGAACCATTCAACCGTTGTGCATACCGATGCTTTATACAACACAGCAGCTAAATGCCAGGAAAAATGGCAGTCGTGTGTGTTCTGGACGCGTTTACATTATTCCATACAGCGGAAAGTACATATAAGAGGACATTTTATCACCACTTGGATCAGATTTACAGTCTCGGTGAAGGAACTCTGATGGGGGTGGGATCACTGCTGTTTTAGGACACTGTGGGGCTTAAAGTGTTTTTACTGACTCTTGTAGATTTCAATATATTACTGGTTTCCAATATTCAGCTTACACTTTATTTAAGATACTTTAGATGACTCTTGGTGAAAAACACTTGCTACCTTTGCATGTGTATTGAGTGGTTTTCACATTTCCATGAGCCCTGGCTCGATGACACATATCCCTTTACCTCAGGAAGGGCATCCAGGGTAAAAAAAATTATTTAAAAAAAAAAAAAAAAAAATCTGCCAAATCAAAGATGTGGAGTTGCTCACCGTCATGACCCTTTGTGATTAAGTGTACTGCCAAAAGTGGCTTTTGTTGTGCTGCAATGAAGGGATACTTCAGAAAAACTCAGTTATGATAATACTCAACAGGTGCTGAATGTGTTCATGACCTTCCCACTGGAGACTACAAGACATAAATGCTTGTGCATTAACATAAGATCGCTATGATGTACATTTATCAATTTATGTAAATAAATGTTCTGAAAATATATATCCAAAATCAAAGTAGAAATAAAAAGGGTAAATTGGCATTTTATTTTCTATTATCAGAATTATTTTGTCACAACATCGTTGCTATGGAGAGCAAAAACTGCCAAAAGTAAATAATCATAAATTATTTTATTTTTTGTAACTTAACTAAAACAAATTCTAGAAAGTTTATAACATAAATTTATAGTATTTCTGATTTGATGTGCACTTCTGTTAAATGACCATAATGTTAATTCCTTATATCTGTTTATGCTCCAGAGACAAATCCCCTCCTTTTAACAGACAAGATTTTTAAAAACATTTTTTTTTTTTTTTAAACAAAAACAGGACCAAATCATCTCTTTTACTTAAACATAAAGCAAGAGCGTTTTCAGTGGTTCGCATTACAAAATTAAACTTTTCCCTGCAGCCAAAATCTGGAGTCCACAAAACGCACAAACTAGAAAATCCAACATGCAAACACACATTAAGGACAAGATAGCATACAATTAACAGGAAAGGCAGAGCACAGAAGCACCATTATCTTATCTCATCGAGTGTTATGTCCCATCAGTGCGTCTCCCTGCTCGTCTCTGAGGTTTAAACTCATTAACCCCGACTGTCAGTCACTCAAAGTCTCATTACTGATGAGCCAGCAGACAGCTTCCACTCAATCAAGCCAACTGAGAGAGCAAACTTCAACTAGCTCCTTGATGTGTGAATGTGTGTTCTTTTGTCTTTGTGTGTGTGTGTGTGTGTGTGTGTGTGTGTGTGTGTGTGTGTGTATAGTGTGCCACTCTTTGATTGTCCAGGGCCATTGTTGCTGAAGATCCCAGCAGACTATTTCAGTACAGAAAACAATGGGAGTCACAGCGCTTCACCAGGGCATTGCAGCCTTCCGATGTACTCACTGACCCCTCGCTCATATTCACAAACGTGCACGCAAACACACGCACCCACCTGCGCGTGCATGTGCATACCAGAGGTTAGAGGTCAGGTGCATCTACTCAAGTAAAACTTTAAAAAATTTCCAGTATTTTTCTTCTTCCTACCTTCTCTTTCCTTCATTCCTCAAATCGTTCCCACAACGATTTACTGCAGAAAATGTGTTCACTTTGACCTGCAGTAAAAGATAAATCTGGTCTGACAGATTTATTTCATCTTGTGCTTCAGTGACTCAAATCAAACAAAACCAATGCTGGTAATCAAGTAATGCCGTTTCTAGAAGAAAAGAGTCTTGTCAGATACCTCATATTCAATTATTTTCCACTTACGTTTATTATATATGTATATGTTTTTTTTTTTTTTTACCTTCCCTTATGTCATTCTTTGAATATATTTAGGCAGTAAAACTACGTGACTACGTTTGCAATCATGGCTCGGGTTAAAGCACAATGCATTTATGACAGTATTGACACAAATGCATCACATCCATTTCAGACCATAAAGCACTCCTACTGAACTCTATAAATGCTTACAAAGTGTTTTACAATGTGGCGTCTGAGTCCTGAGCGAATTGTTGTTCCAGTAGTAAAAATACATCAAGTGGAATGTCTCGTCTTAAGAGAGAGGGCCATATTGGACAATTTGCCAACCAAATTTACTCAATACTATCTCAAGTTCTTGTGTGGAATTGCCTCACTTGAGTGAGACAGGAAGTTTCCTCTTCTGAAGCCTGATTTCTGGACATTGAAAGTTACTGCGCAAACTTGAAGTGGCTTAGATATTGACCCAGATTGGTAAATGGAGGTAAATGGAGTCTTTCCTGTTTGCTCCATCTCTTTTTAGGGTTAACCCCAGCTCTTAGACTTTGCACCCTACTCATGCAGGACTCCTGATCTGATACATTTATTTAAAAAGAAAGTCTTCGGCCTACAGTACCTGCTCAGACTTGCCTTTGCATTGCTGCATTTTGTATGTTTTGTCTTGTTTTGATACAGTTTGAGATGCTGCATAAAAAAGGAAAAAAGATAGTTGGTAGTTGCTGCTCGATACAGACGCATATTTGAGAAGACAGTCTGGCTGCAGAGGGTACCGAGTTCATGCAATCAAGCCATGTGGAAAATTCTGTACGATCAGCCAGTCGCTGCCCTCCTCAGACTCTCAGCTCATCCCGAAAAGTTGGATCAAACATGAAAAACACATTAAAAGGGCTACTAAAGGACATTATACCGTTTGCGCCACCCTCTCAGCTCCTACTGGCAGGGCCTCATCTTTTAACCTTGGGCTACGCACACTAAAGCAAACAAGCCAAAGGTTAAACATACCACAAACCAACATACCACAAGTTTCTGCCACTTCAGAATGACACACTAAACTCGCAACCACAATATATAGGTACACATACATGTACAGCAAGGTGACCTCCAGCAAGCTGACAATGATGATCCGTCAGTGCTGCAGTCATAAATACTATTTTGAAAGCTGAAACACACCTAAAAGAAAAACCCAAAACAGCACACTCACTCACCTCAGGCCAAAACATGAATCTGTTTGTTAAAGCTTCTGAAATGAAAACATCCCACAAGTTTCAGCTCCAACTTCTATTCTTGCCATAAAATGATGTAAAACGCGGAGATAACATTCTTTGTTCTGCTCCGATTCATTGGCACATCCAAAAGCTGCTTTTAAAAAGGCCTACGAGAGTTGCAACCAAAGCTGAGAGGGGGGAGATGCGGGTCACCAGCTATTTTAATCATCAAGAACTCACGCAAACGTGGTATGAGTAGCTCCAAAAGGATTTCTGTTTGTGTTGCGTTTGTGATGGAACAGATGATTTGGTTTCGTCTGTTTCTCCTCTCTAAGAGGGCGACGTGGTGTGAGATCTGGGTATTAAAACAAGTAGAAAACACATATCTGGCATTCTGAAACCTCTGCGAGAGAAGTGAGACTGTCACTCTAAACCACAGCCAGTCACATGCTCAGGTACATGCAAAAGGTACACGAACACGAGAGGCAGAGAGCAACATCAGCCTGACTCACACTGAATGTAGAGCCCTGAATGTGACAATACTAATTGTGGTTGAAAGGCTGAAGATGGAAATAGTACTTTAGCAGCAGATACCACTCAGAGATACTCAGTCCCTGGAAAAGCCAACCTTCATACTGAAGTATTTTCATACCTGCAAGGCCATCAACTTTCCTTTGTTTGCTTGCAGTAGTTGTGACTTAACTGGAAGTTGTGGTCAAGTCGGCGCCACTGAAGCAGACGTCATTTTATGCAACTCGTCAGCCTCGCACACTCACCAGTACTCTGTGTTGTGTTCAGATGCAACACTTGCTGGGAAGCTTTCGGCGCCAATTATCTTTGTCACATTGTCATTCCGAATACCAGTTGAGCCAATTCTTTTAAATCCGTCTCAGCATATTTTCTGTTTCACTCACATTGCAAAATAATGACGTCAAACTCGTTGCAGAGCAGGGGAGCGTTTTCACATGCAGGCCGCTTATCCTACTCTGTTTGCACATTGTTCATACACAGATAAGAAAGCAGCTTCTTCAATTTACCCTCCTCCCCTCGACACACAAAACAGCAGAAGAAGTCATTACTTTAACTGACAGCAGCGTAACACTAATCAAAACAGTGGAGGAAATAAAATTAATCACAGTGAAATAAGAATAGTAGAATACAAATCACGTCTATTTTGATTTGTGAAATTAACTTGTGTATTTTTAAAATGACTTTTAATGGTTTTTAAAAAAAAAAAAAAAAAAATCTATAAATCATTTGGCTCTGGCAGTAATTTGTCATCCAACAGATCCACACTTGCTTTTATTGAATAGACTTCAAATGACCAAATTTGCTGCTCTAATTATGTGTAAGTCATGTTTATAACTTTCACTTGGCTCTCAAATCGTTTTACAAGCATCAATCAGAATTATGAGCCGACAGGCAGCTTCGGAATCGAACAATGCAGCAGAGCCAGATGTTTTTCAACCTGAAGCGTTGCTACTTGGAAAGCAAACCTGAAATCTGAATGTGGTACAACAGTCCACACCCTCGGTCCTCATTCATTATTTTTCTCCCCCTTACCCGCAAGCTTTTTTCAATCACTTTTGGTACTCTCGCTGCGATAAACTTGCCATTGGACGCCTGCAGCCTGGAGCGTAAGGAGGAACATGTGCACGCACACTCACATGTTGCCCAGTCGCGAGATTATTTTCAGGCCTAATCGGAACAAAAACAAAGAGGGCAGAGCTGCTGTCGCTGCTGCTCTCGGACATATTGTGTCTGTTCCCCTCTCTGCTGGCAGTAATGAGGCCGTTAATACAGTTTTCCCCTGCAGCCCTCTCTGTCTGCACAGCACAAAGCTTCATCTGTTCAGATCTGCATTCAAACATGAACAGATAGAGAGCGTGGTGTTCAGGGTGATCTGACACTGCATCATATCTCATGCACTAACGTATGACAATCTTATGTAGATTCATGTACAGTAATAAGCATAACAATCTCTCTCTCACACACACACACACACACACACACGTTAACATTTAATTGAATCTGTCCAATTCTTATTTTTAGGTGCTTAAAGATTTATTTTTGTATCTTTGGAAGGAGGTTTTAAGGTTTCCTGCGACAGAGATTTGATTTAAAGGATCATTTCAGCAAATGTGAAGCGCCAAGTGAAATTAAGCTTTAAAAAAAAAAAAAAAAACTCCTTTTTTTAATTAAAAAAAAATTTAAGGCAAATCTTCCATTTAAGAATGGAAAACTTTCATCTCGTTACACATTTATTTCTTAATTTTTACTTACACAGAACATCAATGCCCATTCTTTGGACATAATGTAATGGTGTGTTATTACAACAAGGCCGAGGTTTCCATCACTTAAAAGATGCAAACAGATACAGCTGGAATTAAACGCATCAACAGCAGGCGAAAAGAATTCCACAAAAGCCTTTAATCTGAGTAAGCCGAGTTTAAAAGACACGAGCTCATTGCAGGTTTATGATTCATGACTTATGTAAAGACACAACAACAAAAATAAAAAAGGTGGATAAGGGAAAGGGGAGGCAAGAGGAGGAGAGACCCGAGGCGGCCGCCGGTCATAGTGGCAGAGGAACTGAACTTCAGGTAAGAAGTTATGATCTGCTGTCTGTGTCAGATATAAACCAAGTTTAGTTGTAGTTTGTTTAAGTTGTGCTGACTTTTTACAGGCGCTTAGAATAACTGGTACTGCGTACTAGCTAGCATGACGGAGTTTATATACTGCTGGGCGGGTGCTATGAAGTTACTGATAGTAAATTTTATTTTATGCTTAAGGTTAGTTTCTCAAACTCCTCAAAATCTTAACAAATTGTGCCAATCCTTACATGTTGCACCAGGCTGATTTATCATCAAAAGTGGAGAAGTCTGTGACAGAGGAGACAGAAGAGCAAGAGAGAGATGGAGCAAGAGAGAGAAATAAAAGAGCAGGAGAGAGAGATGGAGATGGAGAGATGACTTTATGTCATCCATGAGGGATGCATTTGGCATATGTTTCACATATTATAGCCCAACAAGTTACTTATAGCAATTTAAATACGAGCAATCAGTTTTTGGCAAATACCGGCTATTTTTGTGTTTCTTTTTATCGCTGTGTAACTGAGTTCAATTGAAAGCCTGCATGCGCTAGTACCTCTTGCCACGAGTTCCCAGAATCCTTTGCGGTTTTACCCCTAATGACGTCACATTTTTGGTGGGCCGGTCTCTGGTCAAAATGCCCGGGCCGATTTTTTGTCCCAGTCCAGCCCTGCATATTGGTACCATTTAACCTCCCAAATCTTTACTTAAACTGAAATATACATACATATAAATATATTCCTGCTGTCTGGGAGATGTGTCTTTCTGTTGACACCAGAAACTACAACATGCAGGTGCTGTTAACTGAAGAGACACTAATCTACGAGTTTGTTATTCAAGTTCTGGATTGAATCTTCAGGTTGTTCAACAAGCAGCCCCATAAACACACGAACACAAATGCCCAGAAAACAGGTCCTGACTCCTGCTGTGATAACAAGCCAAAAGGTGCTTATAGGAAACAGATCCTGTAACCAGAGCAGGTGTCAGGCTGTGTTAGTGCGAGCAAGAGTGTGCACGTGAGTTTGTGTGCGCATGTGAGTGTGCTTCATGGACCATTTGCTCTTTTGCCCAGTAACTAAAACTGTTCTAATCAGTTTGTTGTCATTTCCATCACTCTCGCCGAGTACAGATCGACAGATTTCGTTGACTCTGAGGCTTGAACTTTTGTACCATTCCTTCACCTCTTCTTTAAAGATCAGTACAGCTGTATGAAGATCGCTATCAATTCCACTAAAACTAGATGAAGTGTGAACTAGATGAAGTCTTGTTGTGCGCAGCTTTGCTGAAAAGTACGCCGTTTACATGTCTGTCTTTGGTCTGAATTTAAAATAAAAAAAGAAAAAGAAAAAAAAATTTATATAATTAATATACACACACACACACACACACACACACACACACACACACACACACACAGTAAGCAAGGAAAGGTGTGTGTCTTCCTGTAGTTGTGGCGCCTCGCCGAACAAACACAGAGCAACAATACAGTACTGGCTAATCTGTGATCCTAAGGAACATCAAGTTCTGGAAACACAGCCAAACAGGCATTTGTCTGTGTGTGCATGCGCACACACACAGACACACACACAGGCGAACAAACAGCTATCCCAGACAGGGGCCCCGACTTCGCCTCAATCAAGGGAAGAACGATGCAGGAGATTGCTGATGATTCCGATAGTCCATGAAAGAGAGCAGCGCGCACACACACACACACACACACACACACACTCACTCTGGCACAAACAAACCCGCCCACAGCACGCTGATGGTTGGGATAGACTGGCTGATTGAAAGAAGCACAGAGGGGATGGAGAAAGGGAAAAGGCGAAAGAGAGGGAGGCCACAGGTGGTGTGAGGGAGGTCAGCTGACCAGACTAGAAACCCCGCTGAGAATACCAAATGAGCTGAATGGCACAAATCTAAACATTTAGATAGAGAAGGCAAACTAAAAGTAAAAAGATTTACATGGTGAGTTCAAAATCATTTATTTCAGCTCATCAGAGAAAGTTAAAAAAAAAAAGTTTTAAATTTTAAAATGAATGGGTTATTTTGTTGCTGTCTTTTTTATTATCATTGTCATTGTTACTGTATCCAGATTCTCCAAGACCTAATTTATGTTTTAATTAGTGTTCTATATAATCACAATAACTATGTCAACAATGTCATTTTACACAGTGAATTGTACTATTTTACAGTAAGAAACTGCTGTTGTACATGAGAGTAAGTGCACTGTTAAAGTTTCCTGTACTTTATTGGAATTTAAGTGTTATTATATAAATAAATATTAAAAAAAAATCAGTACTGTTGGGGGGAAAAAACAGCACCCTTAGTCATGATGAACAAAGTTTTTCCCCATGTGATCTGAATTATTGCCCCCTGATGAGATAACAGCCGACCTGAAGTGATTAACTGCTACAGGAGTCTTGTTCATGGCTCTGTAGAACCAACACATTTACAACAACAGCAATCAATAACCTAAACACTTAAATCAGTAGAGCACTAAAAAGTTTGGGACGCGGTCCATTTTCTTATTATAACTACAGATGAAAAGGGATGAGCTGACTGCTG
Source organism: Aulonocara stuartgranti (assembly GCF_965226115.1). Taxonomy (NCBI): domain Eukaryota; kingdom Metazoa; phylum Chordata; class Actinopteri; order Cichliformes; family Cichlidae; genus Aulonocara; species Aulonocara stuartgranti. Next base: position 30,108,914 of record NC_138949.1, read on the forward strand.
ACTCAGTTAATGTGGTGGGGCAGATACAGATGGCACCTGAGAGAAGCTTTGGTGGGTAAATCTGTAGTATTTGTGGTTTAAGGGTCTCGCATGGAAAAACTGAAGAAAATCCAGTTCCTAGCAATGATAAAACTGTTTCATTACTCAAAGTTTCTGAAGAAAGATAAAGAGATGATTAAAAAGAGAACGTAAGGAGAAAACAGACTGTCTTTACTTTGCATGTTTTTAAACGCAAACCCAATGAACAGAGGACTGACTACAGCGGGATTACAGCGACAGGATTACAGGAGGAATGTGAGTGTGTTACTGGTTTTCACTTTATTATTGCTTTCACTCAAGTTTCTGACATAGTTGTCAAGTCAAGGTTACTCGACTTCAAAAGCTGCGAAACTCATTTTGGGGCATTTTTAAGTGTTTGCAAATGTTTTTCTGGCAGAAAAAAAATGCACCAGGTGAAGGTCAAAAACAAGCCCTGATTTACTGTTCCGTCCTGGTTATCGGCTCTTGACCTCCGGTCCCGTTTTGCAAATTCACCTTGAACAGTAAAAGTGTCGAGAGAGCTGAAAAGGACATTCAAGGAAAAAGCTTTTAACACACAGGAGGGGGAAACAAAAGGGAACAGTAATCTCTTTCAACACAAAAACTTTTCAAATGACAAAAGTGAAATAATGACAACTGTTGTTCTGGAGAGATATACAAGTTTCCTGAATTTTTTATTTATTTATTTTTTTTAAAACAGCATAAACTCCACTGTGAAATTAAAAAAAAATATATACAATCTTACAGAGCACTACAAAGTGACTTTTGCTAAAGTGCATTGTATTCCAGACTAAGAGGACGGTGTCTGGACTTCTAAATTTGTGAATGCGCTCTAAAGCTCCAGAACAGTGAAGCACGAGGGAGCATGTGGAGGCTTTTTCTGTGTTTGCTTTTAATGAGTGCATGAGGTGTGATCAAAAAATCCCCATAAAAAGAAATAATCTAATCTGATTTCTATTAGGCCGATCTCCCTATGAGGCCATCTCTTTGTGCACATACGTTCTGTTCTGACATGCAAATCTGCACAATGGATGTGGGTGGTGACTGAAGACCGTTTTTCCACTGCACCTGCTCACATACAATGATACACCAAATCTTAGACACCTGTGGACATGGCAGTAGAACTCTATATTGATGTCCTGATCCTGGAAGATGATTGGTGCATAAACTGGTTAATGTGGAAATGTGGGATAAGAGTCTTAACTGGAGATATAGCTCTCATCAGCACTGATGACCCCCCCAACATGAAACTCGGGTCACTTTACAGGGTGAGGTTTTCCTCTAAGAGCAAGTTTGAGGTGAAATTGTAGATGCATACGTACAAGTCTTCAACATGAACACTTGAATACATATAAATGTAAAAGTTTATGCAGCTGCACTGTGTTTAAGGAGCATGAATCCAGTCTTTATGCAGTGCAGTTAAAATGACTCTTCTGTTGAAGTTAAGGGAACTTTATCATTGGTTACAATAACAGAAACAAGGCTGCGGATATGGAATGATTGCGGTCAAGCAGATGTTTCGGTGTGAAATAGAACAACAGCGGTCCCTTTTTAAAATTCCCTGTTTTGCTGACATTTCCTTCCACCCTGACTTCTTGCTACATGGACTTTTTACTTGTGTTTTTTGTGGGAAATGCAAATATGTTTACAATAAAACTCCACAGGGCATCTTTAAAGTTAAGGAAAATGTGGCTACAGTTAGTTACGATGAGTTTCAGAAATTGGTAAATAAAGCGAAATCCCTTCTGCACACAACTTTCTATGTCCAGCTTCTGACTTTGAAGAGCAAACATTTCACAGTCACTCTTGAGGTGAAACGGGAAGTCTACAGGGAGATGGAGCTCAGCCAGGTGACATACAGGGGATCGTGGATCTCAGCCAATTTGGTAGCAGAGGAAAAGGAAGAAGGGGAGCTGGCGGACGGGAAAAAGGAAATGGCAAGGAGACACAGTTCTGAAAAAGAGGAGAATGTGGCGAAGCAGAAGAGGCAAAGAACAGAGGTGTGGTGGGGAGGCCGTGGCAACAACAACAAAGTGAGCGGGGTAAACAGCGCTGTCGGGTGTCCAGAATAAATGTGAGACAATGTGATACGAGCGAAAAGCAAAAAAGAAAGAGGTTAAAGACAGGAGGAGGTAGCGTAGGCGGGTGAGAATGAATGAGATAAAAATAACAATGGAAAGATATAGAGAGGTTTCCCAGACCGACTTCTCGCCTCCCCTGCTGTTTCCCCCTCACTGCGCAAGGGTCTGATGGCCAAATGGGACGCTGGACTGTACGTACGGCTGACCAGGGCCCTCAGCAGTTAGCAGGGTCTCAGGTTTACCAGTTTGTTTATTGCACACACTCACTTTTGAGCTCTTTTTGCCATTGAAAACAGAAACATTCTTTCTTTATTTAATGCTTGATATTTACAGCTCGTTGGTGCACTCACTCACAGACTGCATCTCTAGCTGAAGAAACTTACAGTTTAATTACAGAAAGAAGTGCAATCTAATTTGTTTAAACACTCAGAGTGTTTGTGAAAAATTCCCCAACACTAAAAACCTGCAGATAAGATAGTTGATCGTTTTATGTCTAATTATGGTTGATGAGTTTTCTCATTTAACTAATGGTTATGATAGCCAAAAACAACCACCGTTCCAACAGTCTGAGTACTTATAAAGAAAAGAAACTCATTTTTAATCATTTAAAAAAATAAATAAAAAACAGCCAGTTCCCTTTTACCAAGGCTGTGTCATGCTGATTGTTCCAACGAGGGAACAACACCGTTTTTTTTTTTTTTAAAGCTGTCCAGTGAATTCACAGCAGGTGAGTGCTCATCATTGTCCTCCTTTACTCAGGCAGCTCCCTCTGCTAAACCAAACCAGCGCGCTTCCAGTAGTGAGAACACGTCTGACACAAACCATCCCCTGCGGCGTGATACATGTGAGAAAGAGAAACCTTCAGATAATTCAGAACTGATTCTCCCAGCATTTTCCATGGCTCATGTGTAAAAACAGCTTGTGTCAATAAGATCATGTTCAGTAAAAAGCAACAAAGTAAAACAAGCACTCTGTTCACAGGCATTCCCACTCAATTCACAGCACTGTATAGAAAAAATGAAATAAATCCACACCTGTTGCTGGAAAGTAACAATCACTGACATGCACTTTTATTAACTTGTAAATTCTGTCCTTCCTGCTCTGTAAGTGCTCTCAGCGCTGATGTGTTAAATAGCTGTTGGCCAGCCGCCTCTTTCTGAATCCACACATGCTTCTAAAGCTTCAAGTCCACCGCTGTCCGTAAGCAGCAGCAGGAGAAGCAGCGGGCTCGCTTAAAACCGTTCACCCAGAAAGAATCACTCACGGTAAACCACACGAGTCACACAGCTGGCAAATGTAGCGTAGCTGTGTCTGTATCACTTTGCTACTTAATAACCCCAAGCCTCTCTCTCTCCCCACTCAATCTTTCACTCGCTCTACCTCGCTTTAGTCTCTCTTTTTGTTTGGCCTCTATTGTTTCGGTCCTCATCTTCCTCTCAAATTGTTTACCCAGAGTAAAACACTGAACAAGAGCTTGACAAACACAAACAGTGGACTCTCAAAATAAATGGACACATTCCTAACCACAGAGACTCAAAAACTGACAAACAGACTGAAGTGTCTTCTAATGTTGCTGCTGGTACCAAGCTTTTGTTTGTTTATTGAGATTCTAACTGAAAATAACTCACAATGGCAGAGCCAGCGAGCAGCTCATACTGTAGCACCCCCCTCCCCTCCACCCCCTTAAGGGAAGCAATAAATTCTGCCCATACTTGATATTGAAGACAAAGTTCAGTCGAGGTCTGGGAATCATTGCGAGTTGTTAAGAGGCGCTTCTTGTAAGTCATCAAACCAAAATTGTAACATTAGTATTATTTAAGGTCACGTTTCCAGCTTTGTCACACTCCGGGAAAACCGTTTTGGGAAATCCCAACACAACTTAAAAAGAACCAAAAAAAAGAAAAAAACCCAAAAAACAAAACAAAACCGATTAACTGTTCAGCAACTGTTAGTAATCTTTTATGCAATGCGTTCTTGTTTGGCCTCACATTTTGGTTACGTTGCTCATAACGCACATCCAAGGTGTCAGCTGGACAAAAGAAAAGTCGACAGCCTCTGGAGCTCAAAGTAAAGGCAAAAACTGCAGTTTGCCTAGCTGCCACTTGAGGCCCTTAAACCTAGTGCTGAAACTATAAATCCAAATGTCTTCATAAACTTTGCATTTACACGAGTTCCAAACTTTTTCTTAGGAAAGGTAAAGCTTTCCTTCTTTAGACTGGGCAGTAAGGAAGATAGATTTTAGACATATTGTTCCCAATATGAATTCTTTTAAAGAACTGTGAGGATTTAGAGTTTCAAACCTCACTAAAGCACTCTACTTGAGTTAATGTACTTAATCACTTCCCATCTCTGAATACAACAAACAAGCTCCAATTTTAAGCATTTGGGCTTCACCCTCTCCGTCTTTCCTTTCACTCCTCTGTCTTGCAGCGGGCAGGTTGCACGCCTTCTGTAAGTGGCGTGATGTTTGGGTCGGGAGGCCGGGTTTGCCCGAGGTTAGCACACAAAAGAGGCACGAAGGCTCTGTGCCAACCAAGCCCTCGGCCCACTGTGGAGCACTGCGAGGATGGGAGGCACTGAGTTGACGGGCTTCTGTAATCTGACGCAACGCCACAGCTGCTCCTTCTGCACTTTACTCATTGGTCTTTAAATGCCTCATTGATTTACGCTCATCTATAATCACCTTTGCATCCACTTGATTATTCTTGATTATTTCTGTCCTCCCTTTTGTGTGCTCTCTGTCTTATCTTTGGCAACTTGCTCACCTCCCTCACCCTCCCCTCTCCTTCCCGTGGATGAGCATAAGAAAGCAGGACACAAAGATGTAACAACAGCAAGAATATGTTGCCAAACTGGTGTGTTTAGGAGATCATTAAAACCACAAATCAGGCTTTTAAACTACTCGCTCCACAGCACCAACACCACTCAGGATAAGGTTCAACATGACCAATATGATGAATGTGAGCAGTTCTAGCTTAAAAGCACTGCAGCACTGACAGCTCAAACAAGCTGCCAGAATTATTCAGCAAGCATTAACACTGCCTGATGTCAGATCACCAAAAGGTGAGTCCAGCCCACTGCATCAAAACTGCATTTTACACTTTTCATTATATATTACTCTAATAATCAAGTTGCAGGTTATACTTGGAGCAAATCATAAAACTGTTGCTTGTTAATTTCGTCCAAACCAGAAGTTTTTCAGCCTCCTGACAGGAAAAAACAAACACGACCTGTGGCTGCTGTGACGATCTGCTTCTTTGATTTACGATAAGTTGTTTAAATGACACTTGTTTTTACAAAGTCATTTGAGCCGGCCCATATATTTTATAAATGGATGGTTCATTAAATGTCAATGTTTTCCATATGTACCTCTTAAAACAAACAAAGGGAAAATTTGGAGGCATTTCTTTTTAAGTTATTACAGTTCAACTGGTCTGAGGTTTAAACTGGGCTACATGCGGTCCATAAAATAAAGTGATTCTAGCTCAGCATATATTCCCTCAAAAAGAAAAACTTTTCAGACATTTTCCCGTTGAGTCTTTGGAGTGAGTGAAAGGTTACAGACAGACAGCTTAGTATGTACCATCTCCTATAAAATAGTCATTAAGAGAAACTAAACTCAAAGTCATTAAAGGTCTTAAATTCATTCAGCTATGTTTTGGTGTGGAGATTAGAAGAAAAAGAACCCCACAGCTGTCATATAAACACCTCAAAGACACCATAAAATGTGGTTCTTGTTAAGATGACTTAACATGCACATGGCTACTAGTTATTTTTCCTCCTAGAATTAAAACCAAATCATCTCATCAATAAATGCAAAAGTTTTATACCTAGAAACTGCTATGATAAGGTTCTTAATATATTTTTTTAACATCCACAATTTAAATTGGCCCATTTTGTTATTGCTAGAATATACAGCTACACCCCCAACAACTATGATAACGGTAAAATGTCCTCCAAAGAGACAGAAAATACACCCGAATGGCTCAATCTCTCAGCAGTCATGTAATGTATATCTGCCTGGCAGCTGCCCTGGACTCTGACCTTTGAGCATTGTTTCCAATGGGATCACATGCTGAAAGAAGCGAGAGGAGTTCCTCACAAGCCCACAACTTATTTCTGGTATCAGTAGACCAACATGTAAAAAAAAAAAAAAAAGGAGAAAAGAAAAGAAGCTATTCAATGTATTCAGTAGCGTGACAAACACTGCTGGTGTGTTACGGAGTCAGGTTGTGGTAACGGCTTTCTGAAGTTGTTACAAACCAAAGTAAACATACAAGTGTACACTATGTCAACCACTGTTATACATAACAAGAAAAATACTAGTAATGTAACATTACTTGTGAATCCAGTTGAGCAATGTAAACACTCGGGTCTAAGAAATGAATAAAAGAAAGCTACAAAGCAATACAGTGAAGATTTTTTTGGCTTAAATGATGGAGAACATTTTGAACTTATTGCCGATTATAGTAGTCACACTAACATAACAGGAAAAGTTCACGATGTGAACGTGGCGCAGACATAAGAATATAACAGATCAGGTGACTTGGACTTACAGCGTTGTAATAATCGTCATCGCAACTCAACAAGTAACAAAATCCAAATTATTGTCGCAAGAAAATTATGTTTATATTATTGATAACACAAAATATGAGATGCAATTCAAAAATAAGAGAGAGCTTTACTTTCCCACTGATGTACGGCCGACACCCTTGCAGTCATTGTTATTTTGGGAATTTCAGCTTGCCTGGAGGACATTTTGGGGTTTTGGGAGCACTGCTGGCTGCTTATACAAACTCAGGAAGTGTTTCTTTGCTCCAAATCAGAAAGGTGTGGTAACTCTACCAGCAACTAATATCATCAAGACTCAGAAAAGATTGCAGTGACAGTTCAAATCAGCGTTGACTCAGTGGATGACAAGACACAAAGCTGGCCTTACGCACACAGACTTTATCAGATGTTTTTCACCCAGTTCAAGGCTCTTGTAACATTTTCGGGCTCCTCTTTTCGGGCTCTTGTGAAAAGGTACTCCTGAGAGGCTATCCTGAATTTATTTGTGCCTTTAGTTTGAACTTTTTTTTTTTTCTTATTAACCGATTTATCTGATTACGTTTTTTCTGTTTTTCTAAGAACTTGTGCGACTGCTTTAACTTGCCGAAACTCGTAATGGCAATGTAGAAAAACCTAAAAAGTACCCCGTTTCCTCCAATTTTGCTTTACTGCATTCTCAGTTTTGCTTCAAGGGGGAATGCATTTTCTCTCTGACAAAACATCTTCCAAGCAAAAAAAAAAAAAAGGCAAAGCCCGCATAAGGTGGAAGCTTGATCCAAAAGATCCAAGATAGTACATGTAGGAGACAAGAGGGTTCAACTACAGTGTGAAATCACTACTTTTCCCCCTCATCAAGTCTGTTTGCTGATTTGTGCATTTTCTTTTTTAACTTTCAGTTACCCATCAAATTTTTGAATATTTGCCTTTAAAGTTCCAACTGCAGAAACATAAATGATTAATCAGTTATTAAAAAACACTTATTATTTTCTCCATTTGCAGATATCTGACAGTTCATTTTTCCTTCTTCCATGAACATGTTGGGCTTTTACAAAACAATAAGCAAAAAAAACAATCAAATACGTTCCAGCTGTAGCTTTAAAATAGACACGCACACCAACATATAAAGAAAAATCAGTGACTCTGTGATGAAAATCTTCTGAAATCTTTTTGTGTATCAGGATACAGAAAATATGTACCTGCCGGACAAGAAGTCAGTTCATCACATCCACATGATTATTATTAATAAAACCAGTGAGAGACACCGGATCTCAAATAAACACTGGCAGCTGTCATGAATCAAAACTTATCAAACCAATTATGACTTCCAGGCAGCAGCAGTGACAACATACTACTGTGTGACACAAAGACAAACACACACAGAGCACACCAGCGAGAGGACAAACACCAGTGAACTCTCACACACTTACACACACACACACACGCTTTTCATGTGCAGCCTGACAGAGACACACTTGCAGAGATCCTTTTCCCTAAAATGGCCGATAGGTCTTCAGTGGGAGCACAGAGGCGTTGACCAGTCAGAGGAAATGCCCTATACTCATCTCACTTTCCATCTCCCCAAGTCATTTTCTCCCTCTTTCTCTGAATGTTTTCACCCCTGGCACAGTTATCCTGCCTTAGTCCCCTGCTTTGTTCACCTTTACGCTTGATCTGACAGACAAGAGTCAGAGAAAAGAGTCCGAGGTGCACAGGACATACAAGCAGGTGTCAAGCGAAAACAGCTGCACTGGTTGAAATCAGTTTTCTTCTCCAGGTAGTGTGAAAGATTAATTTGCAGAAAATCTCTGGGAATCTCTTAATTAAATATTAAGTTGAGCATCGTTTCACGCTCTCACCAGGAATCAACCAGGAAACCTAATTTAGAATTTCCCACAGGTAAGATGTTAAAGCTAACTGGCCTGTTGTGACCACACAAACCAAGACAGGCTGAGACGAGTAAAGCATTATTACTAAGCCTGAGGCTTCATGGCTACTGATGAACAATTAACAACCAGAAAAAAGGGAATAAAGCCAGGAAAACTGAAGAAACCTGAAATATTACAATACATAATTAGAGCCAAATTATAAACAACTTCACTGGTCAGATCAATGCTGGGATACACTGACCTAGATAAAACATGCACAATTATCTCCTGTTTGACTAGTTACAGGACAAGATTATCATGCTGTGTGATATGACTAAGTTAAGAAAAAAAAAGATGTCACAGCTCTATGAATGCTGCCAGTCATGCCGCCAAATATCAGTTTTTGAGATTTTGGCTAAACATCAGGTGGTTAGAGCAAGAGCAAGGTACTGCAATATATCTGCAGGTCTAGAACTTTCCTGATCAGGCAGTCTGATATCTGCTGTAATGACTGATTATCCTTTACTGATCTCCAGAAAGTGCTGCCTTACTTAAAAAAGAAAAAAAAGAAAAAAAAAAAGTGTGGCGTCTTTTTTTCTTCTTCTTGTTACCACTTGTTCAAAAGTCCATGTAGATCTTGTTAATATTTATACATTCATAATGACATGCACCTTTCTATAGTAAGCTGCTACTTCGCATGCAAGTTGAGCCTTCTCTGTGTCTGCTCTGCATCCTGTGTGCAGGATCAAAGTGTTTTATGTGGGTTTAATTATGCAAGAAAAATTTTCTTCATATGAAACTTCATAACTTCCATTTAAAAAGATTACAAGTGTTGTGCATAGAGGTATTTACACACATCCTTTTTTTTAAAGTTAATGGTTTGTTTACAGGACCACTTAATGTGGAAATTAGTCAGTAGTGGGGTTTAACCTTAGAATGAGCGAGAAGCAGATCAGAAATTGTATTAAATTTCAAATTTGAATATATTTAGAAAGTATTTTAAAGTCCTTTAAAGTTCATTCGGGGTTTTAAAATATGCACAATTCAATGTGACTGCGGCTTCTCGCAGTGAAACCCAAATCAGCTCATTTCCAAAACAAACGCTCGGTTCAGTTACAGGCTAAACCGGCCACTTGCCTTCCAGCCCCGGTGCATCAGAATTAATGCAATGCTAAGATTAAAGCTGTGTGAAACCACCGCCTGTCGCTGCCTTCCAAACAAGCAGAGAGCGCAAAGCTAGGCCAAGTCACATGCAGCACTGCAGCAACAGGTCCCTCTCTGTGCCACAGCAGCCAACTGTCAGGCAATTTCTGCACTAAATAAACAGCCTCTGTTATTAAATCCGCGAATTAATAAAGTCACATCCAAGCGGAAGGCAATTAAAACCGCAGAGAGGCTGAAGGAGAGGAGTGAATCCAGTATCTCTTACCTCTTTTTCTCCTTTTCGGCTGTCATATTTTCGCAATGCTGTTTCCACGACAGTCTTGAGTAAAGTCCAACTTTAGAGTTAAAACAAAATTATATTTAAAAAAAGCAGGTTTAAGACCGAAGTGCGCAGGTCACAAGGAGCCCGCTGACAGATGAAGTCATTAAACCTGTGAAGCGTTCAGTTAGTCCCGGCTGGCGGTGATTGAGCTGGGGGATTGGGGCCGTACAGTCTCAGAACACTGCCGAGGATTGTACAACCTCTCACCCGCTGAGAAAAGACTCCACACAGGCTGAACGCTGAGCTGCTGCTGCTGACAGAAGCCGCCCGCAGGTCCGCTTGTCAAAACTTTTCTTCGCTTGCTGATATGCAAACTCCCAGAGCTGCTCTGCCTCTGACCTGAGGCTCAGCTGAAGCTCAGTCCCGAACAGCTGATTGGCTGGAAATGCCACCGGGAGACCACCCCGCCCCTTTATTCAGCCCCGCCCCTCCCACTGTGGCCGCTGAGCTCCTTACCTGTTTTGTGCAGGTTGATCTTGTTCCTACAGGTGAGGACGTTATAAAGCTCCAGTGCGGACAATCTGTAGATAAAGTCGCTTTTTGGCCTAAAAACTAGCCTACAGTAACCAGACTAGAAGTATAATGTAGTCACCTCTCACTTTAATGTAAGCTTATGAAGCTTTACATGAAACCATGATTACGACTGTTCTGAGAATTTATCTTTATGCCATAAACACACAGGATCAGATTGTCTCAAAAGTGAGTTTTAACTCTTTAACAGTGTATCCTAGTTCTGCTCCTTTAAAGGCACAGTTTAACTACTCGTGCGACCTTTCTAGGAGAAACTAAACTTTTACTGGAGGAAATGCTGTGTCAACTTAGACTAAGAAGTTTAAAAAACAGTCTTAAGTTTGCCAGAGTTTGCCCATCATTTATAGTTCATGTATTAAACTTAGGAAATCCTAATCAGGTAACGCTCAACCTCCAAGTTCAGTAAAATTATGTCTTACTTGAAAGTGAATTGACATTTTGAGACCCTTGGTCAGTAAATTCAGATTTTGAGTCAGGTAACTCATTTTTTTTGACCATTTCTGCTTTTCTAGTGGTGAAAAGCCTCCACAGAGTGGGATGATTTTCTTTATTTAACAACTGGATGCATCTGGATACTGGAATCAGGGCGACGGCCGCGGTGATTATTCCACCGTCTCCACGCTCGCTCAAAAAACACGACGACACTCAAAATGCTATTGTTGAAACTTTAAAATGTGGAATTCAAAACCAGTGAGTGATGTCATGGTCATAGTCTGCATGTCATAGGTGTGTCATGACTATGATACATCTACAATCTGTTGTTTGAAACACACTAATGTCACCATTGCACAATACAACCAAAATCTATAGTGTTGTAGTTTGTAGTACTGTAAGTACTGTTACACAACCTGTTAAATTACTTTTGAGTTACTTTGGCGGTTAGTTTTAATACAGACGCCAACGACAATTTCCAGTTTCCAAATTTATATACGTTTATTTACACACACACACACACACACACACACACACACACACATATATATATATACACATTCCATGGTTCCAACTTCCAACCATGGAATTCTTGACATTTTCAGTGTCTTGCGTCAGATTAAAATGCCGCGGCATGAAACGTCAGCCTAACGTCATTGAATGACCTGTGGTCTTAGTTAACTTGAAAAGTATAAAATGTACTAAATGTTTTTACTAGAGTTTTAAGTTGGATTAAGTAGGACAGGAGTCAGTCCCGAGGCCCGTGCACGAGAAGCAGCCTCGCGTGTCGTCTTCTCTTTGCCTTTCTTATCACTGATCTGCTGTCAGTCTTCACAGCAGTGTTTCCATCGGCGACGCTCCAGAACGTTCAAAAAATGTCAAAAACATGGAAAGTATATTCATCCAAACTCATTTCTTCCACTCATTCTTTAATAGAATAATGAAAACAGCCTGCTGCCCTGCTTTTAGCCTCAGTTAAAATGGAAATCTTGTTCTGGGTTTTACGTAAAACTTAGATTTTCTATATTGAATCTCTTATCATGAAAATTTTTACCATTAAAGTCCATACAAGTTCACCATTTGCACTTTTCTGGCGGTTGCCGTTTGGGAGTCATTTACTGGCATTGTCCGCTGAACTAGAAAACAGATTTCTATCTATGCTGCAGGTTGTCAGGTGTAGATGTAACACAACTGTATCAATTTGTGTTTATGTGTAAGCACCTGCAGAACAGACCAAGAGTTGGCTTTAAATATTCACTTTTTCTAATTATGATATGTAAGGTGTACAACTAAAAACCAAAGTAGACAGCAATAAACAGCCTGCGTCACAGCTATTGTTGCTATTCTCAGCGAAACATCAAAGATGAGCTGTCGTTTTAAGAGCAGGTTGCACCGCATTGTTCAGAAACACATGCTTTGTGTGTTTAACATTGTCCTCCTGAGTCAACATCTCAAATATTTCAGATGGAAAAGATACACATACAGTAGCTTCTGCTTTTTGCTCACTGTGATGTAATATGGGGAGCAAATTATAAAACATATTTTCATCTGTTTTTTTTGACACATCTGAAATCAGTGCAAAGTGAGCATTAAAAATCATAGGAGCTGAAATGATACACCAAACAAACAGCCGTCTCTCTTTGACATCATGATATTTAATTCATTTCAAAAAAATTAAAATACACCTTCACATCCTTTTAAAATACAGTACATTTGGCACGTAGCGCAAAAGGGCGAAAAGAAAAAATCAACATAAACACACATGAAGGGCATGGAAATAATTCATCAATGAACAAAATGTACAGACAGAGCTTCACAAATACAGGGACTGTGAACAAACCGCATAAACATACAGTAACACTCTGCGGGAAGATGAACGTTTGACACTGTATGCATCATAATACTGTATCCACTGTTTGAAATCAACATCGTGCCTCCTTGTTTTACATTTATCTCCAACCGCCTCCATCGCTGATGTGACAACGAGTGAAGATGAGCTTCCTACATGAAGGATGTTTTTGTTGGAAATGGCATTTGGCATTTAACATGGAGGACTAGGCATCCCTTTCTAGTTGTAGTGGGACAAATAGTTTGACTTTTTTTTTTTTCAAATGAAAGACTAAAGCAACAGGAGACACGAGAGAAGAAGAAAAGTTGGACAACGTTAATCGATAGATCCGCTGTATTTACAGTAACGCATCTTCAGCTCTTTAAACTGCTGCTACAGCATGGGTTTTACTGCTACATGAACGGTGCTGCTTGTTGTGCTATTCTTGGACTTTAATGAAAGCTCATTTAAATGTTATCTGCATGTGAATAAAATTAGATCACAACTCCCACAAATTACCACATATGTAACTGTTTTAGCACGATTTGAAACCAGTTTCGCAGTAACGGTCTTATGTTGTCATCTTTTGGCTGATATTAGCCAATCACAGCTGTATGTTGTCAGATTTCTTTCTTTTACACAATAAAAAGAAAAAGCATAAAAGATGCTTGATGACATTTATAAATGCTGTCATCACACAGTTTGTTCAGCTTTAACTGACTGGCGCTGGTACCGGTCCAAAAAATGCAGTATCACCCTTGAAATGTTTGAGCACTTCGTAAGCAGAGGCTTTATGGGAATGGATGGGGAATCATTTTGGAAATTGAACATTTATTCTATGCCGTTAACATCCCTGACACCCTGCCTTCTTCCTCTACTCTGTGCTACCTTAAAGGGACCAAAAGTAGCTTCTGAGATACTTCTGAAATGTGCTGCTACATGTCTGGTGGAAGTATTGTGCTCAGTGGACACAAGCAGCTCTGGTGTATTACCGGGACCAGTCTTGCTCCAATCATAATGCTTTTTTACACACAGCACTCAAAATCTTCAGATCTGAGAATGGCGTGTCTGAAAAACACTCATCGTGTATCCCTGTAATTTCAGGGTGATATCTTGAGGTTAGGCAGCTAAAACGTGGAGATGAATCGGATTTTAATTGTAACTGCATTTTCTTTCTGTTTGTTTCAACAAATACAAAAACATGATAATCAGCTGTTATTGATTTTAAGTTGTTATTTTGTGAGTTGTAAATTAAATGCAACCCATCAGTGCCAGTGCAGTAGTTTTGTCCTTGTCTAATTCAAAATCAAAGTCTTTGGCCAGCATCATCCATCCAATTCAGGGTCAAGGCGAGCTGGAGCCTATCCCAGCTGCCATAGGATGAAATTGGCATTTTGGACAGGGCTAACACGTAGACATCCACACCTACGGCCAATTTAGAATCACCAGTTCACCTAACATCTACTATCTGCATGTCTTTGGACGGTTGGAAGAAGTACCTGGAGCGAACCCATGCAGATGCAGGAAGAACATGCAAACTCCACCCAGAAAAGCCATAGCCAGATGGTGGATTTGAACCTGGGACCTTCCTGCTCTGAGGCTGTCTGCCCCATGATCTGTCAAGAAGATCTAACATGTTCCAGATATTTTAACAGATTACCTGCAACTGCTTCTGCCCCCAGATAACCAAGGATTTCTCAGCACAGAACCGGGATGTTGTCTCCCTTGTGGCTACCGTGTTGGTCTATGTCCTCTCCTACTGGAGCTGTTGTTGCCTCTTCGTGATGGGGTGTCACACATATGGGTGGAGGCTGCCCCTGTCAGACAGGCTTTAAGGTAACAGCCCAGCATCCCTCACACCGTTCGATTAATTTTGTCATTTATTTGTTTTGTAAGAATCATTCTAAGTAAGAATTAAAACTACAAATGACCAAACTAAATGGTCACCATGACGAGTTAAGAAAGGTGTTGATGTCCACAACCTGCATGGGACAGGTTAAGAATACCAACTCCTGTGACCTCCAAGCACTCCAGTGTTGCACATTTCCTTAAAATTGAATTTGAAGTTTGCACATTTACTCACATAGCAGCTCAACATGAAACGTGCACTTGTGTTTGAGCATCAAGGAGAGTTTAGATTTGCTCCAACTAGTGGTGCATGAGCCCATCGCGGTACAGAGACTACTTCCTGTTTAGCTATTTGGGAACTGTGACCATTATTTACACAGTTCTTTCTGAAAAAGTACAAGGAAATTAAAGAGCACATACGCTTTAGGTATTAGTCTATTAAATAGGCTCCCAGTAAACTTACGGTCATGTTTGTGTTTATTAGTGCCCTTATCATCATAATTTCTGTTAAATATGCCCTCAGGGGCACTTATTGATATGTTTACATAAATGATTATTTTTTATAGGATCTGAAGGCAGATTTCAAAGCTTCAATCTACTTTAAAGTGTAGCCATTGTTTTTCTTATAATAGCACGCTACTTTCTGCGCTGGCTGCTCTTGACAATATTAATTTTTGGCAAATATCTTTCATCAGTGTGTGGCAATTACATATGAATGTGAGAGAAATGGTGCTGAAATGCTTATTTGATGGTTTCTGAGAGAACGTGGTGAATACTTGTCACTTCTCTCTGTGAGCTGAACCTACTGTACTTCTCTTCAAATGCAGGAACAACGGAAGAAAAAAGAGCAAAAAAGATAGAAAACCCCCCAAAACTCCTATTTCAGAGTATTGCACATGGAGTTTTCTTTAACATTTCTGGATTCTTTTCAGCTCCCTATAAAGG
This sequence comes from Aulonocara stuartgranti, assembly GCF_965226115.1. Classification (NCBI taxonomy): domain Eukaryota; kingdom Metazoa; phylum Chordata; class Actinopteri; order Cichliformes; family Cichlidae; genus Aulonocara; species Aulonocara stuartgranti. Next base: position 30,124,520 of record NC_138949.1, read on the forward strand.
TATCAACCTGCAACATGGAGCAAAATCGGTCCAATTTCTTCCTTATTTGAAGCTTATTTTACTTCCATGTTTAGGCCGTACAAGAGAGGGGAGGAAGAGGAGGGTCTGATCACGTGAGTTTCACTGAAATCTACAACATGAAATTTAAAGATTTCTAAAAACACAAAAAGAACAAGACAATCCAGTAAAAACTACTCAACAAAAACCAAAAGAAATGTATCAAATTAAAAAAAAAAAGTACAACTTGATGGGAAAACGGGCTCTCCTCGTATGTACACACACACACACACACACACACACACACACACACACACACACACACTGCAGAGCAAATACATTCAGTTGAACACATTCTCCTCTGTGTACGATCCTCGACTTTCCTGTGGAATCACGGGGGTTTGGTTTGTCATGTTAGAGACAGTAGGTCCAGTACATTCACTGGTAACACAGTTACTGTACACACACGCGCGCACACAAGGCATTTCAAGGATAAACTGGTCAAAAAGGTGTTTAAGGAGCTGACCCAGGAAGATTTCGCTCCACAAGGTGCATCGAGAGAGTCAGTAACAAGCACTTCAGCTAAAATGAATCGTGTTTTTAAAGGGCACCTCGGACGTTTCCGATTCAGCTTGTTCCAGCTTGTTATTTGGCTTTACTAGACTAGTGTCTCCGTGTCAAGTATCGTGTTATATGCAAAACAGCTTGTTAACACTGTAAGCAAACCTCATCCCCATAATGGACACTCCCAGTAGTAAGCTACAGTAGTACCATTTGTTTTTGTTTGTATTTTTTAACGAGGAACTGGAATGTCGATGTTGAGAAGCTAAAAGAAAGTTAGTAACGGAGCACAGCAGAACTACTGACATAATGCTAAACTCAAATTTAAAATGCCAAAGTGTCACTCCAGTGATGCCTCTTCTCGAGTTATTATTTAAGGTAATGACGCACTGACGAATACTGAGACTAAACTTTTAACGTCAGAAAAATCTCTGATTTCTCACACCTCCTTTCCACACTTCTTTCCATAACGAATAAAACAGTTTTCAAGATATTTCTTGTTTAAATACAATCATTGGTTCAATGATTTTTTTTTTCATTTACATACACGTAGGAAGGAAAAACACTGTTTAAACACTGAGACACAGGACGCAGCACATCATGTAAAGAAACGACTCTCTCTCTAGAAGAGGTGTGCAACAACACATGCATGCACACTTGTACACACATGATCTTATTTCTCTCTCACTCTCACACACAGAGAACATGACCTTGCCTTTGTATCTACTTCAGTTTGGTTTTGTCCGCCGCGCTGCCTGCTTTTACAACACATCCGAACCAGCCGAAGGAGCATCGGGTCATTTCTTACAGTAACTGACCTGAACTTGCATGCTGCTTGAGGTCCATGGGATATGCACAAATGGACAAACGACAAGAGCACAGAAACCATAATGAGTAATATAAATGGTCTAGTATATTTCCTGGAGTGGTCAGAACCTGGAACAGCTCAGGAGGCCGTGTTTCTTTAAATACGGTGTCTTTGAAAGTTTTTCAGGTGTGGTGTGGTGTTTGTGGTTAATGTTACACATCGGCATGTACGTGTCTAGGCTTTGGTCTCATCGCCAAAATAGGAGAATCCTTTGAACTCGTCTTGGTTGATCTGCTTGATGATGCTCTCTTCAACAGGCGTCAGAACGGGTTCCTCACGGGTGAAGTCCTGGTCAAAGTTATTGACGTCCCTTTTGGTTTTCTGGAAGGAAAGGAAGAAGAGATAAGGTCTTCTTTTGGTGGATTTAGCCTTTGGACATGAAGTAACTGGGTGTGCAGCAGTGTCAGCAGTCTTCAACAAGTAAGATCAGTGTTTGGTCATTCAAAGAAATTGCATTTTTGCAACAAAGGCTTAACTTTAACTTCTTCTCTCTACCTTTGAACAGAATAGTAATAATCTTCACATTTTTGCATCATCCTCTGCAAACAGTCTACAGATGCTTTCCCCCACAGTTGCTTAGTTACTTAGCGTGTGTGTACTCACGATGCGAGGTTTGAACGGTGGTCTGATCTTCCTCTGCTCCAGCAGCGTCCAGTCAATCTCTCTAAAGAACGGGTGGAGTTTAATGGCCTCCTCCAGACCCTGAGCCATCACGCAGCCCAGACGCTTGTTAGGGCTCTTAGTCATAAACTGACAAGTGCCAGAGAGAAAGAGGAGAAACAAAGACGAAAAGAAAAAGAGTGAGAACATTTTAAAGGATATGATTTAAAGAGGGAGATTCACTGCTGAACAAGAATGTCTTTGTGAAGGAAAGAAAAAACTAAGACAGGGTTTTAAGTCTGTTTCACTATTCATTTCTATTTCATTTCCTGATTCTAGTCTTGTAAGAAGCAATTAACAGGTATCATTTTCAGAGATCTCAGACTGAGTCAGAGGAAGATTCGCACAATAAGGCCAAAAACACCAAACATCTAAAAAAGACAAAGTTTTGTTTCAGAACAGAAAGTAAAATTAAAAATCTTTCATTTTTTTCTGACTCTTCAGGGTCTTGCTGCTGCTCCCCAGAACACACTACCAAATATAAATTACCACTGATGGAAATAATCTTCTTCTAATATTGTGTTCCTACCTGAAATTAATTTTTGGCATTAAAGTTTGCTCTTTTTCTAATGCAATCTTTTACGTATAAAGGCAAAAAAAGGGCTCAGGATGGGTTCAGATCCAAAGGTTTCTAAAACAGCATGTGAAGAATCACCATATTTTCAAGCAGAAAAGGGGAAATTCTGGGACTATTAGTTGCTTATTCGTATAAACGATACATAAGAGCCATTGCTTTTTATTAAAATGCCTTCAGGATATTTCGCATGTATGTTAATTAAAAACTAGTGGGGCAGTAGCGCACAAGCTGTTCATGTGACTTGAAGTCCTTCAGCTGGATGACATGTCCAATCAGAGCCCATAGCACCGGTCAAGTGACCGGTCAGAGTCCAAGACACTGTCCAACATAAACACACACTTTCCCACAAGGCTTTGCAGTCAAACTGTACCCACAGCCAAGGTAAACGCAAAGCTTGTGATGGAAAAACTGGATGAACAAATACACAAATGGACAAGTGGTGCTGCACACACAACCAGTAACACACAGAGACAAAAGTAATAGAGAGGGAATTATCTTATGTTGCTTTAGTGGAGGAACAGGAAACATGGATCAACAAATGACACTGAGAAAAAAGCAGCATCCTCACTCACATGTGAAAAAGAGACAAAAGCAGGGAAACACGAGGACAATTGTGATACACTCTACTTGAATCCTTTATAAAGTGAAAGTTTTAGTGCTAAAACAAACAAACAAAAAGTAAGAATTATATAAGATATACACAAGATCTAATTATATATCTTATGTAGCATAAGGAAAAACACAAGAAAAATCATGAAAGACTCAGAAGACAGTAGTAAAAAGGGTGATTTGATTATGTTCATTTGTGTTCTTACTAAATATCCAAAAATGTCACCACTGGAATTATCATGATATGTGGAAACCATTTCTTTCTGTCTTTGTGGAATCTAAAATTGGTTCAGAATCTTCAGAATAATCCCCAAAGTCTGGACGCCGCATTATCCACATAGCAGACTGCGTAAGTCAGGAGTGTCCAACTCCAGGCCTCGAGGGCCGGTGTCCTGCAGGTTTTAGATCTCACCCTGGGTCAACATACCTGAATCAAATGATCAGTTCATTACCAGGCTTCTGGAGAACTTCAAGACATGTTGAAGAGGTAATTTAGTCATTTAAATCAGCTGTGTTGGATCAAGGACACATCTAAAACCTGCAGCACACCGACTCTCGAAGCCTGGAGTTGGACACCCTTGGTGTAGGTGAACTGTTTCTATTTAATCTGTACGAAACTACTTAAATAACTCATTTGCTGGATGTCGACAACAGCGCAAACAACACAGTGCCACAACTAACTGACCGCTCTTAGAATGGACACGGCCTCCTTGCTGAGCCAGACCGGATAGAGCACGTCATCGTGGAGGATGGACTCAAACAGGTCGTCTTCGTTATCGGCCTCAAACGGTGGCTGTCCTGCCATCATCTCGTACATCAGCACCCCTAGCGCCCACCAGTCCACTGAAGGACCATAATCCAGCTCCTGGAGGATCTAAAAAAAACAAACAGAAATACTCCTCTCAAGCCCAAATTGCTTTTATATACAGTTTATGAAGACGAGCATTGGTCCCCCTATTTAGTCTATCTTAATAAACTGTCAGGGATGGCGTGCTTGGTTATAAAAATACCTGTCTAATCACAGCTTAGTGTTTAATACTCAAGTGACAAACTCAAGTGTTAAGAAGATGTTATGTCTGTTGCTCTGTTTATGCATTGTTTGAGTGTTTCTGGGGTTACCTCAGGTGCTATGTAGTCCGGTGTCCCACAGAAGGTGGTGGTGGTGACTCCATTGAGAATTCCTTCCTTGCACATCCCAAAGTCTGCCAGCTTACAGTGACCCTCAGCATCCAACAGTATATTGTCCAGCTTCAAGTCTCTGCAGAGCGGAGAGGTTGTACGGATAAATAATGACAGACATCTGTGTTGTATAGCTACAGCGTGTTTCCATATTCAGAAAGATGAGTCAAATATAGGCATAGTAAAAGCTTTTCAGGAACAGGGGAAGAAAATATTTGTTTGCAATGACTCGGAAAGCAAACATGTTAGTTAAAGCTACAGTTATATCATGCACTTTATTTCACACAAGAGTATATATTTGAGAAATCAAAGATATAGCCACAGTTTTATAGTCACAAGAAAAAATAATACAGGGAACGGCAGGAGGACGGGGGGCAAAGAGAGAAAGTTAAGGGTTGAACAGGAGAAGCACGTAAAGGCAAAAGAGAGAAAATGAGAGTCACAGAGATAAGAGCAGCAGTGTTGAAAGATGACAAGGTTGGTCATGAATGCAGCCGCTCTGGGCTTGATGGTTGATCGCTACAAAAATGTCAACATGTCCTCGATGCAGCCACTGCAGCCATTCAGCCCGAGGTGTTTTCATAAATACAGTCGCCCTGACAAGCCAAAAAGGAGACGGAGCGTGCGTGCTTCAGGTCGAGAGCTTATGCAAGTGTTCTGTTTTTGTAAGCTCCAAAAATAAAAAAGGGAGTTGCACAATCCCGTGCTGTTGAAAAGTTTGTTCTTTTCTGTCACACCGTGTTTTTGTCTGACGGAGCGTTAAAAAAAAAACCCTACGAAAAATTCAGATATGCTAAAAATGTCTATCTGTCCATTATATTTCATAACTACACTTATATAATTTTTTGTCATGTGATGTATTTCGCAGTCATCTAACAGGTCCGAGCAGTTAGGAGATGCATCTGGATCTCGTGCAAAGTTAAGCCGCGAATGCTATGCTAATGGGAAAACTAGCGTGACATGTTAGATGCAGCAAAGCCTGACAGCTGGGTTTGACCACGTTTTTGCATAACAGTTACACTTGGAGTCAGGCTCAGGTCACAAAAAATACTGAACGTTTTCGTGCTTTTTTCAAGTTGGAGTGATTTTCAATTGAGGAGGGGAATGTAGTGCACGAGAAGATGATGTTTAATGTTGCGCTGTTTTCACATTCATTCGGTGATTAAAGAACATTCAGCTTCGCCTGCCAAGAAATCAATTTTTTTGTGCTTTTTGTTGTTGATGAATGTTTGCTTTCATTTCTCTGAAATCCACTGGAAACCCTAAACTCTCATCAATCCGAGCTGAGCTGCCCAGAACAACCATGGTTTTGTCCCGCTGAAGAGCTGGACGCTGTGCCTTGCCAAAAGGCACACTGGCACAGCAAAGAGCAGCACTTGTTCTGTACTTTCCCAGATGAAAAATTACAACTGCGACCCCCCCGGCTGCCTGTTTGCATATCTCACCCCAAGGCGACTCCCTGCACATTAATTCTGCGCTGCCTGTGGAAAGGTACAAAAATCACATATGAATTTAATGCATTTTTGATTGAATTTAAAGGCACGCTGACGTTAATCTTTGTATTACACATCACCTCGGTGCAGGAAATTCAATATTAAGTGGCTGCAGGTGTTCAGCAGCACTAATGGAATGATATTTATTAATGTGAAAATGCTTTGTGGGCTCAGAAGTGGGTGTAAACAAGAGCTAATAATCTATGTTGCAAACCAGAAAACAGACAAAATTTATATAATCTTTGTGAGTATAGTTATGTCTTTAATTAATATACTGTAGATTAAGAATCCGTTTTCATCATCAAACTTAGATTCTCTGCACAAATCTTCACTGCTATTATCACAAGTGATGAAGTCTTTCTGTTAATAATTGGTAGGATTATGGTGTTATGACAGTCAATGGATGCACGGCAGCCTGGATCGGAATGAAAAAATAAAAAAGGTCTCTGGGCTTTGAACCAACTTCTTTATTAAGATTAACGATCAGTACAGCCTATAAATGTATTAGTTTTTTATTTGCAGGAACAACTTTCAATAGAGATTTCACATTAACATGTCTTTATTACTTTACTAATAAATGCTATGGTTTGCTCGTTTCATTCGTACAGTGTGCTCCTTAATATCAAGTCTGAAAAACATGTTCGTTGTGTTCAAACAACACAATAATCAAAACCATAAAGCATTATTAACTTATGTCATAAAGATTCAGGATCAAAGGTTGCAGTATCAGAGTCTAACATTCAGTTAATGCTTAAGTACGATGGCTTGTATTTCAGTCTTTTATTAAGTCCAATGAAAGCAAATGATAAAATGTATCATCAGTAGATGGTCAGGGTGTACGAGATATACAAATCTAATTGTTTGAGTTTCGCAGCTTCAAAGTCGATTGAATCAAACGGTGCGGAAGGTGGGGAGGGGGTCAGTGCATGCAAGGTAGTAAAAAAAAGAATAAAGCCAAGACAGAAGTGCAAAACACTACAGCTACTCAAACGGACACTTCAGGGTAGCTTGCAGAGATTGTGTTTAATGTCTCCAATCTCCAAAGCTCCGTATTGAAGCAAATATAAACGTGTTTGCAGACATTTAAGTTGCATTGCGACTTAAAGGTATACATCTTTAGAAATAAGGTTGCTCCATATCACACTGCCCAATGACAGAAATACAAAGCAGGACCAACATGTAAGCCGCCAATGATGATTCAATAAAAAGGGAAGATAAAAAGGGATCTACATGAAGGTTCAATATTAACGTTTTTGTATTCAGGTACCTCCGTCTGTTTGATAATATGCATTCAGTGCACTGGATCCAAAAATCAACATCTATGATATTATCCCTTTGCAAACTCTGAGGTCAATAAACAAAATTCTTACTTTAGGCAGCAGGTGAGCTTTTACTCAAATGTTCAAATACAAACTATTATTTATTATATTTATTTATTTATTCATTTCTAATGAATAAAGCATTACGAAAAACTGAAATTTTACTTCATAGAATCTCCTGGGATGGAATTTTGTAGAAGATTGTATCTTATTGTATCCAAATCAGTATCAAGTCATTTTCTTTCTGCAGGGAATTCACAGCTGTAGTTTCTTTTAGAGGAGCTGCAATAATGCTCAAAAAGTTGTGCCAATAAACAGGAGCTGCTCTGCTCACACTGTCAGGGGCTCTATTTGGAGTTCACACACACACACACTCACGCATGCACGCACACACACACACACACACACACACACACACACACACACACACACACACACACACACGGCAATCAGGCCCAATTGAGAGCATTTCCTGTGTTTCATGGTAATCTTGAGTGATTTTTCCATTACGTCCCCAGCGGCAGGGCCTATGCTCTATGACAGCTAACCCTTCTCTCCCAACTCTCTTACCCCCATCCTTCCATCCCTCCATCTCCTCATCTGTGTGACTATATGTTCCAAACACACATCTGGTCAAACATACAAACACACACAGACTGTTGCCACTGTATATTTTCTCTTTGTGGAATCACTGCATGAGAGGCACATCAGGCTGGGAGGATATTAAAGGCCATAAACTTGAGGATTAATTTGAAAAACTATAATATTGATGTCAGTGAGTGTGAATATTAGGTTTTGCAACTATACTTTAAATAAGCAACCATGCCATATGTGACAGAGTAGCACTCAAATACTTAAGTTAGATATTAAGGATGGAGTTTTATTACTTTTAAGCAGAATTTAAAACTTGCAAATTCTTCATAAGAAAAAAAAACCCCTTATCTAATTACCTATTATAAAAGAAAACAACTTACCTAATTTCAGTTACTACTACTGCTTATTTTTTTGGATTCCTCTCAGATTGTCATATCTTTACTACTTGTTTTTGTGCATGTGCAATAATCGCTACTAGTAAAAGATCTGGGTCTTGAGGTTTGACCCAGACACCCAACAGCAGAGTTCAAAACAAGATTTTGTGATGACCAAGTGTTGCATCAGGACAGGAATGTGATCAATTGGGAGACAACAATATAATCGTCACTCAAATTGAAGACAAGCTGTTTTGACACAGATAAAAAGGCACATGTGCAGGAGAGCATGTGCAAATGTAAGAGGGTGCACCGAACAAGTGGAATGAGTGGTCCGAGTAGGAATTTGACTGTGGTGTGGAAAGAGTCTAGAACTATAGAAAAAGATGATCCAGAAAGAGCAATGTTATTACATCTTGTGGATGGTGTTCCTTTTTAGCATCAGGGCAAGCAATTTCGATCAAATGCTACACTGTAAACGACTGAGTAGCATTAGTTGTTTTGACGTATTCATATTCACGTTCCTAAGTTAATAGCATATTAATTATTAATTAACTTAATAAACTTCATTTATTGCATTTAATAATTAATAGATTTATTATCCCATTGTCTTTTATTTGGATGTAATGTTTCCCAGATTTCCTCTAACTTCCCTACTGTGATACTGTCCAAAAGAGGCACATTTGTTTGTCAATTTCATTTAAGCAAGGGGTCTAGAACTCCAGGCCTCGAGGGCCAGTGTCCTGCAGATTTTAGATCTCACCCTGGGTCAACACACCTGAATCAAATTATTAGTTCGTTACCAGGCCTCTGGAAAACTTCAAGACACGTTGAGGAGCTAATTTAGCCATTTAAATCAGCTGTGTTGGATCAAGGACACATCTAAAACCTGCAGGACACCGGCCCTTGAGGTTTGGAGTTCGAGACCGCTGATTTAAGCTATCCAGATAGAAGATAGCAATAGCTATCTGCTATTCTACAGGACAGATTTAACAAGTGTTGGATACATTCCTGAGAAATTTTGGTCCATACTGGCGTGATAGCATCACACAGAGGTTGCTGCAGATTTGTCGGCTGCACATCCACAATGTGAATCTCTCATTCCACCACATTCCAAACATGCTATTGGATGGAGATCTGGTGACTATGGAGGCCATTTGACTACAGTGAACTCATTGTTATGTTCAAGAAATGATTTGTGAGATTATTGAGCTTTGAAACATGTGATCTACTGGAAACAACCATAAGAAGATGGGTACACTGTGGTCATGAAGGGATGGAAACTGTCCGCAACAATACTCAAGTATGCTCAGTTGGTGCTAAAGGGCCAAGAAGATATCCCTCACCCCATTACACTACACAAGGCACAGTTCATCCGCGCTTTCATGTTCTTCACACCAAATTCTGACCCCACCGCCCCAATGTGGCAACACAACATAAGAGACACATCAGACTAAAATTTTATTTTCTACAATTTCGGCGTGAACTGTAGCCTCAGCTTCCTGTTATTAAATGACAGGCGAGGCATCTGGTGTGGTCTTCTGCTGCAGCAGCTCATCTGCTTCAAGAATCAATGTGTTGTGCTTACAGAAATGTTTTTCTGCACACCTTAGTTGTAACTAACGCTCATTTGAGCTACTGTTGCCTTCCTGTCATCTTGAAACAGTCTGGCCTCTTTCCTCTGACCTCTGGCATAAACAAGACATTTTTGCCAGAGAAGTGCCGCTCACTGTCGCTATTTTCGCTTATTTGGAACATTCTCTGTAAACTCCAGAGATGGTTGCGTGGGAAAATCCCAGTAGATCAGCAGTTTCTGAAATAGCCAGAACAGCCCGTCTGGTACCAAAACTACGGCACGTTCGCTTAAGTCATCTTTCTTCCTCATTGTGATGCTCGGTTTAAACTTCAGCAGTTTATCGTGATCATGTCTACATGCTTAAATGCACTGAGTTGCTGCCATGTGATTGTCCACTCAGATACTGGCATTAATTCAATTCAATTAATTTTTTGCAAATGGTGCAAAAGTTACTTTATATTGTAAGTTAAAGACCCTAACTAAACTATTAAAAAGGAACCTCAACTACATCTGACTCGTATAAGCAAGCACTTTGGCGACAGCGGGAAGGAAAACTCCCTTTTAACAGGAAGAAACCTCCAGAAGAACCAGGCACGGGGAGGGCAGGCATCTGCCATGACTAGTTGGGAGATTAGAAGGAGACAGGAAAAAAGGCTACACCTCTTCAACTGCATTAACAAGCAGCTGAAGAGGTGTCTCTAACAAAATGTACAATACTAAAATAGGATATAACTAATATTACTAACCATATAACTAGCAGCAATCACAGAACTGATTCAACTATAATACAGGTTAAAATGAACAAAATGGCTGAACTCGAAAGACAGACTATCTCATTGAATAGTGGTATTGTAAAGCGCTTTGGGTGCCTTGAAAAGCGCTATATAAATCCAATCCATTATTATCATTATTATTATTATTATCATTATTATCATTATTATTATTATTATTATTATTATCATTATTATCATTATTATTATTATTATTATTATTATTATTATTATTATTATTATTATTATCATTAGGTCAGGCATTCAATCCTAATAACATTATGCTGACTGTGACTCAAAAGACTGTGAGGTGCGACATCTAGGTCTTTGTTCCCACTATTGTATGATGCCGTGTGATGGTGTTTTACTAAAGACTGCGGTGTATATTCATAGGTTTACTTTACACAGATACATATCTACTCTTAAACCAGTCTCAACCTGCTCTGACAACAGTATCACCTCTAAACATTACCTTTCATTTGGTCACATAACAAAGTTGAAAAGAAGGGAGCTTGAGCTGCAGTCTAAAAATATTTCTTTACGAGGAGTGCGGGTTGTTGGTGGTGGTGATGGGAGCATAGATGAGAGGCTTATGGGAGAAAAGACGAGATGGTGAGGAGAGGGAGGGAGCAGAGGAAGAGAGCCGGGACGTAATGTTCCCAAAACACTTGTTGTTCATCTTCCTCTGTTCAATAAAGTGGGTCAGGGACAAGAGAGAGTGAGAGGAATAGGTGGCGAGAAAGACACAGTGGTAGCTTAGTCAACTCAGCCATCATGAATTAACACGCATGTGTGCGCATCCTTGCCAACCTCTGACAGAGTAATATTCACTATCAAAACAGCATGACTGAGAAAACACTGTTGAAAGACTGAACCATTAATCTCAATGTTCGCGAACGCCAAGTGGAGTCAGTTTGACCTGGGAATGGGAATGAATTCTTTCTGGAGGTGAGCCAGGAACTTAAAAAAATTTTCTCCATTATGGTGCATTTCAATATGCTCATGCTCTAAACTCAGTGGAAAATTACCTTCTATGATACATGAAACTGAGCTGGAGCAGTCAACAAAGCCTTGGAAGCCCTTTCTCCCCAAAAATGCAGAATTCAGATACAGAGCAACAATCCTGCTAACTAAAGCAAGTATTATTCTGACAACCTACTTAAAAATGTCCAAACATGGACATAAATCTTATTGTCAAGTGATGCTCTACAGCGATTAGTATACTAGAAAAAAAAAAAGGTGCATCTTTTAGAAGTATTTCTGTTTTTACAAGATTATACCCCATTCATGAGGTGGACTTCGGGTGGAGTTTCACTTTAATGCGTGATTATGAGGCCAAAAGCAACAAAAACTAAACGCGGGACAATAAAGCTTAGAGCTCTTGGTTAGGACTTTGATGACTGATTTGGATACCATTGTGCCAACCAAAAGAAACACAGACATGTTCACACAGTTGAAATTGTATGATTAGACCCTCCCCCTTCATTAATAAAACCATTGTAACACAAGCTGTGTGAAACAATGAGTCCTGTTCGAGCAGGCACCAACAGGACGGGACATTTGTTTGTCTGAGATCATGTATCCAAAACAACCACGTAACAAAACAGAATTATGAAAAACTGTAGATCTGTATTTGACATCCTCTGTTTGTAAATTATGTAAATATGTTACACAAGTGTTTTTTATAAAAGTTTTTTATCCTTCTTCTTTTTTATGTAATAGCTTGTTGCTCTTTCTTCATATTTAGTTTTCCACTATGTTTAACAGTTCTGCTCTTTGCCCTTGTTCTGACGGTATTTCTACATATTCTGAATTTGATGTTCAACCAACCATAACGTACTATTTCAGGCATTCACTCTGTAGCTGCTACTCAATTTAACAGCTATATGTTTCATAAGTAACTAGTTTAGTTTGTTTACCCATTATAGTCAGCTTTACATTTTGAATACTGTTAGTAATAAAAACTGTAACTTAGATATCTTTTTAACAATACCAAGTCGTTGGCATAGTTTTGGCAAAACACTTTAATTAACATTCATATTAATTAATATTGATATTTTAATATTTTAGCTTACTGAGAAAAACATATATCAACTGTTGTATCTATTATATGTAGCTAGCAATGTAACTTTCCAAAGCATGAAGTACTGGTAACTATTTAAAAACTTTTAGACCATTATTGTGTGCTTTAATTATTTAACCATTGTCAGCATTTTTTCTTTACAATGTTTGCAACCTAAGGTTGCTTCACACACGAGCACGTGCGCGCGCGCGCACACGCGCACACACACACACACACACACACACACACACACACACACACACACACAGAGCAAAAGGTCAAAGGCTTCAGTGAATAGGTGACATAATCCATTTAATCCATTACTGGTTAAACTTGTTCAAATATACACAATTATTCTCCGTGTACCCCTGGTTGGGAAACACAGCTGTAACTGGCTTATCTTTAGCACCCAGCAGGTACTGTTATATTTTTTGTTGTATTTCAATGTAAAAAAAGACTGCATAAGAGATGGATGTAGCTTCCAGGTTTTAAAAAGGGATGTTAGTGTTCAAGTGCCTTACATTAGCTTTTTTTTTTTAATGGCTATAAAAAGACTTTCAGTCCTGAGTCGAACACACACTTTCCTGGTGAGTTGAGGTTCTCAGTCACTGGGTTACAATCAATTTTTTTAAGTTTTCTTCATATCATGTCTTAGAGATGCTTATTTGTGGTATGCTTATTGCTTATTGGCTAATGATTTATTTCTTGTTCTTTTTTATCCTATTCTTTCATTTGAAATGAATATTTTTCCTTCAAAGCACATCTGATTTTACATTTTCAACTAAAATCTTCTATATTTAGTTTTATTAATGCTTTACTGACACATAAAATACTGTAAATATAAACTAAATAACACGTCAGACACTAAGATTTGTTAGGATTTCAAGGGAAAAAAGTTTTATTTCAGTAGATGCACTAAAAGTGACAAAAAAGTTTTCTGTTCTATTGCTCCTTTGACTCAGTCATATTTCATCCTGTCTGTCTGAAGAGCAAAACAAAGAAAACATACCTGGCAATATTGTGATCAGCTAAAACAAAATGAGACTTTATTAAACCCTCTGGCAGAAATGAGCTGTTGGAGCAACAAAAAAACAGGATTCATACAAAGTAAGCATGTTTAAAGCAGTTTCCTGCAACCATTATTATCCTGCACATATTCATCTGATAGTTATGACTTTTTGAGTAATTTTTAGAGGGGTGTTGAAGAAGAACTTCCCCAAAAAACACATGCTTGGTAGGTTTCTGGAAATGAAACCAAAAGACTGAAAGGGCAGATAACAAGAATTTTAGGTGGGTGATTGCAGGAAGAATGTGCATTGTGCAAATGGAGTTTACCATCATCTCTGGCGTGAACTGACCTTTAATTTCTGGGCAAACGAGCAAATTCCCAGCCGTGTTCTGCTCACACTGTGTTTTTGTGTGTTTGTGCATGAGGATTTCATCCCATCACTTTGTATTCATGGCTTTGAAGGGCAGACACATGGACAATAAAAAGTCACAACAGTAAACGTGCACATACACACAACCAGCAGCCCCGGGATAAGCTGCAACCAAAACAGCCACATCTCATGTTAATGCAGTATTTGTTATTGTAATAACTGATATATCATTTTAACAGAGGCATTTTTTTATTTTAGGGACATGTTTTGGAACAACTCAGAGACATTTCCAAAACAGTGGTGGTTCTTTTTGCTCTTAAAAATAGGCCCAATGTTTAATGCCAAGACTGGAACCAGTTAATTAGACTATTAAAGGCTTAGAGTTTTTGGAGGTTCTCACATCATAACCAGCCAGGGTACCTGCTTATTTGTGAACAACTGCTGTATTTATCAGGTATCATTAACAATATCAAAAAGTTTGGGTTCAATGAGAAGTTTTTTTAGAGTAAGCTGAAAGTGCATCACCAGGCTGCTATTTTAGTTTAGACTGGCATTAGCTCATGTTCATCCCTTTGATAGGCTTAGAAGTTACGGTAACTTTGTAGAGCTGCACCGATTACTGGATAGTCACTGGTCTCATTGACTGTTAATTTACATAAAACTGTTGTGTCTGCTCTGACATGATGCTTACAGGTTTAAATACTTTCACGTCGTGAGAAAGAAGGTTTTCACAGGACTCTATGCAGTCCTTTGAAAAGTCGTCGTGGAGGACTTTTGGCCCACTCTTCTTTGCAACAGTTAACCAACATTTGCAGCCATTCATTTATATACAGCTCACTTAAGGTCGACCCACAATATTTCAGTCGGGTTGAGGTCTGGACTTTGACTGGGCCACAGGGACAACTTTTCTTTTTTGGCCATTCTGTTATAAATTTGCTGCTGTGCTTGGGACCATTGTTGTGTTGCTTGAGCCAATTTGAGCCAAGCATTTAGCTATCAGCCAGATAATCTCACATTTGACTCTAGAACACTCTGGAGTTTGGAGTGCATGGTCAACTTAATTGCAAGGTCCCCAGGTCCTGTGGCTAGAAAGCGAGCCCAAATCATCACCCGAGGTGTCGACACGAGGTGTTTATCCTGATATGCTGTGTTGAGTTTTCGGCTGAAGTAGTGCTAAGGCTTATGGCCAACCATCTCCGCTTGAAGAGAGATATTTGGCACCCCTTTCAAACAAGCCATAGTTGTTCAGTCTTTTTCTAATTGTGTGGTCAGCTTTAGTATTCAGTATGCTGACTGAGGCCTGTAGAGTCTGATATGTGGCTTTTAGGTTCAGAATGAGGATTAAATGGTCTGATCTTCTGGTGAATCTGCTTGTACATCAATCCCTGTAAAGACTGTGGCCTCCTACAGCAGCCTACAGTTATCTATCCTCTTCTATGGAAGCAGTAAGGCTTTACTCAGTTTTTCACAGACCTACATGGAAAACTATAATTTTTACACAACTTCCTTAACCCGTAGGTATTGGTTCAGAATAACAAGGTAAAATGCAATTATTTGGTAAATTTTACAAATTATCCTGATTGCTAATGTCACCGTATTGTCCTAAGTTTGATAAGCAAACAACTACCAAGACTGAAAGTATAGTTTTCCTCGCAAATCTCACATCTGTCCTTTTTCCTGTCAACTACCAAGCATTTTTTTTTTGTTAGTTGGCAAACAGCTTTTTTTTTACATTTCGTCCAATCTTCTCGCCCACTCCAAAAATAGCACACTCTTAACAGTGCCGTTGCACTGTGTGATCTAAATGTGTCGAGGGGTCAAAAATAGTAGCATTCAGTTCTGAAATGTTTGTGCTGGCAGAATTCATACAAACTCTTTTATCAGTAAATGGGTGTTTAAGATTTTTAAGAACCCGCAGCCAGCCTGTAAACAAGACAAGTAAAAGTAGCCAGTGTACTTATCTTTTCTTGAGACTTTTTTTGAGAATAGACAAAACAATGAAACAGTTTTCATTGTTCTGCTCAGTTTGTAGAGTTCATCACATAGCAAAACAGGGTGAATCTGAAACTGAATAGAAACTTACTACTATCCCAGTACTCTTTGGCCGACCTTGGCAGGGTGGAATAATCAGGGCTATGTAATTCTTTTCAGATAGGTCAAAGCTGTTGTGGTATTCTTTCTCTATCATTGACAGGAACAACCTAAGACCTTGACAGTCTCCACACTGTGAAGGTTTTGACAGTCTGCCTGATTTCACATAGCCTTCTAGGGTTCAATTTTGACCACTTTTGCATACATCTTCCATGTATGCAAAACCTTCCACTCAACTCTGACCCGTCAGAATTTAACATTTTTAAATATTATTTGTTTTTCTCTTGCTGCACTGATCTTTTCTGCTGTGGAACAATCAACTTTTAAGATAACAGTGAGAAAAAAAAACTCGTTTGGCTTATAGATGAAATATGAATATCAGAGATGTGCCTCAATCTTTAAATTAAATTAACTGACAAGAAACTGGCCTGAGATGTTTGAAGCAAACATGTCAGAATTTTGTCATCATCAAGTTAGAGACATTTTATTTCTAATGATAAAAGTATTTATGAATTCTTAATGAAAAGTACATGTAAATATGTTTAGAAAGTGGGAGTATTGAAAGTTGCAGGACATTTTCTTAAAAAAGATCAAGTATATGGACATGATATTTTCAAATATGGGCTTAGACAAGGATGACATGTGGAAATGTTTAAAAAAGGAAGGGGCACATGGAGGCTGCTGTGCTTCAGGAGGTAAAATTATGGGTCGTGTAAGACTGGAAGGTCAATAGTGAATGACGCTTGTAGTATACAGATATATATATTTATTCTTTCTGGATTCTTACAGTGAGTGTATTTTCTAACATACAACAGAACATTTCAACAGTTTTTTTTTTCACGGCACCATTCAAAGAGACCTGGTTGTTAGTCTAGATTCAGGCTGGACAGACTGCTGTGAGGAAACATCAGGTTTCAACTAAGGAAAATGTTTTATATCAACAAGCCTGTAGGTATAGATGTGTGCTTGTTTATGTGTTTTAAATATTTTGCTGTTGGGAGGATCATACAGGTGTCAGGGAATTGGAAACTTAAAGCCATAAACAAAAATTCTCTCTGCTAACATGCCACAGATGGTACGACATAAACACATGCAAACTCATGCACAGGTTGCATGATGAGAGACTCTAAACAGCAAATTAAAGTTCACATTCATCCGGGAAAACAGCAGAGAGAACAACATGCTTTTCTTCCATCAGTGATATTTTTGGATCAAACAACCAAAATCGTCTCTGAGTCTCCATCCATCACAATGGTGTTATGATTCAAGTTGTGTGGATTTTTTAGGACCAATTGTGTGTTTCTTATTGGTTGACAATGATATTATGACTGAATGGATCCATGCAGACAGAAAATACCTGGAGCAAAAGGACAGTGAGGTAATCTCAGCACACGTATGAACGCAGAGCACTTCCAGGGTCATGACCAAACACAAGAACACTCTGTGAGTACTCGACAACAAGCAACACTGTGTTAAAATGAGCTGTTCCTCTCTCAGTCGGTGTTCTGAAGGATCCAAACCAACCTGACATCAGTGCTACTCAACATGCCTGGATGAAGTTTAACTACACTCACATATTTGGCTTAATTGTTCTACACCTACTGTAAATCAGCTGATGAAGCTTGAGGATGTTTTTTCTTAAAGGGTGTCCATCCTCCACAGAACCAACTAGCAGTGGTATAGAAACCCAAACATTCACTTGCCATCACCGGGTAAAGTATTCGTTAGCAACACGAAGTGAGGCAAATGACTGAAGCAGCTATCAGTAGGAAAACCACTGATTTACATGTGACTGAGAAATAAATCCATTAGAGAGTTATCTACCTAAATGATTGTGCACTAGTTACCAACTGTCAGCTACAAAGCAACCCCCACTGAGTGAATCACTTTCTATCTTAATAGGTCTTTGTGTTGGAAAATTAAGATTTTCTGTGGTTGTTTGCAAAGCTAACAATGTGCAGCCCAAGACTGATGATGCCTGAACTAAACTTGAGTTTAGCTTGAACGGAAAGAAGTTAGAAAAAAACAATCAAACACTGGTCAAACATAGCTGGTGAATATAACTGAGACTACCAAAAATCAGTTATTTAAATTTTTCCCTGTCCTAGAGTTTCCATATTTTTATATTTTTTTAGGTTTTTGCAATGCAAACATCTTGGTATTTAACAAATAGTTACCAAGATTTTGAGTTTGAAGAGAATCACGGCTTTACTATTATTCTCAAAGACACCAAAGTGTTTTTTTTTTCATCCACCCAGTATTTACTCAGAAAATACATTCAGAACAGATAATATATTAGATAGACTTACTGGAACACACTTCTACATACAGGGGTGGATGCAGCTACCAGCATCGCCATCACTGGCTGATAAATCATGCAATAAATGACTCTACAATAAATAAATTGTCGTTGCTAAAGTGTTTAGAAAATGTTCAGGACAAACTGTATAAAGTTTGCAGTTGTTGATTCTCCATTCATTCTCTGACTTTAAGCATTACAAACTGCTGCACTGCAGTGCTGATGTACCAACTTTGGACAAATGCTAGTGCCTTAGCCAAGGGCAATGACAAAATAATAATAGAAAGGTAAACCAGATTAAGCATGGCGACAGCATGCAAACTGCACAGAAGAGATGTTATGCAGCATTTTTGTCAAAATTAAATGGTTACCTAGCACCGTATAGCAAAATTTGAAAAGGACTGGTTCTTGCCCCAAAGCCACTATCAATAAACAGATAAAACTACATTTGGAACAGAGGAAAAATATTACTTTAACAAGATTTTATGTTTTTTAATTACTGTGCTGCATATGTATCAAAGCAAAGCAATAGTTGTAAAGTATTTGGTCATTTGTGTTTTCCACCTTGGAAACTCAAAAGTACATATTTAAAGGTTCTTAAATATATTTTCAAACCTACCACTCCACCTTTTATGGTTCGTGCATTCAGAAACTTTCAAACCAGCAGAATGATGTGCAGCCACTGAGCAGTTTGACAACAAAGTTCACAAATTACGTGCTCAGTGATTCTGTGAATCACCCACCCCTGAATGACTGTCCAAACAATGGAAACATGTTATGTGTTGTTAGAACATGGGCGCTCTGACACCTACTCAGACCAATGTACATTTCAGGAAAGGAAGGCTTTGCTGCAGTTTTCTTCATTCTTTGATTTTTTTCAGAAATTCTCTTACGTCTCCTGTTAATCGAACAAGCACATCACGGTTACCTGTAAATGACTCCGTGTCGGTGCAGGAACATCAGGGCAGATGTGACCTCGGCGGCGTAAAAACGAGATCGTGCCTCATCGAACTTCCTCGATCGCTGGATCTGAAACATCAGGTCTCCTCCATTAACATATTCCATCACAAAGAACAAGCGGTCCTGCGGGAAGACAGTGAAAAAGAACTTTATTCAGTAAGTGTGTAAATATTTCAATTCGAAAATGGCAAAAATATCAACATAACTCACTGATGTTGGTAATTTTGTGAATGAAACATGGCAATAACAGAGCAGCACTTCCTCTTTTAAGATTCTTGATTTTAAGCTAGTGCTCTTACATTTATCCATTAACAATAAATAATTTAAACTCATAAATCATATACAGTCACTAAAACAAAATACATTGTATACACTTGCTTTTGAATATTTTCAAAACTTTAGATTAATTGAGTTTTGGAAACTACGCAGAAATCGTTTACAGTTAACTGTTAAATCTTCTGTTACATATTTTTTGGAAACTTAAAAGGAACCTATTATTCTTTTCTTTATATTCTGTCTAATGAAAATCATTACACTGGCGGATGTTCATTTTAAATATGTTTCAAACGTTTCAAATAATGAGGTCGCTGTATGTACGAAGAACCGCTGTAAGCCAAAAGTTCCATTTTCAAACCGTTTTTCTGCTCTTGATTCTATATGATATCCTGGAGCCTCTCATATGATCATCACAGGTACACAGCTCTGGCTGAGCACAGCAGCCCCGCCCACCAGCTGTTCAAACATTCTGTTTTTCACAATTTTTTCACATCACATCTGCCTAAATCAAGACATTAGAAGAAAACAATAAATGGAACACGAACTGTTTATTAATCAGAGAGAAAATCTTAGTTGTAAATTTAACCCATTTTTAAAAACACAAGACACTTTGGATTTTGTCTCAAATTTCCCTGAGTAGAGAAAGAAAAACAATACAGATTGCTATGTGACAACCACTAATTGTCCCTACTTCCATAGAACCCCTTCCTGTGATACACACACATACAGAGGCGAAAAACAACACACACACTGCTGTAGACCACGCCCTCTGAGCCCTATTCTCTTGGTAATGAAAATGGGCTCCGTGGGGAAACAAACGGCCTCCTTCCTGAATTCCAGCTCGCTTTCTTCATATAGGAAATAAGAGAGAGAGAGAGTATGTGCAGTGAGGGTGCTGTGATATAAACAGCTGGGTATATAAGAAACAAGGAGGAGCCCGTCAGAGCCATTGTGTGAGGCCTCAGGGTTCACATCGTTAGCTGTTAAGGTGACACAGAGCTACAGATCTGAAGCTTCTGTGTTTCCACCACATTAAAGGAGACCCCCGGCTGTGAGGCGTATATAGGATTTGTAAAGAGCGACAAAGACTGAATCTGAGACACAGGAAGTATGTAAACAGAATATGTGCACGTGGAAAGGTAAAAAAAAAACCAAAACCAATTTATCCTGTAAACTCTGTAGAACAAAGACAAAAGCATTTCTATGTGTGTGTTTCATTATATTGAGAGCAAACAAAGTTCTGTTTCTTGCATGTACCTAAAATTGTGGAGCTAGCTGCACAAACAACCGCAGTTTCCTCTCCAATGCAATTAGCTGTGAATGGGTTTAAGCATGACAATGATTGTGCATGTTCTACCCTTTGTTATTTAAAAAAGACAACAGCAAAGAAGAAGTAGAAATTTTATGATTGTCTCACACCCACTGAGTTCTCCTTATTAGCATTGGAACAGTGATTAAGCACGAACATTGAACATCTTTGGCTTTATACAGCACCTGCTCCATTAACTCATCAGATGCACGTCAAACCTGTCGCCATCTGGATATTTGGGGCATGTTTACCTAAAAAACTGTCTGTATGTTTGGCCATAATGAGTGTTCACAACTGGCCACAGGATACATTAATTCTTAGTCATTGTCTATGTTGCCTGCCTTGCAACACATCTTGAGAGCTTTGGACTGCACTTTAAGAGACAGAGTGTTGAGTTGCTGATCCTGAACTAGTGAAAAATTTTGAAGGTAGTCATCACACTAAAAGAAAGACACATCTTGATTTGTTGTTTCGAACATTTCAAAAAGCTGGAACATTTTTCTAATACCTTAAAAAAGCAGTTGGTCTTGGTTTATAGTCTCGGAATAGACAGCGAATGTGACACAATCGACCTGTCAGGTGCAACTCAGTCTTTGCAGGTTTGTAAGCGACTGTAAATGTCTAATGGGCTAAAGTAAACAAATACATAAGGACAACAGACATTTATGAGAGCATCATTAAGCCAGAGAATTGAAAAAGTTTATGGCATAAAAAAGCCTCTTGTTTCTTAAATCTAAAATTAGAGACTAAACAAGTTTTCTGTTTTTTTGACCACTTTGCCCCAGTTTTCCCAACCCACTTTACAGATGAGGACATAATTATTAGCCTCCAAATATGATTTTTTTTAAGTATTTCCCAAGCGATGTTAAATAGAGCACAGCTTTTCCAAACATCCTGGTTTTATTTTGGATGCTTACATTTGCACAGAAGCAAAATGAATCTGAGAAAAATCGAAAACTACCAGCGTCAAAATGATTAGGCCCTGTGATACTAATAGACAGTTATGTTGTAGTGCAATCATTTGTTGTAGTCTCACATCCTTCTCTCCCGAGTACTCCCAGACTATTTTGCTCTGGCGAATCTTTCAAACTTCTCTAGATTTGCTGGTCTTCCTGCATAGACCTTGATCTTCAGTTCACCTCAAAAATTTCACTGGGATTCAAGTCGGGGCGTCATGCAGGCCAGTCAGTAACCTTCCTATTGGTCTTTTGGAGGCAGATCTTCACCATAATCTTTCTCCAGGTTGTGCTTCACCTTCAGCCTGGTTTGAGGGTGTTTCTTCTGCAGAAGTGAAATTTCTTAGTAAGTGAAAAATTTTGAAGGTAGGCTGTTCTGGGGTCTTTAGATACTTTCTCACTTTGACTTCTTACCTCTGCCAGGCTTGTTCTGTACTGTGTGGCTCTCTTTGAATTTCTCAATGATTCTTCCCACTTGAATTTTAGACACTTGGAAACACTGTGGTAACTTCAATTCAATTCAAAATGTTGGAAATTTATAAAACAGTGCACAGATTTATTTCTCTTCTGATAGCAATATTAACCAGATATGGCAATTCCATTTTAACCATTGCAGCTCAAACAAAACAACAGTCACCAACTGTATGCTTCCTTTCTACCGATATGCATTAACCTTCCTCTGGTTCCCCTTTTTTAAAATAAAAAATACAAATAATTTATATTTCAAGTGCTAAGCTTCCCAAGGGTGAGGGTCGTTGCTAGATGGAGAAACTACAGAGCTTGAAAGACTTGATTGTTCTTTAATGAGAGTCGCTGAATCTAGACGATGAGGAAGTCCAATTTTGTTCGGATGCAAAAATTGTACATTAGCAGGTATTTTGCAGATGACTGCGAACTTTTCTTCTTCTCATATACAGATACTTCATAAGACCATTTTAACCCTTTCATGCATGAATTATGACAACCTCAATCAGGATTTTTTTTCTTAAGTATTTTTATTCATCTTCAGGCATGAAAAAAAGATTTTTGAACTTCATTTTTTTAAACATGAGTTTTTTTTACATATCTGAATTATGAATTTGGTATGGAGGGACACATCACTGTCCAATGTACTGGTTGATGTGCAAGTATACCATCAACACTGGCACAAATGCAAGAAAACAGCCTTTGAATAGCCACTGTAGTGACCACTATGCGTGAAAGAGTTAATGTGCTATCATTATTTCCAGTAGGCAGGTTAGTATAACAGATACGATGGAACTCCTTTGACTTCAAAACAGTTTGCAGTTGTGTAGCAACTATATGAAGGCTACAAGAGCTAAAATGTTACACTCTATATGAAATATGTCAACGCTGACCATATCTAAGGGTATGATAAGGGTACCAGATGTTGGTAAATATTATGGTCTGCTGACCTGCTGAGATTGCGGTTTAAATGATTAAATTGGATATAGACTTAATTAAACAGCATTTGAAAATCATGTCTTCTTAGCTTACCAACCTCTGTCCCTATGTAGATGTTATACCTTATTTTGTGTTGTGTTGTGTAGCACTGCCTAACAAGTCTAAAACTGATTGTAAGCAGGTACAAAGTCCATTAAAATGTGATGCAAAAGGGTCCTGACTAGCAGTGGGTGTATGTTACTATACTAATACACTTTTAAATCCTTTTTAACTGCCATGAAATCAGGATTGCTACTGAGCTTTAGGGACCTTCCACAATGAAGTGTTATACTGTCTGTAGAGTATTGTTGCTTTTCTTTAGTTGGATCGGAACTGATTAAAAAAATTAATTTGGCCATTCACCAAAACATGTCACATTCATGCCATGTATATTTAACCCTTGTGTGGTGTTCGTATTTTTGTTACTCAGCCAGTGTTCATGGGTCTGGTGGACCCGCTAGAGTTTTGGCTTTCCAAATTAACACTATCAAACAATTTTATGTTAAATTACTCAACAGATGTTTACTTCATCCCAATTACAAGACATATGAACAGCAAACATGGTTAATTTTTTCCCTTTACCTTTGTTAGATCACATTTATGAATTAATGTGCTTCTCGTTTTTCTTTTATATAAAATGTTATAAATAAATCAGTTATAATCAAGTGGAGTGAGTGGAAAGACACAACACATTTACACGTGAAAAAATAATTAATTGTTTAATTTTTCTTTTGAAAAAAACTGAACACGGGTCTCACAGACCCGAACACCATACAAGGGTTAAAGCCAACCTTGGGCTCTTTTCTCCCCTCTGTTATCAGTTTAAAGAGGCCTCAAAATTTCGTGTTACATAAGTGGCCGATAGTCCACCTCAGAGAGAATTTCTTCCCTCCCTCCACTCCTCCTGAAAGCGACTTTAAACAGGATGTTGAAATAGTTTGTTTAAATGTACCCAAAGTCCCAGCTGGTCCCACCCAATCAAACATGAATAAACATTTCCTGACTGTAATTACAAATGTACAGATACTGGCTTCCCATTTCTGACACACGGGCGCGCACACATAGACACACACACACACACACACACAGAGAGACAAAGTCAGGGCATATTTTAGAGGCACACGGCCAGACGATTCACTACATTCTACATAATGCTGACAATAACGTCTTGATGGTTATCCGACTATTTTGTGTGTGTGTTTCTAAAGTTTGTGTGTATGAGCCCTCTTGGTGCCAGCCTGCTGTTAAACAAATCTTAACTTGAATCTCATTGCATCTTATACAAGCCCAAACCATTACCTCATACTGTCTGTACTGTGACCACACAGTCAATCACACACACACACACACACACACACACACACACATATATATTAGTGCTGTCAGCGTTAATCTCGTTAAAATGACGTTACACCATAACCGCATTAACGCAACAAATCTCCGATAACGAGTTACCGCGGATCGCCCCGTGCGTGGGGCTGCATGGCGTCAACGCGTTAATGAGCTAACCGCGCTTATACGGCTTTAAAAAGGATAATGAACACCACTGAGATTTATTTTATCAACTTTTCTTCTGACGATGTTGTCTGTGTTGAGCGCTCAGTGGATATGCGTTCAACTACTCTGCCTAGGCTGCACTGTCGAGCGCAGATCCACTGAGCACAGCGCAAGCTAGTGAGAAAGAAGCTAAGCTCTTTGCAACATGGCAGCTGCCTCAACGCTACCCGAAATTGAACCTCCCCCACCCTCATTCAGATCTGGCCTTTGGAACTATTTTGGTTTTCATGTGAAGCATGACCCTGATGGACAAAAGTAAAACAGTATGTCAGCTGTGCCACGCAATGCTCAATTACATGGGTGGGAGCTAGTGTGTTAGCGCAGTTAGCTCGTTAACGTGCTGGCCGTCCAGCCCCATGCACGGGGCGATCCGCGGTAGCTCGTTAACGGAGATTTGCCGTGTTGTGGCGTTAACGTCATTTCAACAAGATTTACGCTGACAGCACTAGTGGGAATATATATATATATATATACACGCCGGTTCGAGCCCCGGCTTGGACAGTCTCGGTCGTTGTGTCCTTGGGCAAGACACTTCACCCGTTGCCTACTGGTGGTGGTCAGAGGGCCCGGTGGCGCCAGTGTCCGGCAGCCTCGCCTCTGTCAGTGCGCCCCAGGGTGGCTGTGGCTACAATGTAGCTTGCCATCACCAGTGTGTGAATGTGTGTGTGAATGGGTGGATGACTGGATATGTAAAGCGCTTTGGGGTCCTTAGGGACTAGTAAAGCGCTATATAAATACAGGCCATTTACCATATATATACACACACACATACATACATATATTTGTTTATTAACTTGCAATAATTTTGATGTGCTCACATTGCCCTTAAAACTGAGATCTAATTATAGAAATGTTAGATAAGATGAGTTCATCTGCTGAATTACTTTCCACCACTCCAGTTGTTGAAATGTTAGCTGTAACGCACTGCTTCTCCTCTCCTGAAAATATGAACGGCTGACATGAAGCTAAAATAAACACTTTCATCAAAGTCAGTCAAAAACGGGGAACAAAAAAACAACAAGTGGGGTTTGAACTTTTGTCCATGCACGAACAAAAAAACTCAATTGCTGCCCTATTTTCCTCGGAACATTATGAGCCATTACCGTTTGGCTGCTGGTCATTACCACACAGAGGCAACCAGTAAAGATTCACTTGGTGATTTCTTTCAACAGAATCTGGGTCCTGAGTTTGTTTTGTGGTAATCAGAGTTTTCGTAATGCTATATGGTAACTTTGAGAAGTGACTTTCACTGCAGATGTGACAATTAGTCTTCAGAAAAACTTTGATTCATCCTTTTATTTTTATTTTTATTTTATTTATGTGTTTTTCGCAGATGTTGACTTGAAGAGAAGAGCTGGACTTTTCCTTTTTTTTCTCCTTGCAAAAGGAAATAATTGTAATTGGAGGACAGAGCGTACTCTGTGTGTGTGGCCACTGAACCTGTTTTTGCTTTCAAAAATTCTGCATTCTAATCAGTTAAACATATTAAACCCTAATGTGTTTAGTAGAAAAATCATTCCTGCATTCTTGGCTTTGCCTTGAGTCTGTATAATCTTCAATTTAATTTGTTCCTCATATTTATCAATCACTGCATGTATAAACACACAACAGCAGTAATACAGGGCAATGCAAAATGCAGTAAGGGTTTCATACATATTTGTTTTACGCAAATGGAAGTTAAAGTTGAGAAATGTTGATCATTTTAGATGTCTGTTGTATTCCAAATGTCCTTCTACTATCCAATGTTATTAAAAGCTACCAATAGCAGAAATTAAATATAGTGAGATGTACATTTAATAAGCTGCGGCTTAAGGTGGATATATTAATACAATTTTCTGGCTCTGGCACAAAAATACAACATCCAGAAATCAGTAATTGACTCAATCATACGAACAAATGTTGGCAGCAATTTAGAGTTTTGGAAGCAGCCTATAGATGATGTGTCTCTATGGACAGACCGTAGACTGTATATAAAAGATGGTCATAGTCATCCACTAGTTTGGCATTTCAGCCACAACTATGTCAGTGTTTCCAACACATGCTATATATATATATAAAACAGAGCCATAAAATACATACTTTGCTCATTTTAAAAGTGTGGACATTGCATAGTTTGTATGGTACTGTGTGATGTATGGTATTGCTCTTAAAAAAAGCTTATATATTCCAGGCTCAAACTGAGAAACAGAGAGACATGCACTAAAGCATAGCTCGATTTATTTTCTATTTTCCACTAATTGGACCATAATTTTTTAATTTTTATTTTTTTTTTTTAGAAAAACCTGAGATACTATATCAAAAAAGTAATTTTCTTACAGAATTTCTTAGAATCTGACTTTTTCTCCACCTGCTGGCCATTAGAAAGAATGCAAGTTTAAGCCACTTTAGTTTTTGGCACAGATATGTAAAAAATTATGTCAATAACTATATTAAAAAAAACATGTCATCATAAACTAAAGACAAACTTTATAACAAAAAAAATCTTTTATAAGATTT
The DNA here is from genome assembly GCF_965226115.1 of Aulonocara stuartgranti. NCBI lineage: Eukaryota > Metazoa > Chordata > Actinopteri > Cichliformes > Cichlidae > Aulonocara > Aulonocara stuartgranti. Next base: position 30,151,925 of record NC_138949.1, read on the forward strand.
AACATCAAAATTGATTTATATTAATCCTTTCTGACCTGCCACCTCTACCACTGTTGGGTTTAGGTAAGTAAACATCAAGTCTGAGGTCTAAGGAATGCATTATGTAAGGGTTTCAAGTATAAAATTACATGTTTGTCTATGCCTGAACTGCAACCCAAGAACAGCAAACATACCTCTACTAATGACTGTAGTTTTGTAAAGAACAACTCTGCACTGCTCAAGGCTGACACATATTTGGCCGGGCAACCTCAATGTTGTGCCTGTGTGTGTTTATTGTTCTCACACACTAAATTCACCCTCACTGTAGTTCTCTGACAGAAGTTAAATACTTGGTGTGGGCTGCTGGTTCTCCCACAGAATATCGTCTTACTCCTTGTTCCCATAATAAATAAATAAATGAATGAATGACAAGTGTAGAAATGTTTAGCTTATTTTAGAGTTTAGAAATGTGTTAACATAGAATGTAGAATTATTGTAGAGACACTGACACTGCCCTCAATGTAATAAAGGCCTGACTGTGTCATGAAGTTAGGAGTAGATTGTAGAAGACCCCTCCCCCAGTTGAACTGTGAAAGGTCTCAACATTTGTAACTGGATAACTGTGGTCTGGAAGGGAGATGGGTTTTTATGACCTCTAGGGAGTCACCTACACCCACAGTCTTTTAACTGTCACGGACACTCACTCACGAGCACTCACATAGACACAGACACAGAGTTTGCAGCACACCGTGGGGGGGTTTTATGATGGGGACGCCTCTATAAAGCTGGCTGTAACTAACAAAGGGGTGAAGATTTTGCAGAGGGGCACCAGCCTGGCAAGTCTTCCCTTCTAGAAGATGCATGCTTAAATGAGGATAAATGAAGATGAGTAAAGATGAGTAAAGATGAATAAAGTTTTGTGAAAATGACTACTGAGTCCGGTGCCGTCTCTGGTCGAGGAATAAAAAGAACAGGGGTAAAACTGATTTGTTTTTCATTGGTCAAAAGGGAAAAAAAGGAGGTAAGTAGTTGACTGTGATTCATTTAATGAGAAACAGACTTCCAGGAATGTCAGGTGACTATAAAAGGTCGATCAGGTGAACTGTGTACCGTGTGTGTTTTGTGTGATTTTGAACTGGACAAAGAGGTAGATGATTCTGTGAGTGAAGGTTTTTTCTGTCTCTAAGCAACAAAAAAGTGCTGTGAGGACAATGTTCATCCATACATGTGTGAGCACTCCCTGCACATCTTCAATGTGTGGACAGAGTGAGAACGTGTCAGCAGCACATCAGGAGGAAGAGAGGAGGATGGAGGGAACAAGTGGCATAATAAGGATGTTAGGATAACTGGAAAACAGAAGAGAGTGGGACAGATGAAGCCAAATATGTACTTTGATGGGTCGGCACAATAGTGCAAAAGTTCGCCTCACGGCGAGAAGGTTCACCTGTTGGTTCTCCTGTTTCCTCCTGTTTTTTCTTGGTTTTCTTGAACGCTCAAAGATATTAAACTGTATTTATGGCTCCCTCTGCCTTCTCTAGGAGTAGGATTATGGGAATTTAACCAACGCAAAAGCTGAGGACACAAACCTGTGTGCAGGCCTGTACAAGCAAAAAGTGTGTTGCCCAACAACCATGGGGATGGATGCTACATTAAGGCCAAATTCTGACTGGCTGCAAAGTGAAATTAACCCAAGTACACATCAAAAATCATCTCAAGTTACTTTATGTACTAAAGTAATCATCGTACAACATCAGAGCGTCCCAGTGATGCGAAGACTCCCAATCAGGAAGAACAGCTACAACAGAGGAAGGGATTACCAGCAACATGACGAGAAGAAAACACAAAAAGTCAATCACATTAGGTGACGGTCTGGTGCAGAGGTCCTGAGATAAGGTTTTCTCAACTTCAAAGCGAGCAACTAAAGCAACTACCAATGAGAGTTAAGAACACTGTTGACAGACATATGGCAGGGTAGTATATACATTGGAGGGTTACCTAGGAAACCGGAGCCTGGACTGTGCTTTAGTGACCAACCAACAACTACATCTCTGTGTGAACGGCCCTTTAGGAGAGGCAGCCATCTGTTGCAACCAGTCAGAGAGTGAGGGGCAAAAAAATACAGAAAACAGTAGTACCAAGAAACCAAAAAGGGCAAACAGTATGAAACATAAACTGAGGAAGAGACAGAACATGATATTTAATGAAAAAAAATCTACTTTAACTACATTAGTCCACTACGACAAAAAACCCTATGATGGGCTGGTGAGGCTGAACCCTTCTGCCCAGCTAGGCTAGGCCGCAGCTGCCTTCCACCCTAGTCAGATAAGTAGTTAAAAAATGGATGGGTGAAGATGTGATTGTAATAACAGCACTGTCAATGTTACCAGTGCTTTCCTCTTTTCATTTGAAAATGTGCAAAAATTGTGCCAGTAAAATCTGTTGTGCGAAGAAAGGAGCAGCATGACACTGCTGACATCGGGTTAATGGTTGTGTCAGAGATGCTTTTTTAACCCCACTGCAACTCTCAAAAAGCCCACTGCAGTCTTCAAAAAGCTCTTTGGGGAAAAGAGGACAGGACAAAATGCTCTCATTTTAAAGGTTGCACAAGAAGTGCAAGAACACACACACGCACGCACACACACACACATCCAAATAATTTGTACTGATGAGGTGATAAACACAGAGCTGGCATCAGGTTGCTGGTTGTTACTACTGATCCGTCTATTGAAAAGCTAATTTGCCCAGAAGAAACGCTCAGAAGACATCTTCTATTCACATAATAGTGTCACAGTGACTTGTAAAGGGTCTAACTATCACCCAGCTCTCTTGAACACCACTGAAGATTTGTCATAATGATAAGAAGTAGACTATTCCTGGAAGGGAAGGCTGTCTGGGTGGATATGTTTGAAGTTTTTTTTGTGAGTGTGTGAGTGTTTACATTCAGTCTAAGGTGAAGAGATGGGGTCAGTTCAAGGGTGTCAAAACAGGCCTTGCAACTTACATTTGTATTGTGTAACATCAGGTGCTGGTCTTAGTTTATATTTAATATCTAAATCTAAATGCAAATTATGGTCTAGTTCACCATCTACATCTCACATGAGATTAAAGACTGCAAACACATCTTTAGCTTAGCTTAGTTGCAAGAAAGGTTCAAATTTCACAATAAAATAAGTTTGCTATTACCACAAATAGCTACTAGGTTTGTATTTAGATATTATGACTGTTTACTGTCCACATAAAAGCACATGTAGATGTAGATATTGCACCCCCAACCTCATGCACACAAAGTTATTTGCAGGTCAGGTCACTGCTAAACCACAGGTAGGTTTAGGGTTAGGCTGCATTTTAGCAAAACAAGCATAACTTTCAAAAGCAAAAAGATCTTATCTTTCAATCAAAGTCTCTGAGGTACAGTTTGGCCTTGCAATTCTTCAATTACTAAATTATGTATAAATTCCATATAAAGGGGAAGATATGACCCCAGCCATAACCCTGACACAAAGCCTGTGATGAAGTTAATGTGAATAATGTCCTGTGTTACCTGAGCCACAGGGGGCAGTGTTCATGTGAACTGTGCACAACACTGCTGCTGAAGAGTTTAAGAAAAGTGTCGGCAGTGACAAAAAGGGCATCCGCTGTGTCGTGACAGGTTAAAGTCCTCAAAAGCAGAGCTTATAAGCATGAATTAGTAAGTCTAGTACATCCTAAGTAGTGGTAGTAGGAGTGCTAATGAGCTCGATGCTCAGCTGAGACATAGTGTCACACATAAATGACCAAAACAAGGTTGCAAGATTGATATCTATCAAACTGATTTATCCATTATTACTGCTAAAACAAAGGTGGTCACTTTACATACAATAGGACAAAAAATTGATAAATACAAATAATTTTTATGTCGCCACATGTGAATGTCAATAGTTGCAGATATAACAGATGTTAAAAACTAAGACACATGGGTTGAGTTTGACTGATTTTCATCTCTGCTCTCAGTCTTCTAAACCTCAGTCTGTGTCTGCTATTCTCTGGCTGTCTTCATCTCTATCCGTCCTTCCATCGTTCTGTGTCAGTCCATCTGTCGCTCTCTGTCCTAAGCACCGAACAACAAAGGTTCATTAATGTACCTGCCTGGTTTCTGGCCATCCCTGCTTCCTCTGATCTTTCCCTCTTAGAGTTCATTAAAAAACACTCACTCTCCACTGCAATCTAACCGGGTCTTTGCATCACAGCTACTTTTTTTCCCCTTTAAACCAATCTGTTTCAACGTCTGCTTCTCTTTATGTAATCTTTCCTTCACTTTGGCAAAAAGAAAACAACAACACAAATACCACCAGCCATCTTGTTATCACAAATACTGAAAAAAGACTTTTTCACGTCTTCCCCTCATCATCTCTAGTTTGCTCTCCTCGCCATCTGCATTTCCTCGTCCTCTCCTTCTCTGACTTCACTTTTCAGCCTCACAGTGTATCGAGCAGAACGAGGCCTTGGCGCTACTGTTGTATAATGTTATTTACATTTCTCAGCGGTAATTAGGCCGATAGGGGAACGGTTGTGATCCCACAGTCGATTAAGAAGAACGAGGAGGGCGGGGCGGTTGTAGGTAGAACATAGGTCACACAAAGTACAAAGACTTTTTTAGGCATAGTGATGTCACCATGAACTCAGTGCCTCCATCAGGTTTTGGGATATCTTATAATGTAGTCAGAAGTTTAAAATTAAATTGAATAAAAATGCATAATATAAAAATCGACCGCAATAATTATCAAAATCGATTTATACAAATAATATAATAAAATAACTTAAACAATTAGTAAAATAACAAAAATAAATAATCCAAATGATAGTTTTCTCAAATTTTTGAATTACTCACATTTATATAAAATGAATCAATACAAGCACTAAATAAAAAAAATCCTATAAATATTATAAATCAAAGAAAATGGATGGACGGAGGTTTTTACAGTTATCACTTTAGAAAAAAAATAATATTTCAAATTAGCACAATCTCTCTTAGACAGACAGACACACAAACACTTGCATAACCACGTTCCATGTATTCACCACCAAAGATTTGTGCACGGCACAACATGTCTGGACAGGCTTGTGTACCGGAGGCCTGCAGGTAGGGGCCACTGAAGCGTCCCGTCCTTAGACCTCACCGAGTTAAAGGGACAGACCTGGTTACTGAGGTGAGATAAGAGTTTTTTTGGGGTTCTTTAAAAAAAATCATAATTATTATTTTAAAGTGGAGTAATGTTTCTAGCTTTGTATAACCTACAAGTAATTAGTAGGTTATATTAAAAGTAGCATCTGCAAAACCAAGGGATGGTTGTCATTTGGACAAGGGTGGACTGGAGATGAGTCAGGGCCTCAAGTTGAGGACTTCAAATATCTCAGGAACTTGTTAGAAGTCGGGAAGAGAGAAGATGGACTGAAGGCAGCGTCTTCAGTGCAAACAGTGTATCAGTGCGCTGTGGTGAAGAGAGAACTGACCATAAAGGGGAAGCTGTTGATTTACTGGTAGATCAATGTTCCTTCCCTCGCCTATGGCCATGAGTTTTGGGTACTGATCAAAAAAAATAAGATTGTGGATACAGGTGGTGAAGCTTTCTCCAAGAAAAAGGTTGAGAAGCTTGTGATTGGGGAAGGTTCAGAGGGAAGCTGCTATGTCTTTGCATAGTAAGAAGCCAGTTGACGTGGCTCAGGCCTTTGATTAACACACCTCCTGAACACATCCTTAGTGAGGCTGGAGGAGGTGGCTGAGTAGAGCGAGGTCTAGGCGCCTCGCCTTAAACTCCATAGTGGAAAACAGACGGATGGTGAAAACACCACAAGGAACAGAAATCCTTCTGCAGACACTTAAAAAGAATGGCAGAATAAATCTCTTGGATTAAATTCTTCAGTTTAAATCAGTGCCACATTGTATCGTCACGGTCAGACTAGCAAACTGAGTCGATACAGATCAGCCCAGTGAAAGGCTGAGTGGAACTGGCGTTTTGCAAGAGGCGAAGAGTGACACCGCTGCTGTGTCTGTGTCATTGTAGATGCAGGATGTAAATGTGGGTTTGTTTACAGAGCATTCAGTGCGTGTTCTAAGAAGAGTGAGGTGGGAGGGTGAGGGGAAGTAGATGGGGTCAGTTGGGTGAGGCAGGTGATGAAGGTGGGGGTTCCACAACATATGGAATACACATCACTGATAAGGATCAAAGCTGTTACATAAGAATCGCAGTCCCTTTGTCTCAATCAAGAACACAGTTTCAATAACCGCTGGTGGGTGTGTGTGTGTGCGTGTGTGTGTGCGTGCATCCGAGGATGAATCTGATAAGAAAAAAATAGGAAGAACAAAATAAAGACGAAATAATGCAAGACACAAATACGCAATGCAGTCTCGTCTCTATGACGTTTTCTATCGTTCTCTCCGTCTCTGTCGACTCCACACACGTTTGTGTTCGCTTTGGAGGAAAATAACAGGAATAAATAAATTGAACAGGAAACACCATCAATTAGTGTAAGACTTTCCAGAGCATTCAGAGAAAATAAATACAGATGCAGCTTGCAAAATATCTTCTATGCCTCCTCCCTGACATATCTGGCTCCCACTGGTCCCCTGTAGAATTCCAAATTTTTCACTGCATATCTTGCAATGTATGTTCAAACATGAGAAGTAGAAGCAGAAGCAGGTGAAATAATCTCTTTACCGGTGTGTCATAATTCTCTTCCTTTCAAACATTTTTTTAATTGTCTACTTCTTCTAGATTTTTAAATATAAAGAAGGTGATTATGGTGACACTCCCCCTTTCAAAACATTAAAAAAAGGTCATGCAGCCCCCTGAAATGTCTTAAAAATAGTATTATATGGATCACTGGCAGCAGCAAACACACCTTGAGAAGCTACTCAATTGATGGTCTGTTGACACAGAAAAGGAAAAGAACAAAGAAGCGCTGTTTTATCAAAGAAAGTTATTCCCAAAAGTGAGGTCATGTTGCTTTAAATGAGAAGGTTAAGGATTCTTTCACACTTCTGACTTTTTACTTTGATGTTAACCTAACTTTGAGGCACGAAACCTCCCCTGAACTTCGGTCCAGTGACGACAGCTGGACCAGATCACAAAACTTAAAGATGGTTGGTTTCAATTCTAGAGTGGAAACTTAACTGAAACTCTGAAAAATGTTGATTCTTTCCAGATCTCTTCAGAGATGATGACAGAAAGAATGGAAGAAAAACGATACCACGTGAAGATAAGGAAACTATTTCAGCAAACCAATCCCTAAAACAATGTAGAGCAAGAGAATAAATCCATGCATTTATTATTTATACATCCACTTTTGCAGATAGGAAGCTACCTGCTGAACTGACAACAGTCTATGTCAGAGGCACAACCTTCTATAAACTGAGGATTCCACATAAGTAAAGTTCAGTGGTGTGGTATGATTGAAATATGAAATATAACAAACTGAGAAAAACTCACATGCAGTAGAATCTGACCATTAGTGTGAATTATGTGTATAATGTATATAATGTATATCATTTTGACCCTGTGTGGATTAGAGAAAATTCTAAATATTATCAAAGTTGTGCACCCGATTGTTTTATAAAACCATAAAAGTTAAATGCTATAGAATCATTCCACCCTGCAAAAATTACATACCCCCAAAAAAATCATAGAAAGCCTAAAATTACCATGACATCTATGGCCGTGACAAGTGTCTGTGAACTTGTGACCAGAGCTATACAGACAACACACATATGCAGTATGTGTATATTCCATTTCCTGTCAAAACATCATTTCCTGGAACATAAGCTGAATTCTCAGAAGTAGGCTTTGTTAGTACCTGTAAGAACTGCACAGCAAGTCTTCTAAAATAAATGCCTCATTTACAGCAGACCTATAGTGTACAGTGCATGTAGTGAATATATAGTGTAACTTTTTTAAAGACTGTTTTAACGACTGAAGTGTTATCTCATACAACCGATTCCTGTCTATCTACATGAACACGAAATGGCTATTTTTCACTTTTAAGACACAAAGGTCAGTAATGGATCAAATTATTTTGCCGATCACACCAGACACCAAAGTGTGAGAGATATGCATCATAGGCTTTTACGCTTTTACGGCTCCTGTGTGACCAGGCTGAACTCTGGATGCTGGTGGAAGAACTGGGATGGGACAGAGTCAGCAGGCTGTCTTTTCTCACATGTTGGACATGATGGGAAATTCTCTGCATCAGATGCATCCTCACTACTCAAAAGACTCTGTTTGTTTCAAACAAGGGTCTGAACCAGCAACGTCAAACATGCGGACCTAAGAACAAAAGTGCACTGGATGGCTTTTTGAAAAGTGTGAATAAAAGCAGAAAAGTCATTAATAACTCCAATTTTATAACTAAGTGCGCTGGTAGTATTGATGTGGGGTCACTAGTGTTGCTAAATAGCAGTGAAAATACATGCACATTAAAAAAAAACAACTTCCAAATGTGAAGTTGCATGGGTCATAAATAAGCAGCACAGCAACTTTTGTAGATGTACTGTGATCCATAAATTTTAATGTGCATGTATTGGCACTTTTTCAGAGTAGAAAAATAGAGATTTTTAAAGTAGTGTTTATCTTTCATCTGTTTGGTAAAACGATGGTTCATTAAAGGTGAACAATGGTTGGTCTAGACCATTTGAGGTCAAATTGAGCCAACTACAATGACTTTGACACCCTTGGTGTTAACTTTAAATGGTCTGGTAGAGCGTGCAGGAGGCAGAACACATGGCGTTCACTCACTCAGTGTAAATTCACTGGACAGCTGCCTCGGCTTTTCACACATGGGCATGATTAGATATTAAATTGTAATTCGCAGTAAAGAGGGATGGCAAAGAATTTATAAATCCAGCAGAACATTTGCATTCTCGTACTCAGCTCCACCAGGTTGTGAAAGTGCACACATGAAGGCACATTGACACTGATGAGTGGTTTTAGCTATTTCAGGAAAGAGCTGAAGAGATGCTGTATTTGTAATAAAAAAATAAAGGTTTCAGCTTTTTTTCTTTTAAATAACAAAACCTCTCCAACTTTCATGCTTACCTCGCTGACTGTGTGTGCAGCTTGTGTAAAGCACCTGAACCTCTTCAGGTTCAAGCTGATCAGAAAGAAGTTTGCACCTCAGCGGATTATGTGTCCTGCTCTCTTCTGCATTTTAGAAAGGACACACCTGGAAGTAGCTTTATCATAAATACACACGCTCTCACACATGTGCATGTACAAAGCCACTATATGGTTCCCGACAGGAACATTTATGTAACGCACAATAGACAAAACATACAGAGGTCTGAAAGGACTGCCCATGTAGGGGCGTCCCACCCACAGCTGCCCTTTGTGTGTCTGTCTGTCACAGCCAACTTAAAGTATTGATGGATAAAGATGCTAAAAGTGGAGATGATGAAAGCAGAGTAACCTGTGAATGACAGAGCAAGAAGACTGAAGACTGGTGCTTCGCTGCTTTAGTGTTAAAGCTGCTTGAAATATTTTCTTAAAAGTCTTTCTTAGCTGCCTGTTTAACAGCACAGTTCATAAAATGTTGCATTCAGCAGATATAAAATATGACAGCTGAAGACGATTTGATCCAAAACATAACGAGAAGTTGTGATGTGTTCTGAGAAGTGAATACAGAGCAGTTCTCTTATTATAGTTCTTGTATAGGTTGACTGTAGTTCTCTCAGTCTATTACTGCTCTGGATGTGTTTACAAACCTACACGGCATGCTTAGCTGTTAACACGTCCTCCTTTAGGGCCTATTTAACCCTAAATAATGAACCTAAAATACAACTAGGTCAAGGGGTGGACAGGTAATGGCCTTAGGCCGTTTTCACACATGAACTTCGAAGTCTGAGAGGATCAAGTTGGGATATTTTCTCCACAAAGTCACTTAAATCCTAAATTTGAGCCACCTCTCATTCAAAATCATCTTCTCAGAGATGTTCAGGCAGCTTCCAACAATGAAGCGATTTTTGGATCACGCTCCGGAGGTCCTGGTCTGGCACCTGTGATATCTCTGTGGACCTTAAACTTGCTAGCATCGATGTCGTTTTCAAACAGACAAGACTTTCATGTGGAAAATCGCTGCTGGTTATGAGAACTGTGCGTCCCACTACAACTGAAAATTTTTCATCATTTTGCTAGACCTACCACACTGTAAGGGAGGATTGAGGATTTTTTTTTTTTTACCTTTACAGGATTGTGCACTAAGAATGTGTACCCCAGGTTAAGTTGTTGGGGTGTTACTGCAGCATCCTGAGGGAGAACATTTGACAGCATGTCACAGTGCCATCTTGTGTCAGCACAGGGCACAATGATTATGCAACCCACATTCGCCTTTGACCTCTCACCCAGATATGCATCCCTGTGACTTTGTCCACTTTCTGAAAATCAAATTTAAGGTTTGCTCATTTGACACTGAAGTGAATCCAGCAGACGTCACAGCGTAACAAGTCCAAGGGCCAAGGTGGCGTGCTTGAATGGAACTTCAGCTACCTACTGTCTTTACAGCAGGTAAGGGTTTTGACGTTTGGAGAACCATCATTGAAACGTTTTGATCACACCTCACTTCATTTGCACTGGTGGAAACACTCCACGTGGTTTAGCCAGGAGGCCTAAGGCGAGGAGCCTGAGTGTGAAGGAGGCACGTACCTCCCAGTGGTAAATGCACCAGACTATTAGCAGCACCATTTTTACCTCTGAGCAAGCCAACATCACTCAGGCTTTGTTCTAGGAATAAGGCAGGTTAAATATCAGCTAATGTTCTATCCAACATAATCCCCTGCCAAGCACAAAGGTTCACTGCTGCAGTGCACGTGTGAACACAAGATGTACGCAGTTTAACCCAACAATCGTTTTTCTATTAAGGAGAGGGGAAGAAAACAAAAGGAAATTACAAAAGAATTAACAGAAGACTGCCTAACGGTTTTTCTCAGGTTTTAAATGATCTTTTATCCCCTTTACTAATAATCTAATAAGACTAAATAATCAAACTTAGAAGAGCAGTAAAATCTTTTATCCTGAACATGTAAGTTATTTTTATCTTATTTCTTCAAATTCAAGATGCAGCAGAAACAAATGATCAAAGATTTGGATTAAAGATGTTCAAAAGAAAAACAGCAGAGAAAAAGCTCGAGAACAGCCTGCAGTTTGATTCAGTTTTTCCTGTGATGTTAAAACTTGTCGGGTGAGAGTTTCCCTCTTTTTTTAAATTTTTCTATTTTCATTCTTTTTAATCTGTTGTACTTTTGAAGTTTTCATCAAGAAACAAACTGCAAATGTTTTCTCCAAGAGAGCTTGTCAGCTTCGATGTACGACGGTACAGATTCTAATTCCAATGCTGCCCCCTGGAGGTGCAAATAATGTCTGCATGTTTGTGTGCGTATGTGTGTGTGTGTTTGTGTGTGTGTGTGGGGGGTCCCTACTTTAGTCTGGAAGCAGCAGAAGAGCTGTGTCAGATAGGGGTGTCTCCTGGCCAATGCTAAGATCCGTTTCTCAGTCATGGTGCAGTCCACGTCGTCATCCTGCAGGATCACGTCTTTCTTCAGCACCTTGACGGCATAAACCTCGTCTGTGCCCTTCATCTCCGCCAGCATCACCTGGTCACATGACACAAACTCGTTTGTGTTTTCTGGTCCATCCTTTTCACTGCACATCTTACTGAATTTCACAAACAGAGCTGCAGAGGAAGTGAGCCCACCTTTCCAAAGCTTCCTTTCCCCAGAACTTTGATAAACACAAAGTCATGCAGGTTCATCCTCTTGGCCTCTGGAGCGCTGTGACCTTTGACCTCGCCATTCGCCTGACTTTCTTCGCTTTCCTCTCCGACGCTGTTCCCATCACCTCCTGTGTGCGTGTCACACGTTACCGTGTCCACAGACGAGGAGGAAGACAGTGGGTGTGTTTTGTGCTCCTCTCCGCGGTGGTCAAATGACAGAGCCTTCCGGATGTTCTCCAGCTCCTTCACGTCTGCAAGAAACCAAGAAAAATAAGAGCTGTGCTGTGTGTCTCCATTCTGTTTGCTCTTCAGAGTTTAATAGTCAGAAAATGTGCCTACCCTGATCACACGGGGAGGTGGGGGCAGACTTTGAGCGATCGTCTTCTATCTGAGGGATCCCTGATAACGGCTGCTGAGGATCCTGAGCCTGAGTAAGCTGTTCACAGAAAACATGTCCCCATCAACATTTTCATCAAGAACTTATGATTCACGGTCGGTATGTTAACACCACATGCAGGCGACAGCAAAAACGCTCATCTCAAGGCTTCATAACAGGACTTCACACAGCAGCGGTTGACACCATAGTGCGTAGATCCATCTTTATAGTACATGGTTTTTGAAGGACACATCCCCAGTGGGTACGCCCCTCAATTAGTTTCCACTGTTTATTCAGAAACACCTTCTTTAAATACCATTAAATATAAAATTTAGAATAACTCTAAAGCCTCTTGAGAACACTCTGGCATATTTCCAAACCTTTTTCCGTCTCTGGGCGCTGTTAGAGATCTTGTCTGGAGTGACTCCGAGGTCAGACAGGACTTTAGCGATCCCTCTGGCATCAACGCCACAGTTTGGAGCTACGTTGCTCTCACAGCGTCTGTGTACGTTCACCTTACAAACTGGGAAACAAAGCAAGAAGAGTAAGAACAGTTTCAGAACAGATTCTAGAAAGAGTTTATCCGAACGATAATATACAGACATCTTTAATTTGCTTACAGTTGTATTAACTAAAGAATGTCACGTGCTCACTTGTACCTTTACACTGGAGTCCCTGTCGCATCAGACCCCACAGCAGAGACCCACAGTGGTCACAGAAGGTGAGAACTTTAAAGTTGTGGATGCTGAACTTGTGCGGGACATTAACGCTGAATCTCTGAGACCCCACCTGTAGGATGCACCAAAGGACAGTAAGACAAACCTGCAAGGATCTAATGTTAGAGTGGTCCCTGAACTTTCTAAGAATCCGTGCGTAGGTTGTCAAAGTGTTTCACATCCATACCTCCCCGACCATGTCATCCTGCTTCTTCATGCCGGCACATTTGGTAATGATCAGCTCATGGCAGCGCTTGTGGACAACACAGGTGCACACTGCAGCAGGTACACACATACAACGCACGCATTAACAGGTTTTACGTGTGATTAAAGTGCAGCCACTTGTAAAGGTAAATATTGTCTTACCTTGACACTGATAGCCCTGCTTTCCTAAAACCCCCCTACAATCAGACAGAGATAAGAGAAATGTTTAAAAAAAAGTGTTGTGGACTGCTGTCTTCATATTTTTTACATAATTTAGAAACTTTGATTCCCTTTTTCAAAGTTTATGTCACAATTTTAGAAGATTATTTAAGCTGTATTTAATAGAAAATAGAATATCTGATTGTTGCAGTACTTTGATTTTGAAGGTCAAGCTTTATTGCAAGCCCCACAAAGGTTATGAGTGAACATCAAGGTCTGAATGATTATAAACTAGTCCATTAATTTGTTACATCAGCTTCTACCAGGGTCTAGAAAAACGGCTTATCTTTCACCTGTATTAACTTCTCTTTACTTTGAATTTATAATCAGTCTTTCACAGATAAAGTCCTGAATGATGAGGACTTATTGTATTTGCTCAATGCAAATACTTTTTTTTGATTTGTCTACTCTGTTCCAAAGTTTGGGTTTTGTCCTGTTTGTTGCCACTTATCTTTTTCCTGCTTAACTAACTACAGCAGGAGCTTAAACCTGAGGCTGGTTCGACTGGAAGTGTCTCCCATTTAAAAGGGAGTTCTTTCTCAGTTACGTCATTAACCAGTTGTTGTGGTTGTTTTTCTAAAACCGTGTGTCCTTACTTCCAATTTAAAGCAAATGTGTTTCACTTAATAAAAGAGAAAGAAGCGCAGCTGTAAGCCAGTTTGTGGAAAAAGCCTTTTTGTGTTTAACATCATGCAAATTCTGCAGCATCTTCTCTTTCTCCTTTGGCTTTTTGTTGCACACATAAGGGAAGGTAGAGGTTGGAAGTTTTCCTCCTTCTAAAATTCTACCAGGAGGATGATGGGAGTCTAGTATTATTCTTCGGCAATATTCAGTGGATTCTTCAGCCTCTGCAAAATGATGCAGTCTATGCTGGTTTCCGACACATTTATACACGGCCAAGAAACGAAAAGTGGCGCTGTTCTCAAACCCACTGAAAGGGTGTATTTTTCAGAGATTATTTCAGGATATAACAGTGAGCTTACACAAAAATTAAACAGACTCCTTGCAGTTTTTTTGCTGATTCACCACATCACAGACCCTGACCACTCGGAGACTGAAACACAGCTCCCTTGTGATTCTGATTACACATCAAACGTTCTTTCAGAGCCGGCTGAAAGCGAGCGGAGCACCGAGGCCACATGGTTTCCATGTGAGTGAAGCTAACAGCCGTTTGTTGGGATGGAAACAAACACAGCTGGCTTTGTTTGTTACTCCCCACTTCACAGCATCCACTGTGCTTACATGTAAACAAGAGAGCAGGTTATTACTGGGAGAAAATTGGGTTAAGGAAGTGAAGCAGTGAACACACATCAGTGAAAGGCAGCTATTGTAAAACTGATGTTTACATACAGCTGGTCAGTTAAGAAACTTTTTCTTTATTAACCTATCAACACTTCATATGTTCACTCTGAACCACCCTTGGCATTTTCAGTGAGAGACTCTGGATTCATTAATCTTTGATAGAAGGACTCGCAAATCACACAAGTGAGCCTTGCTTTCATCTCTCTGCACTGCTGCCACATTCCCGTCCTGTCTTCAATGCAGACACACTCTCATCTACAGTTTGTTGATTATTTTTCTTTCTTTATTTACAGGTTTCTTTCTGCCGACCTGTAACGACTGTGTGCATATTAATCACTCTATAGACATGAGCGTGCATGTGCTTCTAACCAGATAAAGTCCCTGCAGTGTGAGCAGTACGTGGGCTGTCTCAGGTAGGTGGCCATGAACTTGTGTCCGTTGACTTGGTGGACTCTCCGACGGACGGCACCTTGACGCTTCCTGGGACGCATCCGCTGTCGAAACACACGCTCCTCATTTTCGGTAGAGCCTGCCGCTGCTGTACGAAAACACAACAAAAATACAAGAAGGATGTTATGTTGTGTTACAGTTATGGTTTTATTTCCAGTCTCTTCAGTAAGCCAAACTAATGTGAATAAGCTCCATTCATTCCGCTTTTTGATAGTCAGTGCTTTATAATCTTGGTTACTCATGCTGGCATCTCCTATAAATGAGCAACACCTGCACGATTGATGATAAATAAAAACTGCATTTCCAACAAGTAGCCAGTAGATGGCAATGACACTACAGGGCTGGCAGTGTGTCCCTTTGGTGACAATCAACGCATTAGTCCTTTTTCCTTAAACCAAGTCCCAGTGTTTGTGACCTCTGCTTTTCTTCTGGTTTAATTACTCAGGGGTTTCCCAATGGCAGTGCAGAGGTTTCAGTTACTGCCTGATCTTGTTAATTACACACACATTTCATAGGATGAGTAAGTGAGAGCGGAAGACAGAGAGGTAAAGGAGAGGTCAGTTAAAGTCAAGTAAAGAGGAGTAAGGGAAAAGAGCAAAGACTTAGGTTGAAACTTTGTAGAAATAGAGGTGGTGAGAAATTAAAAAAAAATAGAAATGAGGTTATTTGTATTTATTAAATAGACCAAATTGTTCAATTTGATGTGTTAATACACCCAGATCTATCAGATTGTGCCATTTGGATAGAAGAACTCCATGTGGACTTCCCCCCCCCCCCCCCCCCCGACTACAAGCATTATCACTCACAACTAAACTCCGAGTACTGTGTGTTACATTCCACCTGACAGTGTGTATATTTTGGAGACGACTCAAACTCTCCGCTCACTGAGAATGTTTAAAAAAAGAACAATTGAATAATTCAGTCCTGTGATATAACTGATTTGCATTTTTGATATGACCGACGCTGCGCGAACATCTGCATCCCAACCCCACCACATCTCCCTCTTTCCATTTAATGCTCTGACTACATCAGCGTCATATCTGCTGTCACTGATGCTTGTTCTGTTCTGCGCTTTGTTCTCAACTTTTTTTTCCACTGGCAACACCTGCAGCACTTTATCTCCCTCCCTCTGGAGGAATATGAGTTCCCAATGCTCCCGCAAATACATGAACTTGAATGCATGAAAACTTGGTTTGCTATCTAAAAAAAGACACGTCTACATCAACTTACATGGAACCTGCTGAATGCTATTACGCTTAATGATTCTTGTTCATGTATATCGCATGTTTGCTCATGTATTTGGAGGTTTGAGAGATTGGCAGTGAAGCATTTTGCCTCTCTCTCCAAATACTAGAGCCAAACATGTGACAGATCGTTACACTTATTTCTATTTCTTCAAATTAGGGGAGTTCCTGGACTAATCTGATAGTTCTTTAGGTGACAGAGAAAACACTAAGAATATTCGAGTGGTCTAAAAGACAGAAGACACTTAAAACTGAGCAGATTGTAAATGCACAGTTTCCTGCGTAACCATATGTAACCATTCTGACCAGTATAATGCTGGTTAGTGCGGTCATAATCGGTTTACTTTCCACCTGTGCTCGATTATGACTTCCATTCAGATAGAGTGGGAGAGAAGGTAGTAGGAAGTGGGATGATGACATCTTCAAACGGGTAACTGTTGTTGTAGATTAATACTATAAGAATAATATGTTTAACCGACCAGTATTTCTGGATATGACTGGACATGCGCATGCCTGTTTTAACACAGTGTTAGCTTATAATGTGCGATTAATCACCATTTAAACTACTACAATCACAGTTAAGGTCAAATACAACAGTTGTCATGTCTTTTAGAGCTTTTTTCTTGGAGGTCAGAGGGTCGAAAAGTCTGGACAAGTGAAATACATCAATTTCAAAGTCATGATGTTAAAAAAAAGGAGACAATTAGTATCCACAAACATGAAGAGATGGATTTTTTTGGGTGAGTATTTCACATTTTGCTGCTATGCGGTGGTAGCTGACGGAAGACACTAAAAGAACAGAGAAAGTGAGAAAGAAAGCTACTGAAATAAAGACATAGACAACAATGCTTTAGCTGGGGGAGAATTGCAAATCACAATCTGAAGTAAGTACAGAACAATTTAGGACCTGTGGTTAAACTCACGTGCAGTATTTCCCATTCAAATTTGGCTGGTTTGTGTAACTTAGCTTGAGTTCTGCTGTGTTTTCTCAGAGTGAACCCTAGTGATTGTGGTGATGTACTAACTGAACTTTCCTCTGGTATCACCACCTTGTCAAACTTTACATCTCCAGCAGCACTACTCTCTAAGCCTCAAAGACTTAGTCTACATTCCTTCCTGCCTGTCATGTTCTGCTTGTCATCAGTCTTACTCCTTCAGCCCCTTTGCCATCAGCATCGCCTAGCAACTGATGACTGCTGCCTGGCAACAGTGTTAGACTTGGTGTCTTACACTAGGGAAGGAGTCAGGGTTGGAGGTTGGCAGCGGTAGAAAGGTTGCTCCTCTGTCATGTCCTTATGACCCCAAAAGTTAGACTTAAGTAGGCCAATGCTTGCATCGTACTCTTTTACCTCTTTTGGCTTTCAAAGTCAGGAACATATTGACAGATAGTCTCTGATATTTGTTGAGATGCAGCACACTAGTATCAAATGTTACCTTGAAGATTAAATGCCTGAAGAATTTTGTGAATAAATCTGAACATCATCTCCCTGCCATGAATGAATTAAATCTCTGAATCCTGAAGGATATCTGGATGCAGATTCATTTGTAACATTGTCTGAAGAACACTGGCCTGGTGTTCTTCAGCTCAGTGTTGATGTTCAACACTTTTATGCTCGGCAGCGCCAAGCTTGCTTGCATTTTCATGCAAATGCATCCACAGTGTTTCAAGTAATTTGGCAAATGAATAGTCAGACAAACCAAGTAATCACATTACATCCTGGGTGAGTGAAGGAGGTAAACATAACTGCAAAGCTAAGTTATGTTTATCTAAAATGTAGATATTTATTGTTGCAAGGATTTTAGTCCAGAGGGCCCGGTGGCGCCAGTGTCCGGCAGCCTCGCCTCTGTCAGTGCGCCCCAGGGTGGCTGTGGCTACAATGTAGCTGCCATCACCAGTGTGTGAATGGGTGGATGACTGGATGTGTAAAGCGCTTTGGGGTCCTTAGGGACTAGTAAAGCGCTATACAAATACAGGCCATTTACCATTTACCATACTGGCATGATATACTGGAAATGTTTTGGCTCCACATCCATGATGTGAAGCTCAGACTCCTCAGGCCAGGCAATCTAATCTTCCTTTTTTGGTTTTGGTGAGCATGTGCAAATTGCAGCCTCGCTTTCCTGTTCCTAGCTGACAGGATTGGTACCCGGTGTGGTCTTCTGCTGCTGTTGTTGCCCATCTGTTTCAAGGTTTGATGAGTTTTACCTTCAGAGGTGCATGCTCACCTGCATACCTTGACTGTAATGAGTGGTTATTTGAGTTACTATTAGCTTCCATCAACTCAAAGAAGTCTGCCAGTTCTCGTCTGGCGTCTGCCATCAGAAAGGTATTTTCACTCGGAGAACAGCTGCTCACTGGGCATTTTCCTCTATTTTTGGACTATTTTCTATAAACCCTACTGAAAGTTGTGCAAGAAAATCAGAGTAAATTAGCTTTCTCTGAAATACTGAGACCAGCCCATCTGGCACCAATGATTATGCCACGTTCAAAGTCACTATATCACCTTTCTTTTTTTATTGTGTGCTTTTTTTGTGTGTGGCTTTATTTTGAGCCCCTACTCTATTAACCTATTTCTATTCTGATGCTCAGTTTGAACTGTTTGACCATATTCCCATGCATAAATGTGCTGGTTTCTGCCATATAAGCAGCTGAACAGGTATACCGAACAAAGTATTTGGTTGGTTAGTTTATGTTGCATGTATTTGGTTAATACGATTTTTTATCAATAAATTATCAATAAAGAACTCACTAAATTGTTGTGTGTCCTGGAGGAGGCCATAGTCAGTGTTTACTTGTAATTTTATTTTATTTTTTTGCTGTTGTTATTGTTTCTTGTTCTGTTTCATATTAATGTTAATATTTAGTCAACACAAAAGTGAGGTGACCCACTACTATCAGTATACGGTATCCCGTGTGCCGACAAGTCTGTGTTGAGCATGTGCATCTTAAGCATCATGACTGCAATTGCAGTAGATCACAAACACACAGGCACATAAACTTACTGTATGCCACTGCAGAGAAACAACAAGGAGCAGAGTCCCAGCAGGCAATATAGCTTTAGAGTCCATTTACGAAACACAGAGGGAAAAGGAAAATTAATATTTCCTGCAGAAAAACCTAATGAGACCTCTTTGTCACTCTCTACTGATCTCCCTCTCAATCACTTTCAATGATGTAACTGGTCCATTAGCGAACACTCCACTTTACTAATCAATTTATCACCCCACAACCACTCCCCTTCTCCTCTCGCGACCTCTGGATAACTCCCTTTCTGCCTTCTCTCTCACAGTCTCTCCAACATACCGTAAAAATGCAATTAGTTACAGATTAGATGTACCAATGTTAACTTTTCACCTCTGGTTCAACATTCTGTTAATAGGAGGCCCAATTGAAAAGCTCCACAAGTATGAAGAGAAATTTCAAAATAAAATTTTCTACAAAAAAAATGATTTGCAATATCACTGTATTTTGCTAATTTGCGTGCGCATATCACTCAGTAGTTACATCTCCACAACAATAGAATAGAATAGAATAGCTCTTTATCGTCACTGTTGCAAGAACAATGAAAGGCAGTTTGGCATCTCTCCATGTGTGTGAAATACACGGTTAGTGTCCAGGGTGCGAGGGGTCTTTGATGATGATATTGACTTTCTGCTGAAGTCTGCCAGTTTAAATGTCTCCGAGGGGGATTAGTGAGGTGCCAATTGCCCACTCTGCTGCCCTCACCACCCGCTGCACTTTCCTCTTGTTGTCCACAGTACAGCAGTTGAACCTGAGTGTGCAGCAGTAAGTCAGAAGGGTCTCGATGGTGGAACGGTAGAAGTTCACTAGCAGTCTCTGGGGTAACTGGGCATGACGCAGTTTCCTGAGTAAGTACAGCGTTTGTTGTGCTTTCCCTACCTGGTGGGAAATGTTTGTGGACCAGGTAAGGTCGGCCGAGATGTGGACTTCGAGGAACTTAATTCCTTTCTACCCTTTCTACCTCCTCCCCATCAATGTAGAGGGTAGAGTGCTCAGATCGCCTTGTTCTCCTGAAGTCGGTTACCATCTCCTTGGTCTTGGCTGTGTTCAGATGCAGGTTGTTGTTTTCACACCATTGCTTCAGATGCTGAACCTCCTCTCTGTAGCTGAAACATTGTTGTTCTCGATCAGTCCTAGGATGGTGGTGTCATCAGCAAATTTGCTGATGGGTTAGGGTCTAAAGTCCGAGACTGAAGAAGTCACTTGGATGAGTGATGAAACGTTTCTCCCACAAAACGCTACGTCCAGATGAACAGAATCAACTTTTGGAGATTTACTTTCCTGGATGATTGAGAATGCAGCAAGATATTCAGGTATTGCTACAAATCACCCAAACTGGCAGAACTGGCATTTCGAAACAAATTAATGCACAAAGCTGTAAAGGATGTCACCGTGGCTACATCCATCCGGTGGTGTAATAATTTCAGATTTTCATTGCATGATAGCAAATATAATTCAAAAAAACAATAATATTGCAAAATTGATTGAAAATCTGAAAAATGGATGCGATCGGTCAAAATCATCCTCAGCTTCATTTTATTTACTTAGCTGAAGCAAACATCAGATATGCAATGCTCAGTTTTTATACTGCAGTAACTCAGTCAGGCCGTGCACAAACTGAAGTCACACCTGTAAATCAAAGCTCAGTGTAGAGCCACACAGTTGCAGTGCTATGGTTAGCTTACACTACTCAAAATGGAGAAGAAAAATCACTGCAAGAGAAGACAATAAATCAATAATTAAACTAAGTATTAATTCATCAACAGCTTGCCCGTCTCCAATGCTTCACTCAACACTGTAACAACAGCCTAACTATACTTTTGTATATGACTAAGGAAGCAGGTTTGCTGCGGGAAGTACCTCGCTCCACAAGTGAGAAGTTGCTGCAGCAACAGAAAAGTGAACCGGTTAGTGGTTGTCAGCTTACTTTAGTCAGGCATAGTGTGGTTGCAGAGTAATGGTTACTGAAAGGGAAGAGAACCACGATAAATTGGAAAGTGATTCTGCTGCCCTAACTGGGCTGGGCTGATTATTTTGTCATGTGCGAATATTTGACATATCAGTTCTTCATTTTTATATATCTTGAACCTTATGTCCATCTTTTACATGCAGTCTATGGGGCCTCAGCATTTAGTCAAAGCATCAACGATTATAGTCTTGTTGCAAGTGTAAGTACTAGTTCTGTATATCACATCAGCATCTGCACTCCTCAACTACACTGTTACATCTTTGTTTTGCAGTGAAACATACAGCAACACGTAGGAGTACAAGATTACAGCTCGAGGCTCTCTCGAAGCACTGTGTCTCATATCTTAAATGATGAGGTGATCTCTGAGTTTACAGTCAAACTCTGATTGCATCATTTAACTTATATCGAAGAAGAGCGCTGGCTGCACAATATCATTGTCATAGAAACACATAGGGAATCTGACACATCTATTTCCTAATGTAATGCTGCAAATTCTGTGCAGTGACAGGGTGACTCACTCCTGACTTCACGTTCTCACTGAGTAACAAAAACAAAAAAGAGAAGTAACTTAGAACTAAACACACATATCTGTTGGTTCATCTAACACCAACATTGTTTTTACATTCTCTTTGTTCCTCTATTCCTAATTCCAAATAATTGTCATTTTTAAAGTGTATGCTGCATTATAGAGCAAAAACCTACGTTCTCTTAATACAAATGGAGCACTATACTTACATTATTGCTTTCACTTTCCTTTCACTTAATACCCACTAAAAGCTCAAAAACTGCACATTAAGATGATTGGAGAAAGGATGTGAAACTATAATGACGATCAGTATGAGTGCAGTCATTTAACAAAGGCTGTGCAGACTGTTCTGGGTTTTTTTATATTAGATATTTTTTTCCTTAATCTGATGGACTTTTATAAATCAAGAGGTTCAAACTTTTTTGTTTAACGACCATTTTAAAAAATGAAATAAAAAATAGCAGCTTTTTGCTGATGTTTTTACAATTTTGCCATCATTCTGTGTTTCTGGGAGACTTTACACATCATTATTTTACCTATTTTACCTCTATCAGAAAAACTATATGGACTGTAATTTCTTTTTTTATGACAGTTTAAATTTTAGGAAGGCTTTGAGTTGTGCATACTTAGGGCATCTCTTTAAGTGACAAAGCCAAAGCTGTCTTCTACACTTTACATGCACTCATTCCCTTCTTCTGACTGTGCCTTTGCTAGCACTTAAAATAATATTGTTAGGTTGTTTTTAACTATATTCACTGCATGTTACAATTCGAGTATTTTATTTTAAAACTACATAACATGTGTTTGTCTCTATGCAATACAACCAGAAAGTCCAAAGGATGTACCCTAACAACACAACAAGGAGGGCCAAAGTGGTATACTTGAGCTCCTGCAGTTAGAAACTTTAACTTTTTAACTGTTTCTAGCTGCATGATAAGAGACCGTGGCTCAAGAGTTGGGAGTTGGGAGTTCGTAATCGGAAGGTTGCCGGTTCGAGCCCCGGCTCGGACAGTCTCGGTCGTTGTGTCCTTGGGCAAGACACTTCACCTGCCGCCTACTGGTGTTGGCCAGAAGGGCCGATGGCGCTTCTGTCAGTCTGCCCCAGGGCAGCTGTGGCTACAACTGTAGCTTGCCTCCACCAGTGTGTGAATGTGTGTGTAAATGGGTGGATGACTGGGTGTGTAAAGCACTTTGGGGTCCCTAGGCGGGACTAGTAAAAGCGCTATACAAATACAGGCCATTTACCATTTAATGGTGTAGTCTATGCTTTTATTTTAGCTCTGGCATACCTTTGAATTGTACTTACATATTTAACTTCACAAATATATCACTACTAGCGTTGTTATTACAAAATGCAAAATAACAAATGATTGAACTGTCATTGCATATTTATGTATCCTATTACTCTGTCCCATCTTAAAGATAGTGTTATTAATATCCTATTTATCTTCAATATTTGTTATATGAGCTTATTTGAATTTTTTGATATAATTTATTAAAGTTTATAAAACATGCTGCAAATATGTAGAAGGACTTTGCACACATGCAAGGTGTTTTAATACATCTGAATGTGGCAACACTGGTTTTCTGCAATACAAGGAGGAGAAGGTGTGAATGTAGCAGCAGCTGTGAGAGTCAGAGTGACTTGACAAACACAGGCTTTTGCCTCAAAATACATCATCATCATCATCACTTTACACTGAAAGCTCCTGCGATAGTTACACAGCAGCTCTTAACAAGAGATAAGTGAGACCGAGAGCAGTCGCTCTGTGTTACATACATGACAGACCCCGCTGAGCTTCATAAAACAGTTTCACTGAGTTCTTACCTTCACTGGAAGATCCTGATAGGTCAATAACAACATACACCTTCCCCTCTGGTTCCAGGTCAATCTGCAGAGAGAAAGGTAATGAGGAATAAAATAAGAAAAAGACAAAAAGAAGGCAAATACAAAAAAAAATTAGACAAACTCTTACTAAATGATGCCAAATTAGCAGCTCATGCTGCAGTGTACTCATAAGAGTCAACTTAATTCCTTTTATACTAAATGAAACTGAATTATTTCCTGAAAATAAGAAAATGATTCTTTAATAAATAATAATTTATTAACAATGCTTCTCTACTTTTTTACGTGTCAGGACCATTCACTCATCCTACACAGTTTTCCAGGGGTCCATAAAGGACAACACGCATAAAAAAATCACAATCCCCCAGAATAAAAACATTTAGAGATAAGATAAGATAGATAGAGATACAAAGCATTGCAGTTATGAAAAGCATTAAACAAAAGACATGCAAATATGTAAAACATGTCATTTTTCTCAAAGTATCATTGCACGTTTAAGGAAATTGGTGTTTGCAAGGATGTTACGAGGCAGCTAAGGCAGCTAGTTAGCAGAGTCAATAAGAGTAGCTTATGTAATGTTTTGGTTGTTTATTGTATTGTATTTATGCTTTGTTTTTTTTTAATGATAGTATTAAATGGGGTTTTTTATATACTCCTGATAGAACAATGAGTCATTGCAAACCTGATGCAAAAATAATATCTGTCAAAATATGAAGCTGCTAGACTCGCAGAGAGAAAACAACTGCGATAGATATTTCTGATTATACCGCCCAGCGCTATCTATGTTGGTTAGATATCCTGAGTAAGCGGAAAATCACACTGAATGAGGCCCGTAGATTCATGTGGTAAATGGTAAATGGCCTGTATTTATATAGCGCCTTTACTAGTCCCTAAGGACCCCAAAGCGCTTTACTTATCCAGTCATCCACCCATTCACACACACATTCACACACTGGCGATGGCAAGCTACATTGTGCTCAGATAACTCTTAAGTGGTGTGACTCAGCAATTTATAACAATCAGGCGCTATCAGTTTTAAAATGCATGAACTTCATGCAGCAGTAAGACCATTTAAATATATATGATATAATTCCAATGAAAAATTATTTAAATGAAGAAGTGAGAAGATGGGGGACACAGGTTAGTCTGGTAGGGATTTAAGCCCCGATTAGGGTGCGTCTTTGACCAAACGGTACATCTTACAAGACCATCCTCCAGACAATGCCTGCAAGTGAAGCCAGAAGCAGAAGGTTGCCCAGGCTGCAGCGGACTTGCGTGCCTCAGGAGACCAACATGGAAACCACAGGGCGAGTGAGCTAAAACCAGCTGCAAAGTTGTTACTCTGACAAGCGAACAGGGCAAGAGATGCAAAGTGAGATGTAGACAAAGGAAACCATTAAAAATCCTTGCACAGCTTCACCTGAAGGCACCTTGTGAGTGTTGCATCCTCTAAACACATCTTGTTGGCTGAGGACTCTCTTTTAGGCTGGAACTGAGCTAAACATCAAGTGAATTCTAACTTTCGGCAGGGTCAAAAGTGCAATCAAGTAAAAGAAAGAGGTGCACTGACTCACAACACAAGGGGAAAAAAACACGAGTTTCCTAGAATTACTAGTTTTATTCCAATACCGCTGGAAACCAAAACTGCAAATTAAATTTAAATACAATTTTCCAGCCACCCAGCCCTACCAACAACTTCCCAGATTTGATACCATCTGAATTTGAAAACGCATAAAAAATCTAGACTTTTAGACAAGGGGCACGTGGTCTGATGGAAAACTGCTTCTTATTCTGCTATCACTATGCACCATCACTGCAAGCTAATTAGCAGAGATCAGTGGAGCAAGAACAGGGGGTGCATTACCCTGCTCTGCCTTCCCTTCTTCAAAGTTTCAGTCACCTTGTCCCAGTTACAGTTAGAGTGGCAGGTATGTAAATGTGAGGTCTGTTTTGTCAAATGTTTTTGCATGCTATGTTGCTCTCTTGCATGCACAATTATGCAATGAAAAAACACAAACCCTACCAAAAGAAGTTTTAAATAGGGGATCATTCAAAGGACAGCCCTATGATGTGATTGTTTCACATGTGGTTTTCACAGTATTTTCCGTTATGTGCTTATGGTATTGGAAAAAAAAAAAGCAACGCAACCAAAAATTTTTTACCAACCTGTGAGAAACCGTACAACTGTGGCATCCTGTTGGGCCAAAATATCACAGTGCCACTTGCAAGACACACTGGCAATGTGGCAAGAAAGTTCAAGGAAAAAACTGCTGTGGCGTGCAGTTGAGATTGACACATATCCTGTCAGACACCCACACGTCAAATATATACCTCACAAACACTCACAGCCACACTCTCACACGCATAAGACCCATATGCAAATATCGAGGAGTCTGAATGGTTTTAGGGAGAAGTTGAGGGAAGTGGAGATTATTGAGTGCCTGCACGTGTGTGTGCATACAGTATAAATCAAAGCATGTATGTCTGCGCCTTAGCACACTTGAGCAATATGATGAAAGTGGGTACTGGCTGAAGGGTTCACTGAGTTTCTACCAGCAGATTGTACCACCCACGGTGGTGATAATCCCAATGTGAACACACACATTCACACATTCACACGCACACCGTGAACAGCAGTAAGCGAAGACTCGTGCAGTGAAGGCGAACAGGCGTGGGTTCAGTAATGTATACAGTAAGAGATGGAAAGCAAAGAGAGGGAGACGGATGAGGGGGAGGACAGAGAAAGTTTGTTGGCTCGTTCCAGTACGACAGTGAAGGAGAAAGAGGAGGGGGAAGAGGGTAGCACTCTTCCTGATCTTTTTTTTTTTTTTTGCAGTTGTAGTTGTTAAAACACATTTTATATCCAGTACTTGTTCCTGGAATGGCACTTCTTTTTCTTTCCCCGCTTAATGGATCTTCATCATTAGGCAGGACAGTACACTGTGAACATTTTGAGGTTTAACAAGATAATTATTCTCATCCATCTGCATTTTCTAGAAGAACAAACGGAAGGAAGGAAGTCATTGTGGCAGATGGACAGATGAGAGAGGCAAAAAATTACCATGAAACTGACAGAGGAGGGACAGTTGCATTCTGGTGACAAGACTGAACGATCTATAAACAACAAAATTACTCAGATTTGGGCTGTTTTTGTTGCCTCTGTCTATCAAGCAAAGAAAGTGTGTTGTCTTTGTGACAGATATGGAAAGAACATGTAGGTGTACTGACAAGTGTATTGGGGATGTGTTGTTTTTCTAAACCCATACACACTAAAATTATCCAGGGGAAAAATGTTTTATAGAGAGGGATTGACATTAAGTGTAGTTATAAGTCAGGCAGATTGTTTGGAAGCAGTAAAGCAGGCCAATGATAGCTGTTTTTGATGAATAAAATGGGCTGTTTCCCATAACTGCTACAGCACCAGAAGTCTTTTTGCAACCAGAAGTATAACAATCTGGCTGTTCATCCACCCATCCACCTTTGCTTATTCAAGCCTGGGTCATGGAGGTAACAGTTCCTTTAGTAACCTTCCTTTTCCCGGCAAACAAGTTGTTCTCAACCCACCTGAGAGATCAATGCAAAAAGCAGAAACCAGATCCTGAGAAAGTGCAAACCTTCCATCACTTGGTTACTCTGTTAAAATGGCGTTCATTCCCCTTTTCATACATTTTTTGAACAGAACTGGTGACAAAAGGCAGCCTTGGTGGAAACCAACGCAACTGGGAATGGCCTGTAGCAATATACCCCTACTATATACCCCACCACAAGATACCCCATACTCTCAAAACACCCCAACACACCCACATACATTCTCAAGGGGATAAACAGTTTATCCAGCATTCTGGATAGGACAATAACCAGATTGCTCCTCCTGAGTCCGAGGTTTAACTAATGGATAGACTCTCTTCTACGGGACTCCGGTACAGATCTTCCTAGGGAGGCTGTGGATTGTGATCCCCCTTTAAAACTCTCTGTTCCACCTTCTTAAAAAGGCAAACCATCCAATGGTCTGCCAATCCAGAGGAATCGTGCCAGATCTCTGTGCAAGGATGGGTCAACCAAGACAACCCCACAACATCAAGAGGGTTAAGGAACTCAGGCCGAATCTCATTGACCCCAGGGCCCCTTCTACTTGGGTGGATGAGAGTTGTTTAACTATCTCAGTGACATCACCCCTAGTGATGGATAAGGTACCCCCCACATTCCTAGAGTGCTTCCTCCATGGAAGCAGTTGAGGAGATCATCCAAGTATTCCTTCCAACACCCAACTATATCCACAGTGGAAGTCAGCAGTGCTCCATCCCCGCTGCACATAGTGTGACCAGATGATTTTCTCCTCCCTAATCATCTGATGGCTTGCCAGAATTTCTTTGAGGGCAGCCAAAAGTCCTGCTCCAGGGCCTTAACAAACTCCTCACACACCCAAGTTTTTTTTATGAAGGTCCATGCTGGTTATTTGGGATGTGCCTGACGAGGCCCAGCAGGCAAAGGCCAGGTAACCAGGCACTCTCTCTAAACCCCTTAAAGACCAATCACCTGCAAAGTTAAAATTACCAATTACTGTTTGGCATGTAGTTGGCAAATGTTTGCAGACATTTTCCAGCCCATTCTCACTCCTGAGGCGTAATATATTGACGATTTGTCAAGTCCCGAGGCATTCCCGGGGAACGCGAAAGGTGACCTTCCACATTCTTATGCTATGCACCGGGTTAGGGATGAAATCCGGTAGAATAACGCTCCCGTGCTAATACACATTCCAGCCATGTATTCCCTAACCCTAACCATAACCTTATCCCTAACTTTAACCAGCACTTTAATGATGTTAGATAGTGTTTTCCAAAGCAATTTAAGTAAAAAAAACATTACATGCGTAGAACGGTTCTCATTTTTCCTAATTTTTCCGATCTCGTAACATAGGGACGTGTTGTCACCTGGCGCAAAATGTTGCGCTTTGGGAGTGAAAACGTGTTGCATATTCCATGCAAACTACAGGAAACTGTAGCAATATGCTAACGACTAATCGCATCACTTGCCAACAAATTTTCCCTAGCAATCTGAGATTGTCCATAATTTTTGCCTGGAAAAGGAAGGTGTGGGTAATTTTAGTTCTACATTTACAATAAAAGAATATGTGAAGCCCCAAACTTAAAATCAGAGACCTACACAACAAACATTCAAAAGTATAAACACTGGTGTAGAACCTTAGAATGGAAACAACATCAGAAAAGAAAAAAGCGCTGTGTCCATCAGGACCTCAAAGATCACAGCATACATGCACACAGTGCCTTTGAGGTCACAGCTCTCCATTCATCTACTGCTACTGAGCGTGCTCAAACTCAGGTGCAGATGTCACTAAATATAGATGCTGAAGAGGAAGGAAAAGGCCCTTCAGTGTGCATGTGTGTATGTCCGCTGGTTTTGTTATTATGAATTCACACCCATACACATGGCACATGCTCTAGATTTACTTGTCATCGCGTTCGACTGGTAAAAGGAACATTTTAAGATTAATCAGGGAATAACTTCATCATATGACTTCATATAAAACAAATCCATTTTTCAGTTTTCATAAAAATCAAACATGTTAATGTGAGATGTATGTTAATTCAATCTAGATTTGATTGGTTATAAACAAACAGAACAATACTGTATATCTGCTACTTGATTTCACTGGCAGATCAAACGTCACATGGTTTTCATCAGTTAGTACTTCACTGTGCATATTGTGTTGTATATCAAACAAGTAGTCAAATTTAATATATATTTTTTCTTTCGAAAAGCCTTAAACTGTACACTTATTTATAGCGGAAAAGGCACACATACAGACACACACAGACAAACAAATGCGCACATAGGGAAATTAAATTGTAGCCTTTAACTCAATTGAGCAGGTTTTCCTCCATCCTGCCTCATCTGCCCTAATGCATCAAAAGCATGTGTGTGTGTGTGTGTGTGTGTGTGTGTGTGGTTTATGTTAATAACTGTAAAGTGGAGGTGCTAATTCTCAACTCTGCCACTTCACACTCGGCTGCAAACCGCCCTAGTATGAGCTCGAGGCTGTCACTCGATGAGGCCAACAGGACTTAATAATCGACTACTAGCATAGGTGAGATCCTATACCTGTAAATTCTTTCCATAAAAATCATTAACAATCTGGAACAAAGGGAAGCCTTAGTGGAGTCCAACAGCCAGCTAGTCTACAACTACCATGACCAAAACATATGTAGGGACTTTTTGTTACTTCACTGCTACTGTATAAAATGAATTAGAGATGCAATTAAGGACTTTTTGAACAGCTTAATTTTTGTTTATTACCCTTTTTGCAATTTACTAAGCAGGAGTATATTTTGATAATAAATTGAGCAAAATGTATCTTATCCACAAAGCCCAAGATTGGTTATTTTATGCAGCTGTTGACTAAATTTGGGTCTTTTCTTTTTCTTTTTTCCCCAGGTAGAAACTTCAAACAATAGCCCTGGGTGTAAGGGGCAAAAGTGTGACTCAGCTGTATATTGCTGTGCAGCTTCTACTGTGTATGAGCATGTGTGAGAAAGTGTGAACTCCTAGTGATCCAGACTGGCCCAAAAATAAAGGTCCTTCAACAAGTCATGACTCCTTTCCACACCTGCCAGCTCTCTAAACACACAGAGACACACACACACAAACACACAGCCCCACTGGCTGTCAAGGTTGAAGTGAAATCACATGACTTTGGTGAACTCTTGGCTCTAAGCCGCTCCAGACACGCTGTACGCTGACACGCTGACATTCTCTCCTCCAACATGAAAACAACAATGGTAATGTAATAATATATGTCACTCTGATTTTAGGGTCTACATTTATGCAATTAACATGAATGAAATACTATGGGGCGACTGTGGCGCAGGAGTTTGGGAAGCGCATCTGTAACCGGAAGGTCGCCGGTTCGATCCCTGGACTCTCTGTCCTGGTCGTTGTGTCCTTGGGCAAGACACTTTACCCTACCGCCTACTGGTGTTGGCCAGAGGGGCCGATGGCGCGATATGGCAGCCTCGCCTCTATCAGTCTGCCCCAGGGCAGTTGTGGCTACAACTGTAGCTACCTCCACCAGTGTATGAATGTGAGAGTGAATGAATAGTGACATTGTAAAGCGCTTTGGGTGCCTTGAAAAGCGCTATATAAATCCAATCCATTATTATTATAATCCAGGGAGAAAACTGACAATAAAATCATCGTGTTGTACAATCATGCTGTATTTTAGTAAGTCAGGAGTGACTGGGGAGTGCCCAAGACTAAGACCAAGTATCCAAGTCTTTCAATGCCAAACTATCTGTGCAGCCAACTTGTTTACCAAACTAGAAACACCGAGCGAAGCATCATGCACTCCCATGGTAAAATGCCCTCTTTAACAGGAGGAAAAAACATTTACAGATTGCTACAGAAAATCTTTTCAGTTCATTTGAACTCAGCTGAGTAAAACCGTATTAGGCCTTTCTTATTGATCGGGCAAATATGGTCACTTCTGGTGTAAAAAGCAACATGTGATCAAAGCATAAAAATGGAATTCCTCAAACCAATCTCTAATATCGTGGGAGCTGTGTACAGCTTTTATGGAGTGTATAATTTTCAGTGTGGACAAAACTATTATAAAACATATTCAGCGATCAGGATTAAGCGCGGATGTGGTCTCAAAAAAGAAGAGAATCACAACTGCGAGAGAAAAACTCTGAGTGATAATGAGTGAGAGACAAAGCGAGAGCGAGAACAGGGAGCACATTGTGTTTTATCTATTCTCCGTGACAGAGAGCACACGGCCCCTGTGGACTGACACACTGCAGAACCTTCAGACACACACACACAAACACAGACACACTGCTAAACTTGTAAGAGCGCCTGTTGAACACACGCCTAACATAAACCCATGCAAGCTTGGTATAAGCTTGCTCTTCTGCTCTAAGAGCTCCAAAGGACTGTCTCAGATTTCAGTTTCATCCCGTTTCAGCTTGTTGGCCTGATGTGCCCCTTTCTCAAGGAAGTGATGATCATGCTTCAGTTCACCTCAGTGTAGCCACTTTGTCACTAGGTTAATTTATTTAATTTTTCATGTCTTTTTTTAAATTATGGCATTAATTCATTTTCGTGACCGAAAAAGGGACATTGTAACATTAGATATAATAATGCAAAAAGGGTTATGAAACTACCAGAATCATAAAAGCTGGTGAAAACAAATTTGGTCATAAAAACAGAAAGACAATAAATAAATATAAATATAAATAAATATAAACAAATAAAACAGTTTTTTTTAAGTAATGAAAAAATGTCAACAATGAAGTGATGCATGCGTATCACTGTTGTGCATGGGATGGCTGGAGGTAGACAAGCTGAGATTGCAAACATTGCCACATTTACAAGAAACATGCAGAAAACGAAATCCTTATCCAACAAATATCTGAAAATCTCTAATATGTTACAAAATTTACAAAACCTATAACCTTTCAAAAGGGTTTCATAACTTCATTCTCACTCAACCAGCAAATTAGGTCACATTGCAAAGATGCCCAGTGGTCTAATGGATAAGCTATCAGCTACTGAAGCTGGGTCCAAGTCCAATCTGGGTCATATATATAGAGTCATATATAGACAATCCCTATGGTTGCAAACACATCTCTGGGCCTATAGAAGTTGATAAGAAAGCATCCTTCTGGTCTGAACTCTTTCATTATAAGTATAAACTCATCACTTCAGTTATTCATTTGTTTTAATATTTTATTTATTTAAAGTGAGAGAAAGAAGCATTATCTGAGACACGCTCACTGGCTACCAACACATAAATCATGAGTTGGTAGCCAGCGAGTACGGCGACAGTCAGGTCCATCACTCACTCATCACATCTGATTTCTCAGACTTGACAAACCAGTTGGTGGTGTATTCAGCACAGACTTTTTGCACCATACGCTGAGCAGTGTGCATGATGTATAAATGCAATGAAAAAAAAAGTGTTTCTGTTTAGATCTGAAGGTCTATAGAGACTCTGTAACCCAGAGTAAAGGACGAAATGAAAATAATGTCTTTTGCTGTTGCAGTCAATTAATGACAAACAAATGGAGGCATTAAACCCAAGAAGTAAGATGAGCGCACATATGTTCTGGCTCCAGAGAATGACTTTAAACAGCTGGATTGTTTCTACTAATGCACTGGATTTACTTCAAACAAGCCAGAAATACGGCAAACATACAAATATACACACTTAAACACACAGGCCCTCTGTCGGTTCCCATTCATAACTGTCCTTGTCTTTAGCCACGTCTGTCTTTGCCTAATTTGTCCCTGTTGAATAAGTGATGCCGCAGCATTGTGAACTAAGCAGCTATGGTGACACACACAGACAGACACAGTTTCTCTGCCTCATATAAACTATTTCCACCAGAGTTATGCATTTAAAAGTGTTTACTTTATTAGTTGTCAGAGATTTATTTTTCAAATAAGACTTTTGTACTTCAGTTACTTAATAAGTAACTCAATAAGAGAAGATAAGAGAGTGTCGCTTTTTCCCAAAGTAACACTATGTTCACCAGAACATTAAATTCAGTGTCAGATTGTGGGTATTTTACATGATTTAATCTACTGCTGCAAACTGACACTAACAATACAGAGGATTCTCACACACAGCTACAGTCGTCTGATAATGTTTGATCCATTGCATATTGATCAGCCAGAAGCACCACAGAGGGGGACCTTGACCTTTCCTCGTTTTCCAAGCTGCATATCCTTAAATCCTTCACTCACTCCCCTCACACAAAGATTAGAGGAGAGGAGACAAGGCAACTTCCCTGGGCGCCTGCTTAGTGGCTGCCCACTGCTTCACTGAGCGAATGGGTCAAATGCAGAGAAAAAACAAGTAATTTCCCCACGGGGATCAATAAAGTATACATTATTATTATTATCTCCCTAAATGGGACTTCTAACCTCACTGTGACATTAGGCACAAATGCACCATACAATTTTTGCTGTAAATGGTAAACGGCCTGTATTTATATAGCACTTTACTAGTCCCTAAGGACCCCAAAGCGCTTTACATATCCAGTCATCCACCCATTCACACACACTGGTGATGGCAAGCTACATTGTAGCCACAGCCACCCTGGGGCACACTGACAGAGGCAAGGCTGCCGGACACTGTCGCCACCGGGCCCTCTGACCACCACCAGTAGGCTACGGGTGAAGTGTCTTGCCCAAGGACACAACGACCGAGACTGTCCGAGCCGGGGCTCAAACCGGCAACCTTCCGATTACAAGGCGAACTCCCAACTCTTGAGCCACGATCACCCCGCAATTAATGCTCATGATATGTTTTGCGGAATACTTTTAATTAATTTACAATATGGTAAAATATGACAAGATAACTATTATATAGCTACGAGTTCTCCTCTGGTTGTGGTTTGCATATTCCACAACTGTGTCATCCCTCTTTAACATGTTGAAGACAAAAACAGCACCTCTGCCCCTCCACCAAGCCTCCTTTCCTCTGTCCTCTCCACTCCAGATGTATTTTAGGAGTTAAGACCTCTTTCAATATGGCGTGCTGACACTGATTTCCAAGTCAGAGGCAGGGGTACAAAGCACAGAGGACACAGTTAGGAACAAATTAGAGAAATGAGAAAACCCTTTTTCTCCTACTTCATGCAAAACTACAAGCCTGCTTCAGTGTTTCGGGAATTTAGAAGCTGTTCGGGAAAAGAAAGGAGACCAACCAAAACAAAGACATTGATGCAGCTCATCAGGTTTGTAAGATGAACACAACGGGGGAAAGATAAGACAGAGATGTTGTAGTTCGAGGAGTTTTAAGAGCTGTAGTTAAGCTCACAAGGGATTTCTCCCCAAAACTGTAAAAACCTTCACTATGGGAAGCTTTTAAGAGGAGAGTTGCCCCATTTATTGTCATTAATGATCCAGCATTAGCTGTATGTAACAAGAAACCGGAATAACTGCAGAATAACTAAATTATCCTGGTTAGTCCAATCAATATTTGTGGACATGGATGTACTTGTCTCAGTAATGCAGAACAGCCAATTAGTCGATCCACATACTCACTGGCAAAGAGAGAGTCGGAGCAAGCGCCATACTTTAGAACATCCTCTCACATCCTCACAACAACCTGCCACCGTCTGAAGTACGTTTCCTTCCCCAATACAAAAACTTTGCCTAATTGCACCATAAATGAGCTTTTCTATTCTTATCGATCACTAAAGCATTTTACTTGATAAGTTACGCTTACACAGGCATGGGTACAGGGCTCGGTCTAAATGATGCGTGGTGACTTTTGAGGGACTTTAGTGACCTACTTCTATTTCCTAAATAAAACACAACCACATGATGTGCAGGACTGTGTCACAGCTTATGATGACCCATTGTCAAGGCGTTTCCTTGCTGAAAATAGGTCTTTGGTATAAATGAATAAATGAACCTGGACTTTAAAATATTCTAATCAGTGTGCTGGTGACTTTCATTTGGAGTAAGTCCAAAAGTGTCGAGTCTTGACTGAAAATAAGGGGAAAATAGTGATGGGGAATGGCAAAGCTTGAACCATGGATGACATGGTCAGCATAACCTGTGCTCAAACCTTTATCTTGACATTAAATGTTCTTTTTGATCTCATTTCATTTTTTTAAACCACAAAGAAAAACGTAAACATATGCAAAATAGCAGATGAACGAATGAGATGGCATTGAGGCAAAATTATAAATGTACACACTGTGATAACCAAAGTAGGTCAAAAATGTCTATCATCTAAAAATATAGCACATTTGGCACACTGGATAAATATATAGCAAAGCATATCTGCAGTTTTTGTATTGAATTCTCCTTTTCCATGCTAGCTAAATTACTCACATGTTGCTCAAATTTACAACAAAATCTTGAATAATCATGCCTCATAGTGCTGTATCACCCCAACAGAGCACTTTGCTGTCAGACTGCTGGCTTGCATGTGGCTCCTGGAGTATTTAAAAGTAAAACGGGAGGCAGAGCCTCCAGCTTTCAGGCCTCTCTGTCACGATCCTGGGTCTTAGGACCCAGTGTTTTGAGTTTTAGTTCATTTTGATGTTTATAGTATGTTAAGCTCATCAGGTCTCCTATGTTCATTTGCTTATTAGTTCCCTCTTGTGTTTTCAACCCCTGTGAAGTCTCCCTTGCCCTTCGTGTGTTTCATGTCTGTTGTCTTATGTTGTCATGTCTGCCTCTCATGTTTCCTGTTTCATTTTGGAGAGATCTCGTGTTTTTATATTATGGATTATGTTTTGAGTCCTTTGTGGTACTGTTTCGTGTTTCCCTAGATCTGTTATGGTTATCTTAGGTTTTGCTCTTTGGCTTTGTCATATGGCTTCCCTGTGTTCCATGTTATGTCTCCCCTGTTGCTGTTAAGTTTGCATGTTTAGAATTCAGTCAGTGTGTTTCCTGTTTTACTTTGTAGGTCCATGCCTCATGTGAGTGTTTCTAGTTTTGCGTCTCTGTCTCGTCCAGCCTGATTGCTCCCCTTCTGTGTCTCATTCCCTCGTTATCCCTCTGTGTATTTAAGCCTTGTGTTTCTCTTTGTCAGTGTCGTAGTCTCCATCATAGCTGTGTGATTTTTCCCTGTGGCTCCCTGTGCTTTAGTTTTCCCAGTTTAGTTTATTTTGTATTGTTTTTCGTGTCCCACTCCACGCCAGCAATAAAGCTGTGTTTTTTGAGTTTACCTTTTGTCTCTGTGAGTTTGCGTTTGGGTCCTCTCCTGCCTGCCACACAGCCGAAACATGACACTCTCATCTGCAGAGCCAGGTCCCACTTTGGATTCATAACACAGAGACACTCTCTACTTTTAAGATTAGGGTTAAAACTTTCCTTTTCATAAAGCATATAGGTGTAATGTTTATTTAACCCTTGTGTGGTGTTCGTATTTTTGTTACTCAGCCAGTGTTCATGGGTCTGGTGGACCCGCTAGAGTTTTGGCTTTCCAAATTAACACTATCAAACAATTTTATGTTAAATTACTCAACAGGAGGTCCGGTAATGGCGGCTGGCTGAAAGGACGTGCCCACTTCTGCTCCGCTATCTTTCTGTAAAATCCTGAATAATACTCGTTTGTTAGACATTGAACGACACCTAGGACAGCTGTGATGCCTCTCTCGCAAAGGAAACCCGGGAAAAACATTGGTAGACCGACTCAATCGAAATTATCTGACTTCACTTCTAAGTTGAACTCTGAGGCTAGCTGTGAAGCTAGCGTTAGCCGTGAAGATAGCGAGACTAATATTAACGCTAGCCAGGCGGTGGAGGAGGGAAATGATGAGCCGACTGAGAGAGAAAAGACGGCCGAAGGCTCAGACGTAATACTGGCGGCTATTGCAAGCTTGAAATCCGATTTTTCCTCCAAACTTGATGGTATTTTTTCAGCAATAGAGACCGTGAGGAAGGATGTTAATGAGTGTGCCAAGCGGGTCAACGAGGCGGAGGCCCGGATATCTGCAGCAGAAGATAGCATTACCACCTTGGAAGCAAAGGTACGGACTCTTGAAAATAACAACAAAAACCTCGAGGACAAAGTGCTGGATCTGGAGACCAGATCGCGACAATCTAACTTGAGACTTGTTAACCTGCCCGAGGACGCAGAAGGAGAAGACGCGTGCGCTTTCTTGGAAAACTGGCTACCGGAGGCTCTGAACTTGGCGCCGCTATGAACCACTCTGACGCTGGAGAGAGCGCATCGGGTCGGCCAGAAGAATATGTCAAATACCGCTGCACCAAGGACTATGATCATGAAGTTTCTAAATTACAAGGATAAAATGACCGTGATAAGAGCTGCCAGGGCAAAGGGACAGATTCTTTTCAAGAATCGCCCGGTGAGATTTTATGAGGACCTAGCGACCGGAGTGCACAAAAAACAGAAAGAGTTTGACGCGGTGAGACAACAGCTTCGCTCCATGGGTATCCGGTACGGCATGATTCCTCCTGCGCGACTGATAGTGACACACAACGGACAGTCCCGCATCTTTAACCTGCCAGGTGAAGCGGAGAACTTTGTGAAGGCTCTGAGGTCAGAAGGTGGACCGGGGTGAGATGATGTAATCATGGTCATACTACAGTGTGTTGGCATGGAGGGGTGATTACTGAGCTTTAAGTTTAAAAAGAAGTGAGAGGGAGAGAGAGAAAGGCCAGTTTGTTATATTTATTTGTTTATTGGTCCAGAGGCTCACAGCCACTATTAGTACCCTGATTTTCTTATCGTATTCAATAACGAGTTTTTTGTTTGCATAGCGGGGTGGGGTAAGGGAAAAGTGTTCAGGCACAGTCGGTTGATCCTCACTTTTGGGTGGAACAACCTTTAGCTGTTAGACAGGTGCCAATATGTATAGGGGGAGGGAAATGGGTGCCCAAGTTCAAGTTAAAGGGGCATATTCAGTATTCATTGTTATGGATGTAGTTTTTGACATTCAGGTATTATTTGTTTCTCTGTCCTTTAATATTTCAAATGTGTTGGGAAGCTCATTCAGTGTTATATGTTATGTCTGGTGGGATAAGAATTAAAATTTCTTCTTGGAACTGCAGAGGACTACAAAAACTGGAGAAGGTAAAACAAGTAATGTCTAGGCTGAACTCTATGCACTCTGATATCATGCTGCTACAGGAAACGCACCTGTTGTCTAGTCAAGAGGCGAAGATTAGGAGGAGGTGGCAAGGCAGTATATATTCTGCGCCCTTCACTTCTCAGGCAAGAGGTGTTATGATCTTGATCCACAAATCTATACCATTTCAGGTGACAAGGGTTATTAAAGACAAGGCTGGGAGATATGTTATTTTACAGGGCACACTTATTACGGAAAAAATAATCCTGATAAATATCTATGCTCCAAACACTGACGACCCAAAGTTTTTTCATAATCTTTTTCTTACAGTATCGTGTCTGTCTGGTAGCCTTATTATAGCAGGGGATTTTAATTGTACGTTGAACCCAGAATTGGATAGGAGCTCAGGTATTGATCTCTCTCATCCTAAAAGTAGGCAAACTATTCAACATTTTATGAAAGAACTTGATCTGAGGGATATTTGGAGGGATATGAACCCTAAGGTCTTAAAATACTCCTGCTATTCACATACACATAAATCATACTCGCGTATTGATTACTTTTTAGTTTCTGCCAATTTGAGTTATAAAATAAAGGACTGTCACTATGATAATATTTTAATATCTGACCATTCGCCAAACTCGTTAATATATGAAGATTTGAGACTGAAGAGAGATCCCCCTAGGTGGAGATTTAAACAAAAGTGGCTCCTAGACTCAGAATTTATATCTTTCATAGATAACCAAATAAACATTTTTTTGATACTAATAGGGATGAAACATCACCCTGCTCAAGATGGGAAGCTTTTAAGGCCTACATAAGGGGTCAGATTATTAGCTTCACAAGTTATAGAGCAAAGCAAACTTATCAGAAAACAAAAAAGTTGGAGGCAGAGATTGAGATACTTGAGGGAGAATATTTTCAAAGTTTTTGTCCAAGAGTCCATCAAAAGCTTCTGTTACTAAGAACACAGTATAATGAACTTTCTGCTTCTAAGGCAGCCTCACATCTTTTGCGTCTTAAACAGACATTCTATGATCAAGGGGAAAAGCCCGGGAAATTATTAGCCTGGCGCCTCCGTCAATTACAGAATGAGAAAAACATTGCCTCAGTTGAAAACAGTGATGGACAGGTTATTGTTGACCCTCTAGGAATTAATGAAACTTTTAAGGTTTTTTTTGAAAAATTATATAACTCAGACATAACACACATGGGACAAGAGCAAGATCTCTTCTTAGATACCCTTCAGTTGCCCAGCATTTCAGGACTAATGAGCGCAGATCTTGATACACCTATAACAAAGGAGGAGATATCTATAGCAATAGACCATTTGAAAACAGGTAAAGCCCCAGGCCCAGATGGGCTGCCGACAGAAATTTATAGGGTATTTAAAACTAAACTGCTGTCCCCTCTTTTTGACATGTTTTCGGATTCATTTGAAAAGGGAATCCTTCCGGTCTCATTAAGAGGAGCCCTGATAACTTTATTGCCCAAACCTGGTAAACCGTGCAATAAATGTGGTAACCTAAGACCAATAAGTCTTCTTAATGTGGATCTAAAGATACTTTGCAAAATTATGGCTCGAAGACTGGAGAGATTTTTACCTGATCTAATTACCTGTGATCAGAATGGGTTTATTGCGGGTAGACAGGGATTTCATAATGTGAGAAGAGTGTTGGATATTCTTCATAGTCAGGAGGGAAAACCGGACACTGCTCTACTATCATTAGATGCCGAAAAGGCCTTTGATAGAGTTGAGTGGCCCTATTTATTTGAAATATTAAAAAGATTTGGCTGTGGGGATAATTTCTGTCGGTGGATTAGACTTTTATATAATGAGCCATATGCTGAAATACTGACAAATGGAATTATATCTAAACCGTTTGAAATTAAACGGGGCTGTAGGCAAGGGTGCCCTTTGTCCCCTTTATTGTTTATTTTAGCAATCGAACCGTTTGCCATTGCGGTGCGGTCCCATAAGAGCATAACTGGTCTATCAGTAAACCAACAGGAACACAGAATTGCTTTATTTGCAGATGATGTTATTCTTTTCTTGGAAAAGCTGAAGGAGTCTATCCCAGCCTTGTTGGATCTACTACACATATTTGGACGGATATCAGGATATAAAGTGAACAAAGAAAAATCTTCATTAATGATACTTAACTCAGAAGAGAGAGAGGGTGCTGGAAATTCTTTCCAATTCAAAATGGTAGACTGTTTTACCTATCTGGGGATTAAGATAGTGCCATGTTTGAGAGACATTGTTGGAGCTAACTACACCCCTATGGTAGACTCAATCACCTCATCCCTAGATAGATGGAAGCCCTTGCCCTTGGCACTTATAGCGAGAATTAATGTTCTTAAATTAAACATAATGCCCAAACTTTTGTACCTGTTCCAGAACATCCCATTGTCACCCCCTGCTAACTTATTTTCACACCTGAAGACAATTTTTGTACGTTTTTTGTGGAATGATAGACGACCAAGGCTCCGTTTATCACTCTTGTACTTACCGTATGAAAGAGGAGGCCTCAAATGTCCCAATCCACTTTGGTACTATTGGGCAGCCCAATTGAGGACTATGATGTATTATTTTACAGATAAATCCCCCCCGCCTTGGACAAATATGGAAAACAGTTCAGTACCTCTTCCCCTTCCCCAGTACCTATACTCAGCAAAAGTCAAAATGTTGAAAAAAAAGACAAAAAATCCTATAGTCAGAAATATGATTATGATCTGGTATCAGGTTAAAAAATACCTGGGTGAACCCACCTCTTTCGCACGCTTTAGCCCAATATGGGGTAATCAATTTTTCCCTCCAGGCAGAGCAGACCCTGGTTTTAGGAAGTGGGCTGACAAAGGCTTAAAGACAATAGGGGATCTCGTGGGATCAGAGGGTGAGATTTTGATGTCATTTGAGGAGTTGATTTCCAAGTATGATATCCCATGCAAACATCGATTTAAATATCTACAAGTGAGAAACTTTATTAGATCATCTCAAAATCAGTGTTTGTCAATCCCTCCGTTTTCCACTTTGGAAACAGAAATGAAAAGAGATTGCTTTGGAAAGGGAATAATCTCCAAATTATATAATATGTTAGTAGAGGGTTCCCCTGAATCTTCTTTAGGAAAACTTAATGCCTGGAGGGAAGATTTACAGGAGGACTTATCCTCCGAAGACTGGGAGGAGGCATGTGCTGAAGCACAAACACAAACTACCAATACTCGTCTCAAAGTATTGCAATATAATTGGCTAATGAGGACGTATGTGACTCCAGAAAAGCTTAATAAGTATAATGGTGATATCCCAGACTTGTGTTTCAGGTGTGGAGAGGAGAAAGGGACGTTTTTCCACTGTGTCTGGGAATGCAATAAAGTACAACGGTTTTGGAAAGAGATTAAACAAGCTCTGGATATTATATTGGGTACACAACTAGCTCTTGACCCTAAACTTTTTATTTTAGGGTTATATCCTGATGGACATCTTATGTCTAGAAAGGTAATTACCGCCCTGGACTTATGTCTACTGCTGGCAAAAAGAGTCATAGCACTCTCATGGAGGAAGACCAGTAAACCAAAATACATTAACTGGATTAAGGAATTGTCCACAACTTTACCTATGGAAAAAATTACTTACATTATCAAGGGGAAACTACCACTTTTTCAAAACATCTGGGGTCCCTTTATGCAATATATGGGAAATATGGATCTTGGCAGTATGGTGGATGGGGCAGATGGGGTGTAAATGTTGGTGGTCCTCTGCAGTTTCCTAAATTAATCTCTTTTATACTTGATCTTTAATGCTGTGTGAATTGTACATTTGAGTTTGTAACTTTGAACCATGCACAATAGTGTAACCGAGTTGATGTTGAGCAACCCTTGGAAATAGAGAAGCTTATTATTATTATTATTATATATATGTGTATATATATGTATATATATATATATATATATGTGTGTATATATATATATATATATATTATTATTATTATTTTTTTTTTTTTTTTTTTTTTTGGGGGGGGGGGTTGTGTTTTCCTTTTCCTTTGTTTGACTAAGTTATTATTTACAGGTGATATAGTTTGTACTTCCACTTAACTGTTGCTCTCTAACATCTTATAAGTGTCTGATTTGCAAGGGAGGGCGATTGACTGTTATACAATAATTTAGCTGCCCTGGATGTTTCCTTTGCTGTGGAAGTACTCCAATTTCTGTATGTAATTTTGAAACGCAATAAAGATATTGTTGGAAAAAAAATTACTCAACAGATGTTTACTTCATCCCAATTACAAGACATATGAACAGCAAACATGGTTAATTTTTTCCCTTTACCTTTGTTAGATCACATTTATGAATTAATGTGCTTCTCGTTTTTCTTTTATATAAAATGTTATAAATAAATCAGTTATAATCAAGTGGAGTGAGTGGAAAGACACAACACATTTACACGTGAAAAAATAATTAATTGTTTAATTTTTCTTTTGAAAAAAACTGAACACGGGTCTCACAGACCCGAACACCATACAAGGGTTAAGTCATCTATACTTATACATCAATACTTGTTATTAATCTCTGGCTTTCCTTCACTTTGTGTCCTTTGTCCTGTCTAACTCCCCTCACCTACCGCTGTTTACGGCAGATGCCGCAGCCCCTCCCTAAACCTAGTTCTGCTGGAGATTTCTTCCTGATAAAACTGAACTTAATTAAATAGAAT
Organism: Aulonocara stuartgranti; assembly: GCF_965226115.1. NCBI lineage: Eukaryota > Metazoa > Chordata > Actinopteri > Cichliformes > Cichlidae > Aulonocara > Aulonocara stuartgranti. Next base: position 30,194,801 of record NC_138949.1, read on the forward strand.
TTTCACCTCAGCCACCACATTGTGCACATTACATGCTGTGGACTGATTTATAGCGTAAATTACTTGATTGTGCAAATATAGTCTGTAAGGCATACTTCCTCTGATTGGTTAACTGAGGTCCTTTAGTTTGTCACTTTTATCTGGCTTTAAACAAACACTGTACCAACCAGGTAAATTTAGTGAGCGCGCGCGCGCGCGCGCACACACACACACACACAAAAACACACACACACCTCCACAAATATATCAGCAACTGCTGGACTGACAGTGCAGAATTTTAATATACTGCATGTTAGTTTGTATGTTTCACAGCCATAAACTAGTCTTTGCAGCATAAGACTTTAAAGCATTAAGTTAGAAAAAATGGCACACTGAACCTCAACTTCCACAACCAAATCACTCTCAGTGTGCCTATGCAGATCCCTTAGAGGCCCTCTCTGACAATATCTGTATGTACCATTTGAACGCAAGTGCATCTGTGCAAAAAGCAGCAGTTGTGGTTTCTCACAGATGGAGATAGAAATCATTGCCTGGAATAACGGAAGAGAGAAAAACAGAGATTGAGGAGAAACATGTGCATTAACCTCCAACTGACTCGAGGCAGGGTGGATGACGCTCTAAGGGAGCAGGAAGAGAAGTGGGGAAAGAGACAGACAATACTGGAAGGAGATTCAGAGACAACTATACTCACAGTTACCACTGACTGCCACACAGCGCCTCAGTGTCCAAACCAAATGTTAACACATGTATCTGAAGACATTTACTTAACAGAGATAATAAATGCCGGTGCAGACATCAAAGGAAAATAAAATACTGTACATAAAATCTAATACTCATAACTAGAGCTGGGCAGCATCTCCAAACATTTGTATCACGATATCTTCTGAATTTTTGAGTTTGCATTGACTTCTTCTTTTCTTTGGAGTTTATAAAAACTCTTGTGTCCTCATAAAACAACAAAGAAGACATGAAAACAATAAAACACAGCTAAAACAATACACGCTCCACTCTCAGGCTCTGTCAACAACAATTAAATATTTGGCACAGGGCTTCAGAGCCAGTCTTTAAAAGACTTGTTATGATTTTGACTTAGCAGTAATGTCTGCTGCCACTGTTTTTAAAACAAGTCAACATCTGGCTCATTACCTTTAGTATTTCCAACACACAGCTGTTACATGTAGACTTGAAACAAACTCCATTTGGGATAATTCTTCCAAACTCGGGGGCACCAGTTACTCTGTCGTTGGGTTAAAACATTATCTTTGCCTCACCTGGTTCCTGAGTTGCCTCAGTGAAGTCCATCACACAAGAAGCACAATGACAAACAGGCGCAGTGAAGCAAACTAAGCAAAATGATTCTCATATTCAAAAAATAACAATATTTTCTAAAAAAAAAGGAAGACACAACTGGTTACATCGTTAAAAAACAGTCTGCAGGATTCCTTCTCTCCTATTTTAACATCCGGTAGCTAGCATTACTAGCATTTCCTTCACCTTTGTAAGTTTATAAATGTGACATTAATAATGTTAAAAATAATTTTCTTGGTTTTAAAGTAGTGAGCCAAGAAAATTAGTTCTTAGTTGTAGTAATACAGGCCTCTTCTCTAATGGCTGCTAATATATCATTTTTAGGCAACTACAAAGTCCACAATAAATTAATAGTGTGAATGAAATTCAGATCAGTACGCCACATGTAGAACTATACAACCCGGCAATATTGGTCACTTCTACTTAAACACCAGGGTTTTTATAGTTAACCAAAACGAATCTAAAAACTAAAACTAGATGTGAAAGGACCTTATTGTAGCTGGAATTTTCGCCTCATTCACGCAGCTCCTGAAGCAGTTTAATATTCCTCGGCGGCATTTTTTCTGCTATTTAAAATTTCGTTCATTTCTGGAATTACCTGAGGAAACTTCTTTGGATAAAATTATTAATAAAAACATTCATAAGAGAGGGGCGATTAAAGAAATCTATACTATATTATTAGATCTACAGTCTCCTTCTCTCTCCATCCTTGAGGCACAGGGGAAGAAAGACCTTGGGATGGATATAACAGATGAACTCTGGCAATCTTTTCTCCACAGGGTACACTCCTCTTCTATATGTGCCAGGCATGGGCTCCTCCGATTCAAGGTCCTACACCGATTACCTATCTCCAAGGAAAACATAGCCAAGTTCTATCTGGGAGCTGACCCCCTGTGTAACAGATGTAAAGCAGAAACAGGGTCACTCCTTCATACTTTTTGGACGTGCCCCAATCTTCATAACTATTGGGTGTCTATATCTAATACCCTTTCAGAGATATATAACATTACAGTTTTTACCGAATGCCTAAACACTAACTGTGATTCCTGTAGCACAATTTCTAAAACTAGTCAGACGTATAGCAAAACCACTCACTGAGTGTGCAAAACTAAAAGCACAAAAACTGCTTTGCACTCAGTTTGCAATTTTGTAACACACACTTTGCAAGACTGTAGGCACAATTCACTGCACAACACTCAATTTCCAAATTTCCAACACACTCCTAGCAAAAGTATACACATGTATGGCTATCATTAACACTAATTTGCCAACTGTCTGGCACACTTTCACATGTGAAAACTTTCTTAGATAATTCGTTCACTTTGCAATCAGCCTAAGCACTATAATACATGTAAGCTGTGTGTGCGGAGTACAATGGAGGGAGCAAAAAGAGTGAGAAGTAGAGGAGGCCGAGGAAGAGGACGTGGAGGTGAAGAAGTAGGATGAAGAGGACGACAAGGACAAGGAGGAGCAAGAGGAAGACGAGGAGGGGGCAGAGGAAGTATGTTCACTGCAGACCACGTAACCCATATAGTCATTATGGCGATTGCAAATAATCCTATACTTGGAAATAAACACTTGTGTTTGTTTTGATGTGTTTGACTAAACACCAGTACTTGAAGTTTGGATCCCTCCATGCTTATGGATCTATGACAGAAGTATGAGCTCAAACTGACATAGCCTACCTTGTGCACAGGGAAGGCAAACGCCAGATGTGTTTTGTATTCATACCATCGGTGTGCAGTTGGCGCATTGTGTGCTTAGTAGATGATGGCTTGTGTGTACTGTTTGATACGGAAACACCATTTTTACAAAGGTGTGAAGAGTTAATCTAGCTGTGTTTGCTTTTGCAAGAGAACTAAAATGTTTGGATAATTGGGTGACAGGTTGTTTTATTTGTGTGTAGAGTTTTGCTAAATTAGCCAATAGTTACATAACATGTGCTTAAGCAATCAGAAAAAACTGTAAATTTGATCCTTCTGCTCTTAGGCTGTCTTTGGAGTGATACCTCAAAGTCACTCTCTCAAAATACTTTTCGAATTCTATTGTCTTTGCTTCACTTTTAAGATGGAAGCAGGAAGCTCCTCCCACACATGAACAGTGGCTTGCAGACCTCATGAGGTTTTTTCAACCACCAAATTTCTTAAGGCATGGCAGCCATTTCTATTTAAAACATTTAAAATGATCACCTTATCATGACCTGATACCAAATCTCTACATCACTATCGTAGTTAACTGTACACTGAATGTCCCTTATACATTTTATTTTTATATTTGAGTTTTGTTTGGGGGTTTGTTTGTTTGTATTTCTTCTCGCTTTCTGTTATCTTTTGGGGTATTGTACATATTGAACAACAAAGTACTGTATATTCAAAGTTCTCCCAGTAACATGCGGTTGTAACTGAAAATTTAATTATTAAAAAGAAAACTAGATGTGAAAGAAAAATGTTTCAATTAATTAAAATCAAAATAGAAACTAGACTTTAAAAAAGCCAAAATAACTGAAATGGTTTTGGGAACCTGGAAATCTGAGTAAAATAAAATAATAAGAGAGAGGTAATATCCTTAATTTTAGTGCTTCTTAAGCTGGTAAAATTTGTTATCATAACTTACCTGATGATGCTCTGTTGGACATGTTTATTGAGACTTTAGATGTCTATAAGACTGTACCTATAAGTCAACAAAAATATAAATATGATATAACTCAGACAAACACTGAACATAATTTAGTAAAAAATGTCCCTTGAAAGAGATCCTTCACACTTAATGTACATTGTGCATTAATACTAGTTTAGCATACCATTGTGTTTAGCAGCAACAACCTAAAAAAAAGATTTTGAACGAAACTCTTTCAATGCAGTTTAATTAATTAAATTCAGACACTTTCTCTTGAAGAAAAAAAAACTCATCCACTGCCCGAAGCCCTTACTGTGCGTTCTGTGTTAACAGACACGTTATCTGCAGAATATGTTGCATGTATCCTTATGACTTTGTGCCTTGAGGGGAAACTGACTGTGGGAGGAGCAACAAGAAAATTAATATTACAGAGCTGAAAAACACAACTACACTGCACAAGTTCATCTTCTCGATAATACTCGTGTTTATTGCTCTCTCACTCTCAGCATGAGTGGAGGAGAGAGGAAGAGACCGCCCACACACCCATCTGCTTCTACTACTACTGCACACACACACCCACACACGCAAAAACACATACATACATCTACATTCAAAAAATCACGCGAAAAAGACACAAATTATGCATTAGTATTAGCAATTACACCACAGCTTTCCAACTTAGATCCATTGTGCCACAAATGTCTGCAAGAAAGTGTTTTGTATGCACCAGCCTATATTACGGTCTTGGTGTTCTTCCAGGTCTCTTGTACTGTGTGATCTATTTGAACATGTTGTCATGTTGCTAAAAAAAAAGGTTGTCTCTGGGTTATCTTGCACACACTTCACACAAACACACACACACACATATTCACAGTACACACATAGTATATCATACTGTCCTCGCCCGCCAACGCTAATTCAAAACATACCTGAAGCATTAGTCGACCATTAGCTCCACTTAAAGATTTATATTAGAGCTGTTTGGCCTTTATAAACAGCAGGCTGCAGAACACAGCCCTGTACTGAAGGCCTCGAACACACCACATGACAAACATCTTAACTTGTAAATTTACAAGTTGAAAAAAAACCCCGAATTACTCAAGATGTCTGCATCTGCTCTGGATGAAGAAACTACTATGAGAAATACCCAGAAACATGTGACTTAAGATTTATCTCTGTTTGATCAACAGAAGATGAATGTTAGACATTTTCAACCACATAAAACAGCAGTTTGTCAAAAGTCTAGACCCATGCTGACACCATATGAAAATAGGTAACAGGGTATCTATTCTATGTCAGAGTGAACACTGTGGTTATTTTAAAATTAATAGTTTATTTAGTGGGCAGCACGGTGGCACGGTGGTTAGCATTGTTGCTGCACAGCAAGAAGGTTCAATTCCACCATCAGGCCGGGGTCTTTCTGTGTGGAGTTTGCATGTTCTCCCCGTGTCTGCGTGGGCTCCCTCCGGGTACTCCGGCTTCCCCCCACCGTCCAAAGACATGCAGCTTGTGGGGATAGGTTAATTGGATAATCCAAATTGCCACTAGGTGTGAATGTGAGTATGAATGGTTGTCTGTCCCTGTGTGTTAGCCCTGCGACAGACTGGCGACCTGTCCAGGGTGTACCCCGCCTCTCGCCCCATGACAGCTGGGATTGGCTCCTGCGACCCTGAAAAGGATAAGCGGTAGCGAATGGATGGATGGATAGTTTATTTAGATGCCTCTCCTGTTGCACAGAAACAAAAAAGAAGCTAAAATTCAGTTCAGTTCTATTCTATTTATGTAGTGCCATTTCACAAAACCAGTCACTTCAAGGTGATTTATATTGTAAGGTCAACACCCTACTAGACAAAAAACTCCAAGAATCAGATGAGCCACTATAAACAAGCACTCCATCACAGTGGGGGAGGGGGGGGGGGGGGGGCTTTGCTTTTAACACAAAGGGAGTACACACTAGCTTTGGTGGAATCGTAACTGGAAATGGGATACTGGCATACCTTTTATCTGCATCTAATGTAAATCAAACCACAGTTTACACAATAAACATGATGTACTGAAGAAGTCTCGCAAGTAATGACCGAGACCATAATTTCACCACAAATGAGTTTACCAAAGTCATAACTGTAGTAAGCACTAGGGGAGTTTTGTCATGTATATATATCATCTATATATATACAATATATAGGTTGTATATATACAATACAGTCTATGCTGGCCGTCAGAGAGATGGTTTAAGAAGCTTCACTAGTGGCTCCACTTTTCATTTTCACAGGCAATGTCCATCTTTTATGTACTTATATACTGTAATATCAAGTAACAGGTTGATATTATCTGTCGATACTAACTACTTGCCGATCTGACAGTATGGCCATTTGTGATGGCCTACAAATGAAAAATTAAAGACAGGAGAAAGATATTGATATTGTATAGTTAGTCCACCAGACAACATTGAGCAACTTCCCAGCTGATCCGAGCAGAGTCGGGCAGAGCATAAATAAGTAAATAAATAACTATACATAACACACGTTAGGAAAATCTGTTTAAGACTCAAAAAATATTGGTCGATATATCAGATTTTTAAATGACCAAACATTGGTTTCGGTATCATTCTAATGGCGCCTATGCTTTCAGGTAGAGGGATTCATTTTGCTGGATTCAAAAAATGTTGTTGCAAGTTTATAATATATAAGTTAATAAGTTGCTAAACCTTAGGTTTGGCGAAACATCAAGACAAAGGTGTAGTAAATATACTCTTTTTATTTTTCATTTTGCTTTATTTTGTTTTTACAATATCCGCAAATGACTAAGGGGGCAACTGACGAAGAAGTTTGGATACCTCCAAGAATTTGTGGTCTATCTCTGACTACGAGGTTGATTCAAAGATTCAATTATTAATGTCACATGTTGTCAACTGAAGCTTAATGAGCTTCATCTTAACCTAATCACACTGAGATGCATTCCTCTGGCGTAGGGGAGAGAGAAAACTGTCCCAAAGCCTTTACGGTATCACATGAGCTTTAGTCAAGCTGAAGTCATGTGGCTTCATGTATCCTCAAAGAGACCTACAGCTACAAACTCACTGACACTTGTACAGGAACACAGCACAGATAAACACAGAGATACAATCATCTAGGGGAAGTTTCATGAAGGCAAAAACTAATGAGAAGAATCATCTTGCACTTTTACTAAGAATGTCACCTAGATGAAAATTTGCAGTAATTTTCCAGTTATATACTGCATTGTGCATATGTAGGTACATTCCTGTATGGCTGCTTGTGCTTCGAAAGCATGTTAACATTTCCGAAGCTTTTATTGAATCTAGCAAGACACATGATTTATTATTCCCCAGGACATCACGTTGCCTTACTTAAGAAGTCGACCGCTTTGGAAGCCAACTATTTTTAATTTAGGAGACTCAGCTCTAGCCATGATTCACAGCTCAACAACTGTTGTCATATTTTGATTAAACTGATAGTTATATCTAGTTGGTACACCACACTGTAAAAAAAAAAAAAGTAATATATAAGTATTTTACTGTGTATTTTACAGTTTTGTACAGTTTTTCTAGAATATCATTAAATTTACATAAATAGGCTGTGATTTTACATTTCAAATGTAAAACAACATAAAATCACTGTAAATGTAATAAAACAGAATTTTCTTGTTTTTTAAATATATTTGTCTGTACATATGCATATTTAGATTGTTAAAATACATTCACAAATGTATCATAATTTCACAAATATTTGTCCGTTATTTGACAGATTGAACTGTTAAATTCAAATGTAATGCTATGGAAAAATATATAAAATGATTCTTATAAACTTTTTTTTTACATCAAATAATGTTATTTAGGGCGATCGTGGCTCAAGCGTTGGCAGTTCGTCTTGTAATCGGAAGGTTGCCAGTTCGAGCCCCGGCTCGGACAGTTTCAGTTCCTTGGGCAAGACGCTTCACCTACCGCCTACTGGTGATGGCCAGGGGGGCCCATGGCGCGATATGGCATCCTCGCTTCTGTCAGTCTGGCTCAGGGCAGCTGTGGCTACAACTGTAGCTTGCCTCCACCAACAAGTGAATGAATAGTGGATTTGTAAAGCGCTTTGAGGGTCTCGAAAAGCGCTATATAAATGCAATCCATTATTATTATCATTTAAACCAACTGTTAACTGCATATTTCTGTACATTTAAGTATTATTATTCATATTGCCGGATTCATTGACCTTGTTTATAGGTAATTTCATTGTTTAATCACATTAAAATGAAAATAACCGTATTTTTATGAGAAAGTTATTTTCTGTTATTTTACGGTATTATTTTGGCGCCCCAGCTGCCGGAACATTACTGTTTTTTTAGGATTTTTCTTTTTTACAGTGCATCTCTACCTGACTGATCTGCTCTGCTTTTTCTGGGGTGGGGCCACTATCCAGAATACTGAGTTTACACCTAATTATGTGCATTAATAGTTGGATGGCTAGACGTTTACAGACATCTTTGCCCAACTGTTACATAAGAAGCTAAGTGGAAGACCACGAAAAGCAAAAGAAACCGATTACATGTATTTGTGTAATATAGAAGTAGCTGATCACAGCATCATAAGCCACTCAAATCCTTGAGTTTGGCTGAAAGCTTGATAAATGTCCACTCTGTGTTTGTGTGAATGGAACAACAGGGTGTTTTCTCTTCTCTCATCCTGTTTATGAGGAAATGTAGATGGTGCCTTACTAAGTTTAATTCTGTTGTGTGGAGCTCACCGGTGATTTACGTTGCAGACATTCCACAGATGCTTGACCTCTACACTGCAAATTATGATTTACAGACTTCATCAGGCTGTTACATAAGCTCTGCAGTACCTCTGTGTGGTATATATCAAATCTCCAGTTGATTTTCTTCCTTTCCTGTTCTGAGAGCCCATGTTTACATTTCTGTGTTCTGCTAATGTAATGTTAACAATTCAGCAGGTTAGCCACACATAGGTAGCACCATGTTTTAATCCTCCCAGTGCCATCCACAATCCTTTTACTAGTGAACAATCCCCTCGCACTTACTTTTCAGGATCAGATACAGCTGAGCAGCTAACTAGTAATGCTTGCTTTTGTTATGCTTTGGAGATCTACTGCTACTTTAACTAGAAGATGGTTGGGCAGAGAACCGTGCAGAAGCATTCTCTCAGGCTAATGCTGATATCAGTACTTGTGTCCAGACTTGTGAGATGCCTCTTTTCCGCCCCCAAGCTCAGGTGTCACTACAGGTTCTGGCACGTCCTCAGACTTTTGTTCTGTATTTAGCTGTTAGCATTTAGATATGAAAACCCACATTTTAAATGTGGTTTATCATAGCTACACATCCAACTTTTGCAACAAACCAAATTGCTTGAAAGTCACTTAATAGTTTAGCATGACATATATTTAGCACAAATCCTACAACAAATAGACTGTTTTTGTCTTTTGGGGTTGTTTTTTTTTTTATTATTACTTGGTTATTTTGATTATATGGAAAGATTATGAATGTGTCTGTTTTAGCCTAAAACCATTCTGCAAATAATAGAGCACCGGAAACACACTGGAAAGAGACCAGGAAACGTCATCAGTCGATAGAGAAGAATATGTTATAAATGCTAATAATCCCACGTGTGGCAAGCACAACGATATGGAGAAATTTCACAGTAATTCTTGCTTCAGTTCTTTTCTTGTGAAAAGTGTTTTTATGAAGTGGTGCTGACAGGAACTGCAGGAGAAACAGTAAAGCTTTCATCACAAGTGGCTTATTTCTTCATCATGCATTCCTTACATATCTGTGCCACTGTAATTTACTGTGTTGTAGCGAACACGGACAGCACAGCAGAAAAATGAATGATAACAGAAGCTACGGCGGGGCACCTGGAGAGCCATATTTCTCATCTCCCTCTTCCTTTCTTTCTCTGGGAAGTAAACTTGGACAGTGAAAACAGGAAGTAGGGCCTACCGTGTGACTCCAACACACTGCCCCTATTTTTAGACGCACACACATATATAAACATGCACAGCCCAGCCCCCGTTTCCTTCAGCCCATACAGAGGACACCCCTCTACTACAGCCCAAAGGCAAACAGGGTCAAGAAGAGAGCAAGCCTGAGCTCTTCCTCTATTCCCTCTGCATGAGAGTTTACAAAGCCTACGGAAGCCAAACTGCACTGCACTGAAAATGCTGAAGAGGCTTTCAGCAAGACACTTCCAGGTCCAGAACCCATGTAAAACACAGATATGCATGTCATTTCACAGTGTTTACTGAAACTTCTCCAACAGACTGTATTGCATTTTATTGTATAATGGTGTAACTCTGCATTAACATGCAGACAGCCTTATATTTTTGTAGCTGCCTGAGATGGTGCAAGTAAAGGACCATTAACTTTTAAGTGGCTTCATCTTCAGGGATTATCGTTTGATTTAATTTTCTACTGTTGCACCACTGTAGAAAGGCTCACTGTAAAAACTTTAGGTGAATGATTTAATAATAAGATTAGTAAAATTTCTAGATTCTACCAAATAGTCCAGATGTGATTACATGTAGGTCAATGGTTTAACGTGGTCAGAGTACTAACACTGCTCAGTAACAGCAACAGCGGTAAGTAATGCCAGTTTCTGGCAAATACATTGGTATAATTATTAATTTGATCACTATCCTCTGCTAGTTATATCCTTATGCAGATTTGGGTCATTTCCTGCACTTCTGCTATTTTTTAGGTGACACCCTGAAAGTCTGTTCTGACCAATTACACTTTTGAATGTGCAGTTTTCACCACAGACGTGCAAATAAAAACTGCTGAGTGAGCGAGACCCAATGGGCATATCAGAGCACAGGCATACTGGTATGCAGGTATTTTTTTCTCTCTCTCTCACCTTTCATTGTGAATTGTATCCTAGACTGAAAGGGAACTTTAAAAATGAACATCTTTACATTGTGTTCTTCTGTCAGAATTAAGTTGTCATTTCTTTTCTGAAAAAGCGAAAATGAAACACTGCATAAAACAATCAGCCGTTTGTACGCCCATTTGCATTAGCACACTAGGGCAACGCCTTTCTTTAAAATTATACAACATGAAGTAAATTTTACTTTCCACACAGACCTTCCAGTGCACAATTGTTTTTGCATGAAACATTCCTCAGATGACTGAACATAAAGTATATAACTGTTTACAGAAATCACAGGCTGGGGCCTTCATCAACATGAGCCTTGAAGTGTGGCGCACTCGTTAACTCGTCAGTCGGAGCTGAACTTGTTTTCGCCTCGGCAGACTTTTCCTGTGTGTCTCCTCTGTCAGCTCCAGCAGCTGAACCACAGTCGTTTCAACCGCAGACAACCACACAGCAATCTGGCTTTGTCACAGTTGCAATACCACAAAAACAGTGTTAGCGCCACAGCTGGGAACAAGAGAGCTGGGAGACACACCAATGATAGTTACTGGTTGAATAAAAAAATATTTTCCCATTTTAAAAACTTTATCAGTCTGCTTTCATTATCTCCATCCATCCATCGATTCTCTTCCGCTTTTGCTTTTCAGGGTGGGTTGGGTTGGGGGGGTGCCCGAATCAGCAGATCCCCTAAACCGATGCATCAGTATCAGATTGCAAATGGCAAAAGTTGGATCAGTGCATCCCTGGAAAGTGCAGTCTTAATGAAAATGAACTTGATCTAACCCACATTTTCACAGATAATTTCACAGGTTTCATTTAATTCACCTAGGTAGTTTTTGTACAATCTTACCTCTACCTTAGAAGAAGATGAAGAATATTTGCACATGTTTATTTTCTCTATGTACAACGGTTCTATGGTTAATTCTGTGCTAATCACAAAGAAGCTATCTCAGCATGTTTGAATGATTTATAGTGTTTTTGAACCTGTATTGTTTGCAATGCACGCATCCCACGTGAATATACTACAATCACTGTATTCCTGCCTCCTACCCCTCTTAGAGTGATGTGTTCAGCTACACACAGATTACCATAGTCTACCACTGGCATTGGTACTTCATAGACTTTTTTTCATATGTATTCCATGTCCAATAGAATTAGACTCTGCACAGAGTCCATGGATGATAATTGCTAATCAAAAGTGATGCAGGAAAGTATAGAAAATGAGAATAAATTGTAATGCCTTTCATTGCAGTTCTGGCAGCTGCTGGCTAAATCCATATGGCACAGAACCAATGTTAAGAAGATATAGCTCCTGCCAACACTACTCACATCACACCCTTTACACTGCTAACAAATGAGGGAAGGTGGGAGTCTTAGCAGGAGAGAGTGAACAACAGAGAGAGGCCAAATGTTCATGTTTTTTTAACAATTATGTGAAGCATTTTCATTCGAGTGTATCAATGTGAGATGGGCTTTTACAGCAAGTGCGCAGACCACTTAATCTGATGAACCTAACAATGAGAAGAGTTGTGACTAAAACATGACTGGACAAAGCAAATGATATCTGTTCGTGCTCATCAGTTAGCCACTTCCTCCTCTTTCATTACATCAGGTGCCCCCAAAATACATGTGAAACATTACAATTTAAACACAAGGCACAGAAAGAGAGAAAGATCTTTACATGTTCCTGTGCAATCTTAATCTGCAATACCAATGCTCACTGTCTCATATCTCATTTTCCTCCTTCTGTTTTGCAGTACACTACAGTACACCCCCGCCAAGTCGCAGTTCAGAGTTTGTGGCCTCAGCCATTTGCAGATTTTTTCTTAGAACCTAACTAATAAATGTTCATGGAAATATCCTCCACAAATAAATACCCCTGTACTTGGAGGGGGGAGGTTTGAAAGACGGCATCGGCATTTCCGCATCATAAGAGTTTACCATGTGCAGCTATCTCGAGTGTTCTTTGTTCTTCTTAAAACCCTTAAGATGCCGCCCAAATGCATATTTAGGATTTTAACTACTTTTTCTACCACATCTGAAATACACGGTTTAAGGATCTTGCTTTGGCACGTACCACCAACCTAAACACTGTTTTCAACCAAGCCATGGCAAAGATGTCCCCCCGGCAGGACAATAGGAACAAAAACCATGACACAAGCCCAAAGTGTTGAGCCAGCCTTAAAACAGTGCATATCCCAATCCAAGTGAGAGTCTGTGGGATGTTCTAGAATAAAGCTGATCCACAAAGCCTCCATCACGCAATCCACAGTACCCTGAGGTCCTCTGCCAGACACCACAGGTATTTGAAAACAGGAAAAAAGTTAATTGAGTGGGCTGCTGTTCAAACACCATTAGACCCTAACCTCCCATTTCCCAATGTATGGAGAGGTCTGCACAGCTCTACCTCCAACTTTGACCATATCCCTGACTTTCACAAGAAACACTTGCAACTATACTTCTATAACTAGGACTGATATATGTAAGAATATGTTTAGCTGAAAAAGAGAAGTTATGGTTCTAGCATTTCTATCACCAGTGCTATGGTATAGAAAAATGTCTATTCAACCATGGAATCCATAAGAACTTTTATTTTGATGTGCATTTCTAAAATCCTCAACATGAGTTTGACAGCTGCTGCAGTCCTCCCCCTCCATCCCTCAGTCATTTAACCATTCAAAAGCAGACAGCTTCCTTCAACACCCTCTTTGTCTTGCTCTTGACTGCCTCTCTACCTCCCCTCAATCGCTGCCTGTTTGGCAGAAACACCAAACCCTGAATGTCCTTCTCCACACTTCTCTCTTTAATGACAAGTTCCGACAAGGCAGCTGCCTACACACGATTCAGAGGAGAACAGAAATTCCTGACAGATTTAGGAATGCGATCTCCTTTTCATGTCAAACGAACATCAGTTCTTGCACCTTTTTTCTGTTCTCCAGCGTTTTTTTCTCCAGCTTAGCCAAAGCCACATATCAAACTGATATTTGCTGGACTGAAGTAGCGTTAATTCATAAATCATGTTCACCACAGACCAACCAGTGACCGGCCCTGCTAAATCACATCCCACATGTGCTGGATATGCAAGGCAAAGCACAGTTCTCTCATTAATTCTGAAATTATTGAGTTTATTTACAATTTGCCACATACTTTATTACGTCTTGGCAGTTTGGAAACTGGTCAGTACCCAAATGCTGTTACTTCAGCAAGTCAACTGTGAGCTACTGGAGCACTTTGCACAATCCATTACACAACAATTTTCATATCGTTGATTACTGTTCTTCATGCATGCTTGAATAATGAGCTCAAATTTCTGGGACGTGAACTCACTGTTATGACAGAGTGTGTGTGTGTGTGCGCGCACTATGTGACCTGCTCGGCAGGTATGACTTTCTCCTGAAGGTGATTATTCACAGAGCTTGTAAAGGCTTGCGGGAATACAGTGACACATTTGGATTTATGCCCAGGTTTTTTTTGTTGTTGTATTAATATTGTTACTTGTCACAACACGGGTATTAGGTTTCAGTTCACATGCTTTTGTCAAATGAAATATCTGCAGATTTTTTGATTTCCAGGCACAGTGGATACTGTATCACCACCATTAGACAAAGACAACACACCAGTGTCTCCAAAACCTCTTTCGTTTACTGCAGAACTATTTTGCGTCATGGGATAAGATCTTGCCAAAGGATAAAACTGTCCAAAAACCTTAACTCTCTGACGTTCCTTTGCCATGAATGAAAAGGCTATTGTATGTGCTGCAAGTGGGGAACTGTGTGGATTATTTAATGGAGTTCATAAAATTCATAAAAGATTAAAGGAGAAAGCATTATCAGATATGAAGAGACAACAAAAGTGTGTGAAAGCAGAAGCCACAGACATAGACAGGGGAGGACAGTAAAGCATTCAGGTGGGACATTGTGGGACAGTTCAATGTGTTCTCGTCCCAGGGTTTCAAATACATCCATTCTGTCACATACTGCTGGCATTACAGAAATACACGCAGGATTACCTTTGGTGTTGGTGCTGTGATGCACCGACTGCGGCAATACTGGTCTAATGTTTTAAAGAACAGTGGACCCTGGATTGAGTCCCAGGTGGGGGCTTTGTTTTCTGCACTTTTTTCCAATTTCTTTTCACTCATGTGTTTGTGTTTGTTGGTAAAGTTTAATAAGGTTTGTTTTAGCATGCAACACTCCACGATATTAACCCTACACACTGCAAAATGATGCTTATGGCCACTGACTGCATCTAAATCAGGGGTCTTGAACGCCAGGCCTCGAGGGCCGGTGTCCTGCACGTTTTAGATCTCACCATGGGTCAACACACCCAAATCAAATGATTAGTTCATTACCAGGCCTCTGAAGAACTTCAAGACATGTTGAGGAGGTAATTTAGCCATTTAAATCAGATGTGTTGGATCAAGGACACATCTAAAACCTGCAGGACACTGGCCCTCGATGCCTGGAGTTTGAGACAACTGATCTAAATGAAAAGCTGTGGTAAGTCTACTGACTCTGAATGCGCCTGAGTGACTTTTATGTGGCAAAGAAATAATTTTAACTCAATATCTTGATGAATTACTGGATAACACAATAACTGCTGAGTTTAGATAGAAAGCAGCCTGGGTTTTGTTTTGTTTTCTCTGTGCCTGTGGTTACTGGCTACTGACAAGTGGCAAGGCACCATCTGATATGTGTATCAGTCTGATCCTGACCCAAAAGATTTCCCTCAGCAACAATCAATGGGGCGGTCTATTCAGTTCTTTTAATTTATAAAGCGTGGATAGCCATGTTTAAGTTGAGCCGTTTGTCACCTTACACACAAAACAGACACTCACAGTCTCTTTATCATGCTGACGGATTCAGTTTCCTAATTTAACACTGATATTCATTCATTATTCTCATCATTTCTTTTAAATTAAAGATGTGTTTGAGTCCTATGGCCTATTTTTCATTGTCCCAAAATTTTTATATTAATTTCCATCCTCTATACAGCTACCACTGTTAGGCTTTTGCTCACTCTGAAATCACATATTTATTTTCTTGTCTGGTATTTAAGCAATCCACACAACATTTTATTTCATCTCCTGTTTTCAAACCTACACTCCCTGAATCAGCAGCAAATTTCAAAAAAATGTAAGATGAATTAGTCTTGTATTCATTAGTATAAAGAGTAATTAAACTTGGAGAGATACCATCAGTCTCCCACCCCCATGGGGCCCCGGTGTTGGTAATACTAGCAGATGACACTGCAGCACTTACTCTAACACACTTTGGTCATCTAAACATAAAATGATGAGAACCATGTAGCTCCAGAAACAAAGCACAGACTGCATTTGTATGACACTCGGGGGAAAAGTAAGAAGTTGTGTTTCATGATTGATGACGTATGATACAAAAACAATCTGCTGACTAACAGTAAGTACTCTGCCTGAGTTCCTGGAAGACATGTTTGGGTGTCACAGACAGGTGGCACGGCTCTCCTGAAAAATACTGTGTATAATAAAACATCACTGTGAGGCAAACAATGTGCACATTGTGATTTGTGGTAATGTTCTTCTGACTTTCTAAGCAGTCTGAGTATCATTCTCCTAAAAAGATCTCATACTTCTTCAAGTCTGTCATATGCCGAAGAATAAAATAATAAGGTTCTTTTTTGTGTGGGAACTTACACAAATCTGTAACCGAGCCTGAGCCCAGAAATAACAAATAAATCACTCTTTGGTATAAGAGGGACTGTTTTAGTCTGGAGCAAAGTTAGTCTCCATCAACCTAACGATGAAATTTAGTTAAGGTTCCACTACTGATTTCACAGTCTAATATTATTATGGATGCATGTTATGCCATATTCTTGATATTTAAATAGATTTATTGTTTCCCTGTATGCATGATTGAAGAAATATTTGGAAAGATGTTACGGCCCTAGCGTAACGTAACAAAAGAACAAGTGGAAAAAATTTTATTCATTGACTTCGCACCAGATGCAGTCACACTGAACAAATCTCGTAGTTCATAATATAATACAACATGACACAAAAAGATGTGGTACCATGTAATGCGATACGATACAATCCAATGGAATAAGATTGGATCAACAGACATGCAGGGTTGCTAGTTGGTACATGATACAGGACATGTTGGTTTACACAAGAGTTTTCTTTACAAGTTTCCTCTTTCTCACCACAATAAGAAACAACACATGGCCTCAGCTAATCAACTCACTGATTGGTGATTACTTCAGACTTGTATTGATTTCAGCCATAAGGGCAGCGCTAAGTGTTGGGAGTGAGAAAGAAATCCAGTCCAAGAAAATCATGTTTTGTTATTCTGGAATTATTTGATGTGAAGAATTGGTTTGAAGCTACTATAGTAAACATCAACTTTCTGAGCCTTTGCAATTCCTCTGCTTAAAGGATAAAAACACTCCACAACAGACTTATAGCTTACGTTAGCATTACTCATGAGGAAATTACACAGTCTTAGTTCCCACACGCTGTTATCTAGTTCTTCTTTGTCTAAGCTGACATAACTCTTGATGTAGCTTAAGTTGAGACATGTTCGCCCGTGGGAGTGCCTTAAAACAAGTGCAAACACAAGGTGCAAGACTCAGAGGACCAAGATGAAAAATTCCTGTCATGCTGATGAATGAAAATGGATCAGGCTGACAGCCGTATAGCACCTTTTGACTTAAAAAGCACCACTGCAGTTCAAGAAGATTACTATTTTCATGTGTAGTAATTTATATTTAGAGGTATACCTCTGCGATCTTTCTTGCCCTTTACTTGCATACATGGAGCTGGAGGCTGGAAAAAAGCAGCAAGACTAGCACAAATCACAAGTGACCGTACTGGAACGAGAAGGCATAGCGCTAGGTTACCAGCTAATGCTAGCAAACACTTTTAGTAAGTACCATTCATAAACTGTACAATGCACAGACACTAATAAAATATCACTCATCAAAAAACTGAAGGACAAACTTCTTGGATTAGCTGTGCCTCACATGTTTTTTGCAAGATAATTCATTATAAGGCTACAACGGAACGAAAGCACAAACGGTTCTAGTTTAGCAGCTAAAGTTATCAACAGTGGCCATACTGTTGGTTAACATGCGTTTTGATGCTGAAAAGTTGGGCATTTTCACATGAAAGGTCTGATTTGCCTTCAGGAGTCAGCCTTGAGTGGCTACAAGAGGAAACACACTTTTTTGGCTTCATTTTTGAGCTCTGGAGGTTGCCACTTGCAGGCTAGAGTAGCTTCAATAGTGTACCTTAAATGAGATTTGTCAATATGATGCTTTACTTTTTGCTTGATATAACAACTTAAGAAGGTTTAACAAAGACCTGAACTCGATAAAGTACTCTGTGTTTCATAATAACTAGCAGAAAGTTTCAACAGGCACATTGTGTAATACTACTACTTAATTTAACTGAATTTTATCTAACTTGAGTTACTAGTGAGTAGTGAGGAGAAAAGTCATAACAGCATCCCTGTTTGATTATTCCCTACATTCTACAACATTAAGGGCAATTAAATGTTTTTAATATAGCACCAGATTACAACAACAGTCATCTCCAGCTGCTTTATATTTTAGGCAAGAGAACTCCAACAATCCGATAATTCCTATGAACAAGCACTTGGCCATGGTTAATAGGTAGAACTCAGTTTTAACAGAAAGAGACCTTCAGCAGAACAAGGCTGTGTGATGAGCAGCCATCTGCCACGACCGGCTGTGGGATGAGAGGAAAGTGAAGACAGAAACAGAGGAGCGCAGAGAGACTGAACAACAAACAAGCGAGCAGAAATAAATGTAATGATATGAAATAGTGTAAATGCACAGGAAGTCCACCAGCAGCACATGTGATACAGCTCAGAAATATTTAAACCCATCAGAAGATTCACTGAGAGTCTCGTATTCCGAGTCCTTCTGTCAAGAACTTAATCTTAACACATGAGACTTCACACTCCCCCACAGAACAACCTTCTCTGTCCTACAGTGCAACATTCTGTAAAGGTTTCCATCCACTGCTTTCTCTCTTCCTGTCCTTCTCCCAGCTCTCTCTCACTGTGTCTAATGGACCTGATGGCCTCATCAATAATACAATCAACCAACTATTTGCTTCAGCGGCTTCAGACAACAATGGACGGCTCCCCAATGCTTCTGTGAATGTGTGCATGAGTGTCATGCATTTGGCCTAACTGCATCCACTCTTTGTAGCTCTGTTGTGGGTCACTGGTTCATCTAACAAGAGCACAACAAAGGCAACAGGATCTATATTGTGTGTGTAGCGAACCCTGTTGTGCATCTGCTAAACTTAGCTGCAGGACAGCAGAGTTTGGGTTGCAGAGATCCTGTAGTGTACAACAAAAGTGTGATCATCTTTGCACAGTTTATAAAGATGCGATCTGTGGTCTTTCCAGTAGATGTATCAATATACTGTATATCTGTATGTGAGAGTTGGATGAAACACCAACAGTGACCATGTTTGGAGTCGCTTCTGCTCACAAGTCCCTGCATCCCAGCATTTTGTCTTTAACCACCTTTCAGCTGCTCTTAGTGTTATGTGGCTAGCTGCTGAAGACAGTCAAGTTAGCTAGAGGAGCATGTAACAGAAGCAGAGCCAGACATTTCCCTTGGTTTGGTTCTCTGCACAGAAAACATGACTTCATATGAATCAGCATATTGTTCCATGTCTGCTGGATGTGTAAATAAGCAACTGTTCGCTAACACAGCATAACAATTTAATAACACACTATGTCACTTTCCCACTTGTTCATTTTAGAGGAACAAATAAACTAAGAGTCAAGGAAACTGATGTACCAGCTCATGGTAAGAACATGAGCTTCTACAATATAAATGCTGTTATAAATAGAAATATTTGTTTGTACTTTTGAATGTTTGAATGAGCTAGTGTCATGCTAAACTCTTATGCCCCATGTCATCTGCTCTGTTCAGTTGACTTGCAGGTTGAGATCTGCTCAATCCAACTTTGTTTACCTAGTTCACAGCAACAGTCATTTCAAGATCTCAAAGATACGCACAAGGTGTCCCATCGCTGCATTAGGAAATAGTGAAAAGGGTTTCATATTCCCAACTCGTCCTATACGGAGGCTTGCAAAGGACCATCTGGAATCACATTATAAGTCATTTAATGTACATCATCAGTGGTGAGAAGGTGAGTTTAAAATTTTAACCCAAGCACTGCTCTTCTTCTTTCACCATGTCTTTCTTCAACACGCTAAAATGCAAACCACAGTCTCTGCAGCAAAAACCTCCGAGGCTAAAAAAGAAAGTTTCTTTTAATGGCCACTTGAAGCTAGCTACAGAAGTCCTCACATGTTAAAATGTCCTAAATTAAAGCAGAACTAAATATTTTACATTCTGTTATGATAAATAGTTATGGGTTTCTTTGGGTGATGAGAATTTTGTATAATTCATCCACCTGGATACTGGTGCAGCCTAGACCTAGGAACATGGCTGCTTTGATTGACAGGTGTGCCCACACAAGGCTCTGTGGCCAGCAGCCGTCTGCTGAGCCTAACCTCCACTAACTGAAGTCACTGAAACTGACTTACTGGTACTGATGCCTTTGGAGTGAAATTATCTTAAAAATAATACTACCCAAAATAAAAAACTGTGTTTAGGTTTTTGTGAGTCAAACTTTTGTACTTTATTTTTAGGTTACTTAGCATTAATTACCCTGTCTGTACGTTGCACTTGTACAGTTTATAGATGCAGCTCGCAGACCTGGGCTAATAATTTAGCGCTCCACCAGCTCATCATTTCCGGATCCAAAAAAGCAGCATGTGGGTTTAGGAAACACTAACGCTGAGAGTTCAAAAGAGAGAGTCTGAAATCAATCTTTGACCATCTTTTATATACAGTCTATGGTCTTAATCTACTGCCACCTCTCCATTTTCCAAACGCAGCCTTTGTAGCTTTTTAAGACATCAGTTCTCTCTCTTCATCCACTAATGCTGCAGCACGTGCGCCAAGCACCATACAATAGGACACCGTGATGCATCTTGTGATGCCAGCTCCATGTGGCAGTATTTAACACACTGGGGTGGGGATCTTTCCCATAACTTTTCCATCTGAAAAAGCCAGTTGGAAAAGTTACTTTTTTTTCTTGGCATCCACACTTTACAGCTATCATTCGCTGCAAGTAGATGTTTACTTTCAATTGTGAACATGTCTAAAAGGGCAGGGCTTGATGTCTAAAAGGGCAGGGCTTGAACTTGAAATCGAGATGATGAGCAAATGATCTTCACTTAATCTATTAGTTGACTCCCACTTGTTCTGAATATGAATCATTTATCAAGTTAAAAGCAATTAATCATTTATCAAGATAACACACTAAATACTGAGCGGTCAAAGCTTCTCAGGCATCAGGATGTCAAACCCTAAAACGATGCACGTTTATGGTGGGTCATTTTGGTTAACTGCACTTTGCTTTTGAAAAATGCACTCACTAGTTATTCATCTCTGCCTCTCTTCCACACTGCATCTTTTATTTTACTTATTTATTTATCTATTTATTTGTCCTGTCTCAAAGGGGGGTGTTGGGGTTTTCTCTCATTTATTGTGGAGCAGCCACATAAAAAACATTTTTCATCGCGGGCACATACAGCTCACGTTGATATCATGTTCCAGACAAAGAACTGATAAAAATCAAATTTCTGTTAGTGTAAAGAAGTTTAACTAAAAATGTAATCAATTAGGTATCTTAATATAAGACAAAAAGTGCAATTTTAACAGTATGTCTCAGTTTTTCTACATGATAAAAAAAAATGCTGCTGTAGTAAATGAAAGGAATCTGTGAGTGTGACTCTTTGGGATTCAATTTGGTGTATTGTAAATGGCCCGAGGGGAAGTCTTTAACAGTAGGAAAAGCTGTAAAACTTGTTAAAATGTATCCTCTCCTTCACATTTTCCAAAGTAATCCAGAACTGCTTTGTTTGACACCCCTGTTGTTGGGTCTTTAGATTATATATACAGCGCCTGGAGGTGACTGCTGTTGTGATTTGGCGCTATATAAATAAAATTAAATTAAAAACAACATTAGCTAAGCCTTCTGTATTATTAAGTGTTGGTCCTGTCTTATTATATAGAGTCTGTAGATTATGTAATATGATGGAACACACAGCTTGTATTTTTAGGTGTAAATCCCTGCAACTATATGACTACTTATAGTCTGCTTCCTGCCAGACTCCCGGGAGAATTGTGATTGGAAAAAGAGTGATTAACTGATTCATTGGAAAACTTTCCACTGAGGTCCGTTTGCCTACGACAGAGAAGGTCTGAGCACCTTGTTCGACTATCACTCCCACTGTGTGTGCTTCAGGTGTCTTACCCAGTCCTCAAAGTGCTTGCTGCTGTTCTGCAGGATGTCCTCGAATTGGATGATGCAGTTGGCCACGAAGTCGTCGTAGCCAATGGGCGCGTCGTGGAAAACTGATAGCTCTATCTTGCGGCCGTCGTGGACCTCCGTGATGAACTCGTAATTCCACGTGGGGCTGTTGGTCTTCTGCTTGGTGGAGGTCTGGCCCACGCGAGAGTCGTCCACGTTGAGGGCGATGTACGTGTCCAGGAGGAAGGTCTGAGTCTTGGGACCGACGGCGTGACGCAGGGACCAAGCTGTGGGTTTGAGGTCCAGAGCCTCGCGGATCCTGATCTTCAGCTGCCCGTTGAAGACCACCATGGCGATGAAACGCGCTTCCAGTAAAACCACAGGACACCTTTCACCTCAAACACCCCCAAATCAACCGTGCTTTAGCGCTTTGAATAACAGCTCCGTTCAACCGGTGGTCCTCCGGGCAGAGCGTGTTCCTTCCACTCCGATATGAAGGAGAGAGTGCAGTCACCAAGCACACCAAGCTGCTGTCGTGTCTCGAAACGTCTGCACTTGTCGATTATGCTACAAAATTTCCCCCCAGAAACTGAACTTCAGTGGCGGAAAAGCGACCGTTAGCCCGGGAAGCCTTCAGAAGTGCACGGAAGAAACATGAATAGCTACGGCGCACATACGAGCAGAGGCCCCAGATGTGATTCGCTCTGTCATGGTGTTTACCTTCGAGGTATTAAAAAGCTCTGTTAGCTGCAGCGGGGCTCCCTGGAAGCACTGGCCTGCGTTGCATTGCACCGTGCGGAGGGTGGGAGGCTCCAAATACCTGCTGCCAGCCGCCGCGGCGCACTGGAGATGTTCGAGCTGCGAACCAGACAGCGGCCGGTAACGACCGCAGCAGGGGCGGAGAGAAGGGGGGCGGTGGGTGGATGTGTCAAAACGGGCTCCTGCTGCTTGGTGCACGGCCTGGTGTCAGTCCAGTGCAGCTGTTTGAGCTCAACTTCCAGTGGACACAGCCTCCCGACACCGCTGTGTGTCTCCGTCTCTCTCTCGCGCGCTCTCTCTCTCTCTCTGGTGCAGGAAATGCGAAAAACACGTCAGATTTAGCGGAGCCTGATGTGACAGACGGGGGAGTGCGACGCAACCAAGACTGGGGCGGTGTTTAGGAGCAGCGGGGCTGGGGGGGAAGGTTGGATGAATATGAAGGCAGAGAAATAAAAGCCTGAACAATTCACCAAGGTGCCCTTGAGCAAGGCTAGGGCTGTATAAAGAAGCCAGTGCAGGTTTACACAGTAATAGGCGTGTGTGTAAAGCTGTTTTATTAATGCAGAAAAAAACAGGTGTGTGTGCAGAAAAACAACAAGAGTGTTTAATACTGAAATGTGGACGCCTAGCAGCATGTCTCCACTCATTTTGCTGCATGTCCAGGTGCAGAATTATGAACATTCATTCACTCAATAAAGGCCACTTGCCAAGGCCATAAAAAGATGGGACCTTAGGGGGATGAATGTAGGGATATGTGAGGCATGTGTGGAATTTAAAAGAGGTGACTGAAAGCCATGTTACTTATCAGCAGCATGATGTGTGCAGCACTGAAGAAAAATATAACCTAAAACATCTGCAGCCTCAAGTGGCTTTCACAGCATTAAGCAACATTTCAGTTTTCAGTTTTGGTTTACCAAGGATGCAATGCACAGATTGTGAGTAATTGCCTACTTTGCACCTGCAAGACTGCATTGCAAGATATGAATGTTTGCCAGGGCTCTAGCAGGACTCTAATTAGTTTTGCAAAATCGTGTCATGAGTCTTCATAGTTTCCATAGTCTTTAAAACTGTACCATCGTTGTTTGAATTCCTTCCAGGGTAAAAATGAAGCGGTGTGTTTGCAAGGAGCCAGACACAGCATGTGACACAGAGGAATGAGATTTTCTACCTTCTCATATATACAGACAAATGCTTTATATATTTGACACAGAACCTGCAGTCTGTTTCTCCCGAGGCACAGATGACAAATGTGATTTATGTGCAAGCTTAGTTTTATTTGGAATAATTGTAGAAGAAGAGTCAGGCGTCTGCTTCATTTAACAGCAGAAACTACAAGGTGACCGCATGCACGGGGTTCTGTCTTAGTGCAGGAGCACACATACCTGACAGGCTCAGTACAACACCAAGAGTGATTCACATTTTACACAAGGGAAGGATGCATTTATGTGCAGATAGCATTTAGTGTTTTTAGCACTGGAGCAGCTGAAAACACTGACAAAATATCAGACTGGTATCAGTTTTTAATAGAGAGTGAACATGTTCTGTTATCTATTAGCAAATATGTAGGACAAATATGTAGGCTTTCACTGGCTTTGTTTAATGTGTTAGACAAAAAAAACCCAATTTAACCTGTTTTGTTGACCTGTTTTCAAACAGCTGGTCTCTTTCTTTAAGTTCACTTTTGTTGAATACTTGTGCAACAACAGTTACAAAAACAGGGAACCTTTTTTTGTGATGTATCTTCATCTCTTTATCTCAAATATGAGGAAGTTTGAGAAGACTCCAAAATATCTTTACAATCTGCAGAACACAAGTGTGTTAGAGGCTAGTTTACTTGCCTCATTTAGGCCATGTTATGCAAAAGTGAACATTAATATACAGTGGGGGTGCAGATTGACTGAAAAAAGGTGGATATTGAGAAACACTCAGATGAGCAGGGTGAAAGTGATCTGTTATGCTTAAACCTTGAACATCACTGACCCCTGTTGTCGATTGTTTGTAATTTCAAGTTTCAGGCACCTCCCACCAGCTGCAAAAATGATAAACTGCACTGCTTCTGAGAGAGGACAGAGAAAGTAAATTACTCTACACTGTCTGTCCCAGTTTAATTCTCTTACAGCCTCTTACCATGGCCATTTCTGTGTCAGAAATACAAGAACTAGCGTATTACTATCATGATTTTTTTTCAATGTCCTAGAAAATTACAAGGTGACTGAGAAATAAGACTTTTTCATATACTCATAATATACTGACCTAATGATTTCAAGAAACACACAGAGGTGGAACCATACTTGCATACAGGCAGGGAAACATTTTTAAGCCATCTTAGGTTTTTAATCCTCTGGTTTGTCAAATCAAATCAAATCAAATCACTTTTATTGTCACATCACATGTGCAGGCACACTGGCACAGCACATGCGAGTGAAATTCTTGTGTGCGAGCCCCACAAGCAACAGAGATGTGCAAACACAACAACACAAACGAGCAAAATACAAGAATGGCCAACCTGAAACTAATAAATATATGCACAATATATAATAGTGTATGCATTTCTGGATGTGTATACTAAATATTTTCCTACGTGTGTGTGTGTGTGTGTGTGTGTGTGTGTGTGTGTATACACATTTTTACAAATTAAATAGTAAAAAATTTTTTATTTTATTAAATGTTACACTTTGTTACAGTAAATGTAGAATATTAGCAAATAGTTTAAGATAAAATAAGGCTATGTGTGTGTGTCAGTTTAAAATGAGTTTGACACCTCTGATCTAAAAGAAGTGCATTGTTACTCATGTTACCAGTAGCTGTGTTAGCTTAATGTTGGCTTAACATTAGCTAATGTAACATTTGATTCCATTCAGTGCTAATGTTAAGGCAGCTTTACTGCATAAAGTCAAAAAAAAAAAAGAAAAAAAAAGGGATGGAGCCACAACAAGGCCAAACACATGGATATTATATTGGAATCTGGCCTTGTGGTTTGTTTAATTTTTAACAAAGGAAACAAAAAAGTCCAGAAACTAAGGAACCATTAATAAGAATTATAAGGTCAAATATTACTACATGTAGAGAGAGGGGTGATACATAAGGATCAACAGAGACTTGAATTATTAGCAAAGTGATGAGGACCTGACAAACCTTTGAAGATATAAAACAACTATAAGCTTTAAATATTTCTTTGAGTGAAATCAATCATCATCCAGATACTTTGGATGCTTTGAGTGTATAAAGACATACAACTGAAAGCAAATATGTGGGAATGTCAGCAGTTCAACAGCTGCAGAAAGATGTTATTTGCTGTGTCTAGCGAGCATTTGGTGGAAGTTCAGTCTATATTGTTATAGATGTGAAAACACAATTTTGTCTTCCAATTGTAGAAAAGGGTATGAAGCTTCCTTTTATGACTCTTTCAGCTGCTGCAGAGAGGAACGACTGTGGTCAGTGGTTGCAGCAGTGAATCTAATATTCTTCTTTTCTGTGGTTTTCCATCATTGTTTAAAAGGAACAATGTATTTCTGTCGAAAACTTCTCCAACTTGTTTTCTCATTAGCACATCAGCCAATGTGTCTCTGAGCTCTGCAGATAGGAATCAATCACACGCACAGGAAATCCCCTGGACTCCGGCCACGTCCTGCCCTCTTTCCCCTCTCACTCGGCCGGATCTAAATCAAACGAGCATGGCTTGGCAACAGTGGATAGGCTCTTCATCACAACTGTAACTATGGTCACACTAGGACAGTAACATCCCCATGGCTACAGGAAAATAACTGTCCTGAACATTTTTCCACTTTAAGTGGCTGCAGGAATGAAAGGAAAATTCTTTTTATGGATCAGAGAGGAAGTTCCCAACAGGAGAGAGGAGAAACTGTAGACTGTAGAAAGATGGAAAACTGATCTGAATAATAGTAGGAACTGTTACTAATTTGTTTTTATTGAATTTGACATATATTCCAAACATAAAACTTCACATCTCCAATAACAGTTCATCCATCCTTTCCCTAACTGCTTATCCAGCTGTGGTTCCTGGAGGCTGGGAGCTGAATGATAAATAATAAATTCATTAAAAATAATAAAACATGCCAATATTGTATACGTTTATCTAAAAGGAAAGTTTTAAGATAGTCTTATAAGTCTTATTGGAGCCTGATAGCCAAAGACTCTGCCCGCCACTCCTACTTTCAGAAACACGAAAACGCTGACATCTAAAAAAATTGAATAAAGATGTTTACATCTCTTTCTGAGTTGTTCTTCCCTTCCTGTAGTCGTACAAGTCAGTTTCTCCACTACTTACCTACTTTTACTGGTAAAACAGCAATCTTTCTGAGAAACTGAGAAATTTGATTTTGAAATGAAATTAAACAATTACTAGTTGAAACTAATCTCATTTTCTTACAGTTTATGACCCTGTTTTTCAGAGCGGTAAGTGTTTATTTACAGGGCAAGTCTTCTCTTCTCCTTTTCCAAATGATTGACACACTCAGTCACAGATGTCCTAAATCCATGATTTCACAGTCTTTTGTCATGCGTTTATTTTTCAAGAAGGGCAAAGAAATTAAACAAAGAGTCAATCATGACTTCCTCACATCTTCTGGGGGCCCTAAGCAGGATGGAAAACCCCACTCAGCCTCCAGTTAAGCCCTTCTGTGTCTTCTGTATCATTATTTTTTTTTATTCTTTTCAACTGGATATTGTTTGTGTTCCTCTATCAATCTTGAGTCTGAGTCTGGCTTACATCTGCCGAAAGTTGAAAAATATATATCAGCATTGAAATCTTTATACTGGGGGTTCTCTAAGCTCACAAGGACCGAGTGCCAAGTTAGGAAACCAACATATGATTGAAGACTTCACAAGAAAATAAATGTTTAGTCCATGTTTGAAATGTGTCAGGTCAGTGCACCAGCTGTATTTGTTAATGTCAGGGAGGGTTACACTGTTGTGATGGCTAGAAGGGCTGAAATTGAACACAGGGACACCATCCTAGCTTCAAATCACGCACTGACGACTTCACCTTGTCCTCGAGCTTAGAATAATTGATTCCAAATTAAACAATTGCTTTTCCCCTATCTTGTTGGTAAATTTCTATGTAACCTGACTTAGCAGCTACTAAACACCAGGGGGCACCAAACATCAATCTCATTTCTAACGTTTTTATTATCTCTTCCCAAGGACAATATAATTCCCCTTTCTTTTTTATTATCCACTCTCCCGCTGTACGTCAGTGTGTGTGTGTTTTAGTGTGTCTTCTTTCTTTTTTATGTCGGTGAAATGGCTGCAATAGCTCTCAATCTGTAGCCATTTTTGAGGCACATCTGTGTTATTAAACACCTCACAGCTGGTAGTGAAAAACATTAATATGAGCACGGAGAGGAAGCTGATGGGCAGCAAACCAAATACCAAATGCACCTTCTCTGTATCCTGCATGTCCGCATAATCCTTACTCATCCCTGTCCCTCCGCACCACTTAGTTATTGCACTGTTTAATTATAAACAAACTGTCAAAATCAATATTGGTTTATTTATTTTTTTCATTTTTCCCCTCAAAGTGGGTTTTTTGTGTAAGACAATCAATAATCCTACTTTGGCCCTTGGGGGGAGGTTAAAAACGATCTATAATAGGATTCAACTCAAGCAGCAGGAATAACAACGAGCCAAACCAATTTCCCACAGGCTAACAGTGAGGTTTAACACCACAGTTTGCTGTCCCTTGTAGCTTAAAACCATGAAATTTGAACACAGAAGTGACAGTTTGCGTTTATTAGGCCTTTCAGCCTAGAAGTGTTTTAAAAGAATGATGACATGTAACTTTCATTTGTATTTATTCACTCAGAAACATCACCAGGGATGAAAGCATCTAGTTAAAGTTACAACACTGACAGTCCTGACACCGCACTGTGACAATTAATTTTCTACTTCATGTCCTGCCAGAAAGTTAATGAATATGGATATGGAAAAGGTGCACACCCCCATATTCTTGACCTTGTCATTTATCTCATCTTATGAGGCGAAGCAGAACCCAGATCAGTATTCTCATCGGAAGACATTTGATAAATACTCTCCCTAATTTAGAAGCAAAGCAGATGGTCTTGTTGCTGGCAATAGAGTTGCGAAATTGGGGCAGAGAAATAAGTGTATGTCAGCAGCAGAAGCATCAGCAGCGGCAAGGTGCTCTGTGAAGAGCAGGAGGTAGTGCTGCGTGTCCCAGGAGGGGTGTAGAAAGGGAAAAACCAGCCTGCAATAAAACAGCTGTTTCCGCAAGAAATGGCTGGCTGCCGGAATACCTGCTCCGCTCAGATAAAACCAAGTCCAAATAAGAGTTCTTTCTAAGCCAAATGTACTCTTTACATACCCGAAGGCACTAGAAATGAATTTGAATGTTCTTTTTTTGGGTTTTTTTTAAAGTAGGCTGTTAAAATCATTTAATGTTGTTGATTAATGTGCCTAGTGTGAAGTAACAAACCCACATAAAATCAGTCCCAATCATATGCAGCTGATGGATCTTTTACACTGTAAGATATACTCGGTGTTTTTGCTGAACACTGCAGGCTTTCATTTATCTTTTTCAGAGAGTCATCTTCTTTTTTTCTTCTTCTTCATTTTAAAATTTCCTAAATCAGTGAACACCAAAGTTTGGATGCTTGGTGTGCGGATCTGTTCCTAACCTCAACTAAACAGTTTCAAGTCTTGAGGTAAGTATCACTCATGTGAATGTTGCTCCTGAATGGCTTATGGGGATCATAGGAAATAAGAAAAAAGCTCCAGAAAAGCATCTAAATTGATGTTTGCAAGCTGTTCTGGTGCGATAACGTCACCAGCTGTCTTATGTGTCAACTTACGGTAATTATCATTTAGGTTTAAGACATTTTTGCACCAAGTAAGGTTCTCAGACTCAGCAATTTCTTCTGAGCTCACTGACTTAGAGGTTGCTCTATTTACATTTCAAAATAATATTTCATCAGTTATATTTGTATTAATGATATTTGTAAATGTCATCATGTAAGGTTGTGTTACATTGGTGCTAATTTAAGCTTTTGACCAAACAAAGATTTATTTATAAGTGAGTAGTCAAGGATGTAAAATGTGTGTTTTTGTTGTAGCCTTTACTCCTGGCCTATACTTTCTTATAGACACCTGCCACCACCAGTATGTGTGAGTGTAGTGGTAACAGTACTCACCTATGAAACTAGGGCGTGTGCACCTGTAGGTAGTAGGTCCATATAGTGTGTTTTAGACCCTTTCAAGAAGACAGAAGTAATATTATGTGAATGACTTATTTGTAATAGCTGAAGTCTGTGTGTGCTTTTTGATCTTTGACAGTTGCTCCTTGTCTTGTTCAAGCATCATCATGGTGTCAGTCAGCAAAATGTTTGTACTACACAGTCCCCGTGTGGTTTAATGTTACACAGGTGGACACTGATACTGGACCATAAGTAATGCATCACAAGAAGCATCACGATCACCCTCTGATAAAATTAATTTGTCACAACAGTGTTACAAGAACTTAATGTCATAAAAAGGATCTTTTTTAACCAAACTATGATATTTTCTTTGATATACACAAA
The DNA here is from genome assembly GCF_965226115.1 of Aulonocara stuartgranti. Lineage (NCBI taxonomy): Eukaryota > Metazoa > Chordata > Actinopteri > Cichliformes > Cichlidae > Aulonocara > Aulonocara stuartgranti. The sequence goes on from NC_138949.1 coordinate 30,225,276, forward strand.
CTTAAAAAAGCAGCAAGTGAAAATCAAAGCAACACTGAGTGAAAGCAAAACTTAACTGTGGTCACAGATGAAGCTTGAACTCCAGTTCATGGTTGAAAGTCGGGTGTGTTCGTGTCACCTTCCTCCGTGGTCACATTTCTAATCTTTTTGTTGCTTCAGGAATGCTAAAAGAAATCGGAGCAGCAAATCTGGTGATCTTTCAGGTGGGAGACTTATTTAATTTAAAGCTGCTTTCTTTTTTATTTTGGCTACATGGGGGAAAGATTAACTCTTGTTCTGAGTAGTTTTGTAAAGAAACTATTTTCTGTGTATCAAACTACACCTGCAGTTACTATGGAGGTTGTAGACACCCCTGTTGCTCTGGTCAGCTGAGCTGCTATGTTAGCTAGCTTGCTGTATACTTGTTGATGTAGATGTTGACATTAGACTGTATGGTCATATACAATAACCTATGGCTACAAAAAAGTCACACAGACTAGTGCTAAAGCCAACAACAGTAGCCCACAATCACATTGGTCAAGGTCAAATTTATTTATATTGCACATTTCAAACAGCTGATGCTGCACAAAGTGCTTAACAATGTAAAAATGGCATTAAAAAGCAACAATGTAATACAATAACAACAATAAAAAACAATAAAAGAATTAAAACACTAACTAAAACTAATTCAAATAAGACCAAAATGCTTGGGTCATAGTGTGTTAAAAGCCAGGGCATAGAAATGTGTCTTTAGTAATGATTTAAATTGCTCAAGTGTTTGTGCAGATCTAATATTTAAGGGGAGACTATTCCAAAGTCTGGGACCTGCCACAGAGAAGGATCTATCACCACGGGATTTGAGATAAGTCCGTGGGATGGACAGCATTAGTTTTGAGCTAGACCTCATGGTTTTACCTGGAGCATAGGCAGAGAGGAGCTCAGACAGGTAAGAAGGGGCTCGGGCATTAAGTGACTTATTAAAAACAAAAAGTAAAAGTTTAAATTGGATCCTGTAGGAGAAAGGAAGCCAGTGTAAAGAAGCTAAAACTGGGGTTATATGCTCTCTCCGTTTGGTACCAGTTAGCAGGCGAGCAGCTGAATTTTGAAGACGATGGATGATGGCCTGATCTAGACCATAATACAATGAATTGCAGTAGTCTAATCTGCAAGTAAGGAAAAGGTGAATAACACGCTCAAAGACGTTAGCTGGGAGGTATGGCTTTACCTTGGCTAGCTGTCTTAACTGAAAAAAGCAGGTGAGCAAAACATTGATGACATAGGGTGGCCATGCTTTGCACGAGGTATGATCAAAACGTCCAGGTCCATAAAAATATCTACTTAAATCTGGCCAGTCTTATCTTTAGAGCTCTCATTGTAAGTGATGTTATGTCTCTGTGCGTCTGTGTTGGATCTCCCCCATTGTGCCAGAAGACCAACTCTTCAACTTGTTTTTATTTTTATTTTTGGGAAGTGGGTGAAGCTGAAGGGAGGAAGATCTGGGGTACAGCTGGTGAAAGAAGAATGTGCTGGTGTGACCCACTCCTCAGCTGTTGCAGCATGACCTGAATCTCATCACCAGCCGTGATCCTTTCACATGAAATTCAGGTCAGTTTGATACACTTGCTCTCTGCACAAGTTAGAAGTTTATGGTGAAATCGCTGAGCACACAGTATAGGTGGTCACAAAGGGACTTCTCTGCTAAAAACAGCTGAGAGAAGCTGTCTGGACATGCCTGAACAGACTTTGAACTGAATTACAGCCAAATTTTAATCAGGCAGGGTTTTTGACGTTTATTAACCTGCTGGTAAAATCTATATTCTCCACTAATTATTAAGAGTCATTTATGACCGTTTACGAGCTCTGTAGATGTTCCTGTTCCATCATCTGCTGACTGCTAACTTTGCCTGACTGTTTGTTTTGCAGGAAGGACAGTGTGCAGTGGATTTATCAGAGCTTGTATTATTAAATAGTTACATATTCCTGCTGAAAACAGCTTTTTGGTGAGGGCAGTGAGCTCGAACCTTGCAGCAAATAAGCTGTAAACCCCAAAACTGCAAGATCAAAGATACTCACAAAGCTGCACAGTTAGTAATAATTTGGAGTCCTTTTTTGTATTACACACCTGAACACAGAATACCCTTAGCTTTTATGTATTAGTATAATTTAGCCAATAAATGCATTTTTGGCAAATTTTGTCCGTGCCTTTTTGTAGCTGGGGAAGACATTTGGATACAAATAACTCACTGCAGTGTTGAGACTCACCTTGTTAAACACCAGGTGTCTACACACATATGTAACTGCTGTAACCAATATCTCAAGTTGAAACAGTGTTATTCTCTTCATCACACTGTGGCAGAGTAATATCTTGCTTTAGATGTTTCGGTTTGAGGATTATCGTCTTTTGGCTTGCTGCATGGTTTTTCTGAGCCCTCGGGGAACGCAGATGCAAATCTTGGCTTTGTTTTTCAAAAGCACCGCGTGGCTCTAAAGAACATCTTTGTGTCTTTAAAGCCTTCAGAGTGAGATGGAGTTATAAATCAGGCAGACAGTTTGGGGAATTAGGCCTCCGTTGTGTCAGTCCGGTTTTAATGTTGCTGTCATATCTGTCTTTGAATCGACTCAGATGCATCCAAATGTGTCCAACCAATGCACCGAGAGCTTAGGTGGAAAGAAAGAGGTTAGTTTCTTATTTGAAAGCATCTTTTCTCAGCTGTAGATATTTTGCACTTTAAATCAACACTGATTGATCTCTGAAATAAAAGGACAGACTGTAGGATTACACATCTTTTACTGTTTCCAGCTGGTTTTGAAATGTACGATACATAGATAATAACTATTTGAGTAATAAAGTGTACCAGTGATTGCTAGAATGAATTCGGTGGGGGTTGTTATGCTGTCTCCAATTTGTCTCGGGGCAATTGTTCTAGAAAAAATTACCATTTTGCTGCAGTTTTATTAGCGATCATTCCCCGCGGTTACCCTTTCTCATGATACGTTTCTGTGAAGGCGCGAGTGTGTGCGTGCGTGAAAAACTTCTGTCGAAAATGAGTAACAAAATTGGATTTTGACATTATGGTTGAATTTACTCAGCCTTGAAAAACTAAACAGCCAGTGTTGGATTTTGCTGAAAAGAATTAAGAGCTTCTTTGAGTAACCAGAAAATTAGCTATTTTTTTCATCAAAGACACAAGAAATAATAGAAAGACAATCATATGGATAACAGACTTTCAGCCTCACTGGGTAATGCTGTGGGTAATAACGTGTCCTTTACAAGGCATGCATTTTGTTTTGACATAAGCAGCACACATATACAGTGTGCATGAATATCCTTGGTGGCCTAATTACTGGATATCAAGGTCATTCTGCATGATGTCCAGGGCCAAAAAGGTCCACATTCACAACACTTCTTCTAGATTTGCTGGGGGAATATCAGGAGACAGCTGGCGGTCAGGAAAATGCAGAAAGATGGTGGGTTTTCCCTGTTTTCCTCCAAAACATGTGCAGTTTTTGTTTTACTGGCGAAGTTTGCTGTAGTTGCAGATAGCCAAAGATTTCAGTGATCAGTGACACTGAAAAAAAGCTACAAGAATTAAGTTTCTAAATGGAAGAAAGAAAAATAATTAAAATAAATGTAAAGGAACCCCTATACCCGATTACTTACAGTACAGCACATGGTGCATTATTTTTGACTTGGAAATACAATAACTCTCTCTCTCCACCCTCTCTCTCGCTATCTCTGTATAGATTTAGGTAAGGAAAGTAGTGTAGGTATGCATGCCATCGGGATAATTATTGTAAAAGGAAAATATTTCTACTGTGCGCAAAATGTCTTTCTTCATTCTTCCTTCTTTCATTGTTCGTCTCGAACATGCGCTTCAGGTGTAGAAACGCGCTGAGATAGTCGGTGTTGCAGACGAATGTCACCGGCTTTGTCTCTGCTGCATGCCGTTTAAAGGGAACTGCCCCTTTAACCGCGTGGCCGTACTGCTCATGCTCGGGGCTTTGTGCTGGAGTTTCCCCCTGTCAGAAACTAGCTGTGTGGACTGAAGAGCGAGAGCAGCAGGCAGGAGAAAGAAGCAGAAGAAGCGACGATCCGGGGGGAGCTGCGGCTGTCGCATCCTCGGAGGAGGACAAACCCGGGCAGAGGGGAGGGCGCGTCTTTGTCTGGGAACACATCCAGCAGGAGAGAAGCGCACGGTCGTCTGAGCTCCGTGGTTTGATTTTATCTCCTGGATTACAGCTTTACCCCGCTGAGAGAGCATCATCCGGTCACGATCGCTTGTATTCATTGGAAACTGCACACTGGAAGTTATCTGGAAGAGTTGCTTGGACGCGCGTAAGGGGGCTTTCGATGTGAAAGTGGATGAATACGAGAGGAAATGCGTTCACGGGCTTTTTAACGTCGGAGCAGTTTCCATCAAAGTTTCACCTCTTTGTCCCGTCCCGCAGCTTCTCTCGTGCAGCTCGGCATGTTCTGACAGCGTAACTGCTGTTTTCCTGCGCCTTTCCCACAGGCGTCACAGGTAAGCTGCTTGAGCCAAGTGACACCTCAGCTCATGACAACACATCACCTCACAGCCTAACGTGACGGCTCGCTTTCTCTCAGCTTGCAGCCTCCGAAAAAACAAGTCTACCCGCGTCCATCATGGTCCTTGTTAGCGGGACACGTCTGCTCACCTGGACCAGGTCTTCACAGAGCAGGTCCCGGGAAGTGTTGAAAATATACCTGGGAATACTGATGATGCTTCATCTCGTGGTCCACGCGGAAGCCTCCTCGGTGTCCAAGTCTTGTGATAAAAGCTGTTTTTCAGGGAAGTGTATTAACGGGACCTGCGTGTGTGACCACGGCTGGGTCGGGGATCAGTGCCAGCACTGTCAGGGAAGATTCAAGTAAGTTGGTCGACAGCTTGCGTGAATTTACAGTTCAAATCGTACCTGTTGTACTGTTTCTCATATCACTGTTGTGGTGATCAAAGGCCAAAACATGCAGGGTCTAAACTCTGCTAATGGTTACTACATCTTCTTTTCTTTGTAATATTAGTTAACTAATCTCACTCTTCGGGGATTAAGTGTAAAATGTTCACCTGCGTTTAAACCCAAGCACTGTGGATGATACTTGGCTCTATTGTCAGAGTGTATGAGGGTAAATTAATGCCACAGCAAAACAAAGACTGAGCACCCTGATATTATGCATTCATATTTTATGTAAAAAATTGGTAGAAGTTGGTAGACAGGAATATTAAATGTAATCTACAATAGTAAGTCATGGTTATGCATGAGTGTAATGTACTGCACAGCTTTGTTTGGTTTGGTTGGCTACATGAGTGTAAACATATTTCTAAAAGGAGGACATTAAGTTTTAAAGCCCAGAAATCAGACTGGTCACTGCTTTAGAGCTGCTGGCACGAGTCTCATACAGCTGGCATCAACCAAGTGATTCAGTGATGCCTTGCCTGTGATGTTTTCTGAGACAAATTTGATTTGGTTGCAAAGCTGAATTTTGAGTGCGTTTGAGTAGTAAGTGAAAAAGTAAGAAGCGACCATACTTCTTGAGAAAACTTAAAGCTGACTTAAGACGTTAAGTTCTGATTAACGTCTCCAGAGAGTCTGAACGGGTTCTGCTAAAATATTTATAAAGACACAAGCCTGACCCGAAAAAAAAGGAAGAGAAGAAAAGAATAGGCATTGTTTTGTAGAAGCACTAATTAGTACAAACCACTGTCACCTGCTCAGCCACAGGCAGGAGAAGATGGTACAACCACAGAATACAGTGCTAGTGTGTACTCTAGAAAGGATTGCAGCAACAGTTAAGTTTAATAATACATCCGAGTGGGGACATACGTGTCTGCGTGCATGTGTGCAAAAAGACAGTATGCAATAATTTCAAATATGGTTCATACGGACCACATGTTTTTTTTTTTTTTTTGTGTCACTTGCTCAGAACTGGCACCAGAGTAGGTCCCTGGTACACCTGTCTCAGCGGGCTGACTTGATCATTTGATCTCTTCATCTTCATACATGTTCTGAATTGTTCTTAGTCTGGTTTCATTGGGAAACCGTTACAGGAGAAAAGGTGGAGATTCAGAGAGGGTAAAGAAATTCCAGCCCCACAACTCATTCAGTATTATATATAGATATGAAAACATCCCTTCTGAGAAGTTTAGGTGTAGAAACATAATCTGTACCACTGTATTTCATAGCACATTATCTTTTAATGCATTAACGATGTAGTAGTAGACTGCAACTGATTTTTTTTTATTTTAATCTTTTGATCTTATGCTGCATCTATGTTCAGCAAAAAGTTTTTAAAGGTACAGGCAATGGCACATGCATATTTTGTCATTAAAATCCCTTTTAGTATTGCACGTAATGAAACCTCTAATAAGTGGAGCCAAGTGAAGAATGACACTTGGAAGGGAAATTACACAGCAAAGAGCAGATACTGGGGGGAAAAGTCAGTCCACCCACTGCCTGTTCAACTGGTTTATTCCCTCTTGACTTTTATAGCAATATGGAAGCCCCACATCACATATGCATGATGATAAAAGTGAAACATTTTATATGAAAACAATGTGTTTGCTGTTCATAAAAGCACACTAGTATAGTCACTGATGTCTAGGTCAGGTTAGGCAGGAATTGCTCTGCAAAATGCTTCCAGCTACAGAACATTATTCTGATAAGCCTTCCTGGGGAGTTTGTGTACGTGACAAAGAGGCAACTTAATCAAATGTTAGATTAAAAGTCTTCTATAAAGGAGGTGTTTCATGCTTGACTTAGAAAAACTGCTTTAGGTATCATAAAAAAACAAACAAACTTGGAACAGATATCCCCCTCTCTCTGCCTGGAGAGCAGCTTAAATGGTCAGATCCCCTCTCCCTCCTTGCTCTGTGGCAATATTCACCCCTCATATCGTCCTGAAGGAACAAGCATACCTTGTCACGGTCAACTGCAGCCTGCTCTGTTGAGTATGGATGAAGAAATGGCAGGATATCAGTCTGGTATTTTCTCTCTAGAGGACAGTATCGATTCCTCAATCAATACGAATGTTGCAAGAGCACTGGGCAAGACAAAACTGCAGGGATGAGCTTTTCTTCTTAGCGTCCGCTTGATATCATTCACTAATACAGAGTGCTTCTTATATACAAGCAATGGGAAATGATGGGAGTGCTCGATTAAAAAGGTAGAACAGCTGTGCCATCAAATTGCCCAATGAAGTGAAAGCGTATCATTGATGATAGTTCTGAGCTATCAGTCTACAGCATGTTTAACCCTTACATGACCACTTTACAAGTATACAACTAATAAGGGCTTGCTAAGCAGAGGCTTACGGTGTCAGGAGGTCCCTGCAGCAGATTGCATCTGTTTGGACTGTTTACATTTCTTGTTTGAATGTTTATCAGCTTGCTACAAAGGTCACTAAAAGACAAGAAAGGGACTCAAATGAGTACAGAGAGACTGACATGACCATAAAGAAAGAAATAATGATTGTAGAGAGACACGAGCTCACTACAAAAGGGTGCAAAAAAGCAAATAGATGAAAATAATAAATGACCACAAAGAGATAGTAAAAACGATACAAAGAAAAGACAGCTAAAGTGACCACCAACAAAGAGAACAGTTTACAAAAAAAGAGCAAACACAAATAGCATAAATTGGGATTTTCAGGCAATAAAGACACAGATGAAAATGGCCCACCCGCTATATCCTAAATGACCGTAGACCACAGGGAGACCTAAATAACCACAAGGAAAGACAGATTTATCGCACGGAGATCCTAACTCATGAAAAATATGAAAGAAATGCAAAGAGATGAAAATGATGGATGTTTTTTTTCATTAGGAAGAAGCCGTGAAGCGAGACTTTTAAACACGGCACGTCTTAAATGAAGGTGGTGGCATTAACCGATAAACACACTGAAGATGGTGATTTAATGGCATAGGAGGTCGTTACATATAATGGGGACACAACTATGTGGGAAGTGACATGCGGGGAAAAATTGCCTGCATCTCGGGCTTTATACGGCATTTATTCTACTGCCAAGTGGCGATTAAAAAGTGCCTACTGTGGCTCTCTTTATCCTGTTGCAGGTATGGGCTTAATTAGAGTTGCTTCGCATGACTGACAGTTCAAAAATAATCCTTATCTATGTTTGACCCTAAGTTCATCCACTGTATGAAACAAGCTGTTCTTTGCTCCTTTCCCACTCTCTTTTAGTCAACTTTGGCTGCCCCTTGCAAACAAAGTTTAAATGGCAGGTGAATAGCTTACAGTCAGTGATATAACCACATTAGGGATATCCTCTCTCACTGATCTTATACAGAGGCTAGAGTAGAATAAAAATTGTCTGAACACTGAGCTCAGACATTTGGCATCAACTTGCACATATCCTAAAATAATTATATGAAACTTCAGCCATGTTTGATAGAAGCATCCACCAGTGTAGCAGGTTATGCATGACAGAAAACAGGAGAGAACAAAATAAGATCCTTTCATGATACACATCTGATGTCAGAAAAGGATTAAAATGACCATGAAGTCTTGATGTTACTGGAGCGGTGGGGGAGTGGGGTACATTTACAGGCCTATGCCTGGGCGCCACTGACTCAGGCTGCTCAAGATGTGACTGTTGAGTGACCTTTGACAACAAGTTTCTAAACATAATAATCTTCCCATCCTACTTGTATTAATGTCTAAAATAAAAGTGGATGGATGGATTTCAAAACCTTCCTTTGACCACTAGAAGCAAGCCTCATTGTCATGCACTGTAATTAGCCCTGTGTATATATTTTACACATTGTACCTTAAAAATGGACCGATCCAGCACAATGGAACCTACTGTTTAGACTGTAGCTATTTTGTTCTGTGTGTTTTTTGGAGTCAGAAGTATTTAAAGGATGGAGTGCTAATTGGAGTGGAGTGCAGCAAATGCTGCATCTGTAAAGCATATGGGTGCATATGGGTACACCTGCCAATTAGTGGGAAATAACAGATAATTAGTATCCCAGAGTTTCACTCTGAGACTGGAGCACAGACGTCATATTGTCACATACTTCCAAGGGATCCAGTTTAGTTATGGAGATGAAGTCTAGCAGACAGCTACATACTTGCCAGGACTCTAACTTTAAACCTCACCAGCATCCAAATGAAAGAGTTTAGTTCTTATGAATAGGGAAAAATGTATCAGGGTGTAAAAATGTTTATTTCAACAGTTATTTTAACATGGAAAAATAACTATTGAAACATTTTAACGTGGGAATCTATGGAAATTTAAAGTGGCTATTTGAGGAACTGCAGTTTTCAGTATTTCGACATTATCTTCATTTTCCAGCCTTGGAGGTTTTGCATGGAAATATAAAAAGATACCTTAAAAAAAGACTTCTAATTTTAATTTGTAAAGTGAAAATGTGTCTTTATGTTAAAGTTTTCATTTCTAAATCATCTAATAAGGGAGCAGAAAGACACTGGAGGTTGCTTCTTGGTATTATGAACAAGCTGTTGATAAGTTTCCTTGTAAACTACCTGTATTACAGGAATGCTCTCTCCAAACAGCTGTATTAACTAATGAAATTCACTGTTTCATCAGCTGCATCTAATAGTGAGGACAGACTGAAGGGATCTGTGCTGGTCTGCTTTGAAAATGCTCTATAAAGCTAAAGCTTTACTGGCCATTGGATTGCAGTTGGATGAGACACACACACACACACACACACACACACACACACACACACACACACACACACACACACACACACACACACACACACTGTACTGTGCCACATAGATAGATCCAATAAAGGAGAAATAGGGAGACAGCTCTGCTTGTCTATTGATTTAAGGCATATGTGTTCTGTTTGGTCTTATTGGTTCACAGTATCACTCTTTGTTTTCAAAAGGTATTTTCTCTCTTTATTTTTTTCTGCTCTCCTGTTGTTTTTCTTTTGATACAAACTAGATAGCATCTTTTTCCCCACCTACAGCACACAAAAGCATACTTAAAGAAGTCATCAGCCATCAAAACGCTTAACTTTAAAATCCAATTTTCTTTGATGAAATGGTTTTTATAACATTTCACAGCACTACAGTTTCCAGTATATTTTAAGTTTGTGAAGCTTTATAACATCTTTAAACACATTGTGTTTTCTTTTGTGTTGGTTTGCAGTAATCTATTTCTGTCAGAGCTTTCTATCACAGTGAAAGAACTCATCAAAGATCTATCCAAGTCAACATGGTAAAATTGTTGGCCAATCCTTAAGCTCTTATTTTGAAAGTTCAGTTCAAAGTTCACTAACAACCTAATAGGTCCAGTCGCCACCCTCTAGTAATTTCCTACAGCTTGATCAGATTGCTCTTCTTGTGGTTCTCAGTGACATTCTGCTGTCTTGAATCTGTGATCTTCATGTCGTACTCATTCTTGTTCTGCTCTGGAGATCAGCTGTAAACTGGAGGGTGACTCAAAAAACAACCCACAATAGTTGGAGAGCTGGTGCTACTACACTGAGTTCAAAGAGGCACCCAAGCAGAATGGGGAAATACTGCTCAGCTGCTCTCCAAGGTAAAAGAAACTATGTTTGACATCCATTTTCACAAGTGCTGGATCTAAGGTGTAGTGGTTTAGAAATGTTTGCCTTACATTAAAAAAAGATTCCTGGTTTGAGACCCAAACCAGCCTCTGAGGGTCACAAGCTAGTGCACTCCCAGTGTCTCTCCCAAGCCTGGGTAAACTGGAGGGTTGGGGCAAGCAGGGTATTTGGCATAAATGGTTACAGTCCCCATTGGGAAATAAAGCCACAGCTGAAAGTACTTATCTTTCACAAGTTGTCCTTGTGTCCTTCTGTTAAACTGAAACATACTCTTTCTTTTTATTTCTGTGTTGGCCTGTATCTACTGTTCAGTGTGGGTATTGCTATTTATGTATTTACTTGGTTGACATCAGCTGCAGGACTCCATGCTTGCCTTGTACTATCCCTCCTCCCCACGCTCCTGCTGGACTGTGTACACCTTGCCTTGCATATCAGTTTATGTTAGCTGCTCTCTTGCACTTGCTCACTTTCTCTTTTATGCACTCTTGAAGCTCAGCTGGGGAAGCGTTGACACACTGTCCTCTAACATATTTGGTAATTAATTAACAAAATTATTTTTTACAGAGGTAGCAGATCCCTGGTCAGACACTGGTAACGATCACACTACAGACAGACTCCTACGGTGCATGATTTGCTTAACTGTGCAGTTATCACACTAGTTGAACAAACTGATCTTTGGGGGACAACTGTGCCCAGAAACATTATAGAAATCGCTAAAGAACTACAAAATAGTCTCTTCTAGTAAATGCAGAGGTCGTCATCCTCCTTATGTTAACTTTGGAAGCACTTCGTGTAGTTTAGCACCAAACCTCAATATCTCCATAACTTCAAATAAAGTATAAGAATAAAGGTTAGCAGACCCATCCATCCACACCAGGAAACTCTTGCTTACGTTAACACAGTTCAGAAAAGTAGCCCTACAAACAAACAACCACATTGTATTCGATAATACCATAGTTTTGAAAACAACTTAAATTTCGGTGATGAAAGCCGAGTGTACGATGTCCAAATCAAGCGCTTTGCTTGTGTATTCATCTTTCATAGCTCCTGTCAGCAACCTTTCTATTGGAAACATTTGAAAAACAACCCATGCTTATTTTTGTAATGTTTTCAGCACTGTTCAAATGGCAAATTGAAGAGTCTCCTTAAGTCAAGTGCACAATCAGTATGAGTAAATCATAAATCACAAAGGAGAACTATGCAGCAATGAAAGAGTACTCTCAATAGAAGGATTTCTTCAAACTAAATATGTTACCTGTTTGTCCTCAATTAACCTCATGGTTAGAAGGAAGAGGCGGTGAAACACTTGTAGACCTGCGTAACAGTGTCATCTGGCAGTTTCACCAGCAAACTGTCTGATGCAGCACATCAAAGTAAATCTTCTTGCCCAAGGTTTTGCTAGAATAAACTGCTGCATTAATCTTGCTTTGTCTCTTGAAAGTTAAGTGAAAAATGAATTCACACTGATCAAACATTTTCAAGCCATTATCTCCCAACAGAGATGTAACAGGGAGGTCTGAAAGGAGATGCTGATGGTACTAATTGATAGAGAGGAGGGGAAAAAAACATAATGCTGCTGCTGTTGAGCCAGATGGAGCGAACTCAGTCAGTTTATCAGGCTTGGTGTGATAAGTACAGCATGCTTCGCTCCAAATTTAGACAGCAGCCGATCAGATGACAATACAATATTGCAGTTATATTTAGTGAAAATATACATGCAGAAAATGCTATTTTTATTTCTATAAAAATGATTATAGCTTTAGATTAAAACCCTCCACTTCATGTCTGATTTAATCTGTCAACTAATACTGTGAGCGCAGTTTTGATATTATAGTGGCACCAAAATCCTATTACGTGATGCTGGAGTCCATTATGGTCCCCGTTCAGCTCTGCACATCACATCTGTGTGCAGCAGTATGAATATCATGAATATCATTTCCCTTGTTGGTTTAGAAGTTTGGCCTAACAGAGTTAAATCCATAGAAGTGATAAATGAGAATTTAAATCATGATCATGGGAATTTGTTCAGTCTGAACATGACATGAAATCTTGTTGCCAAGTCGGAACAATGTAGGATCTGTTGCCAAAAATAACTGTTAACTGTTTGAAGATACTTTACCTTCTAATAAGTTGATGACTCATTCTTCTGTATAGAGTAAATTGGATTCAGGACACATCCATTGCAAAAGTAAAATATGTACCTTAGCAAAAAACAGTCTTTTATTTAATATGAATTAATCAGCAAACATTGACCTATACTAACTTTGAAAATAAATCTCCACCACAGTAGAAAAGCTGAAAAATTAAGGGATTCTACATACCATATGTAGAAATGTGTTATTAAGGAGCTTTTTGTGTTTCTAACTTATTGTGTTAGACTCATGGGGTGGTTGTAGCTCAGGCGGTAGAGCAGGTCTTCCACTGATTGGAAGGTTGGTGGTTCGATTCCTGGCTTCCCCCTAGTCTGTGTGCCAAATATCCTTGGGCAATATACTAACCCCTTGTTGCTCTCCGATGCATCCATCGGAGTGTAAATGTGTGACTGTTAGATAGACAGAACAGATTAGAAAAAGTGATTGAGTGAATGAATTAGTTGTATAAAGAGCTTTGAGTGCTCAGAGTAGAAAAGTGCTATATAAGACCTAGTCCATTTACTTATATTGGGAGATAAAAAAAAATGAGATAAATGTAGCCACTATCATGTGACTTATTATTTTGTGATTTTAAAATTATGAACATTATTGTTATTTTTATTATTATTATTATTATTAGTAGTGGTAGTAGTAGTAATTGGTATCAGAGCAATCATCTTGAGTTATTAGCTAATGCTAGCTTGGCTAGCAAGGTGTATCCATGGACTGATGACGTAGCTCGAGTACTGACTCCTTCTTGGTCTGTCAGTACAGCTGAGTGCAGAAAAGTCATTGCTGTAAAACCACAAATGTGGTTGAGAGTTCCAGTTTATAAAATTAGCTGAGGTGATGCCTGGCAGACAGTTAGTGGCTAAAGCTACTCATGACAGGAACTGTCTACCATTTAAAAGCAGCCTTATCCTTATTAACTCTTTTTCACCCAAGTATCAGACAGACTGCCTGGACCTATGTTGTAATTTTGGCTGTAAAATTTCAAGATAATTCTCATCTTTTCTGAACCATTTCAGTTTTCTCTCTAGCCCAAAACGGTTGAGGAGTTATGGAAATATAAGCACACATGGTAACATCTATGCCCAGCTGATTCCTCTGTCTGTGTGTTAAGTGAGCAGTACCTTTTGAATGGTTTGTGCTATTGTGATACAACAACTATCCTTATAAAGCACGTCTCTTCTCTTCTTTCTGAAACCATTTGCGTTTCTCTGTAGCACAAACGGTAACAGAGTTACGGTCGTTAAAAAGTGCCCGTAAAATTGGCCCACTGTCAGGCTGATGGTAAAAAGAGTTAATGTTTCATGTCTTAAAACAACTGAAGTGGCTTTTTATGATTAATACCATAAAAGGAAAAAAAAATCTACCAGTTATCAGCTGTTACTAGGAAGGAAGAAATGAGCCTTTAGAGAACAAAAAAAGGTTTCCTACCAGACTGTAACCATGTTAATTTGTGCTTTAATGGGAGTCTGTTGTAATTGACTTACTTTTCGAAACAACCCCAAGTGGCTATTACTGTGTTTTGTTTTTTCTTGGTATTTTAGGTACATCTTTTTTAGGCCATGAGGTTGTGGAGCTTGAGTCTAATCCAGATTGTTGTAGATTGTGAAATAGAACAGCACGGCTTATTTGAGCTGCAGTGTAGAGAATGCAGAGCTACATTATTTATGGCCAGTTTAACCATTATCACACAAGACGCCTCTATATGAGGATCAGGATTTAACTGTTAAAAACTAAAACAAATGCCCCTTTTAAATAAATTTGTAGAGAAGTTGTAGAAATTTTAATGTCTTAAAAAATGCCAGCAACACGATGTTTTAAGTGCATTAAAAATATTTTGGAGACTAAAATTCCCAATCAGGTATCATCATCTCACTTAAAATAACAGTATCTATTGTATTTATAATACCGTGCCTGTATAGTTATTGTTTTCTGTAAATTAAGTATATTAAAAATATGTCATATTACATTTTCTTGAATATCCTGAAAGTGATAAAATGAACACTGTGGCTTGAAGTTTAACACTTTATTTTATAGTTTGGTAAGTACCGAAATATTCAACTTAAAAAAAAAAACCCACACACACACACAAAAAATAAACAACAAAAGAAAAAGTAAAAATGTTCTATAACTACCAGTAGCTGGCAAGAATTTCAGTTCAAGAAAACTCCAAAATATTTATTGCAGTTACATCTCAATCCTGCCAGTCTCGATTTATCAGAGCATTTATACCCGCCATCAGATTTTCTGTTTTTTGTTTTGTTGTAAGCCTCTTTAGTGAATTTGACCTGAGGATGAACGTTATCGAGAACACAAAGTATAATATAAGAAAACATTTTGATTGCCTTAGGAGATGCTTTTGATTACAATCAGTGTCTTATTCTTAAAAAAAAAATCTTAAAACACACTCATCATGTTTACAGTAAATTATAGCCACAAATATGCATAAATAGTCACAGTCGCAAAGGGAGTTCCAAATATAAATCCTGCTGGGAGAATGGAGCCATTCAAGGATAAAACAACCACACAAGTGTTTTAGTGAGAGACGTGCAGAGTGGAGACAGAATAGAGTGCTTTTTTTGCCATCAGAGTCATCATCTGCTGACATGGGCTTCAGTCCATGTGTGTATGTGTGTGATTACGTGTGTTTAAGCCTCTGGCAGTGTGGCGTAATGATGACACAGCTCGTCTACTGAAGATGCCACCGTTCTGTGCAGAGCTGTGGTTTGTTTGTGAGTGTGTGTTTTTGTTGGTGTGTGTCTATGACAAACCGTGCGTGGGAGGGAGGAGCATCACACTGCCATCTGTCCAGTGGGAGTTAATCCTGCTATGATGAGAGAGCGCAAGGGCATAACACACGCATGCACACACGCACGCGCAGCCGGATTGGCAGGTGTGTTACATGAATAATGTCCCCCATGTGGTCCTTCCTGAGGCCGTAGCAGTTTCTCAGAGATGAAGGTCCGTATTTATGACATCACAATAACAATGGAACAGTGGGCTCCACTAATACTCCATCTATAGATCCGACAGGACTAATTTAGGTTATTTTCAAGTAATTTTCCATCATTTGAAGAATTTAACATCAGTCATCTACAGCAACCACATTAAAACAAGTAACGTGAATGTCACTGATCCAGGCATGTGCACCCCATTTAAGCATATGGGCTAGGCACATATGATTGGAGAGAAATTATAAGGCCCAATCATATCATTTCCTCTCTGTCACCTTGTTTTCAGTCCTGATTTAGTTACATGCAACTCCACATCATTAACTGTCCTTCTATTAAAAGTGAGTTTTTTTTCCTTCTGAGTGTTGTCAGTCTCTGCTATCAGGTTACTGTAATAATTTAGGATGTTTACCTTTCAGTATAAGGGGGTGTGAGGTGACTGTTGTTGTACATTGGTGCTTTATTAATGAAACTGAATAGAAATGAACATGCCTTCATGAAGGCATAACACTGCCTTCTGTAATGCCACACTGCAAAATCTGCTCAGTGTGTCAACACATGAAAAAGAGCCGAAGGTACCGACCCCGATTCTCCAATCTTAAGATGTTAGACTAATTAAAACTCCACAAAATGCTATGAAATCAGCCTGATCTCTGGAGACACCGCCCCATAGAACAAGGTGGGAAGTCACTCAAACTGGCCAGAAGGAAGTGACTCCTCTGGTTGGAAAAAGAAGTATGATTGTTGGACTCTATAGTTAGCTTAATTTAAGACCTCAGTAAACACCCGATGACTTTATAGTCTGAATCTATTATTTTATTTTATACAACATGTTGTAAATTTTTGTTTTCATATCTCAAGGTCTTGTTTATGAGTGTGGGAACAGCAGAGTGGGAGATTGACAGAAAGATTGGTGTGGCATCTGCAGTGTTATGGACCATATACTCGTCTGTTATAGTGAAGAAAGAACTGAGCATGAAGGTCAAGTCATTGATTTACTGGTCAACCTACCAACCCAGTTAAGGTGGTTGCATCTGACTAGGATGCCTCCTGGATCCTTTCCTGATGAGTTTCTTTCTTTCTTTCTTTCTTTCTTTCTTTCTTTCTTTCTTTCTTTCTTTCTTTCTTTCTTTCTTTCTTTCTTTCTTTCTTTCTTTCTTTTTAAATTTGTATCCTTCTTGGAGGAAGCTACAGGGTAGAAATGCTGGAGAGATTCCATATCTTAGCTGGCTTGGGTACAAACTGGTGACCTCCCAGAAGAGTAGATTCAGTCATTAGGGAGACGGAAATCTGGGCACATCTGCTTAGACTGCTGTCCTTAGACTTGGTCGAATATAGAGACATAAACCTGGATGTGCTTTAGGATGAGAAAACCTTTTGACTGACATGTTTTTTCACTGCATGAGCATGCAACATTCCTCTGTTTCATAGTCAGGGTCACATTTGGTTTCAAAATTGGTGGAGACAGTTATCCAACTTAGGACAGCAAGACCCCGCTATGCAAAGGAAGACCTCAGGTGATAATATCTGTCTTTCACCTACAGATTTTGCCCTACTACAAAACCCATTTTTGTGACTGTACAATGTGAAGTCAGTTACTTGTGGTTGTGAATTAATATATGCTACAATTCAGTGATTTCCTGTGGTTGGTATATTTGTAACTTGAACATCTTTGTAGTTTGGTCAATAGTCAGCTAAAACAAACAACAAGATCTGGTAAGATCCTCACTCTAAGCGTAATTTATGTTCCTTAGAATGTGTCTGTCTCAGTACATCTTACCGTTCACACAGCAAGCAACGAGGGTTTTCATCCACATCAGACATGCTCACACTCAGTGCTTCAGAATTCCATCTATGTGTCGCTGGAAGTGGATGACATTTGCATCTGCTAAATGTTGATTGGTTAACACTTGTTTCTACTTCATCTCTTTGTATGTTCTAACTTGCTGATACAGCACAAGCAACAGCAGCCCACAGACTGGTTGTATCATATACTTTGTGCATTGCCTCCATTGACAACAGAGCTCTTAGCAGATAGATGGGTCATCCTCAGATTGGCAGCAAACTGCGAATGTGCTACCCTCACTAAACGGCAAGTTACACTTTAATAAAGGTGTTGACAGATTTAAAAGTAGTATGATAGTAAAATAGTTATCTCATGTGTAACCCAAAGGCCATATTTCCTCTAAGATGCAGTATGAAAATGATTTTGCAAATAAGACTCTTTTTTTTTTAAATTCAGTCCAATTAAAAAGAGGACAGCATAATAGAAACTTGAACTCATCAGCAGCAATGGTAGTAGAGCAAACATACTCAGCCTTTAGCTTCTTAGGCATTCGTAATGGCAAAATTTAGTGTCCTCATTGGGTAATTGGACAGAATGTTCATAGAAGTGACTTCTGGTGGAGTTTAAATCAGCTGATTTTCAGTGACATTTGAATTTGAATTTGATCAGTACTCATGGATAGCTTGCTGGATTTCCAGACGGTCTTTACTCCTGGCTTTCTGCTGCATTAGAGCTGAAAAGACATGTAAACAACTCACCCCAATCTTTATTTGTCATCTCAAGACATGTTTGTCACAAATATGTAGAACCTGGTGCGCTGTCTGTTCATTCATCTGTCACTTTCAAGTTCTTCCAGTGACAGGAAAAATTGATATAGCTTGCTGTTTAGCTGATAATTGATGTCATGGTCCCGGGACTTCTACCTGGTGTTTTGTGTTTTCCTGTATTTTTGTCATTTGCTGTTATTATGTTTTAGGTCCACTGCTTATTCTAAGGGTTCCTAGGTTATTCTGTTTAGATGTCATTTATTAGATTTCCCCTCGTGTCCTTACCCCCTGTGTCTCTGTCTCCCTCCGTGTATCGGTCAGTTTCCATGCCTCGTTTCTCCTCCTTGTGTTTTATTCCATGGTTTCCCAGCTCGTTTGGTCTGTGGTCTTCCCGTGTTCTCTCACTCCCTCCTGTCTGCGTCTGTGTGTACTTCCTGTTTTACTTTGATAGTCTCCCGTCAGTATACGTCGTGTTGTTTGCTCCTGCCCTGTCTTGTTATGATTATCAGTGTCAGCTGTGTTCCCATGTCCCTCGTTATCCTTCTGTGTATTTATGTCTGCGTCTCCCTCAGTTCCATGTTGCATCCTCCCTCTTGGCTGTGTTTTTTTTCTCGTGCGCCTCCCCGTGTGATTAGTTTAGTAATTTCCCGGTTTAGTTTTGTATTGTTTGTATCGCCTTTTCCTCCGTTTCAGCAAATAAAGCTGATCTTTATTTGGTGAGTTTGCGCTTGGGTCCAATTCCTGCCTGCACACAGCTAGTTCATGAGAAATTGAATCAAAAATGGTAAATATCTAAGACTGACACCATATGTCTGGTCAGCTACTTTCTGTTAATGTGTGGGGAAACATCAACATTTTGTGTAAAAATTAGACTCTTAACAGATAATTGTCACTTTTTCCTCTGTCAACTAGAAGTCTTGTAGGCAACATTCAAACTGCAGTCCTGGGTGCACAGTTCAGGTTTATTGCTAACACACAAAGACTGTAGAAAACTGTTATACAGTCAGTGGTAACACCTGATACTTTTTCTCTAGGTGTTCACATTTTTGTTTTTTAAAATAAAGCCACAGTATTTAATTCCAGCGTGCACTGGTCACAGGCCTGAAAGCCGTCACATGAGTAATGCTATTGTACAGGAAAAAACACTGAGGCCACAGAAACCAACATTTACAGTTTTAGAGACGAGTCATTAGAAGATGCCATTAAAGCCAATAAACTTGCATGGATGATAAAGACATAAAATTATGGCTTTTCTATGGAGTGGTGTTTCTGGCTGCTAGAGCACAAACAAGTAAACTAATTGAGAGCTAAAAATAAAAGTGGTTTAGACTGAGTGTGTGATGCAAAAAGAAAAATGAGATCTGCATCTGAATTAGGATGATACACGGAAGTGGACAAAGTTAGATCTGAAAAGATTAGATATGATGTGATTTGTGCTGCTATTACTGTAATCATTTTTTAATAAAAGGAAGAGGCACCAGGAATCATGAGGCGTACCGTGCTGCTGCCGGAGTCTCTGTTTACGATCTCTGTGAGACCACTGCTGGTTTCCATGAGTCAGTTTTGTGTCATACTCTTTGCTGAATGGTCAACAGAGTTTGATTTGGGAAACAAAACATGTTCCTCTAAAGTCAGGAGCAGATTTTCCTACACGTATACCAACCAACTGTGTCTGTTACGCATCTAATAAGTACATACATACAGATTATAATGTTTCTGCGCAAGATTTATTATTGTGGGAAGCAGTCACATGAATTTATGACATAAGCTTGATTGTGTCCATCTTGAATTTTTACTGAAATACGACCAAGAACAGCTTTATTCCCCTGCTGAAACCCTTAGAAATAAATGGTGTGTGTATGTACGGTATGTGTCGTGTGTGTAGTTGCTTTAGAAATGCACACAGTGTGTTGATGATCCTGCGGGTCTCTGCTGACTCTGAAGTTATATCCTGGCGGGGTGCATCTCTTTGGATTCAGACCTCTGTGTCCTTTCTGTTTTTTTTTTTCTTCACTCTACCTGTTTTCATCTCCCCTTTAGTGCTCTCATTTTTGTCCAAGCAGACAGACAGACAGACAGACAGACACACACACACACACACACACACACACACACACACACACACGGCCATGTTTTCCATCCATGCCTTGAGAAAAAAAAAGTCAGTTTCTCTTTTTTCTAACAATCTGTTAGTTCTCACAAATGATTTCATCACTAAAGCATGTGCTAGCTCTGCTTTCCTGTTTTCTGTTTTTGTATCCATCTGTGTGTGTTTGTGTGTGTTTGCACGTGGTGGGTGGTTGTGTTTACAGTGAGAGCTGGGCCTCCGTTATTTGTCTCCATGTTTGGTGTTTGCCCATGTTTGCTTGTAACTCCCAGTCCTCTTCGATTTTATTTTCTTTCTTCTATCACTGGCATGATTCTCAGGCAGTGCTCTCCAGACAGGAGTGTACGTTTATGAGCGAGAAAGAGGGAACATTTGTGAGAAGGACAATGTGATAAGAAGTCGTAAACGTACGTATCTGCTGAGAAATGCATGCTCTGCCTGAGGGGGAACAGTTGTCTTCTTGTGGCCTGTCACTTTGTGCAAGGTGGTCAGGACTTCATGTTCTTTCTCAGGTACTCGGGATAACCAGGTATTATTATTTTACTTGGCTTTAAAAAAGACAAAAAACAAAATAATATTATAATAAAAACACCCATTTACAAATTTTTAAAGACTGTAGTCGATAACCACGTTTCTCTCTTCTCTATAGGACGTTATCAGAAGTGTGTATTCTGATGGTGGTCTTACCTAAAGCTAAATCTTAATACATCCAAGATGAAGGGACATTTGTTTAACCGGGTCTTATCAGTTCAAATCAAATCAAATCACTTTTATTGTCACATCACATGTGCAGGCACACTGGCACAGCACATGCGAGTGAAATTCTTGTGTGCGAGCCCCACAACCAACAGAGATGTGCAAACACAACAACACAAACGAGCAAAATACAAGAATGGCCAACCTGAAACTAATAAATATATGTACAATATATAATAGTGTATGCATTTCTGGATGTGTATACTAAATATTTTCCTACGTGTGTGTGTGTGTGTGTGTGTGTATACACATTTTTACAAATTAAATAGTAAAAAAATAAAATAAAGTAATAATAATAATAATAATAATAAAATATATAAAATATACAGAGTTGAATATGTGCAAAACAAGTGGCATTTATATACAGTGTGGAGTGCATAATGTTGAAGTTCCAGTAGTGAAGCTGAGGTGTCTATGACGTGTTCAGCAGTCTGATGGCCTGATGGAAAAAGCTGTCTCTCAGTCTGCTGGTTGGGGACCGGATGCTGCAGAACCTCCTTCCTGATGGAAGCAGTCTGAACAGTTTATGGCTGGGGTGACTGGAGTCCTTGATGATCCTCCCCGCTTTCCTCAGGCAGCGCTTCCTGTAGATGTCTTGGAGGGAGGGAAGCTCACCTCCAATTATCCGTTCAGAGCACCGCACTACTCGCTGGAGAGCTTTGCAGTTGTAGGCGGTGCTGTTGCCATACCAGGTGGTGATGCATCCAGTGAGGATGCTCTCAATGGCACAGCGATAGAAGGTCCTGAGGATGCGGGGGCTCATGCCGAATCTTTTCAGTCTCCTGAGAAAGAAGAGGCGCTGCTGCGCCTTCTTCACTGTTTTGTTTGTGTGTACTGACCACGTAAGATCCTCAGCCAGGTGTACGCCAAGGAACCGGAAGCTGCTCACTCTCTCCACAGCAGCGCCGTTGATGGTGATGGGGGTGTGTACTTCTCTGCACCTCCGGAAGTCCACTATCAACTCCTTTGTCTTTGCGACGTTGAGGGTGAGATGGTTGTCTTGACACCAGTGGGTCAGGGCGCTGACCTCCTCCCTGTAAGCCGTCTCATCACCGTTGGTGATAAGACCCACCACTGTAGTGTCGTCCGCAAACTTCACAATGATGTTGGAGCTGTTAGTGGCTGTGCAGTCGTAGGTGTAGAGTGAGTACAGGAGAGGGCTCAGTACACACCCCTGTGGAGCACCAGTGTTCAGTGTGATGGGGGATGAGGTGATGCTGCCCAGTCTGACCACCTGGCGTCTGTCAGACAGGAAGCTAAGGATCCAGCTGCAGAGGGAGCTGCTCAGTCCTAGATCCTGCAGTTTCCTGTCCAGCTTCGAGGGAACGATGGTATTGAATGCTGAGCTGTAATCTACAAACAGCATCCTCACATACGTGTCTCTCTTCTCCAGGTGTGACAGGGCAGTGTGTAGTGTCAGGGCTATGGCATCATCAGTGGACCTGTTGTGGCGGTATGCAAACTGTAGAGGGTCCAGTGAGTCGGGTAGTGCAGAGCAGATGAAGTCCCTGACCAGCTTCTCGAAGCATTTGCTTACGATGGGGGTCAGGGCTACAGGTCGCCAGTCGTTCAATGAGGAGATGGTGGAGGATTTGGGTACAGGGACGATGGTGGCCATTTTGAAGCAGGCTGGGACTACAGACAGAGAGAGGGAAAGGTTGAAGATGTGCGTGAACACTCCAGCCAGCTGAGCCGCGCATGACCTGAGGACGCGGCCGGGAATCCCGTCCGGACCAGTAGCTTTGCGTGCGTTCACCTTCCTGAAGCACTTCCGCACATCCTCCTCAGACACAGTGTGCGCACTGACGTCATCCGCGGTGCGCACACTGTCCGGTCTCATGGTGTTCGCTGTGTCGAATCTAGCGTAGAATACGTTTAGATCCTCACACAGAGAGGCCGTGGTCTGCGGTGTGCTGGTTTTCCCTCTAAAGTCTGTGATCGTGTTTAGTCCCTGCCACATACTCCGAGGGTTGTCAAACTGTTGCTCCACCCTGTCCCTGTACTCACGTTTGGCTGCTTTGATCGTCTTCCGGAGTTGGTAATGTGCGTGTTTGTAGTCCGATGTGTTCGCGGAGGCAAAGGCGGTGCTCCGTGCCGCCAGTGCCGCGCGAACATCTCCGTTAATCCAGGGTTTTTGATTTGGGAAGGATTTGACTGTTCTGGATGGGACGACATCTTCCACGCATTTCCTGATAAATCCACAGACTGAGTCTGTGTATTCATCAATGTCTCTGGCGGCCACGTGAAACATTTCCCAGTCCGCGTGATCAAAACAGTCCCGCAGCGCAGACTCCGATTGGTCCGTCCAACAGTGCACCGCCCTCTGGGTTGGAGCTTCCTGTTTCAGCTTCTGCCTGTAGGCGGGCAGGAGCAGGATGGAGCAGTGATCTGATTGGCCGAATGGGGCGCGGGGGAGGGCTTTGTACGCATCCCGGAAAGAGGTGTAACAGTGGTCGAGTTGCCGGTTTCCACGTGTGTTGAAAAGGATGTGTTGATGGAGTTTTGGTGAGACTTTCTTCAGGTTTCCCTTATTAAAGTCTCCGGCTGTGATAAACGCTGCCTCTGGGTGTGCGGTTTCCTCGCTGCTGATCGCGCTGTACAGTTCCCTGAGTGCACGGTCAGTGTCGGCTTGTGGGGGAATGTAAACAGCCGTAATAATCACTGCTGTAAATTCCCTCGGTAGCCAGAATGGCCGGCACTTAATCATCAGGTACTCCAGGTCCGGTGAGCAGAAGGATTTGACCGGGTGCACGTTCGCATAATCACACCAGCTGTTGTTGATCATGAAACACACACCACCGCCTCTGCTTTTCCCAGTAAGATCCTGTGACCTGTCCGCGCGGTGCACAGAGAACCCCGGCAGTTGTATTGCGGAGTCCGGTACTTTGTCCGATAGCCAGGTTTCTGTGAGGCAGATCACGCAGCAGTCCCGCATCTCTCGCTGGAATGAGATCCGTGCCCGAAGCTCGCACAGCTTGTTCTCAAGAGACTGCATATTAGCCAGTAATAAACTGGGTAACGGTGGTCTGTAAGTGCGCCGTCTCAGTCGAACCAGAACGCCAGATCTTCTCCCTCTGCGTCGGCGTTTGCGGCCTCCAGGGCCAGAGAACAAAGGCGTCTCAGGTGAGATGAATGGGGGGTCTGCAAACGGAGCGTCCGTGTTGCAAAACTTGAACTCCGGAAAGTTATAAGAAAGACCGTCTTTTATGTCCAGTAAGGTTTGTCGGTCGTACACAAGGAGACAAGTGCTGCTCGTGAAAAAATAAAGGAAAAGTAAAATTAAACACAGAAGAAAGCCGTTGCTTGGGGGAGCTCGCGACGAGGCTGCCATACTCGGCGCCATCTTGATCACTCAAGTTCTGATCCCAGATTGTGTTTTAACTTTAATGCCATTTGGGATCAGATCAAACCCTTGTTGGTCAGTTTTGTGTTGGCGCACTACTCCAGGTAATTATGAGCAGAAATTGCTTCTAGAAAGTCAAAACATCAAATTACATTCCATTATAATATCTGCCAGATGATTTTGAAAAAGGTGACTTGCAATAGTTCAGCTTCTGTGTCAGTGGTACTCAGGCTTTTTCTGGCGTGTACCCCTACAGAAGTTCAAAAAAGTTCAAAACTAATTTTAGTGAAATAAAGGTTATCACGACAGCATGAGCAATCTTCATTCATGCTATTTTTTTAAGCCTTGCACTCCAAACCCCATTTGCCACTGCGAGCCAGTCCCACAATTGTTGAGCATTTCAAAACAGCCTCACACCTGAATGATCAGTATGTAGATTTACAGCTATCAAAACAAAAATGTCTGCAGATTTGATGGTTGATGGTTAATTATTGTTTTATTTGTTACTGTTTTTCTATTTCTATTGCTTTTGTGTTTTTAGTCTTATGAATGTAAAATGCTTTGCTAGGTGTAGAATAACCTCACAGTCTAAGTTAAAGTTAACCAATATGATAAAACACACACACACACACACACACACACACACACGCACCTCACACCCCTATCATCTACTGTACAGCCAATTTAGAATCATCCATTAACTTCAAATGCAATACATACTACAAATGTACACAATTACAGTATACTGCAACACACTGTTGCATGCAGTAGTAGACAGAAAACAAGCATCATTTCCAGTGGAGAATCCCAAACACTTCTCACTTTGTTTTCCAGAGTAAACTCATTGTTGATCCTAAACCTGTTTTCCTCCACAAAGCACATCCAGTAGCTTTCCGTTACTGACAGGAGGAAGTGAGGACAGGTCCAAATCAGTTCAGCTCCCGAGAACCAACAGCAAAAGTTTTTTGTTTAACATTTTTATAGCTTTAATAAAAACTGTTGTGCTCAAGCTATTAGGGAACCTTGTTCAGTGATTAGACAAACTAACCTCGGCGCAATGTTTAAATTCATTTGTTTGTTTTTGTGCGGCGGTGTGTTGAAGTGTATTCAGGACTAAGCAGGCATGTTAAGGGCGTGCCGTGGGGCTTGTGTGCACATGAGTACATGCATGCAGAGTATTGGAAGCCAACCAACAATAAAAGAAAGAGGCTGACAACATGGGATTGTGATTTCAGTCGGCATGAAAACCTTTTGCAGCCTCATAACACACAATAGCATTTTAATGCAGACCACATGTGATGGTACTCACCACTGGGGCAGGACACACACACATAAACACATGCATACCCCTCTGTTGGCTGTAGGATAGTATATAATCAGTCGCGGGTTGTCTGGGCTGGAGTGAAAACTTTAATAATACAGCGTCCTGTTGTAAGAGTTTAATAATGGTTTGATTTCTGCACACAGCTAACAGACGTGTCAGTGTAGCTGTGTCAGCACACAAAGAAAGAATAGTTTCTCTGTCCCAGGAAACATCAGGCTTAGCTGACTGAATTCATCAAACTGCTTAAAAGAATCACTTTAAGATTTTGTTGTTTTTGTAACAAAGCCAAGCATCTGATGTATAGTTAGTTTGAATGATACTGTAACAAACCCTTCAACTCTAATTTGGCCCTCAACATGTGATTGCAGTATACTGGTACCAGGAAATAAACATCATATCCTTTAAATCATGATTGTAATAAAGCCTTTTAATGATGAATCAGTGCTATGGCAATAGTTTGATTCAATTTAAGCCAAAAGCAAGTTGGTTATATTTAGGGAAACTTTGTGGTTTAGGTTGAAACTACATAATTTAAGATTAGAAAACCTTTGTTGTCTTGATTACAGTAATAAACAAGTGATTAAGGTTGCGGGTGTTCCTTCAGCAGCCAGTCCCTGGTACAATTCCTGGCATACTGCATGTCATTCCCCTGCTTTGTTATCTAGAGGCTATGACTCAGTAATCACAGGGTTGGCTATTCAGTCCCTGGCCCCACCATGCTGCAAACTTTCCTTGGCCAAGACAACAAATCCTTGCTGATCTTGATTGTGTAACCCAGATCATTGTTTGAGTATGGGATTTCTGATTATTTGTGGTCACTGAACGCACCACTGTGCCGTGCGCATAGCCACTCTCTAGTCCAGCTACAGAGTTTTTCCTTCCGTTCATCCGATGAGGCGCATGCTGCTCTCGTGCCCTCTACGAGCTGGAAATTCGGGTACAGTAGACATTTGAGTTGCTGTAAATAGTTTTAAAAACCTTTATATGTGAGCTAATGATTTAATATGTTGTTAGGAAAAAGTCTTGTAGCGCTTACAAACGTGAAGCGGAGCTGAGTCCGACAGCATTCGCCATTACACGAACTCCTCTGGTGAGTTAGCGTGCAGCTCATGTTCGTATGAAATGTTTTGTGCCTTATTATATTGCAGCGAGGTATCAAATCTACCGCTGTCATGTTGTTAAGAAAGAGGCTAAATATTGTATAACGTGTGTTATTGGCTGACTGTTAGCAAGCTAGCCGTTAAGTGAGCCTAGCTAATGTCCTGAAATGGCGGCCGACACGAGGTCAGTTACAGTGTTATTATGTTATGCCTAAGAGAACAGCATTAATAAGCATTGTTAACAGCATTTATGTTCTGTTATATTTTTATTTTGACAAACCTGTATTATTATAATGGTAAGTCTGTTAAATAAGCCGTTAGTGACATGGACACTGAGTCAGTGGTACTGAGACTTATGAACATTTCAGTTAATTCTTCTGCACACTTGTGTGTAGGCTGGTTTGTTTGCCCTTTTGGTGCCCTGGATCCTACTGGATGAACTGCCTTGTGGAAGTCCTCATCTGATGACTCTGCCGAACCGTCCTGGCAAATAGATGGTCGTTGCTGCTTGCTGGATGCTATTATTGGATGCTACACCGTTCCAACAGAGCGGTAGGAACAATTCAAAGGGCCCCAACGATGCGCTTTATTTTTCCCTGAGCTCAGGTGATTTTCTTTTGGCCAAAGGACCTTAAAGGATACATATTTGTTTTTATTTATTTATTTTATTTTTCTTATGACACTGAGTGGAAAGACACTACAAAAAAAGGGGTTTATTATTTAAAATTGTGTCAAATAAATGTGTTTATGCTAAGTAAGTGTGGTGTCCATTGTGTGCTGGAAGCCTTATTGTTCCTGTGGTGGAGCAGCTACTACCAATCTCCTTTACGAAACTAGCTTCTGACAGGATACAGGTATTTGGGATACATTTGATTTCTTGTAACCTATTTTTAGAGAAACTGTGATTCTGGGTTAAACATCGGGGTGAAATTGATGACACTGACACCTAGTGAACTGCCCAAGGTCAACAGTCCTGATTTCCACGCATTAAAGGTTTGGCGTAAGTACAGATTGCGTTACAATTGCAGCTAAGCACCTTGTGTCTTTGTGTGCGTGTGTGGGTGCATGAATTGGTGATTGGGAAACATATTATAAAGTGCTTGGTTGACCCAGCTATCTAGCATTTCTCCACATTTTCTGTCTAAAAGTAACAATAGCAAAATGTCCAAAAAAAAAGAAAAAAAAAAAAGAAACAGCAGATCTGGGACATGGGAGAGACTCTTTGGACTTCTGTGTCTATTGACTATAATAAAAATGTGAAACTTGCAAGAAACTTAAAATTCTTGCTAACTACTCCATTCAGTGAACAGCGCAAACAGCAGTGGGAGGCTCATATCTGAAAGTGTGTAGTTTAAGACAACAATGCCTACTGTATTTTACTGTCAGCTGCACTAAATAGTATTTGTCAAACACCAGTGTCAGCATCAACAGTGAAGAGGTGACTTCAGGACACTGGACTTCCTAGCAAAGTTGCCAAGAAAAAGAAAAAGACTGAGGCAAAAGAACACAGACATTGAACACTGAAGGACTGGAAGAGGATGTTGTGGATAGTAAATCCAAGTATGAGGTCTCCAGATCAAACAGAAGAACATTTGTGAGACATAAATAAAAATATGCAAGAACAGTTATTAAAACCATCAGTGAAGCATGGTGGTCTCCGGAACTTTGGAGGTGGTAAAATAGCAGATTCATACACAATGGAAGAGACCTTAAGGAAGGAGAGCTATCACAAGATTTTGCAAAACCATTCAGACAGCATATGATTAAGGCCAGTTTCAACCCACAACAGCATAATGACCCAAAACACACCTCCAAAATGTGTCAGCAACATTTAAAGACTAAGCAGTCAGACAGAATTCTAAATATATTGGTGTGGCCACCACAGTCTCCAGATCTGAACCCTGTAGAGCTGGAGGGGAAGTTTGAATATATTATAATTAAGTATCTAATTCCTATAGGTTGTCTTATTATGACAACAGTAAATGTGATTTCATCTGCACAACCGGTGTAAAGTACCTACATTTTCTTTAAAACATTTTTCCCTGATGTGTACCAAATTAAACCAACTATTTTTTTGTGGGTTTAAATTTTAGCGTACCCACAGTTTTCTATGATGTATCCATGAAGATTTACCATTCATTGCTGTGAGCTCACAAAACATGAATGCTTTCTGTACGATCATTTCTTGGTTTAATCTGCAGTGTATAAAATGTACACTGCTGCAGGTGACAAAGCAGAGCAAGTCTTTGTTTAACTTGCTCCCACTTCGAGCATTTTCAAACCTATGTTCAGTCAAGCTGCCCAAACAAATCACATTTGGTTGTTTGGTTTGTTTGTGATACGAGTGCGATCCGCTATCAATATGATATACCTTTAAGGCATATCCCTCATAGTTATTAGCTGTTAGCAGCTAGTGGGAACAGAAACTGAGATTTGAGCTTGAGTAACTGCAATGTTGGCTTTTTAAAATTTACTA
This sequence comes from Aulonocara stuartgranti, assembly GCF_965226115.1. Taxonomy (NCBI): domain Eukaryota; kingdom Metazoa; phylum Chordata; class Actinopteri; order Cichliformes; family Cichlidae; genus Aulonocara; species Aulonocara stuartgranti. Next base: position 30,254,586 of record NC_138949.1, read on the forward strand.
CACATCGATTCCATGTGTCAAAACTGAAGTCACTGGTGAAGAGACCTGAACCTGCATTCTTTCTAATGACCACCAGGGGGCAACACCTCTCGTTACCAAAATGCATCTACTATTATAAAAATCTGTGGAAAAAGTGACCCTCTGCTCTCTTACTGTGTGATGTCAAACACTGTCCTGCTAAGAATATGGGCTCATTTTGAGTCACGCTGAGTACAGTATGTGCATTTTGTAAATGTCGGTCCCCATTAATGTCAAGAAGGATGCTAGTTGCTAGCCTTTAAGCGTGCATTATCCCTCAGTTTCTCTGTCAGATCTACCCCTCGCCTGCCATGTCTGGTTTCAAAACCCCAAGATGGCATGACTATTAAGGTTGGTTGCTATGTAAAATCTTTGCAACCAACATTCGTCAGTCCAATAACCGATGATAGTCGATATATCTGCGCAGGCGCAGAGTTTTTGATGGGCGGAGCAACATAATCCTGCACGGATTGATTTTTCTAGGTTTTGTTTGAAGGGAATATTTTTCTTTCATTTCTTGTTTGTGTCAGTTTTAATATAGCTACTTTTTGGACTATTCATTCATTCCTTTATTTATTTATTTGAGATGCGCCAAATCACACTAAAGAAAACTTTACATTAGAATTTTTTTTTTAATGTTTGCTGGAGGAAACATTTTGGTTTTTAACTTTTTGTTTAATTTTGTATTTGTTGTTTGGTCGAGTGTGTAGGACAGATAAACACTGGAACGCCCTGTAAACACTGTTATAGTGGAAAATAGAAGCCAGTTTCTCTTTGTTTCCCTCCCCACCATTGTGTTTTTACTTAAATAAAATGTTTTGGGGTTTTTTCTGAACACTGCTTTTCTTTCTTTCTGTTATGAGCCTGAGTAAATGAATCACTACTTTTGGGTTAGAGTTAACCCAAATGTAGTGTTTAATGCAATTGTTCGCAGCTGAAAGAGGGTGCCGTTAAAACAGCGCTATTATTTTTCCATTGACTGCTTCTCTTAGCTTCAACCAACACTATTAGCAAACCTATTCATGGGCAAATAAATAAATAAATAATTTGCTCTTGTAAAAACGATCTGTGAAAGGCTCAGCCTATCGTCGATGGTCGATATATTTGTCCAGTCGCCCAACCTTAATGACTATGTCAATGCTCACCTTTAGTCTTTACAACATAACTCAGCAAGTTAATCCTTAGTGCCTGTCTTTTATATACAATCTGTGCAGTAGCTCAATAAAGGCATGTAATGCATTATTTTAACTTATGAAATTCACTGTCCTGAAATTGGCATTTAGATAGGCCTATTTAACTTATAAGACACAAAATACCGCTAGGAAATAGCTACTGAAGGAACACGATCTTGTAACACGTTTTATTACCACAGCCCAGTTTTGTTTACTTGAAAGCAAACTTTTCATCTTATTAAATCTAGTTGTGTAGGATCTTTACTTTGGTGGTGGTATATCTCAACTCACAGTGGCATGAGGCATCTTTCAGTTTTTTTGAGCAGATTGAATTGACAAGGAGGCAACTTTATGTAACCCAAAGTCAATGAATCAATCTTGTGCATCTTGAGCAGCTATGTGGTTATGCTGGAGTGCAGTTATATATTTTTGAACCAGCCTTGATGGGACAGAGCGTTTCTTATCTAAAGAAAAATCTTTAGATAAGAAAAGATCAACAAAGCTGCAAAGAATGAGACTTTATTGAAGTGCTGTATATATTATTCCATGCATGAGCACAGCTGCTGATACTGATGGCCCTATAAAGGTTTCCATAAATTAAGCTGTGTTTTTCATAGTGATGCTTACGGCTGGGTCAGGATGATCTTCTATTCAATCAATAAAATAATTCCAACAGAAGTGCAGCTGTCTGGTTGAAAAACCTCTGCATACACTACACCTGTGTGATGTTGCTTACAGCTTCCCCTGGAACGCCCTCTCACTTCATCTTCTCTATGTCATATGTAGACAACACAAATGTCCTCAGTGATGATAGAGGGGGGGTAGTGACTGAAGATGAGCTCAGAGCATAGGGTTTGTGATGATGTCTGGCTTAAGTAGCTCTAAGTTTTGGTTCCTATTTGTAGTTCATTTAACAACTTCTCTTATTTTTCTTAGTGTTTATCATCTGTTTGTCATTACCTCTTTTAGTTTGGTGTCTTTGTTTATTTCCCTCCTTTTTATTATCTGCTCTATTTCAACATCATACGTATATATTATCCTTTGTTTTCCTTTTCAGTTGTTGGTTTGTCAGTTTACCACCGGTTATCTTCCTCCTTATGTTCCCAACTTAACCTTTTAACTTTGTCTTTGTCAGTGGCTGCAGATTTTTATCACACTGTCATATAAAAAGACAACAAAAAACAAAGTTTTCACAGGAGTCTTTGCAGTCCTCTTAAGTTGCTGCCAGAGCATTTCAGTCATTTTGAGGTCTGAACTTGGCCATTGAAACACCTTGATTATTATTATTATTATTATTATTATTTTTATCCATTCTGCTGTTGATTTGCTGCTGTGCCTAGTATCATTATCCTGCTGACAAAGTTTCCGTCCAGCTCTAGCTGGCAGACAGATGATCTTAATGTTGCAACTAATGCAACTTAACAATTGCAAGGTGCTCAGGTCCTGTGGCAGCAAACCAAGGCCAAATCATCACCCGTCCACAAGCATGCAGTCTTGTTTGTTTGTTTGTTTTTACAACAGGGGGGGGCTGTGCATTATGTCAGATATCTCCACTTTGGTCTCACCTGTCCAAGTACATTATTGTAGAAATCTTGTGGTTTATACGCATGGAATTTTTGCAAATTTAATGTGTGCAGCCATGTTCTTTGTAGAGAGAAGAGGATTTCTCCTGGCAGCCCTTCCAAACAAGCTGTGCATTCCTACTGACAACATCTTCATCTGACATTCCAACTAGATAAAAATTACCAAGAGGAAATTAGACAGGTTTTATTTTCTGTGTTAAATTGAGTTCAATTTACAGCCAATTGCATGTTTCAAACCTAAGTAAAGCATATTTGTATGATTAACTTAAATACCTAAACCTTTGCACTCTGCAAAGAAAACTGCTGCAAATTGTATTGTGTAAGACCTGTTGCAAATATATTTTTGATTAAATCATCTGTTCTGGTTTGTTCCTCTCACACGCTCCTGCACACCAAATCTGGAACTACTGTCCATCATGTGTCGTCCTTTTTATCTACCTCGGGAATTTACATCGGTCATTGTAAGTGCCGTTTATATTCCACCACAAGCGGACACGGTCACCGCCTTATGCGAGCTGCATGAGGCACTCACACAGCACCAGACACAACACCGGGATGCTGCGCTTATTGTGACGGGGGACTTTAATAGTGCCAACCTCAAACGCGCAGCGCCGAACTTTTATCAACAAATCACCTGCCCCACTAGAGGTGAAAGGACACTGGACCACTGCTACACTACGGTCAAGGACGGCTACAAGGCACAATCCCGCCCCCCGTTTGGCAAATCTGATCACGCCGCCATCTTCCTCATGCCAAAATACAAACAAAGGCTGAAACAGGAAGTTCCGGTTCAGAGGAAGGTCGCGCGCTGGACGGATCAATCGGTGGCCGCGTTACAGGACGCACTCGATGACGCAGACTGGGGCATGTTCAGAAACAGCTCCGACGATGACGTCAACGTGTTTACGGAAGCGGTTGTGGGATTCATCGGGAAACTAGCGGATGATACCGTGGAGACAAAGACTATCACAACGTTTCCCAACCAGAAGCCGTGGGTGGATAAAACCATCCGCGACGCTCTGAGATCCCGCACCGCTGCCTACAACACGGGACTCATGACGGGGGACAGGGACCCGTACAAAGCCGTGTCATATAACGTGCGGAGGGCGGTGAAAGAGGCGAAGCAGCGCTACGGGAGGAAACTAGAGTCACAACTCCAACAGAGTGACTCTAGGAGCCTGTGGCGGGGACTAAGGACAATAACGGACTATAAAGCACCAACAACCGGTATGACGAACGCGGCCGTGACTCTGGCAGACGAGCTGAACACTTTCTATGCTCGCTTCGAGGCTGCAGCTAAGGTCTCCAACAATGCTAGTGTTAGCGGCGCTAACGGCTGCAGACAGGAAGATACTGCCAGCACCGGAAACGTGCTCGTCATCTCCGAGCATGAAGTAAGGAGAGCCTTCAAGAGAGTGAACACCAGGAAAGCAGCAGGACCAGACGGCATCCCAGGTCGTATCCTAAGAGACTGCGCATACCAGCTAGCTCCTGTGTTCACTGAGATATTCAACATCTCTTTATCTCAGTCGGTGATCCCCACATGCTTCAAAGAGTCCATCATTGTTCCTGTCCCGAAGAAACCCCACCCTGCTTCTCTCAATGACTATCGCCCTGTAGCCCTCACCTCAGTAGTGATGAAGTGCTTTGAACGCCTGGTCAGAGACTTCATCATTTCTTCACTACCAGACACACTGGACCCACTACAGTTCGCTTACCGTCCAAATCGTTCCACAGACGATGCCATCTCTCATCTCCTCCACACATCACTCACTCACTTGGACACTAGAAGGGGGAATTATGTTAAAATGCTCTTCATAGACTACAGCTCTGCATTTAACACCATAATTCCCTCCACAATCACCACCAAGCTGGAGCATTTGGGACTCAGCTCATCTATGTGTCAGTGGATCTCCAACTTCCTAACTGGCAGACCACAGGCAGTAAGGATGGGCGGACATGTCTCAGCCTCCACCACTCTCAGCACTGGAGCCCCCCAGGGGTGTGTTCTGAGCCCCCTGCTGTACTCTTTGTACACATATGACTGTGTGGCCACTACCAGCTCCACCACCATCATCAAGTTTGCTGACGACACCGTCGTGGTGGGCCTGATCTCTGATAACAACGAGACGGCCTACCTGAAGGAGATTAGGAATCTGGAGAACTGGTGCCAGAGGAACAACCTCCTTCTAAACGTCAGTAAGACAAAGGAGCTGATAGTGGACTTCAGCACTAAGCAGGAGAGGAACTACCAGACCCCCGTCATCAACGAGTGCCCAGTGGAGAGAGTGGACAGCTTCAAATACCTCGGAGTTCACATCACGCAGGACCTGTCATGGTCCTGTCACATCAACACCGTGGTGAAAAAGGCCCGACAGCGTCTCCACCACCTCAGACGCTTGAGAGACTTCCAACTGCCCTCCAAGGTGCTCAGGAACTTTTACTCGTGCACCATAGAGAGCATCCTGGCGGGAAACATCTTAACCTGGTTCGGGAACAGCACCATGCAGGACAGACGAGCTCTACAGAGGGTTGTGCGGTCAGCTGAGCACACCATCCGCTCCGAGCTCCCTGACCTGCACTCAATCTACAGCAGGCGGTGCTGGACCAAGGCCAGGAAGATCGTGAAGGACCTCAGCCATCCCAACAATGGACTGTTCTCTCTGCTGAGGTCAGGAAAGCGATTCCGCTCCCTGAAGACCAACACAGAGAGACTGAGGAGGAGCTTCTTCCCGCAGGCGATACGGTCTCTCAATCACACCACCACACAGTACTGACCCACACATATGGTTCTTACACACACACTGGACTTTCTGGACTTTGGTTTTGCACAACACTGGTCACTATATTCTTCATTTCCGGTTAATACTTGTACAGCTGCTGTTATTGTGTATATATTTATTTATATTTAGATTTCTTCATACATTCTTATATAGTTCTATATTGTGTATTGTGTATTTTGTTGTACAGTTATTTTATTTTCAACTTTAATTTATATATTTATCTTTATCTTATTCTTCCCAGTTAAATTTACCCTTCATTCTAATTTGTGTTGTACAGTTATTTCATTTTTAACCTTAATTTATATTTTATTCCTTCCTAGTTAAATTTACCCTTTTTAATTTTTCATATTTATTTCCTTTCTTATTCATAGCCTTTTCCTTTTTTTGTTTTCTTTAGGTCACGAGCAGTTGTCCAAGCATTTCACTACATATCGTACTGTGTATGACTGTGTACGTGACAAATAAAATTTGAATTTGAATTTGTTTTAAATTAAAGTTGGTCTCTGTAATCATCAAGAGAAATTAATGCACAGCAAGAAGTGATCATTTGGCCACAAATGGCATGGATATGAAAAATCTACCAACAAAAAGTTTGATAGAAAACAGATGTAGTGTTTAATGCCCTTTGTAGTCATGTGACTTTTTGCCTCATGGTGTATTACTCAACTTTAAGTTTCCCCAGGTTAATAGAGCTGAGACACCATTAATAGACTGACTAATAAAGCTCATTATCTACAGGTTAAACCTTGGGGGACTGATGAAGATGAATATTTGAATATGACTTTCACTTCCTGCAGAGGCAGATGGGTAAAGCAAAGTCACCTCATGCGTATGGATGTCCACATCGATATGCGGCTTGCTCAGTGTTTTTGTGAGTGATGGTGGAGGAGGCTGGGCACGTGTTATATCTGTTCTTCCTTCTTTGCTCCTTTTCTTGCCCATAAGAATAACAAATAGAAATAAAACCCTTTTATCCTTTATCCAAAAATATCTGGTTTTTGGTTTATATCTAGATGCCTTAAGACTTGTAAGTGTCATCCCGTAAAACACTTTTGTGACTAAATATCTATTATAATACATATTTATCATAGACACCCATCCTATCTTCAAGGTTCAAGGTTCTTTATTTGTCACATGCATAGTTATACAAGTATAACACACATTGAAATGTAACCTGACACGCTCCTTGACATGTGCCAAAAAGGGGGGGGCGGGGGGGGGATGTAGAGGAAGAACATTATATATATATGGTATATACATTAGGTGAATGTCTATCTGTCTATCTGTTATCTTCCTAACCACTTTCTCCTCTTCTTCCTTTCCTTTCCTTTCCATCATTTCTTTCTACTTGTTTCTCTTTTTATCTTTGTCTTGAGTCTGTTTTCTTTCTCTTCTATTCTTCTGTATTGATTCTATTTTCTTCAGTCATCCTTCTTTTTCATCCCTCTTCCTCTTTGTCTGCATCTTTAATTTTCATTCCTCATTTTTTCTTTATTCCTCTGCACCACAAATTTCTCTTCTCCATCTCTTTTGTTGTTTAACATCTTGTATTCCTTTCTATTCTTTTTTGTTTTCCCCGTATTCTTCTCTTCCGATCCTCTTTGCTTCTTTCTTTTTCCTTCTTTTTCTTGTTTTGTCTCTTCTCCTTTAGGTGACTCTGCTCTGTTTAAACAGGTCATGTTGCTATTAGCTTTGCTTTGACCTTATTTGAGGTACAGGAGTAATTTGAAGTGTGTGTGTGTGTGTGTGTTTTGAGAGAGAGTGCGGGAGAGAGAAAGATTGGGGGTTCTTGCAATGAATGATGCTCTCGTGTGAAACCCATTGGACCATGACTATACCTTAGGTGATAGAGACCCAGTAACATCAATCATACACACTCACACTCTCTCACATACACAGACACACAGTCTCACTCTCTGCCTTTGTTATTCCCGGTAGAAGGGCTTTTCTTGATTTTTAATAAAGGATATCTGCAGAGAAGGTCAAGGTTATTCAATTGTTGGCCATTCATCTCCTCATTTCACTTTCCCTCGATACACACACACACACACACACACACACACACACACACACACACACACACACACACACACACACACACAGATATCTCAATCTTCCTTGTTGGCCCTAGCTTGGGGACCCCTACACCTTTGGGCATGTGTGTGTATGTGTCCACCTTTGTGTGCACACTCTTCCGTGTGAACAATGCAGCCGTCATTTCTGGCTTGTCTGGTTATCCATCACTGGCTTTACGCAGCTCTGTCGCTATCTTCTGTGTATTTTATCCACTGCGAGAGTTTTGCACAGACTTCAAGAGGTGTCACAGATAATATTACTTACTGTTTTATCAGAAGACTCTTTGAACTTAATACAAACATAAATGTTTGTGGATGTATTGCCAGTGGCAAGATAATGCTGAAATAATGTATGGAATCTAGTAAAAGGCAACTGTGGCAGGACAGAGAGGGCATATAAAGCTCTGAGGTTACTGTGGAGAACACTGTTAATCTGTTTCCTTGGGGGATGGAAGCTAGAGATTTTTGAAAATAACAGATTAACGCAGGACAGTGAATTACCAGATGGAATATTATATGAAATTCCAAAAGCCTTTGTGTTGTAATCGTTGTGAACCAGAGACGAGATAATACAATCAGACCTTCTTATGTGATCCAAATAAAGGCTTGAAATAGCAGAAATGCTGTATCTACCGTCCCCTTCAAAACAATGGAGAGAAGCCTTTCCCTATTCAGAAATAAAAACAAGGCAGAGGCCCAGTGGTGGTCTGCTTCTCCCCACCGCAGGGAAAAGGGTAACACCACCTGGGTCTGGGTGCAGTTCCCCCCTCCAGGGGCAAGGGTACTTAGACCCGGTTCGTAGAGTACGCTTGGGGAGTGTGATTGTGTGTACAGCGTCTCTTTATGTCTGTCTCCACGTTGGTTGAGTGTGGAGTAAGTGCATATGAGAGCATGAGGGTGGGAATGGATGTTTGTATCTGTGTGTGCCTGTACGTCTGTGTCTATATGTCAGGTTGGGTATCAGACGCCACCTCTCTGGGGACATCTCAGGCCCTCCAAGGTTTGGAGGCCTTTCTCCCCCCACCACCACTTCCCCTGCTGGTGGCGGACTCCCTCGGATATCGGTGCATTGGTGGTTCTTTGTGTCTGGGGGTGGGCGTCCGGGTACACACCGGCTCACTCCTTGGCGGCCACTTATCGGGGCCTGGAGCCTGGGGCTCGCTCGGGCCACTTCGGAGGTGGGGTGCCCCCAGCCTCTCGGCCTGGGGCTCGGTCACTCAGGCACGGCTGGCTGCCGGCGGAGCTCACGGGCGCGTCACTGCAACTCCCCCTGGCTTCTGCTCTGCGGCTGCTGAGTGAGCCCTCATCTGGGACTCTCCTCAGCTCTTTCCGGGACAGTGCCGCAGCTGCCCCTCTGTTGGTCTTCCTTGGTCTCTTGTGTTCTGGGGGCCTCTGGATGTCTGGAGTTTTGATCTCCTCCATACCTGCTTCATGCCCTGGAGGACGGGGCTGTGGCCCCCCCACACCCTCTAGCAGATCATTACATGAAGGAACCTTTTAAAAAAAACAAAAAAACAAGCGTGTCCATGCTCACAGGTGTACACACGGGTGATCACACCCACAAACTACACCCTTTTTGGCTCCTACCTCAAAGCACACTGTGTTCTGTTGATCTTATGTGCTGCACAATAATGTTTAACATTTAGTATTTACTGTCATATTCCCATATATCATTGTGATGTTGTTTATTCTATTACTCTTGTTCTCTTCTGCTTGTTTTCTTTTTTCTTTCTCAACAGGTGATCCAGGTGATTGATATATGCATTTTTTTTTCTCTGCTCATTCTGTTGGTTTTTGTTTTTTGCCCTTCTCCCCCGTCCCTCTTCTCAGCTGTTTTTCTTTCCCTCTTTCTTTCTCCCCTTCTTTCCCCCAGTCAAGTCTGTCCCGTATTCAGCAAATGCAGATAAAATAAACAATAAAAGGTGAATCAAATGGACCATTACTGCAAGGCTGGGATGGTCAATTTGGTAAAGTAAATCTGTTGGGCATCTTTCCTCGTCTTTAGACAATAATTCTGATGGCAAAAGAGCCAAACGGGACAGGCAAAAAAAAAGAAAAAAGAGGCCCAGTGGTGTCCTCATCTTAACGAGATCAATACATCAAGCTTAGTTTGCTGATATGGAAATTAATTCATTAAAAATGCCAGACTGCATTGAGGAAAAATACGTTAAGAGGGTAGACAGGTACTCAAAATAATTTCTCAGGAGGGGAAATAATGGGGGAAAAAAAAATCTTATTTACTGTTGAATCCAAGTTTGTGGCAATAACAGAGAAGTTTATGTTAGGAGACAAACAGGAGAGAGAGAGAGTGATTCTGATGGAGAAGCAGCAGGACAAAGAGCTCAAACTCACCTTAAACACTAAGTACTTTGCAGTACGGAAATCTGAGAGGCGTTTATATTTGATTATCCATCCATTGCTTTTCTTCTGCATGTCCAGTTCAGGGTCAGATTCAGGGGCTGGAACCCATCTTAGCTGCTATAGAGAGAGGTTAGAGGCAGGGTATAGCCTGGTCGCCAGTCTGTTACAGACAACCAATCACATTTACAATAATGGGCAATTTACACTGCTTCAAAAAAAATTAAGGAAGTAGCATTAAGTCAGTTAAACTTTTGGGATATTGATGTGGTCAGTTTCGTAGCTCTACACATCTTTTCTGACTGTGTCTCTACTGTTAGCTTGAGCTGATACCTGGAACCTACAGAGGTTGCAGAGGTAGTCCAACTCCTCTAGGATGGCATCATCAGTACATGTCATTGCCAGAAGGTTTGCTGTGTCTCCCAGCACAGTCTTAAGAGTATGGAGGAGATTCCAGGAGACAGGCAGCTACTCTAAGAGCGCCGGGCAGGCCTTAATCCATCACCAAGTCCTTAATCCATCAGCAGTTCCGGTATCTCCTCGTCTGAGCAAGAAAAAACACTGCCAGAGCTCTAGAATATGACCTACTTCAAACTGATGGTGTGAGTGTCTCTGACAAAACAATCAACAAACAGACTGCATGAGGGTGGCCTGAGGGCCCAAAGTCCTCTAGTGGGCCCTTTTCTTATTGCCTGACACCGTGGAGCCACAGAGTAAAAGAATTAGCATATCCACCACTGGCACCATGTGCTTCTCAAAGATGAGAATATTGACCCTCAGTACATGTGGCAGATGTGAAAGGGCATGGAGGAGCTGTGGAGAACTTGTAACATCATTCAGTATGACTGGATTTGTGGCGTGTCAGTGATAGTCTAGGGAGGCAGGTACAAACTTCATACATAAAGGTCCCGTATAGATAGTGGATTCAAAACCAGGACCTTGCCGTGAGGCTATGGTGCTAATAACTTCACCTTTGTGCTGTCCTGCATTTAACTGTGATGAAATAAAAGCTAAAGCCAGTCTCTGCTTTTGTAGCATATGTGTTTTGATCTCAAAATAAAAGAACTAAAGTAGGAAAAACATTTACAACCTGTTGTCCAAAAACTCTACACAGTCTTACGGAGTGATTATACACGATGTACCTTACATATACTGTCCATTCTCTTCTGCTTGTCCTTGTCAGGGTTGGGGGGCTGGAGTCTGTCCCAGCTACAATAGTGCGAGAGACAGATTACACCCTGGACAGTCTGTTACAGGGCTAACAAAGAGAGAGACAGACAACCATTCCCACCCTTATTCACACCTATGGGCAATTTAGATTCACCAATTAACCTAACCCCACTAATTGCATGTCTTTGGACTGTGGGAAGAAGCTGGAGTACCTGCAGAGAACCCACGCCAACACGAGTCCGCAGCCCGGTGGTGGACAAACTCAGGACCTTCTTGCTGTTAGACAACAGTGCTAGTCACTGTGTGTTGCTTCCTTTAAAATAAAAGTTTTCACAAACTCATTAGTATATCATATTTACAAAAAAAGTGCATAAATTGTAAATGGCCTCCTCTCGATTCAACACAATTTCATTTCCCATCTATATTTTATTCATGGATCCCAGATGTCTTTGACTGACTGAACACAACAGAAAACTGAACACTGACGATGAATCAAAGTTGGAAACGTCCCCAGGCTCTAGTGGGACCCTGTATTCGAGGACACATTGCTGGTATTGTTACCTCAATGTTACCTCAGAAGAAATGAACTTTACTTGAAATCCCCTTGTGATTGAATTCCAACTTTCTCTTGCTTCAGTATTCCCACCACTTCAAGCAAGCAAACTGCATGTACAGAATTAAAATAAGGTCCCAGTTATTCATTCCCAGATGAATAGAAGAGGCTTCTCTCTCTGCAGAAATGAGCAAAACCTTTTATCAACCAACTTATTGGGTAGATTTACAGTAAAGTACTCTTAGATGATGTTGTTATTGTGTTGTGTGTGATGATATAACCACATTTAACTGGGCCTTCTAAAGTCATTCAGAGGGCATATTCAGAAAAAGCCCAAGTAAACAAAAGTGTTGTTTGGAGGTGCAAAGGCAACCTTCCTGACACTCTACTCTCATTCAGGTTAGGAGTTGTCAAGTCATTATCTAACCCCAGTAACCTAATATTCAGCTGGAAAAGCTGGCAGGACATTGGATCTTTATTTCTTCTCGTTGCACCATTAGACTTTCCTAGAATGTAAAATGCAAAACATATAATATCACAGTGTAGTATATTTTGGATCTGCACCTGAACTATGATCCATTATACTATATATGGTTTTAAATTTCAAATTAGATCATTTACGTTAAAATATGACTTGCTATGTCATATCAATATACTGTGATATAATGTGCAACCATGAAAAGTATTCCCATGTAGTAAAAGTGGTGAACAGTGCTGCTGAGTGTACTCAAGCTGCAGCAACCTCAGCAGAGACTCAGCTGTGTTTTTTTTTTAACACAAGGGAGGGTACCGAGTGGCCTTAGAGGGAATTCCACTGTGCTGTGCATTGTTATAAATTATATGATTCAATCAGGCGAGTCTCTGCCACAAGCTGTTTTTTCTAAATATGGTCATCTAAACTATACAGCGCAGGAGTGGTGTTATTCTTGGAGGATTTTCAAGGCTGTGAATTTTTATGATTTCTTTTTCCCCAAATGTATGAAAGTGTGTGTGTGTGTATCTGTTTCATGAGGGAAGGCATTTTTGCAAAGTGAAATCACTTCTGGACAACTCTCCCTTCTTTAATAGGTCAGTTTACGGCACAGTTTGAGAGCAGGCGTGTGCTGTGAAGGGTTAGGGTGATGATTAAAGGGCTGGGAATGAAAACAGTCTCTGGAAGCTCTTAAGCACAAACATGTGTGCGTCGTTTTGTTTCTCACATGGATGATGTCAAACTCAGCTGACTAGATGCTGTCACTGAAAGTCTTTGTGTGTGCGGTTGTGTGTTTGTGTCACTGCGGTTGTTTTTGATTATGTGTTCCTCTCTAGTATGAATGTGTCACTGGGCTGTCGTGCAGTTAGCGGTCAGTAAATGTCTGTCTGTAGTGGGGGATTACAGAGAAAATCAATACTACAAGGCTGCTTTGATGTAGCCAGTAAGACACATTGACCTGTCAGTTCAACTTGTAGCCTTGAATTTCTTCTTCTCTTTTTGGTGAGCAGACAGCCTGCTTAACTTTAGTTCTGTAATTCAGTTGGGAAGGGAGACAGTCAGGGTGTCACTGCAGACTCTCTGGGCTAATACTGCTGTAATTCAATTTCCTTACAGGTGCCATTATGGCTTATTAAATCTTAAATAACCTGATGCATTAACTGTGGCACTGCTGTACAGCATAACAGTATAGACAGATGTCCACCCAACTTTCTGAGGCATCCTCCTGGGAGCTGTAGTTTTTAAATGCTCATAAAGATGGTGTGTTTTGTCTTTATTAAATGAGGTGTCCATAGTGTACCCACCTCCTGTCTAAAGACAGCTGGGATAGGCTGAAAAATCTGATTTAAACTTGGCCAATCTCCCCTTGAAAGTCATCTCTGTGCGCACCTCTAGGCCACTTGCTGTGCTATTTTCAAATCACTTCCTGGAAGTATCACTTGGTACTTTTGTGCATTTGTTATGAGCCTCAAACATGCATAGAGAGTAAACATCAGCTCTGAGCCTAAACCGACTTTAATGACTGCTGATAAAAACTGGGTCTCCAAACAGCAGCTTGTAGTGGGAGATTCATAGCTAGAAAGCAGCACGGGTTTTTTTGGGTTTTTTTTAAAAGACATCTACAGTGCTGTGCATCATAAATTCTTCCCTCAGGGTGAGACTGTCAATGCTGTGTTCTTCTGTAAAATCTCAAGGTGTATGTAAGGCGTACGCCTGCAGTTTCAGCCCCTCCCCTACCCAAGCGTGCACGGGTAGGGCCACGTATAATCGACACTTGCAAAACAGACGTGTCTGTCTGGCTTGCATGAACACGTACACAAGAAGCAGTACTTAGTGTGTATGTGTGTAAGTAGCAGTTGTACTGATCCATCATCAAATAACAGAAAACAGGAAGATATTTCCGACTATTGATTTTTAAATCAGATTGTAATTTGACTGCATTTGCCAGTAAATGTCATGACTTAATAATGTTATAGCTGTTTAGCTAAATGCAGGCACTTGTGTTCACTAATTAGAGTTGGCTAAATCAATCAGCATTGTATATCAACTTTAAAACATTTCTTCATGTTGGAAATAAGAAATACCTTATAAATGTACTTCCATTGATTACAACCTTTTATAATTTACTGAGAAGCTGAAAGATTTAGCTTCAGCATATGACAACAACTATACTGCTATTCTGAGACTGAAATGCTCGAGAGAAAAAAGTGTGAAAGGGACGAAGAAGTTGTTGGTGTCATGAGTAATGCTGCTTTAAAAGAATATGTTTTTTTTAATTTTTTTTATTTGAATAGATGAGGAGGTGAGTGAAGGCTTGAGCTTTCCATTAGCAGATGTGTGCATGACATGAGCAGATGGTATTAAATGAGTAGGGAGGTGGTGCAGAAGGTGTAGCCAGGCCTCCCTCTGGATAGAGTGACAGGGGAGAAGATGAAAAGGGAGATTTGTAACTACACTACCTGGCGATATTGGGCTCTCTCTCTTAATCTGTCGGTCCCGCTTGTTCTTTTTCCATCCATTTGTCTGTCTATCCCCCATGCATCTGTCTTCTGTGCTGCATCAATTATTCACCCGGAGCAAATGAATATTTCAAGGGGGTGCTGGACTCTCTTCCTCCATACCTCATGCTCTCATTGCTGTCTCTGTTTTTATCAGTCTGCTCGCTGCCCCTCCTCTTGCTCTGCCACCGTCACCCTTTCATGGCTCGTCCCTCGGTGCTTTCGTACAATATATAAGCATGTGTTATTCCTGATCCCAATTCTGTGGTGTATGTAAAGGATTTGACTTTGGCCTCGTATTATGACCAGCCTTCTGCCCCTGCTCACCATTTATAACCTCAGCTAGCTGTGAGTCTGCCTGTGAGTGATGGCTTCCTGCCGACACATGTACGCCGTCTTCTTCTGTGCCAGGCGTTTTTGGGGGGAAGATTAATGGGAGAGGTGTTTGGAGTGACGGCTTGTTGGGACTGTAGGAGGCTACACCAGTCAGCTTCACATTAACAATGAATGTGATCTACCTTGCACATGCTTTTATAGATACTGAATATGCCAAAGATCTCAGCCTGAGAAAACCAGAGGAGAGCTACACCAAGGCTTTGTCAAAATTTAACTCTTGATTCTATTTTTTTGAATAGTAATTTTTGCACGTTTCAAAATGTTAGGGTTTGGGCGATATAGTGAACCAGTCATTGTCCCACACATCTGTTTTCATAGCTGCTTATACAACTGTCGGAAACAATGATTGCAAATAGTTGTTCACGACTTCAGATCACAAAGGAGAGTGGGAGGCAACCTAACTGCAACCAATCACACTCCAACATGGGCAGGCTGCAGTCAGACTGAATGGTCAAGGTTTGCAAATAATTGGCATCTAATTTCTAAACACAGGCAGATTACTAACACGTTATTATCAATCTGAATTAGTGCAACTGTGACATGTCTTTCTGCAATAGCGGGCGTGACTCAGCTGGTTCCCAACTGTTCATATTCTGGTTATATTCCTATATAAAAGCACGACTGTCAAGCCCATTTGTCGTTGTGCAGTTAAATTGCTGTCTTGCAGCAACTACATCACTTTTCATGGAGGAATTTCTGGACTCTGAATATCTGTTTAATGTAACTTTTTGTGTATGTAGACAGCAACAGATTTGTCCTTTCTTGTTAATTTATAGCAGTTAATCACCAAATGATCACAGGTTGCATATAACTGACTCCATTTTATCACAAACCTAAACTGTGCACAAAAGCTGCTTTGAAGACAGACCTGATTGCTGTCCTTGAGGCAACCATTTCAAATTTCCAGTCTATTGCACATGGTCACATTAGTATTTAGCATCTGATTACCACTTGCTCGTAGTAATCATATGATGACTAATTAGCTGTTTGTTTTTTTTCAAATGCAACTGTACCTGTAAAAATACACAAACAATTAAAACACAAAAAAGAAGAAAAAAACAAGTGACAATGGACTCTGAGTGACTGAGGTTCTGCAATTGAATTTCTAAGAAGTTTACAACGCAGTAAGCAGTAATTAAAATAATAAAAATATAGGCTGGGAAGTGCGTTTCACTGCTGCCACACATCAGCACGGTTTAAGCTTTGGCTTATTCAACCCACTGAGGAACTTTTTCTGCAGGCATGTAACCCAGGCATGAGTGGCCTTCTTGCTTTCCCTCACAGTCTAGTTACATGCATGTTTGGATAACTGAATAGATTCAAAGATTCCAGCTGAGATTAGTTTTTAGTGTGAATGGTCATCTGTGCGTCAGTGTGCATTATTCCCTCTATTACACCATCTTATTTGAAATAAGCTTCATCCTGCTCCAACCTTGCATGCAACAGTGTGGAATGAATAAATGTTCCAGCATTTTTTTCTTTTCTATTTCACTTTTGTTTTCTAGCTTATGAACTCACAGCACAGCCTTTTAACCTTTTAGTTGCTGTTGTGGGTTAAGATAAAATAGCCATACTAGGCTTTTGGTTGCTGGGATGTTGCTTCGTTCTAGTTCTTCATCATTTAACACCCACACTGCAAAGAAATTGCACGAGTGACAGTTAGTGACTTTGTAGGACTGTTCCTCTTTTTCTTAGACTTTGATAATGGCTTTACATTTTATTAATTTCACCTTTCAAAGCTCTTTGCTAAAGTTTTACAGCATTTCCATAATGACCTTCTTTGAATGGGATGTGAAGTATGGCCCTAAATTCAAAAAATGTGAACATCAATAAAACAGGTGCAATAATAAGACAAGAAAATAGACAATAGATCTTGGGAACAGACATTCAGTTTTAGACATTAAAGATGTTCATGTGTCATCAGCAGTAAGAAACGAGTTTTCATCATCATCATCATCAATATGATCACCATCAATATGATCAACATTTAAGTCAGTGTTACAGCAGCATGACATGAATATTTGTCTTCTAATCCAGGATTAAAGTCGGGGGATCTAACTGTGATCAGCGGGGACTGATAGAAGAGGGATAGATGGAGGAGTAAATGGGCAGAAGTGAAGGGAAGAAGAGATGGAAAGGAAACAAAACAGACAGACCTTCTGCATCCTGTCTTGTTCCTCCTTTACATATATTGTGTCTGTGTCTGTGAGTGTGAGTGTATGTGTGTGCTTCTGTTTTACTGGCAGGATGTATGCATTTACTGCAGCTCGCATCCCGCTGTGCAGCAATCTGTTAGCACTTCCTTAGGTTCCTTTGTTTACCAGAAACAGCATATCTGGCTGAGGTTCTGAGCTGGGAGTGAAATGTAGTGAAATGTTGCACTCGCACAAACACTTGTTGCCTCAAAGACTGAGTGTATGCACTCTGCAGGATGCTAGGGACAGGGCAGTTTCTTCTAAACGTAACTTATGATGGTTTATGACTTATGAAATGCTGTTTTACAATTGCAGCAGTAAGTGTTTTGCTGGGCGTGAGAAGCATCATGGCAAATATAAATATGCTTTACCTTTATTGATTCGATGGATGCTTCTATTCAAAGTTATGGTGGTAATGTTTTTCATTCCTGTGCTATATATGATGCTAGAGGTTTTTTTTCCTTCCATTTATGCTTTCAATCACTATTTGACGTTTTATTAGCAGTAATACAATACTATATGCCTTTCATTAATGAATGTCTTTTTCTCTATTTCATATCAAGCAGCACTATGTTCAAGACAAATTTCCTCTTGGGGACAATAAAGGTTATTTGGCTTGATTGATTTATTTGAGTTCTGTTTCACCTGACCTTAGATTATAAGGTCAGAGGAAAGCATTTTACATTGATTGTAGAACTAATTGTCTTTAATTGGTGTATCATTGGACACAGTTCATAAACATGAGTTAGGATAATCACATAGACTGACGCTACACCAGTGAATTATCTTCATTTATACCATACTTTTTAAAACAGATTTTTCAGTGGGTTATTCCATTTTCGATGTGTGCTTCAGAACTAGCTCTCAGCTTGCCTCATGTTGTGATTTTGTGGATGAAGTTTTATCTACTATGTCGGTCTCTGTTATCTTGTTTTATGCTTCCCCCCCAAAGACACAAGAAAAATGAGTCTTTCACCCAGAAAAATCAGAAAAATGAGAGTTTCACTCTATTTTTCTCCTTCTTTTTCTAGTCTGGCAGTGTGCCACAGTGAGCACAGATCCTATAGTGAGGGCTTAGATAATGAGCACACACGGTCACACAGTAACATAGTGTTCAACTGGCGGCAGCCGGCGACATCGTCACTGTATGTGGTGCCGATATGTTGTGTGTGACAGTGTGCGTGTGTGTGTTTTCAGATTTTCCCTTGAGCATGGGATTACTTTGATTGACAAGTGCAATCGCTGGTTACCACCATCTTGGTTTTTACAGATGTCACACGAATTTGTCATGTTGGGATCGCTATAGCAACAGCATCAGGGATTGTCTCACCTTGATTTCAGAGGGATGCCATGTTTCGTCACCTCATACTGTTATTCTGCCAATCTGTCAGTCAGTCTGAATCAATCTGAGATGCTTGTTAGGCCTGCTGCCCGGGAAAATAATAATTATTAACATGACTGCAAAGCAGAGCTGTGTTGGGCAGTCTTTGGTTCCACTATAGCACCAGGAAGGACAAAAGGGGAGATGACAAATCTTAGTTTTACAAGACACAATGTAATGTAATGTAATCCAGGATTAAATAATGAATACAGCCGTGGTGTCTGCTATTGTGAAACCTGATGGTGTCTTCACAATAAAACCAGCTCCATTCATAAAAACTGACACGAAGAGGATGAGTTACAATACACACCAAAGGAAATTACATTTTTGATGGGGTGGGTGGTGCTGAAAATATGGAGAAAATTTTATAATAAAGAAGTGTTAATAAAGAAATATTAAGTATTCTTTGGTAGGTAGACTGAGAAGAATCCTAGCTGAAAGTAAAAGATGGTGACTGGACAGAGTTCAACCAAACTAAAAACTTGAGAGGGAAAAAAAGATGATACACTGAAATAATGTTGTACACTTATAAAATTTACTGAAATAACATAAAATATGTTGGAATATAAAATTTACAGGCTTTAGTTTTAGTCTTTGGTGCATCTGTTTATTGAGTTATCTGCACTGAAAAGGTGCTGTGTTCTTATTCTAATACCTGTGCAGAACCTCCATATAGTAACAGTTAAAAATACTAAAATGAACAATCAAAACTAAAAACTGAAACTGAACATTTTAAAATGGTAAAAACTCAACTGGAATGATACCCTCACCCAGGCACCACCCACCCCCAACACTGCTCACTGGTGGTGGTGATGAAATCATGGCTCATGAAGACTTTGGATGAGGTGCCTGAACAAAACACATGATGTACAGTAGAAATGGGGAGGAGGAGGATCACTTCGCCATGCCAGACCCCTTCAAGGGAGAGTGGAAGATCACAGTGGATTAAAAGACTGGTGATAAGAGGCCGACTGGCTGTGTAGACACAGTTTGTTGGACAGGAACATTGACATTTTGAACGAGGTGAATTTGACAGTGTGAGATAATGTACGTGCTGAAGAATAAAAGGCAGCAAGAATAGGCGATGTTACCAACTAACTTCCTTCCTGGCTTCCACCTTCTTCTGTGTACATGTTGGTTGTGGGGATAATGAGTTGAGCTGTGTTGATGTTTGCAAGCATCTCTCCTGATAGGATTTTGTCAGAGAGCCGGCACAGTTGCGTCCCAGTTTGTGTGGCTTTGTGTCTTCATCCTCAGCTCAGTGGATGCATCCATCATGGCAGGCGGTTTTCCTTCTTTAACACTGCTCTCTTCTGCCAAGGTCAGCTCATTATATCCATGCAGCTCAGTACTGGTCCCATTGTATTGCAGGCTCTCAATCTCTCACTTTAATAGCAGCTTCCTCTCACTGATGTTAGGGCACTGAGCTACAGGATCCTTCTTGGTTAGTGTGGATGTTCTTCTGCTCGTCCATAATTTCCATGTAAGGTCTCTGCTCGGTCCTACTGTTATAGCAGTCTTTAGGGTGTATGATGTTCTTAATCTGGGGGATAAAAATAATAATTAAATGGGCCATTTTAGAACAGTTAGGCTGAGCACCAGTTGTTATAAAGTGCTCACTATTTCATATTGCCAAAGTTTTACTGTGCAGTCATCAAATGAATGTTGATTTTAAATAATTTAAGCTATTATTTTCAATTCAAATGATATAATATTAAATTCTTTGCTAAGAAGAATGGTTTCTTCTTCTTCTTCTTTTTAGATGATTAGTGTGTTTGTTTAAAACAAATGTTTATTTGTATTTTCTTACCAAGGAATAACCTGAAATAAGGAGGGGAAAAAAGCTCATGCCCTGCCACGCTTGATCTGGTGGTAGTAAATCAAACATTAAGCCCAAATACAACTCTTTGATGTCACATGATTGCACTGATGGGGACCCTCACTGATGTAAGAATGAGTATCTTTGTCTTGTAGGGGTCACAAGATAAGATTTCAACTCTAATTTTTGTCTGTTTTGTCACAGACTCCCCCAGTTGTTTCTGATTTTGAGCATATTAAACTGCGTCGCTGTGTTCATGTTTTCTCCCCTCTGTGTCTCTTTCTGCAGGTTAACAGACCTGTCAGGCTCTCTCACAGATGGTCCATTCAACTATAAGTACAAGACCAAGTGCACTTGGTTAATAGAAGGATTGTAAGTACCACTGTTTTTATCTTCCACATGTCATCATTAATCTTACTTACTTCCACTTGGATAAAGACTTTATTCTGTATCTAACTTAAGGGCTCTAGATAAGAGAGACTGTATTATTCTGTAAAAAGAAGGAGTTTGTCTGTGAATATAGTAGTTACTGTGCTTCGTAGTTGCTTTTTGCATATTTACTGCTCATGCTGCACCGACTGAAAGTGCTTCATTTGCAATTTTTTTCTCTTGCTATGGAAATACAATGCTTGCTTGCACTACATGTAGTATACACTGGTAGACCACCATGTAAAAGTCACAGAATGGCAATCATTATTTTCTAACACGGTGTGTAAGGTCATACATTTAATGGTCTGTGTATGCTCTGGAATGTTAGATGAGCTCTGGGCAAAGCAATGAAGATGTCCATGATCTCCTTGGGAAATGCTGAAGGGCAGCTCAGGCTCCGTAATATATTACTACTATTATATATGCTATTATTTATTTTACTGTACTAGCTGCATTTTCTCTAAGAAAGATGAGAGAAAGTTACTCAAAAGTGAGTTCAAGCTAATTTTATTTGTATATCGTATCACACATTCCCCTCAGAAGGCTTTAACTACTGGATGGGGTGCCAAGAGATTTGGAGCAGATATCCATGGACTGTGACTGAAAATGTGATTTTCAGGCATTTTGTTGCACAACAAGAAGGTCACCTTGCCAACACATTTCAACTCCCAACTCAACACTTAATGGGACTCACAGTAGTGTGTTTGTGTCATTTTGTGTAGGTTTTTGGTTACTGACTAGAAAAGGAAGTGTCAAATTTTAACTCTCTGCTGGTTATCAGCTCTTTGTATTTTATAAATTCGGGCTTGATGGCTGAAGGACCAACAACAACACAAGCCAGTTGTTCCACTTATATTCTTTTAATCAGCTCCCAGCTAACATCTACATGTAGAGGACAGTCTACAAAGCTCTGCACACTCTCTGATAGGACCAAAGCACCAAAGCTTCTCCTTTCTTGTTATACTTTAACATAAACTTCACTGATATGTCTCCATTTACAACACGTCACATTACTGTGACAACTTTTGCCCACTGTGTTGTTGTGCCCATTTCAGACATTGAGGCATTCATTAGAACAAGCTGCACAATGAAAAATGATGCTAAACGGTTACTGCCAATCATTTTTACACATGCTTTAAAACGTGCTACTCAGCTAATATGAAGGATGATTTTAAGTGATAGCTTCATTTTTAAAAAAATTTATTTTTTAATGACAGATTGCTATAAAATCTCCAGAGCATATTCATTTGTCAAAGAGGAATAAATAAATCAGGTATGAGCTAAGAAAAGAAAAAATCTCCTCCATCACACCCTGGTGTATTTAAATTTGCAATGATTGTACAGTGCAGATTTTCCTTCATTTTAACGTCTAGGCCCTTATCACATCAATTATCATTAGGACTTTTATTTTTTATTTTTTAACCAATTAGGTATGCATGTCCACATATGGGAGACAATGATTAGTTCCCTGGTGTTTGCCTTCATGTGTAAAATTGGTTGATTATCATATGCAGGTTTATCTAAAGCTGAAATAAAGGTTTATTTCAGGATTGGACCTTTACAAAACTAGGATACTTGATACTAATAGTCTGCATGTGAACAGACACTGCACGAAATGCATCTTCTACAGTGCTGGCATTAGGCAAGGACACATCTCACAAGGATTTTAATATAGCAAAAAGGTTTTCTGCAGTGAGTGTGAGTCCCTGAACTGTCGATTTATGATCTCAACCACAGATTTTATGAATAGTGGAGACACTTCTATAAAGTAAGAATCATATGAAGCTTATAGGTAGTATATATATTTATCAAGAGTATTTTTGTCACACCTGTTTATTCTGCATTCCCTCTCTCCCCGTCTCCCAGCCCCAACGCTGTACTCAGGCTTCGCTTCAATCACTTTGCCACAGAGTGCAGCTGGGACCACATGTACGTCTATGATGGAGACTCCATTTACGCCCCTTTGATTGCTGTCTTCAGGTGAGCACCTGCTAGTCTGAATAGGAGAGCTGTGCAATGGAGGAAATATGTAAATGACTTAGGTACCCTTTGGCACTGCTTCAAAAGTGCCAATAAATTTGTGCTTGTGCAGTCAAATGACTTCATGTATGGCCAAACAATGGACCCCATAATTGCTGGCTTACCACAATACAGCAATAATAGAAAGAAAATACTGCAATTACTCACATTATCCCTGAATGCCACTTCTTTTTCTCGAGATTTATTCTGTACTTTGCTCTTTTTTCCCTTCTAAAGCACAATCTACAAGCATGTGGGTGGAACTCTTTCATTTCATGCAAATTCATTAAAACAGTAATGCTGCAATATTTTACCAACCTCCCACTTATTCTAATCCACTGAGGCTTATCTCTTGTTAAGAGTTCAGTTGTTTCCATAAAGGGGCAATTTGGACTATTTCAAGAAAAATATATAAAAATATCTGCCATTTGATTATACATAGTCTTGACTTGTGTAGCATTCTTACCTACAGTAAGTAAACTTAAATTGTTCATTATGGATGGGTACCTCCGCTTTGCATTGTAAAAAAACAAACACTAGTTCCTGCAGGGAGCTTGGGCTCAGTGTGGACATGGGTACATTTACAGTGCATTGCACGGATTAAAAGTGACAACCCGGTCCCCACAAAAAATCATAATCAAACGAAATTTAATTTGCCACTGCACTGCAATGTTTTTTACTTCAAGGCTAATTACTGTCATGTATTTTCTGTGGGGTGGCAGTGCTTTCAGACTAGAGCACATCATACACCAAATACATTTCAGAAAACCTTCTGTTATTATTTTGGGTCCATGGGGGATGTCTGTCTTTGCAGGTCTCATTGCCTTTCTGTTGAATTCTTTTCTCAGCGGTCTAGTGGTGCCAGAGACCAGAGGTAATGAGACAGTTCCTGAGGTTGTGACAACGTCCGGCTACGCTCTGCTTCACTTCTTTAGTGACGCTGCCTACAACTTGACTGGTTTCAGCATCGCCTACTCGTAAGCCTCAATATTGTTCTTACCGTCACTCATTTCCTTGTCTTCACCTGTTTGTTTTTCCCATCCTCTGTTTTTCCAGTTGTTCCAGTTCATGATCAGTCTGTTCTCTCCGATATAAACAAAAGAGAACACATCTTATATTTGTATTTATACTGAAATTTGTACTGAAATGTCAGCCAAATACCAAATCCTGATAGCATCAGCTTGTTAATGTGTGCTTATTTGTGGCAGCAGATCAAATGCATCATCAGCTAACTGATTTGCAATATCAAGCAGTTACATCGACAGCTTACTAAGTGATTATTTTTACCAAATGCTATGGCTGTGTTATATTTAGGTGTGCTTCTATTGTCTGTGTGATTTCATTTGTCACTTGTAGGGCAATGAAATTAGTCTCACCCAGGATTTTCCCATTAAGACAAGTCAAAGTGACACGAAAAGTTCAATACAGACAGAAAGTGCGCAACAGGCTCATATTATTAATATTTTGATAAGATAAGATAAGACTTTACTGATCCCACGACGGGGACATTTTTGCATTAATGAGAACTTAACAAGGTAAAAAATGTAATCTGTATATTCCAAAATTAAGCAAAGGCTTTATAAGAGTTTTTGCAGCTTCTCATTATCATCTGCTGCCAGACTTTGACTTCAGCTTGTAGTGGCATTTGTTCCCTGGGGCGACAGAGAGAGACGATCACAAATTTTTGTGTGTTGGTGGCTGATTTAACAACCGTGATCACTGATTGGGATGACGCCCACTCATGTGAACCTGGTTATGTAGAGAGAAAACTTGGAAAGACATATAACTGGCAGCTGTGTGTGGATACTCTCCCAGGAAAACAACACAAGAAGAAGGGGGGAAAAAAATCCAGATTTTTCACACCACCTAGCTTCTTGGATTTGGTAAACCACATGCACTATTAGCTACACTAATAGTGTGTTCAGAGACATTGCATAAGCAGGACACATGACATTTAAAGAAAACTTACCAGGAAGCCTCATAATGCTCTCCAATGTTGCTCTCTATAAAACCACAGTTGAATTACAAATGGCAACAGTAAGCCGGTCTCCATTTCTGGGTGTCTGTTGCCGGTGGGGACAAAAGAATCCAAGGTCACTGGGAGAAACTCACGTGATTGGGAAAAAAAGAAGAAGAAAGAAACAAAGCTGAAATACTTTCAGCTAGCACAGATCGTGAAGACACCATTATGTGGCACCACCTGGTGAGTAATGATAATAGTCAAGCAAGGCAAAATTATAATCTATAATCACAGCTGTGTCATCTGAATTGACAACAATGCTAACTTACATCCATCCTCCTATCAGAAACTTTGACACAATCCACAAAATGTTCTTGCTGCCTATGGTGCAAATCCCATGTCTTTTTTTTCTATATATGCTTCCAGACACCTCTTTAGCTTTGGCACGTTACCTATGGGCTGAAAGCCGTTGAAGTTCCCAGTCTGATGAAGTCATAAAGGAAGTTGCTTTTGCAGTTGTTTCTTTTCTTTTTTTCCTTTAGCTGGTTTTGTGTACACCATTTTTCTATCTTCTCACAAATGCTCATCACTGTCAGGCAGGGCCTTTGATATGTAATAATAAACTTAATGTTATTCATCACTTTTGTGGCTCACACAAAATCTCAAGTGTGGGATGGTTATGGCTTAGGGAGGTAGAGCAGGTCATCTACTAATTGGAAGGTTGGTGGTCAGGGAGGGATCCTTGGATATCCAAGATTCTGAACCCCAAGATGCTCCTGATGCATTCATTGGGGTGTGAATGTTAGATAGAAAGCACTTAGATGTGGAAAAAAGTGCTTGTGTGAATGGCTGAATGGGACATCTTGTATAAAGTGCTTTGAGTGCTCCAGTAGAGTAGAAAGAGTGCTATATACATTTACCATTTACTCGGACTGAAGGCCAGCCAGCCAGTCTGCCTCGCCATGCCAACTGGGAACGGTGTTTGGGAGCCGCTGTAACATTGCTGGTTTTTGTTTCCTGGCTCTACTAAAAGCTCAGTCGTACAGGACCATTCACACTGTTCATGTAGATTTCTATCACCCCTAACGTTAAACCAACCCACTTTGTGCAATTAGTGATGGTCATTACTGAAAACTGAATGCTATGTAACTCCTCCCAAGCTGGACACCTGCTTGGGAGGAATACGTGCATTTACACAGGTTCTTCTTAGCACACACATACACATACAGACGCACACACATGCCCACGGAGAGGAGATGAAGGTTGTCATGACAACACCCTTGTTACGGTAGCAAACCAGCTTTTTGCATTAACAAAAACATGATTCTCCGCCTCTGGTCCTTCACATCTTTCCCCCCAATTTTTCTATCTCTTTCATCTCGAACTTATCTGATATTCCATAGAAACGCCTTGTAATGTCGGTCTCAGTGCTTTTTGTTCCGTTTTGATTTTTATGTGCAATTTCTTTGTTCCACCTCCGTTTCCCATTTTCAGTCACGTCTGTCTTTTTCTTTGCGTTTTCCTCGCTGTGTCTATAATTTATCTTGTTTAAAATCAGAGGTAGTTTAGCTCCATCTCTATTGTGTGTCACATTGTTTATTTTTGCATAACATTCAGTTAGATTTGGTGGCTTTTATCCAAAGCCACTTACAGTAAGTGGATTCAAACTTTAATGTAAGCAGACTCAGATGGCATCAAAAACAGGAAGTCCAAATCTACACAGTGATGCCTTCGTGGTCTCTGGCTTTGCTTTGTATTTTTAAGGTTCTTCTTCTTTTTCAATACATAGTATTGCATTTGTTGTCACTGTTATTGTTAGGTTGAGTTCTGATTCCTCATTTCATTTCATTATCATTTTTTGTATGCTTAGTTTACTCTTCAAGTCTTATAGATTTAAGACATCTTTAGTGTCACTTTCTATTCTGACTTTGCTGTAATTCACTCAGTAGCTCCTATTCCTGTCTCACCTTTTGTGTATCCCCCCCAGTCCCTCTTGTGTCTTGGGTTTTATTTCCAGTCTGATTGTCTTGATTATGTTCAGCTGTGCCCCTTTCCCATTTCCCACCTGTCTCCACTTCCCCAATCAGCCCTTTTTGTCTTTTTGGATTGTGTGTTGTTTCTCCTGAGTTCCTTGTGTAAATTTCCTGTATTTCAATGCCAAGTTGTTTGGGTTTTTTTTTTTGTATGTATTTGGATTATTTATCTTTTGTTGTCTTCCCAACAAATCTGATGTTCATGTGATGTTTCAGTTTCACGCAGCAAGACTGAGTGAACATTCTTTGCTACATTTTATTTAATAGTAAGAAATAGTTGATGTACTTTGTGGTTATTTAAAAATGATACAAGATGTTTGTATACAAAAGCCTTGAGAGGGAAGTAAGAGAATAATATATCCTAGGGATGCATTTTTCTTTTCTGTTCATGTGTGGTCATCAGCTAGTGTTTGTTATGTTGAAGGAGAGGTAAGACGATTGAGTAGTAGTAGCACAAACGTTGTTGGCTGATAAACTTGGCAAAACTCAAGACTATTTTTTTTTTTTTTTTTTTTTTAGCTGGAAGAAGCAAAACTGGATTAGCTTAAAATGAGAAATTCAAAGAACTGATCAAAAATGACAGCAAGACTCCTGATAAAAGAATTAAGAAGATTTGATTGTCTTGCCTCTTTAATGAGACGAGAACCTCAATTTTTACTGGGGTTGATAACGAGGAAATTGGAAGACTTTTAGATAGCAATGCTGGTGAAATATTCACTGAAGTTAGTGACAGTTTTGATGGTGTTGGGCATATCTGCTGAACAGTCGTTCCAGCAGATATTGAACATGAATCCACTCTAAAGCAAATAATACACACATCTAATATGTAAAGGTAAAAAATAGCAACTTTGGCTATCAGTAAATTTTACTATAAGTATATAAGTAGATGACTGCAGTCACCTCAGTTAATATTTCATGAGGCATGCACAATATCTCAAGGCCATATACTCATCTAAAAATAATATCTGGCCCGTCACAGTCAAGTATTCTCTTTTGCTCATGGCTCTCCATAACCTTGAAGATGTTGTTTGACTTTCTGGCTAACTGTGTCTCCCGCAGGATAAACTCTTGTCCCAACAACTGTTCGGGCCACGGCAGATGCAGCACTGCGAACTCGGTCGCAGGACGTGTGTACTGTGAGTGCGAGGAGTACTGGAAGGGGGACGCATGCGACATCCCTTACTGCAGAGACAACTGTGGCAGCCCAGATCACGGCTACTGTGACCTGACCGGGGAGAAGCTGTGTGTCTGCAACGACAGCTGGCAAGGTAAGAAAACGGAAGGCTGAATTTTATTGGGGAATTTAAAACTTAGTTTAGTGATACATAGTAAATGAGGATTTTATTGGGGGAAACTTGGCTTCATGTGGTGCAGCCAGGATGGCAAAACAGGCACTTTGGCTTGGTGCTACTGTAATGGGCTTCCTGCAGTGAAGACAGGAGTGGAGTGCAGGCGAGATGATAACAGAGAGGAAAATGATAGGGATAGTTTAAAGTGCTGTATCTGAACTTTCAGGACCTTATTTATTAATTCATGAAGTGTTCACAAACACAGTAACCACTGATCCAGTAAGTATTTTGTACACTGATGTCTACAACTGTAGTCTAAAATGGGGCAAAAATGACTCTGAGATATGACACCATGTTTTTAGAGATGCTTCTTATTGGATTCTAGTCATACAAACACATTTAAAACGGTTAATTTAGTCCAGTTTCATGATGCTTTTTTTAGTCATTAAATGAACAAATGAGCGCAGTGTGAGTTTTTTTGCTTATGCTTTCCTTTCGGTTTTGCAGTTTTCAATATTAATATGAAAAGCAATTGAAAGCACAATCCCAGTGTCCTCTTGGTTTATGCCTAACACAATGCTGCCTGAATCAGTATTCTTTAATATCATAAAATATTATACGGGATTCCCAGGGAAATGTTCCCTAGTGGCACAATATATATCTAGCTTCATTTTTTTTATTTATTTTTATTTTTATATTGCAGTCATAAACAAATCCCTCTTGCGGCTTCAAAATCAACAACTTTATTTCAAATGACGTTTTCTGACTGAGAGTGATTTTAGACTAATTTCTTTTTATAAGAAAAGCGGCTTTTCTTGGTGCTGTTCGCAGAGGTTTCATCATTTGTAAAAGGCTTTTGCATGAAATGAAAGTAACTGTTAAGTCACATTCTTCAGCCAGTATTTACATCTTCTAAAGCACCGGTTACAGATTTACGTGTTTCGGTTCAGTTTTTGTAGTTAAAACATGGATAATCACGAAAATCTGACCAACTGCATGTTCATTCAAGATTCAGATCCAGTTTGATCCTAAATGTCTAACAAACATATTAAGAGAATACATAAGAAGAACAATTCAGCAGACAACAAAGTCTGTTGAAGTTGGATGGTGAAGTGCTGCCCCCTCCTGGAAGGATAATGATAGCACAAGGAGAAAGGAAAACCAACTTTTTCCCATAAAATATTGTTAAAAACAATACAATAAAAAATCTCCAAGAATGAAGATTAAAAATGGATGCATTTTAAAAGCAAAAAAAAAAAAAAAAAATAGGCAAATATCCCAAATTGTACAGTACAGTGATGAACAGCAGGCTAAGCAGTATTTACCCAGTGTTGTGTATGTCAGTTACATTTTAGTTTTTCAGAAACAAGACACCAAATTGATGAACTGATTATGTGTTATAACTAAACAGATTAATATGAGAGGTGCTACAGTAGGAACATATTGCTAAATGGCAATGATCGCATACTCTGTGACTTGTTAAATAAAGACCCAGTTTAAGTACAACAATAGGAAAAAATATTAAAATCATTTAATATTTAACACTTCAGTTTTAGGGATATGTATGTGAGTGTAAAATTCAGCAAATATGCTGTCTATTTCAGTATTTGCTTTAAGTTTTTTAGACACAAAGACATAAGACTAATCCTAAAATCAAAGGTGTGTGTGTGTGTGTGTGTGTGTGTGTGGGGGTAGGAAAAAAATCCAACCTGCTCACAACAATGCTTGTTGATTTATTTATTTATTTACTTTTTGTGTAATGAAGTCATAATTTGCACAAAGAGATATCGGTTAACATATATATTTTTTTTTTGGTGTTTTGACAGCCACAAAGGTATCATCTCTGAACCTAACTAAGTCACTTGAAAACAATTCAGATGGACTGTGCTATCCATCTATATGACAGCGAATGAGTCAGATTCTGAGCTTTGGGATTCAGCCTCTTATTTCCACAGATCACAAATTGTTCACACAAAAGCAACAGAGACACCAGTGAGGCAAAGGGATGTATGTGTATCTGTCTGGTAATGAGTGAGGTGGAGGCAGATACAGAGCCTCGGAGCAGGCATCAGAAACACAAACGGGCTTTTAATAAAGGTATTGGTCACCATGGAAACCACCAGTTGGCATCACCAAAAAAAAAAAAGTTTTTTGCATTAATGGAAAGAGCATTTTCTACAATTTGTCCTTCATTCCCCTCTTCCCTCTACCCCCCGCAGAAAGAAAAGTGCTGAATGCGTCTGTGATCGAGTGCTTTTCATTTATCTCGTTTTCTCACGTCTTGCTTTAATCACTCGCCTGCAATGTTGGAAAATCCTCATTTAATCTGTAAAGATGTGCTTTTATTCTCGACTGCCATCTGAATAAGCTCTGCTTTGTGGTCTGTCAGTTTTCTCACTTTGAGTTATAATATTTTAATGTGCTTTACAAACTAATAAGTAAAAAAAAGAATAAAATCATTTAAAATAAAGGGTTTTTTTTGCATTATATAAATGAGTAGAAGCAAAACTGTTCACTGAAGAAAACACGATCAGATCAATTAGTGAAACTAAAGAAGGCAAAACGGTGACGATGGGTAGAAGGGTTCAAGGAAGAGCAAGAAAAAGGTAAAGGTCTGAGGGAAAAGTATAAGCTTTAGAAAACAATGGACAGATGCAGTGAATAACGAAAATGTATATTTTAATAAAATGTATTGTAGAAGTGGTCTTGTTTTTCTTTTTCTAAAAGATATGAGGTTGCTCATCATCTGCTCATAAATGAGCTCGAGTTGTGTTTGGTGCCTATTCATAGAACAGCCACTAGGTGGCACCAAAGTAAAAATAAATAAATAAATAAATAAATAGACTGGCAACCTGTTAAGGGTGTTCATAGGCTACAGTTCCCCCATGACCCTGAACTGGATAAGCACAATAGGATTTATAGATTGATATTTTGAGAAAATTGAATTCATTTGCCCTTTACTACCTGTAAAATAAATACTGGAAACAATGTATGTACGAATTCCAAAAAGTGAAACATGTCCTTTTGCCTCCATCAGGTCCAGACTGCTCCCTTTCCGTTCCCTCCACTGAGGCTTTCTGGGTGCTGCCCAGCATTAAACCATCTGCTCAGTCTCTGGGTCGAGCGTCCCACCGGGCTCTGGTGCATTCTGGGTTGATGTGGGTGGTGGGAGGTTACTCCTTCAACTACTCCAACTACCAAATGGTCCTCAAGTAAGACACATCCATCTGACTTAGTCGACTGTGATTGTCTTTGAGCTTTTGCACTTTTCCTAATCTTTCCCTTTGTTTAAAGCTACAACCTAGAGACCAGCACGTGGGATGTGGTGCCTGTCAGCAGCGGCCCTCTCTACAGATACGGACACTCACTGGCTCTGCATCAGGTAATCCTGCTTAAGTTTTACATTTCACCAGTGCTAAAAACAAGAAACAGGTACTACTCCATACTACTCCACAGCAGTGAAAATGTGGACTACAATCAGAAGGTTTTAGCATTTATTCTGGATTCTTAGCTTCATATGCTGCCTTCCTCATGTGCTTACCAGACAGTGTTGAATCATTATATTTGACTATTGTTGGAATGGAGTGGTGCTGTCAATTAATAGACTTCCTCAGTACAGATGTTCAAATTAAAGAATTAACTGACTGCCTTGAATGCGTGCTTCTTTCTTCATTTTGATAAATATTAAATAAGTCTGCTTTGACATTGTATATATCATTTATGGGGGGGAAAAAGCCCAGACAACAAACTGATTAGAAGTGTACGTGTTGCAGTCCATGTCTAGAAACAGCTCTTGCTCTCTGAAGTTATATGGGGTCATTTCACAAGACTGAGGCGTTTCTAGGAGACTGGCCCATATTTCAGCTTACCTATAAAGAAATGAGAACATCAGAATCATTCATGTGTCTGCTATAGATCAATCACGCCAAAGCCAGGAGCATCAAATGATGTGTCGCTGTCCAAATACTGGGGCGCTTACTTTTTTTTTTTTTAGCGTGGAAGGAATGGTTTAATGGTGGAAGACAGGAGGGAGAATGAAGACAAACATCTCGTCCTGCTGTGCTGAAGGTGAGATTTGATCCAGAGGAGGTCAGAGCGACTGACTGAAGCCTGCTGATGATTTGTAGCCTGCAGTAACTCCTGGCTTGTTTACTATACACACAGCTTTAACTTCAAACCCACCCTGTTACTGTGAAGGTGGATGAAAGGAATCACTTTGCTCCATCGGCAGAGTTTCTTTTGAAACGTCTTTGACTTGAGGACAAAGCAGACGTGCTTTTGTTTTTTTCATGAGACACTCATGTCTTCACCTCTCACCCTTTAGTTTCACACTGGTATTTTTGGTTACTCACTATTTTAGGTGATTATGTTTGGCAGATGGGAATCACACGATGGCTGATGGGTGCATGACAAGGTGTAAGTCTGCAAAAAAGAACAGCAAACACAGTTTTTTTTTTTTCATTTACAGCTATTATGATTAATATATTCATATTTACAGTTACTGACTAAATATTTACTGTGCCAAAGGTGTTTGTCAGTATAAAATGCATTAATAGCTGTTCTTGAAAGGTTCACAGCAGCTAAGTGCTCCTGCAGCAGCACCTGCAAAGACAAGTGATTTTATTAGCTGATGCTAACAGACGCCATATTAGAACCACCTGCCTAATGTTATCAAGTTCCTCCTTATGCCACTAAGTAAACTCGGATCTTTAAAGGAGCTGTGGTGTTTTCTGTTTTATGGCACCAGAAGTGTACAGCAGGTTTTTGGGGTCCTTATTTGGGCTTGTAGTGATACTGTCAGGGTGTAACATGTACACTAATCAGGCATAACATTATGGGCACTGGCAGGTAAAGTTTATAACACTGATTACGTCTTCATCGTGGCACCTGTTAGTGAGTGGGAGCAGGAAGATTGGGCAAGCATAAGGATTTTAATGGTTTTGGAAAGGGCCAAAATGTCATGAAAGACGACTGGGTGGAAGCAACTCCAAAACTGCAGCTCTTGTGAGATTTTCTCGGTGTTCTGTATGAATCAAAAGTGGTCCAAGGAAAGAGCAGTGGTGAACCAGAGACTGGGTGATGGGCAGCCAAGACTGAAGGCTGGCCTGCGTTGTCTGATCCAACAGACGAGTCGAACGTGCTGGACGAACAAGTCCAATCCAAACAGGTCCCACTTTGCAACTTCCACAATTTAAGGATCTGTTGCTAACATCTTGGCGCCAGATACCACAGGATACCTGCAGGGGTTTAGTGGAGTCCATGCCTTGATGGGTCAGGGCAGTTTTGGCAGCTAAAAGGGGGACCAACACAGTATTAGGCAATTGGTCACGATGTTATGGATGATCGAGGTGCACCCCTGAAGATCACGCAGCAAAAAGTTGAAGCAAGATGATCAGTTTTATTCAGGTCACTAGATTACTGCAATCCCCACAACGTGGTCAAAGATCAGTAATAATATTAAAAACATATTTATTGAATCAATGTCTGGATGTTTTGTCTTTGTTGAACACAGTGCTGTCTTTTGCTGCAGAAGACATTTCTCATTATCATGATGGGGGTGGTAAGAACTCTGAAGTCTTATTACTATCAGACAACCAGGGGGCCCATCAGAAGGTCTGCAGACTGCTCAAATGTGATTAGATATTAGAGCTCAGGCAAAACTTCATAACACTTCCACAAACATCACATCACTCTAATACGAAATCTGCCTCATGTTTCCCTTGTGTAGGATGACATCTACATGTTTGGCGGGAAGTTGGAAGCAGGTCCTGCTAATGTGACAGATGAGATGTGGGTGTTCAACATCCCCAGGCGTACCTGGTCGTTACGGAAACCAGTCCCGCCACCTCCTTATGCCCTGGAGGGACACATGGCGCACGTGGTGGAGCTGGCCAATGGCGAGCCAGTGATGCTCATCATTTTCGGCTACTCACCAATCTACAGCTACATCAATAAAGTGCAAGAGTACAACATCAGTAAGTGTGCTTGCTGAACGATGTGCAAAAATATCATCGTCCTTTAGAGACTTTTCAGTTGGTTTTCACTGATGTAAGCTGGACACAAGAAACCATCAAAAACTGCTGATATTTTCTGTAGAACATTTCTTGAACTGGTTGGACCGTAATTAGGTGCTTTTAGGTGCAAGTAAAAGGAAAGCCATTTTTTCCTTTTGCTTCCTTCTACCATTGGATGTTCATGTCAAATGTGGACAAAGTTTCAAGCAGTGACAAAAGCTTCTGACTGCTCTGAACTCTCATATAGTAATAGCTTATGTGAGGAGGGGATTCTGCACTTATGGAAGCCAGAGGAGGGGCACCCAACCGGTAGAAAGGCTTATGGTAAAAAAGACTGACTGACTGATGACTGAAGCTAAAGTGTCTTGTTCCAGAAAAAGTAAAGACATAGTAAAGAGACAGTATTTTTTAACTGCAAAGAAAATCTAGTGGACCTATGTTACTGCAAATCTATCAAGAAGTCTAATGTCATAAATTCAATAGTTGTCAGTAAGAATACTTCCACTTGTCCTTGAAGTGAGCAGTTTTAAAAGCACGAGGACTACAGGTTGTGTGAATTCTGTGAATTAAGAGAAGATGAGAACGTGTTGAATTTTCTTCTTTGTTGTTATAGTGATAAGTTAAAAAGACATTAAAGTCTAGGTTTAATTAAATGTCCTTTAACAATTCAGAAATGTTTGTGGCACACTGGTGATGACAGAATGAAATGGGTGCTTTAATAATTCTGGTGTTTATAGGTTAGCAGTCTTTGCTTAAAGGTTATGCTGCTACCCTGGCTTTGCTTTCTGGCTATGTAATGCTTTGTTGCAATCTATCTGGGCTGGGCGTGTTGTTTTATGCATGGCACAACAATAAAATCCAATAAATGAAGCCAGAATAAGAAGACAATGAGCAAAATACATCCATATTCATATTCTTGTGAATGGAGTGGTTTGCAATTGGCATTTGTTTCCGGTTTGACACTGCTTTTGTACAATTTACAATAACATTGTACTGTACAGTATACATGCTGTTGTAGTACATAGTGGAGTATAATGTAATTACCACACAATAGTCAGATATGTGATAAACAGCCTTGTGTTTCATTTCAGTTTGTTTTGAACACAATCGTGGCCTAAAGACTAAAATGACTGGAGAAAAACATCAAGCCAGACTATCTAAAAACTGAGAAGTACAACACGCACAGGCCCTGAAATCTCTTAGTCTCAGCTTTGTGTCTGTGAGCCATACTTCCCCAAGCTTCGCTGGTTGAATTTAAAACACCGACTACATTAGAAGATTTTTCTTGAAGAATGCAGTTTTGCACAGTTGCAGGCTAAGTGCTGCTCCCTGATAGCAGAAAGGTTTTATGAGGAGTTTACTCTAACAGTCCATGTATGACTGATTACTGATTTTATTCTGTCTGTGATAGATGAATGTGAGCTTGCAAAGTTAACTGTGTGGACTAAAGCCACACCGTAACCCTGGTTGGCTGAGGCCCTGAGGAAATGGGTGGATGGTTCTAGTTTTTCAGGTTGAAAAAATCTTCTCCAAAGCAAGTTTACTGCTATAGTTTTGTCTGTGTAGCATCGCTTTCACATGCTTTTAAAATAATGTTGATATTGCATTTATCATCAGTGTATATCTGACTCCGTGTCTTTATGGCTGTATAGAAGATGGCGGTATTGTAATGTTGTACACCAGCTGATGGCGCTAGAACCAAATGTTTAAATAATTCTGGAGAGGAAAACACACAAGCATACACATATTTACACACTTCCCGCAAGATGCACAGACTGAAAAGCAGAGGTGTGTGCAGCCACACAATCTTTACACACACCAGTGCACAGAGCGTGGTCATTAAGAAGAGGTGGCACCTAGGCTGGATTGTCTGGGAGAAGACGGTGATTAATGAATCCGCTGCATCCCCTCACTCCTGTGCCTCCTTGTCATCTTGATTTTTTTTCTCCCCCTCTCCCATCCCTCCCTCTGCACTCTTTCATTTGCTCCTCACATGCTTTCTTTCTTTTTTAAAATCTCCCTCTGTATTTTTCTTTTCACCTGCCAGCCTCAGCTTCTGACCCCCTCTGTCATCTCTTCCCCCTCTGTCCACATCACTGTGTGCTCCTCTGCCTCACCTTCTTCCTTCCTTATCTCCACTCAAACGTCTATCACTTTCATCTTCACCCACCTCCATCGATTCCCTCCTTCCTCTTTCTCTGACAGTGTCACAACGTAAGTCTGCACTGAGCATCATTAGGCTTCAGAAGGAGCAAGAAGGAGTCAGTGTAGTGTGGAAATGAACAGAGGGGGAGTCGAAGCGAAGTGTAAAATATGAGGTAAAAGGATTTAATGACCACTCGGAGAAGCGGGTTCACAGCAATTAGCTGTGAGAGATGTGATAAGAGTTGACCTTCTCCTTTCTTGTCGTCACTTCAGTGCTGCCTTTCCTCCTACCCCTGTTTCTCTTGTTCTTTTATGCTATTTTTTCCCACTCCAGGTGTGTGGTCGGCTGTCAGTTGCTCGCCGGCTTTCTTTTCTCCTGTCATTTTTCCTTTCTCAATTGAGTATAGTTCAGTGAAGCTTTTTTTTGGGCAAAATGCTGTCATTAGCAAAGAGAAATCAGATCGACAGGCTGCTAAATCATTTCAAGACTGATGTCAATATTAATATATAAGACGAGAAACTCTGGTCTAAAAGATGAAACAAACTTTCCGCGTCCCTGCTAAAAATATACAACAAAAATACAGCAATTTTGTTCTTCTGGCTGCTACCATCAGGACCTTATCTCTAGCATCCACTCTGTCTCACCAACTCTTAGCATGTCTTTCACTACAATCATTAATTTTCTTTGTCTTCTTGACAACTCCATATTCAAAATCCTTTTTTCCAATATATTCACTATCCCTCCTCTGCACATCTGCCTTCGTGGCCTCTGGTCCTTGCAGCTTCACTGTTACACCTGTCTACCTCTCATACACATGCATTCTGTTTTTCTTCTACTTACCTTCATTCCTCTTCTCTCAAGTGCATGTCTTTACCTCTCTGGACTCTCCTGTGCCTGCTGCCCACAGATCACAATGTCATCTGCAAACATAGTCCACAGAGACGCCTGCCTGACCTCATCTGTCAATCTGTCCATCACCACTGCAAACAAGAAAGGGCTCAAAGCACTGATGTAATCCCACCCCCACTTGAACCCATCTTTCAGTCTAACTGCACACCTCACCACTGTCTCACTGTGCTCATACATGTCCTACACCACCCTCACGTACATCAATGCTTTCTCTAGATCCACAAAAACAATTCCTCTTCTATTCTTCCCCGTCAACACTTGCAAAACAAACAACGCATATAGTATGCAAAGTAACTGCAAAGTGCTCTCTTTAACTTTGCTCAGTTTCACTTAAGCAGCATCGATCTTTTCACAGGTAATTCTCATATATGGTTTTCTTCCATTTTTGATCCACTGCTGCATATTTTCAAGGGGGTTATATGCTATAAGAGGCCAGGCCAGGAAAAACTCCCTCATAGTTTGCTGTGTTGTACCCTCAGTTACTTTGACACAGTGGCATCTGCTGTGATGCTTACACCTCTGAAGTCTCACAAGTGTTAACTTTAGTTTGATACCACACAGTTTGTAATTGCGGAGAAATGGTCAGTTCACTTTGGGCATGTCCTTTTCAAGCAGAACCTCAGAAAAACTTGAAAGTTTAATCATTAAAAAAAAAAGACTTGGGGTGCGTGGCCATCTGGTGTAACCTGATGGGATGAGGGAAAAGCAAAGACTAAAAAAAGAGCATAAACGACAGACAACAAACAATATAACAATAAACAGAGGGCATGTTGGTGAGCTGGTAACTGCTGACCTGAAACATTCAGCTCTGGAGCCAGAGATGCCTGCAGGAAGGTACAGAGCGGGCAAAGCATGATCTGTGACATGAAAAAGGCACAAAGTTAGTGACATGAAATATTGCATGGAGCGTAAAAATGAGGCATTTTATTTTCGTTTTATTTTATTTTGCCTCCAAATATCTTAGAACTTTGAAACTAATTTAGCTTTGGTGTAATAACCATCCACAATACCAAATAGATCGGCTTTCTCTGAATTGTCTTTTATGGCTCTCGCTGTGATGTTACTATGAAGGAATGCAGTTATTATGATTTGTAATTTTAAAGTGTTTCCATTTTCCTTTTTGTACAAAGTTTGTGGAGTGTTCAGATTTGTGTTTCTTTTTTTTGAAATCGTCATTCTCAGATTTTGAAAGAATCATGAGCAGTTTCAGTTCAAATGCACTCTCTCCTCCCTTTTCTGTCTCTATTTTTGATACTACGCTTGGTCTCAGAAAATTCTTCTTAGGCTTTGTTTACTTTCTTTTATTTATTGGGGTTTATCTGATGACGTAACCCCTGCCCATTTTTAAAATCATTTTTTTATGCACCTGAATTAATCTTGGCTCTTTGAAAGGCCGCTTTTAAACTGAAGAAACTCTAATTTTCTGTGGCCTCGCTCCCTGTTTGGCTCGCTCTCTCCTCTCTTTGCTTTATATCACCTCTGGAATAAAAACTGCTTTGCTTTTTGGCAAGCACAGTGAAAAGCCAAACTTGCCAAAGCATAAAAAAACATTTTAAGTGATCAACTTTGATCTTTCCACAGGGGTGCACTCCATTAATCAGCCCCTCTCTCTCCCCCCTCCCTGTTTGTTTGTGTCTCAGGGTCTAACTCGTGGCAGGTTGTGTCTTCCGGAGGTGCAGTGGTCCAGGGAGGTTACGGTCACAGCAGCGTGTATGATGAAGCCAGTGGCTGTGTGTTTGTCCACGGGGGATACAAGGCACTAAATAACAACAAATACGGCCTGGTGGACCACATGTACCGCTACCACGTCCACACAAGAACATGGTGAGAGCACATTAACAGTACTATGGATTTTTTTTAAATTGCAAACATTTCTTTTTAATGCTAAATGGATATGATTTCTTCAGCATCAAAAAAAAGAAAAAGAAATTTACTTTGATGTCCATAGTAAACATAACAGCTGTCTGAATCATGGTAACTCCAGTTTAGCTGTTTGCCGTGTTCAGGGCTATACAGAGGTTTGACCAATCCCATCATGCACGAGGTGAGTGGTTCTCTAATTGGGGTGCAGGGACTACATAGTGCCTGTGACTGAATTACATCAATAACACAAGTGAAATGAGTCCATTACTCTTTCCCTCATTATCTTTTGGCCATAGCACACCATGCACTCCATGCACTCTGTTATGAAATCACTCACTTCTGTGAGTTTGCAGCAAGGTTCCTGCTGCTACATGGCTTGGCTCAGCTTAATAGCTGGTGTGTGTTTAGAAATATGTGAAATATACCCAAGCTATCAAAAGTAGTGTTTATATTATGTTGGTGTCTTAAGAAAATGTCCTCACTGGCTGCAAAAAAGGTCAACCCTTAGTTTAGATCATAGGCAGGGTGCATCCTGGACAGGCTCACAGAACCAGCATAAATATTCAAACATGTTTTAAAGCTAATTGAAATCCAACAAATCACAGCTCAAACATCACTCCACTGTAATCGTGTTTTGATTCACATGCAATTTACCAAAAGTAGATGTTGGTCAGCTCGTGTCCCCGGCCTGTTCACGTACTGCAGTTTTAAAGCTGCAGGTGTTTCCATTAAAATGTTCTTCTTTACATTACAGATAATGATTTTGTTCTTTTTAACCCTGCTGCTTTTCCTGACTTTTCCTGATGTCATTAGTCACTCTGAGATGATTAAAACATTACTTCCACCCTGTTGCCTTTTAGACATTATTCATGCATTCTTGCAGCCTTTAGAGGACTTGCATGAAGGAGAGATTTTCATAACAGAAATTTATGCAAAATCATAATGTGCCAGAAACAAGAGTATCCCTTGAGGAACAGTTCTTCACAATGGGTGTATTTACCTTTGATATGGTCCTATTTACCTTTGTTAAACGTTGAGGCTGAAATCATTGAATTTAGCAACTTTGTTACACAGACCAAGATAAATTTGTGAATGCAACAGCGGTGTGTTTGCAAATAAGCCTGTTATTATAAAGATATTGTACTGTTTACATCACAGCTTAATATAGAAATGTTTCACCATATAATAAAAAAACATGTTTAATAAGAGTTCTTAATAATAGTAGTGAAAATATGATAATTTATTGTAGCCTCATGTCTTAGAGGATAAAAGAGAGTCTGCATAAAAGCTGACTTAATAATTAGTTAATGTGATAATATTAATAGTTCTGTGTAATCACTTTAAATATACACAAACTCTTTCTGAGGAAGGAAAATCACCAAGTTCCTGTCAGAAAGAGGAGACTGGAGTGAGAATGCCAGGATCTGCCAGGAGCTTTGACCTCAGATGAACTCTGACAGATGGATTGGTGAAAGTGGATGCTGGGCTCTATCGTGCTCTTAACATCTTTTAATATACATGCGGACAGTGGACACACAAGTAGGCATACATTAACAAATGCTCACATGTGCATGCAATCTCTCTGTGCCTCTCACTTTCCAGCTGGAATGTGTTGTTGGAGTCGAGTGTCACTTGAGCTCTTGGACTGATGAAATTCCCAGACTGACACATCCCTGGGTGTTCCACTGATTTATACTTCTCCCTACCAATGTAAAGATCATCTGGCCTCTGTCAGTGTAAAGCTTCTGACAGGCATCCCACAGCATGACAATCTTTTCTACATGACATCTATATGTTAGTGGTTTCCAACTGATCTGTAGCCATTAAATTTGTCACATATACTGGTCAGTTTAACTCCTATTCCAAACTGTTGGACGACAGCACATTTTGCTTCTGTACAGCTCTACAGTAGCTTTTTCCCCATCTTTTCTCGTGTTTGCTCCCTGTAGATGGCTGCTCTACAGGTAACCCAGGATTTGCTCAAACCTGGAGAACTGCCTTCTCTTATTTTTCACCCTGGTCAATTGAATAACCTTGAAAAAACACTAAAGCTTGATGATTTTTGCATCCCTGGGAGTGTAGAAGCCTCTAAAAAATATCCTAAAGAGTTTGGTAGCTATTCCAACACCTAGTCTTTGGTTTGCTTGATTGTTGGCTTTTTCTATATTCATTATGCTTGATTTTACATTTTTATAACCTTGTAATGGTGTGAGATATTTACATTTATTGGCAATTTTACCTTAATTGGATTTGTTAAATTACACATGTATTTTTTGTTTGATAAAAATGTTTTTAATATAAAGATATTTCAAGCTCTTAGAAGTAGAAGTTTGTTTTGTTTTGGGGTTTTTTTGTTTTTTGTCAATATTTTAGAATCAATAAATATGACTTCCATTCCAGGTCGCTGTTTCAATACCATATTTAAAGTATGTTCTGAGTAGTCGTTGCCTTTTCACAATAGAGATAATGACGCTGCTCGTACATATAAAAAGTCTGACATGAAGGGGTCTAGTTTCTGTATGAGAAGATTTAAATCAGTTGAAGGCAGGGCAGAAAATCAGCATTGCTGCAGTAAATTAACCACAGATAGACACTGCAGTTGTTCTCTACTTTACAACCTTTGACCTCAGAGAGATTGGACACCACAGACTGAGACCCCCTACAATGTCGTGTGTGTGTGTGTGTGTGTGTGTGTGTGTCTCCTGTGAAAGAACAGTTGGTATGAAGGGCAGTCACCACAGGCCAGGTCACAACCTGAGACAGATGCCATCAGTTGCAGTACATGCATCTATGGACACACATGTCACGCAGACACACGCATAGCTGACAAATTGATGCTTTCCTGACGTGCCTCACATTGCTGATTAACCCAACTCTGTGTGGGTGTGTGTTTGTGTGTGCACGCAGGTTAATCCTCAAGGAGAGTGGTTTGGCACGGTACCTCCACTCGGCGGTGCTGCTGAGTGGCACAATGCTGGTTTTTGGGGGAAACACTCACAATGACACATCTCTGAGCAACGGAGCCAAGTGTTTCTCTGCAGACTTTCTGGCTTATGATATTGGTAAGAACAAGTCACATATAAACAGACACTTTCACATGGGTGGATGCTAGATTTTGAAGCAAATGTTGGTGTGAACACCAGTTTTCTTGTGCACAGCTATTAAAGGTCAGCCACTTGGCAGGTAGGTTGTTCCAGCTAAACACCTCTCCAGAGTTCTCATGTGGATTTAGTCATGCCAGGGTCTTTTGTATCTTCATGTAATCCAAAACTGACTTAATAATGTTAAGATAAGGCGTCTGTGGGTATATTTCACCGTCTCTTCTCACAGGCAGATAAGACAGTGAGATATAGTTTTTGCTGCACTCCTTGTTTTTGAGTTAATTTGTGATAAATTATATGCCTGCCTGATGGTATTAGTTATTATTGATTAATAACTGGAACATCTAAAGGTGCTTTCATTTATTTAATTCTTCCTCTAAGGCTGGAAAATAGGTCCTTTCATTGAGTGATCTGGATGGAATTCACAGAATGTCTTTTCAGATAGATTTCCTATTTTCTGTTAATTTGATATAATACTACTTGGAACCAAAACATTCAGTTTCTACAGTAAACTGTATATAATAGGTGGCTCTAGCGTCTGAGTCTCAAAAGTGAAGCTAATTCAGAAGTACCGTAAACAATAATTCCCCCCCCCACTACCAGCAGGGGGCGACTCCTCTGGTTTCCAAAAAATTGACATGTTTATTTTGTAAATATGGTCCTGTTGTGAGTAAAGCAGAAAGTAGAATATGCTTTAAT
Organism: Aulonocara stuartgranti; assembly: GCF_965226115.1. Classification (NCBI taxonomy): domain Eukaryota; kingdom Metazoa; phylum Chordata; class Actinopteri; order Cichliformes; family Cichlidae; genus Aulonocara; species Aulonocara stuartgranti. The sequence goes on from NC_138949.1 coordinate 30,297,521, forward strand.
ATAGAGCTCTGCCAAGCCACAAGTGTGCAGTGTGTCTGTTTTCAGAGCCGCTTTTTGTATGTTCAAAAAATTAAGATGATGACAGTCAAAATATTCAAGTCAGAGTTTAAAAACCAAGCTTCAAAATCACCACTGGGTAACAACATGGTGTTTTTATCTCTCTTTTAAAAAATTAATTTCACTTTTTGGGGTTTTCTCTTTGATTTTTTTTTCTTTTGTCCTTCCACTTCCATCTGTTGCTGTTAAAAGGCCAGATTTGCCTCGTGCCTACTTTTCTACATATAAAATTGCCTGCTGCTTCTAACCATGACTTGTAGTTGACTAAAAGGGGATGCTTTAACCTCACATCTACACTCTGAGTGCTCCTGCTTGCAAGGAAAACATGTTTTTAAATGATGTTCTATATCTTATGTACGATAAGCCTTGGTTTGCTCTCAGTTCTGGTATTATTATAAGCATTCTACATATTTATATTCTGTATTCACAGGTGATATTATCTGCAGGGCAGTTCCATTCACTAGCCACTCATAAGCATAATATTCAACTCATCCTGACCATCAAGCTTTATGTAGTATTTATTTGTTCTTATTAGTCATTTAGAGTGCTTTCTTCTAAAAAGAAACACACATGCATATGGTATTTGGAAGCGATTTCCTGGTGTGAATCCAATTTGTGCAGCAACAGCATGTTGAAATGTCCTTAATAGTACATAGAGGAAGCTGCAACGTTACTGCGCTGTGACAGACCTAAAAACAAGCTAAAAATATTCTTGCAGCCAGAAGAGACAGTAAGAAAGAAACCAAGACTGTGTAAGGTTGCGAACACTGCAGTATAGGTATGGAGTATTGATGATTAAGGATCCCATTATAGGCTAACCAGTTACACCATCAACCAGATGGTATGGGAACATTAACAGCCCTTGACAGGGATAGAGAGAGACAATAATGAAAGGGGCTTCAGGTGAGGAAGATGTAGATTAGTTCTGCTCTTCACAGGAGGAAACAGTGTGCAGTAGATAGATTAACAGAAAGAAGGAGGAAACGATAAAGATGTGCGAATATTTATGCAAAAGGTGCTGAAAAAAATCGAGTGAAAGTGAAACATGAACAGGAAAAAGCAGCATGTTGGTGATGGTGGTTCTTTAACTGTATATTTATCTGCATGTAAGGTCAGCAATGCTTGCCAGTGTCTGTTAGTGGTGAAATAATTGTTTTACTGCAAAAAAAAAGTCATTCAGAATAATCGTCTGCCAGTTTTTATACTGATCAGTGTTTCTTTGACTATGTGATCAGGGGTGTGAGTGAGACATTCATGGCATAGAGCCTCGGGTGTGGTGGTTAACCTTGTCAAATCTGATTTCTAATCACATGGCGCTAATAGTGAGAGGCAATGGAGACCCTTTGTTTATTTATTTAAGATACTTTTTAGGTTTTATTATATTCTCGAGGTGCAGAATATGTTAAAAATTTCCGCTTAGCCACAGTTCATTCATTCATTCATTTATTTATTCATTTTCAGGCACAACAAATACCTATATTGAACATAAAATACACAAAACAAAAAACAAAACTTGCCTGAAAAAGGAGTGGGACGAAGAAAACTTATTAAATCCCACCCCTATACTCACTCATCAACAAAAAAAAAAAACCAAAAACAATAAACTTCCCGCAGCTACGCCCATCATTGCATACAGACCCATCAACAGCCCCGGGCAGATACAAGCATCTAAGCGGCAGCTCGCAACCAACAATTAGAGCCTTCATAACTGAATACAGAATATATAAATTATAAATTGCATTACCACAGGTAACAGGCAGTAATAACTACAAGTAACAGACACACATACATATACATACATATATATCTACACACACAAGTACATATATGTACATACATACGCACACTTTATTTTTTATTTTTTATTTTGGAATCCATACCAGCAATGGTAAGAGGACAGACATTACAGAGCACACTAAAACCCATCATTGAGTATACTGTGACCAGACCAACTGTTTGTAGAGAAATTTAAATCTATGAATATTTTTGCATTGTTTCAATTGTAAACTCAGACTGTTCCAGATTTTCACACCACATACAGACACGCAAAAGCCTTTACGGGTTGTTCGAGTTCTGGGTAATTTGAATTCTCCAAAGCCTCTCACATTATAAACCTTTTCTCGAATTTCAAATCTAGTTTGTAAATTTGCCGGTAAAAGTTTAGTAAAAGCTTTATACAAAATTATGGATGTATTGTAATTAACCAGATCCTGGAATTTAAGTAACTTTGCCTGAAGAAAGAATTTGTGAGTATCCAACAGATGTCAGTGCAGTATGTTGGGATGTTGCTGGAATTTAAAAGCTCGGAACAAAAGGAGCAGAGCCTTAAAACGTCTAAATGGAAATCATGTAGGGATTATACTTGGGAAAAATATATTGTAGAAAAACGTTTTATATTTTTAAATATTGTTAGTTAGAATGTTTTTTTTTTTTTTTTTTTTTTTAATTTACGGTCTGCCAAGAATTGGGAAAACAATTTTATTGAAGCAGCAATTATAGATTGTTTAGGCATCGCTGGGTGAAATGAGCAAGTTTTCATATCAGGGAAAATGAAACATGCTAATGCTTACCTAGCTTTTTTTGTAAGGGTCAGGAGCTTGTTATCTCTGAAAGTTGGTGGCCACATCCACATCACAAATGTTAAATGTAATCAGATTAAATATTTTTTTGAGTGCATTCATAGAATTACATACACCCAGCACTAGACTTGACCAATTATTCATCTATTTCGCCATCTTTATGTAGGTGATGTTGATGCTCTCCTCTTGTTTTCAAAGTTGCTGATCAGGTTTATTATAGTCCTTTGAAACCTGTCAAGTGATGTCATGACCTGTTGTATTGTCACTTTAACTAAAACTTTAGTTTTATCCAGAAATCTCAACCACTGCTTCGACAGCAACTTCTCAAACTAAGATCCACTAAGAAGCTTTTTAGAGTAAGTAAGTAAAATTTATTTATATAGCACATTTCACAGATAAAAATCACAAAGTACTTCACAATAAGATCAGACATACAGGTTAAAATTAATTAAAAACCCATTTGTATAAAAATGTCTTCAGCTGCTTTTTAAAGGAGTCAGTAGAGTCTAGACAGCGTAAAGACAACGGCAGAGAGTTCCACAGCCTAGGTGCCAGTGCCTGAAAAGCCCGATCCCCACGTGTTTTAAACCCAGTACGTGGGACCACCAGTAGCCTCTGACCTGAAGACCTAAGTGCTCAGGATGAAGCATGAGGTTTCAACAGATCAGAGATATACTGGGGAGCTTCACCGTGCAGAGCTCTAAACAACTAAAATTTTAAAATGAACCCTAAAATTTGCTGGAAACCAATGAAGAGAAGCCAAAACTGGAGTAATGTGTGACTTCTTGTTTGTACCAGTTAAGTCTTGCCGCTGCATTCTGTACAGACTGAAGGCAATCGAGAGCTTATTTGTTGAGATACGTAAAAAGACCGTTACAATAATCCAAACGAGAAGAGATAAAAGCATGAAGAATCATCTCAAGTTCTGCTTTTGACACCAGCAGTCTGAGTTTAGAAATGTTTCTTAAATGATAAAAACAGTTCCGGACAAGTTGTTTAGAGTGTTTCTCAAGAGTTGTTTAGAGTGTTTCTTAGAGTGCTTTCAGCCATGACAGAAGGTCTGCCTATAATGCTAATGTGCTCAGCTATTCCGTGTTTGAGTTGTAGTTGAAAGCTGCAAGTATTTTCTTTTAAATTTATAAAAATGGGCTTTAAAATGCTTTTTTGTACTTGGAAATATCAGCCCACTGTCCAAATCTGTCGTCCTTCCCACTCTCTCTTTCATATTTCTCGTCACTCCTGTAAATTACAGAACAACAGGAAAAAAGCGACTGCTGATATTAGAGTAGCAGGTGTGAGAAGGGTGATGAAATAAAGGAGAATAGTGCTAAAGAAGGAGAGAGGGACGAACACGGAGTGGAAGAGAAATAAAGAGTAAATGAAGTAGGGATTTAGGGAGGGGAATGGAAGCACTGCGGACTTGTGAAAGAGAATTACCTAAAGACATTAAAGGTGTGCCAGGGTGAAGATGATGATAAGCTTGTGAACAAAAGGCAAAATAAAAGGTGATAAACAATCAGGCATGGGTTTACAGAACGTCCCCATCTTAATGAAGGTGAAAGCCAAATGGTTTCAGATACTGTTTTCGCTCCATCAACGCTTGCAATAAATGTGTGAATTTACGTGTCCCTTAACTCTGTGCAAACACCCCTGTCTTCATAAATATCATAATTTATTCATTACTGCTTTTATCACCTGCAACATTTGTCCGTTTTCTAGCTTGAGTTTACCGGAGAGGCAGATAGAAGCTGCATTATAGTTTAGGTGGGAAAATGAAAAACCAAGAGGAAAGATGATGACATGAATGATCATCAGCTGGAGAAAATAATATGTTGCAGTCAAATATTTATTTGTTTTTTAAATATTACTCATGTGTGTAACTTAACTGGGCCTTTGCACATTTTAATCTGGCCCACATGTTGCTTTAGGTTCGTATTCATTTTGCTTTCATTTCACCAAGGTGTAGCTGTGGCCTGCACAGTGACACTAGGGCCGTGCACCTATCAGCCTAAACAGACGGGCGAACCTCCACAGCACCTGCAATCTAACTAAAGCTTCAGTTGCACAAGGCCGAGACTCCTCCACGAGAACTATGGATGAACACAGCAGTCTACTAGAGGGATGGAAGCTATTACAAGTGGTTTTAACCGGAGCCATGTATACCTATTGTTGACCATTTTCACCTGGACACTAGCAAGCAACTTTCAGCAATCATTCGTCAACCAGTCAAGACCAACCATAGCAATCAATGGTTAGGCTGTGCATAAAAATGTTTACTATAATATTTTGTTTATAATTACAGTTTTGTTAAAACTGCATATGTGTCCTTTGTACAAATGTGACATAAAAGGCATTTTGTACATCAAGCAGTTCTGATGGGGACCAAGAGTTTTTCCAGTGTTATCGTTATATTATGCTTGGCTAACTGACTGCTTGAGTTTCCATAGGTAAAAGCTTAAGTATATGCTTGCTGGCTCACTAGACTTTGATCAAAATAGAAAGCAACCAACACTCCTCAGTGTTGTAACTAGAAAAGTGAGCTTTCAAGCTATGATTTTCTCCTAACCATAACCATGTTGTTTTTGCAAACGTTGTGCAAAAACTGAAACTCGAGGCATTTATTCCACCGTTGGAAGTCCCGCTGCCTCTTAAAGGGACTGTTGTTTGGTGTAAGTGAAAACGCGTTGCCCATTATTTCTGTCCACCGAAGTGGAACAACCACCATTAAATCAGGTAATAACTGAGTTCTGGGCTCTGCCCTGCAGATTGTCTACTTGTAATATCTATGGCAGTAATAATAGTTAACAACCATACAACAAGCTGCTAACATTCAAAACCAGTGGTTATGTTTATAACACAGACATGAAATATATGATAATTTCATAAACACTGAACAGTTGGTTTGGTTTGAAGTAAAAAAAAAAACCAAAAAACAAAACCGTAAACATCACTATCTGTGATAGGAACACTTTTTGGTTAAGAGTCATCATTGGATAATTATTTTGGTTAAATGAATAATTAGGTTAAGGTAAAGAATGATTATGTTATTTGTTCTCCGAGGCAGTATAAACAGGTTTCCTGTGTCAAAAAACAACTACACTTCGACCCACACTTTATTGTTCACTAGCTCTTTCTTCTGTGTGTGACAGTAGGTTTTAGTTCAATGGCAGTTTTACGGTTTTGCCCTGAATACAAACACCGGCTGCTCTGGGATTTGCTTAAACAACCAGTGCTGTTTGTTTTCTTGGGAGAACAGTCTGAAGTATACACTGTGTTACAAAAATGTACGACTTGGGGGTCATGACATTCTGAGACAGCTGCAGGCTGTTTTCCAGTGTGGCTCTCTTCTTGCACATTATAGCGGGCTCCCCAGTGTTATGGACTGCATCTTCTGCAATGAAGCCCTTTCAAAGCAAGGATGTCAAGGTTTGGCTAAGAGAACTGGGAGAGCCAAAGTGACCGCTGAGTAAGGGTTCAAATGAGTTTATGGAAAGTTCAAATAATGAACTTTGAGTTGGGTGAGAGCAAGACTAGATTGTTTGTGAGGAATGAGGAGGCAAAAGGAAAACTTGCGCAAAGGTGAACCAGGTGTAGGAAGCCATAAGCCAGCAAGCACATTTAAGGAAACCAGGACCACACAGTGCTGGAGGTTTTAAATTCAGCAATCAGACTAACCACTCACGTAAGGTGGCTTATTAACTCGATAAGTCAGGCCAGGAAAGGGCCAAGAGAGCTGGCATCAGAGCAGCATAATTTACAAAGAAAATAAAACTATCATTTTACAGCAAAAATACAAAAAGGCTAAATATTACAGGTTAAAAGTGACACGGCTGCTGAACACAAAGCTAATGCTTGAGAAGAGTTTTGCATGTATAGTATTATTTAGCACAATGTCCTGGCTTCTAATCTGTTTGAAACCAGGACAGATACTGTGTAAGTTAATAGAAATATCAATTTCACAGTTCTTTCATTAAGACAAAGAACAACCTCACATGAATACAATTCTGTATTCCATTATATTAATATATTGTTTAGATGTGCGTAGGACAATTTTAGCCTTATTCTTTCAACTGCAGCTCCTGCAGCAATAAGCAAAGTGAGTTCTGAACTGTCTGAAAGCATCTTTTAGCCAACAGGAAAAACCATCAAACAGTGAAGTGAACATTTTATAGATGCTCATCAGCAAAAGACAGAGTTCAAACCTGACTGTCTTTAGGATCCTCCAGGTGATGTAAGGAGATAAAACTGACTGTGTGTGTGTGTGTGTGTGTGTGTGTGTGTGTGTGTGTGTGTGTGTGTGTGGTCAATGACCAAAAATTAAAGGAAAGTTCAAATATAGCAAACAAAACATACACATTAATATATTGATATAAATATTTTAGTTCAACTTATGTATTTTTTAAATTTGTGTTTCAACATATATCTTATTCTTTCTAGTAGAAGTTTATCTGGTTTACGACCTTGATCTTAAATATCTTCTTAGTTTTACAGAATTACTCCATCCCTGTTGTAACCATGTTCCTTGCACAGTACATTATATTTTTTGACACACTGGCAGTTGAAATTTGTTCTTCGTTTGTTTTTTGGGCATTTATTTTTTTTAAGTAAAAAAACCCCTAATGATTCCTTTCACTACAGAGTGTTGTGGTGCCAGGTTTCTCAAGGAATTGATTAATTAAATACCCGAAAGGAAATATCAGCGTCAGTTTCTTACAGTCCAGGATGAAGAATTCCAATTAGTGCTGAACAACCGACCAAAACGAAAAGATGTTCAGTTTACTATTGCCTTGGTTTAAGGAAACAAAATAGTTTATGTTTCAGTAGTTGCATTTTTGCTTAATGGGATAATTAGACAAGCTAAAAGCTGCACTAGCATCATATATCAGTGTGGAGTGTGTCGCATGGAATTCCTTTCTTTCCTCACTGTGGTGCAACAGACTCCTCTCACCCAGAGAGGGATTATGTGGAATTAAAGGCCTCCGCTGGGCCAGTGTGGTGACTGTTAACACACTCAGGGTTATGAGGAGCTTAAAAAAAAGAAGAGTTTAAATCTGAGCCAAGAAATGTCTCCTAGCTATAGTTTCCTCCTTCCTGTCTTCATTCTTTCTCTTGCTGCATTCACACTTTTCCTTTAATCCCTGCTAACTTTAGCTAAATCTGTGATTTTTGCCCTCAAGTTAAATTTGAAAATTTTGATTTTTACTTTGTTCTTTGTGATTCCTGTCTTTGGTTTTTAATCATTTACAGATAATGTTACCTTATTAGCTGTTTACTGCTCTATTGGCATCTGCATTTATAAGGGCTGATAAATTAAAATGTATAAAGTGGAGACCATCATCGTGAGTAACCATCATTTTCCGACCAGAAAGCACTTCAACTTAAATGTGTCTGGAAGTCCACAAACATAACAACCAGATGATCCGAGCATTGTTGGGCAGAACTTAAGCAAGGAATACGCGACAAAACCCCTAAAACAAAACAAACAAGATTATCTTTAAATAGAATTAGCATATAGTCTTTACTAAGACAATATGCTATCTCTTTATTTTTCTTGCATGTTTGAAAAAAGAATCTATTCTATTTTTAACTCACCAGCTTTCATTGTGAGTATTGGTCTTAAAATCCTGTATCAGTGAATTTCTAAGTACAAGAACTTCACGATGAAGGCATTTATGAATCTCCTTATAAATGGAAAGAAGTCAGAAGAAAACGTCTTCTCCTTCTTGTTACGGTGCTGAAGTTACAGTATTCATATTGGCACAACGTGGTGTAGATACAGGAAAGGCCCCTATATCGTTTGTTTACATGTCTGTGGCTCCACCCAAACATGAGGTGATGAAAAACACTTTTAACTGCGACATTAATTCTGCATGTGCACAGACAGGGGAATTTAATAACAAAAAAGGAGAGAGCTGAGCTGCTTAAAGGCTTTTCTTCTTGTTCATGTCAAAGTTTATGCTGTTGAAGTTTCAGAGAGGGCAGCAATCCTCAGACCTAAATAGGACCTTTTATATAAAATTCTACCTCCCTCTTTTTATTGTTAGACTATTCCAGGGTGGCTTTGTGTGAGTCACAGTTCAAAATAATCCTGGTTTATCATTGTTGTTACTGCCCATGTTCCAATCACTGTCCCTTATTTGTATGTATACTGCTTTCAGTGTTCAAAACAGGGCATGTTTAAACATCCTAACAGTATATCGACACAACAAGAAGCACAATATAGCTCTTATACCCTAAGATTGCTGAACCTCTATAAGCAGGCTATCAGGGGCACTCAAAAATCCTCAGACTAGCTACTTTTTTCTCCTCCAAAATGGCACTAAAGGAGGCCGTGCAGAGGTGCTTCCTGCAGTGGAACACAAGTTACTGAGAAACAGTTTTTCTTAAAGTGGCTTCAAGCAGCAGAACAAAAAACATCAGTTGGCTTTGACAATAACATCGTAACTAAAAGCACAGCAGATAATTTATTTGATTCTTGACTTTAAAGAAATACAAATTTGTTTCTGGAAAGTCTATGAGAAATGTGTTAATTGCTGTCATTCTGAATAATGCGTCTCGACTGAGCACAATTTGGTCATTTATGGGGGAAACCTTTAGTGTTAAATAGGACATGCTGTGAAAAATACTATACATGTTTAGAGTTACGACAGGGGGTTGCTTGGCTTCGTATCTACGCGTCTTCACAGAAAGTGTTGATCTGCACAAGTTCTTTTCTAAAGCTCTGCCCTCTGTCGCATCTCTTCAGGAGATAATTAATTAGTTCCACCTGTGAAGTCACTTCTCTCCATCCCTTGTTTTGTCTCCATTTGCTCCTCCGTTCCTCCCTGTCTCTGCGCTCGCTGCGAGCGGGGGCGTTTGGAGCACTAATTTGTTTTTGTTTTGCCACGCTAACCTTGGAGGGGTGACATGACGTTATTAGCTTCTCCTGCTCTTCTGCTGCCACACATTAGATTCAGGTAGACATGGAAGGCACTTTTCATTTGAATTTAATTCTCCCCCTTCAGCTCTCCTTCCTCCCCACTCCCATCCTCCCACATCCTCCCTTCCCCTTAACCGTGCCACCCTCACACTTCTAATTAGATTTTGGGGGAAAATGAACTCTGATTAAAAACGCAGTCCTCTCCAACCTGACACACCATAGGCGCACGCCCACGCTCTGTGTGCAACACGCAAACACCTGACACATACACAGATCTCGCTGAAAGGCCTGTGGCAAGCTGAAAGCTTGTTTGGAAGATGTTGGAAGTCGGGATGTATCTGAGGAGCAGACAGTGGCTGCCGTTCAAACCTCCATGTCCTCCTCCTCCTCCCGCCTTTCTCCATCAAGTTCTCCATTAGCACAGATCCGATCAAACTGTCAATCAGCCCGGCCGCACGGCTGCTTCGATCTGGACTCGTGATTTCTCCCTCTGTCCCACCATGCATTATTAACACAGATTTTCTCATATCCTAAGAGGAAATTAAAATCTGTGTGGGTCTGTGTGTGTGTATGACTGTATGTGTGTTGTGGCTGATAAGTATCTGTTGAGCCTGCAGTTCTTGGGTGGACAATTTGACAGCAGTCTCGGGGTGGCTGGTTATGGCTAGAGGATGGGATCAAAAGTCACAGAGGTTGTAATCTTTTTTTCATTTAGAGCTTGTTAGAGAAAGATTTTTAGCTGTGGCTGGAGGTTTGAGGTCAGCTTCATCATCACAATCAGGCTCTTGATTCACATGCACGAATCATAGTTCCACATTACATTTTCTTTATAGAGTAGAGCTTTCAAGCACAAGTTCACTCCTACTTCCAAGGTGCATGGGGAAGCTCTGGATCCTCAAGAAGTAAAATCTCAAAAATGCCACAAGTTGAAATGTGTCATTCAAACAATAAGTAGACAATAAGTCCATCCATCCGTCCTTTTAACAGCATATCCATTTTAGGTACCATTCCCAGCCTCGTCAGGGTTTCCCAAATTAATGAGAACTTGTCATAAAGAAAGGTCTAGATTCAGTCAAACTGGAAGACACAGGAAAGGGAAAATGACGGGACACAAAATGGAAAAATGAGAATACTTTTTTTTTCCCTAGAGGCATTTACATTCAGAGTTGCTAATTCCTTTTAATAATTTTTTTGCCCACTTAGGATTTAGTAGAATTAGTACCTCAGATTTTATTGCTTCGCTTATGTTAGAAAATCCATCTTTTGTCCATGTAGTTGTTACTATCCATTCCCTTAGAGGTGGAGTCACAACGTTGAGTCACCTACAAAAAAAAAAGAAAAGAAAACTTTAAAGCGTTCAATCAGAAATCTGTCCTCTCACCATGAAGAGGGCTTGAAACTGTTTACCTTGGGCTGCCTGAAGCAGCACAGAGATGCAAATCTGCTTGTTTACTGTTTTCTATCTTTCTATTGGAACACAGATTGCAAACAGCTGGGACATTTCGGTCAACAAAAGCGAGAACTCCACAAAACAACAAAACCGTATTATTTTTTATTATATATTTCTGATGCTGTTGGTTATTAGTTTGCTTATTTTAGCAGTTATGTGTCTTGCAGACTGTTTCATGTGGTAGATTCTCTAAATCACATGAAACATACAGCAGGTCTCCGAGGGTGTTTATTGGCTTCACAAGAACTGCAAGGCTTATTAATTATTAATAATTATATTATAAAGTGAACATAAAAAAAACACACGGAAATATTAACGTAGGAAGCTGTTGACATTTTGTCATAATTGTCTTGCAGATTAATTAAAAATAGCGCTGGCTTTAATAATAACCTGCTTATTTAAAAGATATGGGCCCGTTCTCTTTTTAACCGCTCTCTCACTGACTTCAGTAACAGTAAATCAGTCCAGAGAAAATAACAAACCAAGCGCACCTTGGTATATTCAGTACTAACAACATGATTTATTAATTCTGATGCACAAATTCAAGTGAAGTTTTGGTTGTAATGATTAATTCTGGAGCAAAACAAGTGAATAAAATATCGAAGATAAACGTCAGCTGCTTTATTCTGCAGCCAGCACAACTTGGAAAGTTCTCAAGGAAACAAACTCCTGCCTCACTGCTGATTCCCTGTAGTGCCTAAGCTTATTTCAGTGCTCAGAGTGCCAAGTGCCACAAGTGAAAAATATTTAAACTTTTAGCACCACGTGTGACTCAGGCTTTAGATGGATGTTAGATGCCATATAGTTGTGCACACCTGGATCCCACACTGAGTGATGATTACCCAGGTAGAGGTGCCAATTTGATTCAGGTCCTTGCAGGTTATATTAAACATGAGCTGACAAACAGCTGTGTGTGTGTGCAAAGCTCTAGAAATAGATGCTACAAGGATAAATCTCCACACTGGAGTAAAAATGTCTAGTGTTAATAGCAGCTGTCTTATAAATTATTTGCCCTTCTTTTGTGCATTCTTAATAAACTTTTGGTATTCTGCTTCTCATTGTTTAAACCCTAAGTTTTATTTATTCATAAATATTATTCATCAGTCTTTTTGTCAAACAATATTAAATAATAATTCCATTTACATGGTTCTTTTGCAAAGTGCTTTGACAGACTAGCAAAGCCGAATCCAGAATTTCAACAGAAAGCTGGAAATTAGAGCTTCCTGTTTAAAAGCAGTTAAAGAAAAAGACTGCACAAAAATGTAATGACATCACATAATAGTGAGTTTGTAAAAATGTGTTTTTAGAAGTGATTTGAAGGAGGTCGCAGATTATCTCCTCAGGGAGGTCGTTTCAAAGCCCACAACTTACTCGCTTTAGTGATTTTTGAGTTTCTCGAGCAAAAAGACTTGAGAAATCTTGCTGTGGGAGGTTAAAAATCGGTTAAAACTTAACCTATTTAAAAAAAAAAAACCTGAGTTAAATACCTACAAACCGGTGCTGTTTAATTTAGCCGCACAAGCACCGTTCTTCAGAGCTGCCTGATTACATCAGCATCACTCTTCTTGTCGGGTTAATACGAATGACCTTTAACCCCTGCTAGTTATGAACCCATTGCTCTTGGCGTTGATTAGAATAACCTCTTTTTGTCTGTCCCGTCACTGCGTCCTCTGTGGCATCCCTCGCTCTTAAACAAGCGCTCCCAATTAGCACAGCGCTTAACGAGGTCGTTAGCAACCTGGTGTCCTCAACTCTACCAGCGTTCTGTGTTTAGGGAAAGGCGCCTATAGCTAAATGGCACATTTACACTCACAACTTGGACTCCTTTTCCATCTATCTCTCTCACTCACACACACACACACACACACACACACACACACACACACACACACACACACACACACACACACACACACACACATTCAGTCACTCAGTCATTTCCATATTAATATAATGGGAGTATGTAGGGGTCATTAAAACATCAGAGAGTTGTAAAATCCAAATAGTAAAACACACAGAGCTGAATAGCACCAATGATAACTTGAGAGGGAGAGAGAAAGAGAGGAGGCTGTTTTATGATCATATTTGTGGCATGATGTGTTTTATGAAGTCAGCTCCCACATTATCTCCCCTATCATCTCTCGATCGCCATAATTCGATGTGAGAAGGTTATGGTAATGAGTTCTTATGGAATTGGGGGAAGGGGTTGAGCTGTGGGTCACACTCTACTGCTCATTGCTCTTGCATATAGTACGTATGGTTCTCCTTATTCTTCTATTATAACTGCATGGGGAAAAATGAAGACAATATTATCCAGTCGTATATTATCGTTAGCATTACCAGTTAAGGAAAACTGTAATTTTGCTGCTTACAGTGATGTTCACAGTAGCTCTTTGTCTGTTTATTTTGTGCAGTGCATTATCACTTCCTCAATAAGTGGGTTATTTATGTTTTGGTTTTCAAACGCTGCAGCAGTATAGCAGCACACACTCACGAGTGAATATATTCCTAAACATCGTTGTGTGTCTGCATGTGCTCGTCCTCAGCTTGTGATGAGTGGACTGTCCTTCCCAGACCAGGCCTGCACCGGGACATCAACCGCTTTGGACACTCTGCTGTGGTTAGCAACGGGTGAGTTTCTGCTTTTCATAACATGTCCCCCTAACCGATCCAATCCCAGACTCTATCTGGCTAATTCTTGTTTCCACCCTATATACAATAGTAAAACTTTGATAGAAAGTTCTTTGTAATGTATTTTCTGAAGTTAATGTAATTTTGGAAGGAGAAACAGTCATAGCCTACAAATAACGGTAGTTCTGCCCAAGGACAAGCCCCCGTATTACTAAAGGTAACAAAGTATTTTATTTTTTCTGAGTGTATCTTGAAATAAAGCGATTTGGTTCACAAAACATGCATGAACTTGCATTTCCTAAGTGTTTTCTTGTAAAAGTGCCACTTTAATCATAAATCTGTACCTTTACCAATCGTCCTTTGGACATTTCAGCAGTGATATTCAACCTTTGAAAAATATAAGAACAAGCCTTCCTGCTCAAATTACATTCATGCAAATAAAACACATCTATCCACAATGCGTGACACTCCAGCACAACTTTTTCATTTCCTTGATGTCTTCCTGTGATGTCCTTCAAATCTTGAGCGTCTCAGGTGAATTTTGCCTCTGCCTTCCTCCTTGACTGGTATAGTTTTGTTGTGTAGACTGTTTATGGATTGATCTTTTTTTATCTCAATCTTATATTTAGTTTTGGTTGGCACTTCTCTTGTCACTTCTTCCTCCGCCTGCTCCTCTGAAGCTCCCTGTTTAGAAACTATGTCTCTCCCACCTCAGCTCTCGCCTGTATGTGGATGTTTCTCCTGCTACACTCTGTCAGAAACTTTCTTTGCACTTTCTATATATAGATACTGCATATATATATATATATATATATATATATATATATATATATATATATATATATGTGTCCACGTGTATTTCACTTCATTACCTCGAGACCTATATTCATTTCTAGTTTTTTCCTCTCTAACTTTTTCTCACCCTCATTCACATGCAGGCGGATGTGTGAATGGCCTTTGGGCTCTGCTTTCTAGAAAGATGTGGTTTTCAAATGACTTATTACAGCTATGTACAACAAAGAAAACCCTGCCGTTGATGCACTGAGCATTTCTTGTTGCTCGTAGGGTTTAGCCTGAAAACAGATTTTGATTTTCTTGAAAAGAATCTGTGAACATCAGTCCCAGACAATCGGAGAGTACAAGACATTTTGTTTGGTGAAATAGAAAAAGTTATAGTGAAAATATAAATATCAGTGCTTTGTGATACTTAAATGTTTGCAGGAGTTTCATCGACTGACTTATTGCTGGGCTGAGAAATGACAGCCTGACCTGTTAACACCATTTACCCACCAAAAAGTCAGCTTTGAGCTCAGAAATGTCAGCTTTGAACTTCACAAGGACTGCTTCAAAATAGCAGCTTTTCTTTTTCACCCCCCCCTCACCACCACCTAAGTCCAGGTTTATTTTTAAAGGTGTTCCTCTAACTTTCTCCTCCTTTCTGGAGGCATTTCTCATCTGTATAAAGCGTGTAGTGTCTCGCTGTTGCTTCCTTCCACAGCTCTCTGTATAAGTTCTCTTTTCCTGTTAGTTTGTATAATCGTCCCTTCTTCATCTTCAGCTCCATGTACATCTTTGGAGGCTTTTCTGGTATGCTTCTGAACGACGTGCTGGCTTACACGCCTCCATCCTGCCAGGCCTTCTCTAGCCCAGGTTTGTGCGCCACTGCTGGGCCAGGTGTTCGTTGTCACTGGGTGAAAAGTAGATGTGTCCCCTGGAAGCCAACACCACCCGACCACATTTTTCCTGCTCCTTTCTGCCCTGCTCGGCCTGGTATGTTATGCTTCTGTTTACCGAGCAAATTCTTTGCCATTTATATGCATCTGTTTCTTTGTTTCAGTCTAAATATTTTCACTGCCATGTCAACATAGTTTTCCTGAAATGTACCACACAATCAAGCACAAGTGCAACTCCCAAAAGGCTTATTTTTTCACAAGAATCGTAATTATTCTGGAGGGCTCTGAAGTATGTTTGCAATTCATAATTACAGGAACAGAAGGTCAGCACTGCAACAATTACCTAATTTCAAAGTAATTAGGATCGGTCTGAACCAGATGTAGATGCGGTAGCTCTTCCAGGTATTCTGCTTCAGGCACCTCGCTCGAGGTTTAAGTAGAAAGTAATTATGAAAATGATTTTGCTGTCAGTTTTAAATGGAGCATAAGCCCACATGGATTGAATGAATTAAAAGATCAAATCAATGGGTTTGCATTTAAAAGCCTGCTCATTGCAATTCACATACACCTTATCTAACCTTCATAACTCATGACAACATTTATGTGTCATCCCAAGCACACAAATCCCATTAATGTCCATAAAAACAAAATAAAATCTAACCTTAATTTAAAAGTTAAATGCTACATTTTCAATTTTTTTTCCTGGGTAATGCGATAAATGACTAACATACGCCAAAATACACCCCAATAACAGGTTAAAATGTGTTCTTTACTGACGCCAGAATAACAAATTATAGAAACTATAGTTCAAAAAGAGCATGTAGTCAAACCAGCAGCCTTGTGAACACTGATCATCTCTTCTACTGCCTGAGCCAGCCTGTGCAATCTATGCTTAGCATGTTGAGACAGTCTTAGTGTTAGGTCTGCAAATCCCGAATAACGAAGTTGTCACTTGGTAGCTTCCTGATTATTGCATCCAAATATGGTAATACATTTTATTTTACACTGCCCTAATAGTTTAAGTAGTTGTACATGTTCACCTGATGACTCTGTGCACTATATGTATTAACTGACTGATAGACATTTCCATGAAAATCACATTTACATCTTTGCTAGTCAAGAAGTCAAATCACCAACAGATGAACTCTTTGAAACATTTGTTGGCTGATTTCAATAAGTGGAAATCGATTACTGAAAGTAAAACTGTACGAGTTGTGCTCAGTCCATAATAGTATGAAAGCATTTTGTCCATACACTTTATTTAGACAGTAACAATACAGATTAGGGGGGAAAAGGCTGTGACCTAGTGTCTTTGTTGCCTTTGTACCGATGTGCTTAT
This sequence comes from Aulonocara stuartgranti, assembly GCF_965226115.1. Lineage (NCBI taxonomy): Eukaryota > Metazoa > Chordata > Actinopteri > Cichliformes > Cichlidae > Aulonocara > Aulonocara stuartgranti. The sequence continues at coordinate 30,314,169 of NC_138949.1, forward strand.
GTTTTTTAATTTGTCTGTGTTCTCCATTTTTAGACAGTACAGATGAGCAGTGTTTCCGCTTCTCAGACTGTGCGAGCTGCACTGCCAACACAAGAGGATGTCAGTGGTGTGAGGACAGGAAGTGCATATCTGCCTCAAGCAACTGCACTGTGGTGAGGCTTTACTGACTATCAGTAAAATATCTATGGTAAACCTTATCGTATAGTATTGATAGTACAATAATTGAATTAAATCTTTGATGGAATACTTAACATATTGGTTCCTGACAATGCTAGAAGTCATAAAAAGTGCAAAGACTGTTCTGTCAGTGGCTGAGCATCAATGCAATTTGGCACCATAGAAAGTATAAAATATGGATAGAGGTAATTATATTTGTATAAAAAGGGCTAATCAGCTAATTGTAGCTTGTATGGTTTTCATCCATAAGCTGTATAGGGGAACACACACATTTGCTAGTTAGCTAAGTGGCATACAACACTCAACAAAACCAAAGCAGAAACTTCTTGGATGGTCTGTATCTCACAGCAAGCCATAATCTTAGATTACTCAATAAAACGTGACAAAAGACAATGGAAAGGTCGAGTGTAATGACCCAAAGTATTTAAAGCAAGGCCTGCCTCCAGCTGCCTAATTTGGGACACCTGTCAAATTGGCCATGCCTAAAATGCCCCACTTAGTTATTATAGAGCTGTGAAATTTGACATTTTATCATACAAGTCTGTGCGGATTGACTTGCTTTTGCAGTCAATCTCAAGTGACCATTAAAGAAAATGCATTTAAAAAATAAATAAATCTCCCGAGGCCTGAGGCTTTTCCTTGTCTGTCACCAAAATTGCACTCAGAATTGGAGATGCAGCCATTTGGAAACGATCCTTTGTTGAGCGTGAGCTGAAAACGTGAGCTGATAAATGCTGGAAGAAAGTTCAGAGGCTTTTCAAATGACTGGTTAAAGGAAGAAGCTGTCGATGTCTTATATAAAGTCTTAAAACAATCAACACCAATCAGTGTGGTCTTTTTAAATGATCACACAGACACACGCTCATTTAAGGTTTTTGTTTTTTCTTTTATTCTCTGAAGCATCAAAATGAACATTTAAAAAAAAATAAAAAGCAAAGTAATTGTTGGGCTGAAATTAAACTTGTTATAAATATTTTCTCGTGTTATTTTGTTACGTTTGCTCATTTTGTTTCCTCCTTTCACAGTCTCTGTTTTTAATCTCAACCCTGCTTTGTGTGTGTTTCTTTGTGTGTTTGGCTATCTGTTGCTTTCTTTCTGTCTACGTGCTTGGCTGGATTTGATCTGAATCTGTGAATGGATCGGACTGTTTGTGTGTGTGTGTGTGTGTGTGTGTTAGCTGACTCTGGAGCTGGCCCAGCAGCATGGCGGCGCTCTGTCTCTGTCTCCCCCTCCGTCCATGTTGTCGGAACATCAGCTGAGCTTGTGGAAACACGGAGCCAGGAGAAGGGGACATGTGTGTATCATTTGACACTTCCTGTTAAGCTTCAGGTTTGGGCTGCAAGGTCACAGGTCAGAATAGCCCCTAAGGTTATGTGGACACTGGGGGGCAATATAAGTACAAATTTGCATGTATTTCATGCATTTCTTCTTTCTCCAACAAGTGGTACTAAAAATGGTGTGAGAAAAAGAACACTATGGTGTGAGGAGCTGTTCACGTCATTGAGCGATGCAGAAATTGTTACTGATCAAAAGCTTTTGAAGGTTTTGGTAAATAATTTGTAAGCAATAAAGAGAATCATAGAATATGGTCTCTGTTCTGAGACAAGACTTGTCATGCTTGTTTGAACATGAGTCTGTTTTTGGATCAATCCAAATGACACATCCATTTAATGCCATTTCAGGAGCAGAAAAACAAAATGTACGCTCAATAATCCTCAAGAAAATACGTAAGCAAAAATTGTCATGAAAACAGGACATGAGCAAAGACCTCTCCTTGGCCCTTTGTCTAACCTTCAAGGTTTTCATAGAAATCACTTTTTATTTAATATGCTAAGAAAGTGGTGGACTAAAAAAATGAAGGTCAGGATTGTATTTACCTGTGCAATCATGGATATAAAGATGTGTCATCCTTTTGCAGAAAATGGGATTTTGTTTTTTAGGCTAAAGTACACTTTGCTGGTACCTGATCAAATTAGATTTTTGTGTTTTTTTTTTGAAACTTTTAAATAAAAAAAACAAATTTCCTTTCTGTTCTGAAACCTTATAGCTAAAATTGCTGCAGTGTAACTGTGCAGCATATAGAATAAAAACTACATCTCAGTATAATGTGTCCTGCATATTGATTTTCTTTTCCACTCTGCATGTTCTGTTGGCTGTTTAAATCACCACGCCCATTTATACTTTATTCATTTTCACCATTTGTTGCACACTATATCGAATTCTCTAGCTTTACTGTATTTATTGTTGAAGAGAAAACTGTCAAAGAACTCTAGCCCGACTGATATTATTTCCTGTTATTTTGTGTGTGTGTTTGAAGACGGTAAGAGACTCATCCAGGTGTAAGCGCAGGGAAGAGCTGGAGTGTTTCAGGCTGGCCAGCTGCAGGAGCTGCTTGCTGAACGTCAACTGCCAGTGGGAGCCACAGCAGCAGGAGTGTCAGGCGTTGCCTGGTGAGGAGAAACACTCACGCATGTAACATAGTAGCAAGCAAATTAAGTACCTCAAGTTAAATTCATGAAGCTCATTTTATTCCAAGTGAATCTGAAAACTTTTTCACCCGGCTTTGCAAAGTCTTTGCACAGCATGTTTGTGATTTGCTTTCTAATCTGCTTCCTCATGCAGATTGAGGCCATATGCAGCAAAATGAGAACACCTTGAGAATCTACTCTATTTACATAAAGAGTTTACAAATGCACGCATGGATAACCTGTTTTATAAATGCTCTGTGAATCTTTTTGATGATATTTACGACAGTGTAGCATTCGCCCTGAAGTGACTGCAGTACTTTTTCAGAACTACTGGAATGTGTGTTATATAAAACATACTGTGAAGTAAGACAAAACATTTTGCATGTTCCCACGCTAACCAGTGGCATAGTCTTAGTGGTCTTCACAAATAAACACCCTCATATTCAGGCAAGCATACATTCAGACAGGATTAGTATGAACACACACATAGAAGCATGCACACACTTGAGAAATGTGCTCTGCACTCAGCAGCATAGAGAAGTAGGCCAATTAGAAGTGTTTACTGGATGTTCTGAATATGAATCCTTGGATGACTAACAAGTTTGAGTTATGCTGTGCAGCCTTAAAGCCATAGCTGCTCCTACTTTGACTTTTACTGCTAGCAAATATAGGGGCACAGGAAACACTCCTGCTACTTGAGTCCATAAATGATGCAGTTCCATGTTTTATTGTGTTATAAGGACCTGCTGGGTTCATTGGCAAAGACTTGTGAACTTGTACTAGCTTTAAGCCGAAGATGGCGGGCCCTTATGTTTTGCTGGGATAATAGAGTTTGATAACTTGATTATTACTCAGGAATGTGGTAGTTTGTTCATTTGCAGTTCAAACCCATGTCTGAAGCTGGATAAAACGAAGCAGAAATATCAAGATTTTTCATGACAGTACAATGTAGACTAACTAGGAATGTTTCCGATGACTAATTTAGCAGTCCATTAAACAGGAGAACTACTAATGGGCTAGGTCTGTGAAACAGAAAAACAAAATTATGCTCAAGCTAATGGATCAGGTTGGGGGGGTTCATTATAAACGTGTACTCAATATTGTGTCAACATTGCACATAGGATAATGTCAAATAATTTGGTAATTGTTCATTTGCACAATTATGTTCAGAAACATCTCACTACCAACATGCACGTTTCATTTGAGTTAGATCTTGAAAATAACAAGTACAAAATAAAACCATAGATCAATTTTAGTCAGAGCATTATTACAGTGTTTTTTTGTTTTTTTTTAAATATTCTATAAATGTTACAATACTGTGAACATTTTTTCACTATTGAACTGAAATTCTGTCAGTGTGACAGCCCTAGAAAGGTTAAACCACAGACGGTATATATGTATGACGCATTGGGTTTTGGACTGAATTTTGAAGCCTAAGCATTTCATTTTCATTTTAGTATCATATCCATATTTGGATGAGACAGTGTACTGTTAATCTAATCATCTAATGTATACAAGGAAACTTCATTCAACTGTAAATTGGTGCAAAGCACTGAAACATATGAGTTAATTAAAACTAACATGATATCAATAATAAACAAACTGGATCTTCTGGGTGGGTTGTACCTTATAGCAAGTTATTCTATGTTAGATCATTCCATTAAAATTGCACCAAAAACACCAAAGACACAAACATGGCCCAGGGATCTAATTCAGTGACTACACTTAGCAGAGGTGAGGCCTAGCAGAATTCGACTGACCATAACTCAGTGTCATTTAAACACCCACGCCCTTAATTCCAGTATCCAGATTGAAGAGACAACTATACAGTTGTTATGAGAGAAGACCCCATAGAGGCCAAAGTTGTTTTGTACCAGGGTGTAAAAATATTTTAATGCTATAAAGTTAGGCCTTTAACATGGCAGTGCCAGATTTTTATCAGGATTTAAAATAATTACTGGTTAGTACTTTTTGTGCCAAATAGCAAGGGCATTAACGTACTGTGTACAGTCGAGTAGTTACCCACATCCCCAAATAATTCTAAAGTTATGGTTTTCTAATTATTTTTTTTCTATTGTTTTTTGGACTCCGTGGGAACTGTTTGGGAAGTGGCTTGTTTTTTAGCTGCTGAGGTTGCAACTTGAGTTGAAGATCATCCATACAGTTGTTGCCTCAGAATGTTAGAGCGATTTAAAACTGTTAATTACAGTTTTAAATAAATGAAATGTATTTGAATTACCATTGAAAATTTAGCCCTTACAATCATCTGCCTAATATTTCACAAATGTACGTAGTTTATCAAGTGTGCTTTAACGTTAGCAGTGCTAGCACTAGTAGACTCATTTCCTTGCAGTTTAATGTCGTATCCCAGTGCAGACTATGGCTGGATATTTCTCTGGTGGAGTGGAGACTTCACATTGGTTTATTATCCAAATGATGAAAACGGCAGTTCATTTTCTGGTGGTTCTGGCAGTATAATTTTGTAATGGTATGTTTATTTTCAAGGTTTAGGAAACTAAGGCTGTGATTGTATTTTGTTTAAAGCTTAAATGGACAGAGATAGAAGACAGACATGTGCTTCTATTCTCTGTAAATCAAAATGAGTACTACTATTTGCATCTTCCATGCATTTGATAGTATTCTGCAGCTACCCTCTTATATTGCAACACTGGAGCTTCACCATCCTGCCACTTCTCTAGTATTTATATGTCCACAGGCAAGATTATGCTACTTGGCATGAAGCGTTGCAGACCACACAGAATAAATAAGATATTTCTTTTTTGTTTGAGTCCATTAACATGCTGAGGCCGAAACAAAGCTTCTGTTTTCCTGGAGTTTTATGTGGAGATGGCTAAGAAGAGTTGGGTTATTTAAAGCTGTCTCTAACACCATGACAGCAGTGGCCTTTTCTTTAGACATCATGTTATGACTCATTCTAAATGGTCCAACATGTTTATCTCTGATTTTTACACAAAGACTGTAACCCAGTCAATCTGTTTATTCTTACGCTCCCCCCTTTTTAACCCTTAACTTTACTTTCTCCTCCTGTTTCAGTCAATTATTGCGTACTTATATTACATGTAAAAAAGATACATAAATAAAGAGAGCAGGTATTTTCTTTTCTGTTTTGGAAAGGTTGGTGATGGAAGCCATTATAGGCATGTGAATGTAATCAGTCCTGGAGACCAAAATAAACAGCAGTGGTCTGGAGACTGAATGGCTATTCTTTCCTTTCATCCTGGCTAATTGAACGGCCTCTGCGCTGTTATAGTCTCCCACAAGACACTTTAGTGACCCAGATAAGAACAATGAGTGCATATATGCGTTTTATGGGTGAATTTATCTTCCGCTTCTACTCAGTCCTGTTCCTTTATCCTACGGGCGACATATTGTTAACTCCTGGGAATCCTATTTGTCAGGTCTGTACAAAGCAAGAATTTGCTGCTTTAATCCAAGACAGCATTAATCAACAATTACATCAGCCTCTAATATTAACTTCATAAATATTTAATCACATAAGCCAGAAGAAATTCTTTTAATGTGGTTCAGTCATCTGTTTGTTCTGGCAGAAAAGTTTACTCTCCAGGCCATCACATCTGTTCCAGTATCAGTGACTTCTTTGTCCATCACTTACCTTCACTGAGGATCCCACTTTGGTCTCAGCTGACCCTCAGCTCACTTGCACACCTGCTCCTCATTAGACTTGGTCTAAATACCAACCCTCAACTGGCAGCATGAAGGATATCAATTAGATGCCTGCTTGACTAATGAAACCTGCAGTTACATCCAAGTAAAGGCTGCTTACACCATTCTTCTTGTTTGCTCCCCCTCCTTGATGTTGCATTGTTGCAAAAAAATAAATCTGTAATATAAAATGTGTTAGTCTAGCACGGGGGTCGGCAACCTTTAACACCCAGTTTCCACGCAAAAGAAAACACTGGGAGCCGCAAATACTTTTTGACGTCTAAAATGAAGATAACACTGTATAAATTGTTGTTTTTACCTTTATGCTTTGTGTGAACAACTAAGGTGTGTTGCTTATTAAATCCATTTTATTTATGTAATTAACACATTTTGAACTCTTAAAGAAATATAACAAAAGGAAAGACACCCAGCTGAACTAAAATGATCCATGTAGCAAACAAAAACTGTTATATCGCCTTTGGGCTTTTAGAGCCTTGACCTGACTTTTAAAAAATAATTGGGAAAAAAAGCACTATGCTGCTAAAAAATGAAAAATAGATATTTGCAAATTTCTGCCTAAATATGTATTTTACCTGGTTAATGTGTGTGGCGGGGCGTGGTCTGCAGCGCCGCTGCATGGGAGTCGGACGCACCTGAGCGGCACCCGCAATCACACCTCGCTAAGGTATTGCTTTGAGGTTTTTGTTTTTACCCCAAATGTGTAATATCTGTACATCTATTTATTAATCATATTGTTCGTTTTCTTCTGTGTAATGAATGAAAATTTGAGGATTACAAGTCTCTAAAAATATCATTTTTATGCTTTTTATAATGTACAGATATGCAAGTTCATTGTACAAATGAAGTCGAAGGAAAAAAAAACAGTACTGTGTTTCTGTATGCAGGCCAGCTGTGTGGGGATGGCTGGCACCAGGTTGGTGAGGTCTGCCTGAGGATCAACTCCAGCAGAGAGAGCTATGACAATGCCCAGCATTATTGCAAAAACCTTGGAGGAAATATTGCTTCTTTGTTGACAGACAAACAGGTCAATTTTGTTCTGGAAGAGCTACAAAAGTATCAGCTACAAGACAAGGTGGGTGGTTGTCATGCAGTAAATTCAGAAATGACAGGCATGCAAACAATGTCAGTGACAGGTATTCATTATTTTCCACTTGTATGCCTTATAAAATAGCTGTGGCTGTTTATGCACCATTATATGTTGGTGGGCGAAGATATAAATCCAATTTTTAGACATGTTTGGAATGATAATCATAAGAAAGAGTAGTGTGGAAGCAGATGTAGGTTATCACTTTAGAATAGAGGTTCCTGGTGAAAGCTATATTCTTCAAGTCTGTGTGTATTCTACAAAAAAGTTACATTGGAATGCCAATAATTTAGGTTTTTAATCATCTTTAGCACTCCTGACTAAAACGATGTGTAGTCACAACCTTAAAAAATTATTGTTCATAGTTATCTTTATTAATTTGGTCATATGAAGAATGCATGAATCTTCTGTGTATAAATTTTTTAAAAATTTAGCTGATGTACCTGAGGTTTTACCAGGCCAAATTTGGTGGCATTCCTTCTTGTTGAAACTTGTTATAACTGTAAGAAAAGGTTTGAAAGTGTATGCTAGATCACTTCAGGGCCAGTGTTGAAAAGATGTAATTATTTCCAATAGATCCTCCAAACAAAATGATCAACTCAGTTGTTTGTGTCTATCCTCAGGAAACTGGATGAGTCTGGTCTGAGATTAAGCAAAATTTAAAAGCATTTTGCCCAGATATGATTAAAAAGTTGTATATGAATGTAACTTAAGGTTACAACTGCCACCATCTTCGTGCCATTGACACAGGTGCAACTTTGTGAATTGTGGCCATTCTGTGATATATGTGTACACAAACCTGCCTCCATACATTATTTATCATTGGATGCCAAATAATGTGTTTCTCACCAGCACAAAGCAAGGCTCACAAGCAACTAATCATTAACAGAAGCAGTTGTGGCGGTTCCATTTCCATAGATTCAAGATATTTCTAATTGGGGTGTGTATGTGTTTTATCTACCATGGAAATTGGACATTTAGAAAGCAAAAAACCCTTCTAAGGCCACCATGGAGCACAAAGACAAACTGCATGGTTATAAATGACCGCCACACTGAAATGTTCACTTCTAATTCTCATGTTAGGAACTCCATATGAGAATCTGACATGCTTGACAACATTTCATGATGAATCCAATCTGTCCAGAGAAACAGTGGAGGGTACAAATGTAGTTAATTTTCTTCATTTTTTGACATTTAGAAATCAAAATCTCACAACCTACATTTACTATGCCTTCAAAAAAGGTTTTTTTCTTTTCATCTGGATTACAAAGGATTTTCAAATGGAGGAGCTGACTAGACACAGAAAGGCGTGCGAAAATATGCATTTGCTGACATATAAATGCAATGTCACAGTATTCTTGGGATCCTGAATTTATCTAATGAAATGAATCACAGCTGTGGGAAAGAATTCTTTCACGTCACAAATGTTTTGTCGGCAGATAATTCAAATGTTCACTGAACTACACTTCAATCAGCTGCTGTAATTTCTGGCCCTTTTTGAAATCTTGAATGAGTTTGTGCTTTTATAGCAATTACAGTCATTTGCAGATGGTTTGATTTAGGATCCACTTTAATGGAAAACACGACACTGTCTTCTTGGCAAAGTAGATGTTGTCTTAGTTAAATTACTATGTGCTTCTTGCTTAGGTGATAAAAAGCATAACGTGACCTGCTATGAAAGAAACAGGATGAGGATTCATTGTGTTTATACTCTTTCATTTGATGAATCTGACAGAAGCACAGCTATCTCTCTAAAGGGCAGCGTCTAAATTTGTGCAACGTTTACTTACACAACTCTACGTAAGAGTTTATGAAATATTGTAGGGAACATGAATGGAGACTTTTACCATCTTTGTCACCCCAGAAACACGTTTATATTTAACTATGAATAAAGCTCAGTTAACTTCTGAAGAAAATATTGGAAGGATCTTCTCTTACTGTGATATGAAACAGTATCAAGTAACATCATAAGGACTGTCAGCTTTCTCCCAAGTTAATGACCAGTGCTAATTCCACATAACAGAATATCAAGAAAAAGTTTGTATATGTTGTACATAAAGTCAGTCACTGACTAATTCAAACCTGTCTTTCTGCTTCTACAGATGTTATCTCCATGGGTTGGCCTGAGGAAGATTAATGTGTCGTACTGGGGCTGGGAGGATGCATCCCCCTTCACCAACACCACCCTGCGATGGTCACCTGGAGAGCCCAGTGACTCAGGCTTTTGTGCTTACTTGGAACAAGCTCAAATGGCTGGTCTTAAGGCCAACCCCTGCACTGCCACCACTGATGGCCTGATCTGTGAAAAACCTGCTGGTGAGAAAAAAAAGAATAGAAAGACAAAAGAAAAAAATGTATTTGAAGGTTAGCGCACCTAATGAAACCATACACCCACCAGCCACTTCATTAGGAACATCTGCTCAGTGTGCAAAATGCTAATCAGCCAATTATATGGCAGCAACTCAATGCATTTAGACATGTAGATGCGTTCCAGGCAATCCGCTGAAGTTCAGACTGCTGTCTTTTTCTTGCACAACCATTTCTACAGTTTACAGAGGTCAGAGTAATTTGAGTAGTCTGGCCGTTCAGGCTCATGGTGGTAGGGTCATGGGGTCATAGGGGGATATTTTCTTGAAACACTTTCGCCCCCTAAATATTACTTGAGCATTGTTTAAGTACCACAGCCTGCCTGCGTATTGTTGCTGACCCATGTCAATTCCTTTATGAGCAAAGTGTATCTATGTTCTGATGGCTGCTTCCAACAGGAATGTGCCATATTGTCTCCAGATCTATAAAATAGTCAAACTTGTGTTTTTACAGCTACACTATCTTACTATTTGGATGTCACTGAATGCAAAACAAATATAGCTAACAGGTCATTTAATGTTTCACACACCATGGTGCTGTCTATCCCTTGCTCAGGGAGTCCCCAGAGTCAGAGTGCTCGTCCCTGTAAGACGCCTTGTGCTCTGCGCACCAGCTGTGCCAACTGCACCAGCCAGGCCATGGAGTGCATGTGGTGTGGACGTACTCAGCGCTGTGTAGACTCCTCTGCGTATGTCATTTCCTTCCCCTACGGCCAGTGTCTGGAGTGGCAGACCCAGGATTGTACTGGTGAGACTTTTTACTATGCTGCTACCATCATTGTAGAGGAAAATATTATATTGTTTTTTGCTTTTATTCATCTGACAGGTAGACTTATAAGTATAACCATAGGTAATTACGTGCAAGAACAAAAAATCACACTCATTTAGTGTGCTTGGTGCGTTACACTGTTGTTTTTTGTTTTGTTTTTTTACACGTAGCCTGAACAATTCCTTACTGTCTGTAATTCCTATTTATTTAGTGGAATATTTACTCAAAATGGGTCATTATTTTTCTTTTTTTGCTTTTATTAAACTGAGAAATTCTAGTACTTTTTATTTGATTACTTTAATTTTTGCGAGTTTTTGGATTGGGTTCTTGTACAAGTCTCAGTGGTTTAAAATTGTTACTGATATTGGGAGAAATAAGTTACAAAGGTCAGGTATAATATTATTTGTTCATAATCAAAGTGGAGTGTAGAGCCATGCCAGAAAAACATAAACTTGTGGCATTTTTGAATGTTTGTACTCTGCTGTATGTTATCTTTGTGTCAGGATAGTTTATGTCTACACAAACAAATGAACAAAAGATAAAAACTGTTACTCATACCTTTGGGAAAGAGACCAAAGTGCGATGTGTGGACAGAGTCATTGCAGGCTCCCATCGACTGTCTTATCAGCAGTCAAGGCTACCCATCAGCCTCACACACACATTGACTCAAACACACCAACACTAGGGCAGCGCCAACTCTCCTGTAGCTACAGGGCAGACAATCAATCACCTACAATGACACATGACTCACTCAATATGAAGTCCTCGCTGCTGTCTCTTAACATTTCTCTGATATACAACCTCTCCCGGGGATGGTATAGTTCAGCTTCACCGCTGCTTTCTGATGAGATGGTTTCTTAGCATGGCTGAGCCCTGTGACTCTTTCGTGGCGCCTAATCGTTTTTGGAGTTTCTAAATCCTCAGTCTCACCGGGAAAGTAACTTGGTGAATTCCGTACAACAAATTAAACAAATAGGTGGTTAGGTTTTTAGGTGAATTTTCATCCACTCTGGGTCAGATTTCAATTGAAAGGTTGGTTTGTCCAGGCTAACACAAACAAGACAGAGGGTTAAGCACTAAGGCGCAAATGGAAATACAGGGAAGATGTAACTATTACTACTAGTACAGAAAAACAACAAGATGGGAACCAAAATACAAGCTATCACATAATTGAACTGTCCCTAGAAGTGATAAAATAATAAGCAGCAAGAGACTAAAGGGACAGGAAGATCAACTAAAGACTATATCACCACAACTGAGATTCACAAGAAATGTGAATAATAAAGAAATGAAATATAATTATTCTCAAACACAACCCAACAATATTCAAACATCCAGAGTACTCAGAAAACAATAATAAACTAATAATAAACTGATAATAAACTGATAAATAATACATGAATACCAAATCCTCACAGTAACTCAAAATCCAAAACCTGGGGATAAGTACTCTAGGTTGTACTTTTGGAACAGCCAGCAGACCACATAGGGATTATAGGACCACCTTGTGTCTTCCTTTTACATTTTACTTTCCCTTGCTGTAAGAGCTCTGTAACACCAAAATTTCTCATCCGTGGGATAAAGGTCTATTCTATTCTAACTCAGAAAATCTAGGGAAACAATAGAAATTGCAGTTTAATTGACCCGAAGAAGAAGTTTGGGTAGAAAACCTCAGTTTATTAGGAATATTGAATAAAAAAAAAATAACAACAGTGACTTTTTCTTTTAGTTCATGGGACAGATACAACCAGTGTGCCAACCTGTCTTAGTTTTTCTGAGATGTGGCATGAGACTCTATAGGGGATGTCCTTATGAACAAGAAATATATTAAACTGGTAACAGTATACACTGTGGCACTCAGTCCTAGCTGGGGCTGCACAAGACCCTCAGCCATGGGTCAGTTGCGTCTGATCGTCCAGACAGCTCAGGTCTCACAGGCCGAGGTGGCTCACACAGGGGGCTCAGGATCCACCAACTGGGGCACAGATTTTGCAATAACCTGGACAGGTGCCAGTTCAGTGTGGGGAGGCCCCGAGCAGAGCTGTATCCGGTGGAGCCATCTGTGGGGAGGTCCTGGATACCCTCAAAACACTGGACACATGGATTTCAGTCTAATGTACAGTAAGTAGAGCTGAGTTAATCCTGCTTCCAGAGAAAATGGCCAACTGCAACCTTGAGGTGGCAGTAGGAGGGAGGCCAACAGGCCAGAGTAGACATCATTTTAATTGAGATCGATTTTCAGATTTGACTTGACAAGCCCTACTTGCCTCACTTGCCCTAATTCAATGCTGTGAGGAATGAGGCATGACTTATTCTATACACATAACACTCATTTCCTATATTTCTATATACACAGCTGCTTGTGCAAAACAAAGCTTTACAAGATGGAGTTGATTACAAATTTCTGCCTTTGATTTTATTGCAACTTTGGAAACTTCAGACGTCTAGTTTAAAATTCTGGACCTCACTAATTTCCAAACCCTGTTTAGAAATTAGTTTGGTTTTATTTTAGGGAAAGTTAGAGCAAGGTAGAACTATATTTTATTTGGCAGTTCAACAAGTGTCTCTTAGGGGACAAAAAAAAAAGTATTCCCCTGAGGCAAAACTTTGCATTGTTATTTTCTGTCATTTGTTAGACAAATACTCACTTTGGAGCAAAGTGTTCTTGTTTGTGCAGTTACAGAAACGGCTTCAGAAACAAGAATTTTCTTTCTTTTTGTGACTGGTGATTATTATTCCTTCCTGATGCCAGTACTCTAAGTGCAGACAGCTCTCCAGCCTACTGTTAGCAAGCCAAGGATGTCTTCCTGTCTTTCGTCTTACGTTCAGTGCTTACATAATGGCACGTCCCCCATCTTCTCTTTTATTATTCATGTCTCCATTTGGTGACAGAAGGTATGTAGGAGGCTTTTGTTTTGCTATTTTTTTTTTACCTTTGTTGCTGAAAGCACAGCTTAGTTTACTTATTGTAAAATATGACATATTTTATTTTTCAAATTCCCCCGATGGTGCATCTCAGTCCACAATAAAGGCACTTCAGCTAACATTATTTAATATCAGGTAATTTATAAATTAATTAGCATTAAGTAACGATAAACAAATGTCTCAATGTTTAAGGATTTACCTGTTTATTGCTAATGTATGTTACTATATGGTTAGTGAAAATTACTAACATGTATATCATGACATTGACAGCCAAGGTGTTTCATTAATCATAAGCGATTGCTTTATAGTGATAAAATACAACACCATTTACTTTTTTAAATCAAATTTATTCAAGGTTCATGGTTGTCCACCTACTCTTTCATTCTCTAACTTGTAATCGGTTTTTCCTTGAGACTTACGTGAGACTTATATTTACTGATTTCAACTCTGACTTGACCCCAAACTAAGTGATACCACGTCAACAAACAGAAACATTAAAAATGTGCACCACCTGTACCTGAAACAGTTTTTTTTTTGTTGTTGTAATAAAAAGGCCAAATTTGGGTTCTGCAGTGTGATTGTCCCCCCCCTTCCTTTCACTTCCTTGTTGACTTGTTTTCAGCTAAAGCGCTGTCCCAGTTCTTGCCGTGGCTATGTATGTATTTAGTTTTTCATTACAGTAGTTTTGTCCTTAAGAAGTTAGAATTAGAATTTCACTGTGTTTGGTCTTATAGTCCTGTTTTAAAAACCAAGTTCACCCTTGGTGGCTTGAGCTTCAATATAAAATAATAAGGTTAAAATGTTGAAACATGTAGAAAATAGCAGCATTTATTTTTTATCATTTTTCTAGGTTGGTAGAGCACAGTTCTATGTTCTCTGGTAGACAAAGACTGGTAGACTCTCGCTCGCTGCTGCTTCTACTTCTATAGTGCGTAGACGTTGTGGAAAAATAATTAGTTAACAAATGGTCTTTGTGACCTATATTGTAGGTCGAAAACAGTTATTTATTAAGAAATGCTTTAAGCTAAGATAAGATAAGATAAAACTTTATTAATCCCTCGGGTGGGTTCCTCTGGGAAATTCGGTTTCCAAAAGCACAGCACCGACAGAAGTTACAGAATATTATATATATATATATATATATATATATATATATACATACATACATACATACAGAGACATATATAAATAAAATAAAATATACAAAGGGGATAAATAGAATAAATAGGAATAAAAATAAAAAATACAAGTGAATTGCACATTTCAAGTATTGAGGTCTATTGCACCATTGACTATTAACAAAAGTATTGCACAGTGAAGTGAAGAGGCACTACAGCTTAGTTGTTCCCCCCTCCTTTGTCCTCCTGTTTCCCCTCCCTCTCCCCTCCAGAGAGGAGGGGAAACAGTCTGATGGCGTGTGGGACAAAGGAGTTTTTAAGTCTCTTAGTTCTTGTCTTGGGGAGAAGCAACCTGTCACTGAACAGACTCTTCTGGTTGTTAATGGCCATGTGCAGAGGATGCCCAGCATTGTTCATAATGTCCAGCAGTTTTTTTTAGTGTCCTTTTCTCTGCCACTGTCATCAGAGTGTCCAGCTTCATGCCGACCACAGAGCCAGCCTTCCTGATCAGTTTCTCCAGCCTGGATGAGTCCTTCTTTGCTGTGCTGCTATACATGATAATTATGATTGATCAGAATTCATAGCACTCACATATGCACACATTCGCTGTGAATGAGCTAAATTAGTACATTGGTAAATTGGTACATACACAACTGTGGCACAATGACCTGCCATAAACAGCTGAAGGGTTCATGACCGTGGCGTTGGAAACTCCCCCCCCCCCCCCCCCCCCCCCCCAAAAAAAAAAAAAAAATAGAAAAACATTCTATTGCTTGTCTGATGATCCAATTTGAACTGGGTTATTTCTGTCTCAGGCTGATTTGGCTGCAGGCTTTCTGTATCATTCCCATATTTCATGTAAGCCAGAAATATGGCTTCTTCAGCCAAACATACTGAAATAATTAATTTCCAGACGTCAAAGTTGGACGCTCTTTTGTGGGTAAACTGGTTTTAATTTCCAGTCTACAGCAATGACTTTGTGTTATGAAATGGTGTATATCGTAGACCTAACAATGCCATGGGAAGGCTCTGTTGAGAAGTTCTCCAAGAGCAAACTTGACTCATACTTGAATGTGGCAGCTGATGTTCAACTGTCAACTGTGAAAGTGGAGAACCCACAGAGATTGACTGCAGCGCCTGTGTTGCATCATCTACAGTTAGGTTGAAACACGCTGGGGTGCAGTACAGGGCTCACCATCAAACATCACTTACATCATCAACAATCAAAGATCTGTCAGCAGCAGACACTGCAGGCCACTGGATCTGGATAAGGCAGCAGAACACCATATGGGCAACAAAAGCAACATCAACATGGTGCCATGGGGGGGTGAACTTGGGATGTTGAGATTCACTGTTAAGCTCTCTGGAGGGGGTTTCAGGCTAGTCAACAATACAGAGGAGATGGAGGACGTTACTTAAGAAAATGGTGATGAAATCATGCGAAGTCTAACAGCAGCACCGACAATGTTTGGTAATAGTCCTTGGACTCTTATGTATATTGTCAGTAAAAAAGCTCTGGCAGCAAAAAATACTTTGTTAGCTTGTCTTCAGGTGGTGTTAACTTTGGTGACAATTTTTATTACACTTAAGATGATTAATGGATATGCTGTTGATGTCTATGCTTGGGGTTATATGGCATTACAGTTTATTATGGCAAATAAGGCAAAATACATGCTGTTAACATGTGGCGTGAAATCAGCAGTGGTGTAGGAAATTCACAGGTTCTTTTGTTGAAGTAGTAACAAGTCACCATTAAGACTCCGTTACCTTACAAATAAGAGACCTTCTTTCACGATAAATCAATTATACTTGTTGTCTGATTGGGAAAACAGTCTTTTAGACAACTATATTTACAGTGGAATAGTTTAAGAAAAGCAGCAATGATGAGCCCCTCCAACACTTTCATCTTCTGTTTCACAGTCTGTTTCTTTCCCAGAGACCCAGGGCTCCCTCTCCCTAAACATACATGCACTTGTGTTCGCCTTTCAGTTTCTATTGCTGTCAATTTTAGCTTTTCTTTGCCACCTCTGACAAAGAGACATTTTCTTTCACTGTGGAGAGCTTCCACAGTTAATCTGCTCGTTCCATTATCCTTCATTTCAGCAAGTGGCAGTGGCCACAGATAGCAACAAAAGTGCTATCCTGTTCTTGGTTTGGTTGAAAAATTGTTGCAGATTTGGACCCTGCTGAAGGGTCTCTTAAGGGTTAGAAGAAAAAAAAATACAGGCTTTCAGTTCAATTCAGGTTTATTTATATAGCTCCAAAACACAACGTATCTTCAAGGTGCTTTGTACTGTAAGGTAAATACCCTACGGTCTTCCTCCAGTCTCTTCAGCAAGTTATGGTCATTACCTATTGGAAAATGTGCCTTTCTATTTTAAATTCTTCAGCAGCACTTCCAAAAGGTCCCATTTAATTATTTTGTTTGTCTTGTTCTTTATGATTATCATTTATAATGGAAACAACAAAATTATAATTTTTTGTACATTTATAATTTATTTTTTTTTGGGGGGGGGGGACATATATAAATAACACAAGTTATGGACATGATTAGTTTTTGTTTTCTTGTGTATAAAAAGTGGCTTCCTGTGGTCTGCTAAGCAGCGAAAAGCCAACATTTGCAAAGGTGGGGTTCCCCACTTTATAGCCATTGTTTTATTAGGGCTAATTTTCTCATGATTATAAAATAAGCAATGAGAAATTTCAAAAGGAGCCAGTTGAGGAAGTTCTGGCTAGGGTTCCTGCCTTTGGAGGTTTTACAGGCACACCTAACTGGGTGGAAAGCCTGTAGTACACTAGGAACCTGTTACTGAGATAATGTGTCTCCTCTGGCCTGAGAGTGCCTTGGGATTCCCAGGAGGAATTGAAAAGTGTGACTGGGAGAAAGGGGATCTGGAATACCCAACTTCTGGTAAGCAGAAGAGACTGGATGGATGGATATTTACTACCTTTATGTGGAGCAAGGTGTAATTCAGTTGAATGTAACAAATCGCTACAGTTCAAAGGCTCAAAAAAGCCCTCAGAGATGAAAACTTAAGTGCTCTGCTGCAGAACTGCAGCAATTTGAGCAGAACTGGTTACATTAGTGTGCATGATTTTATTTTATTTTTTTGCTCACTTACTACCTTCTTGTCCACATACAGACATAAACCAGGTGTTAGTTATATTATTTGAGCTGATATTGAAAAATAGCCTTATTTTCTGTGAGGAAATCATGATGTGAAGTCTGTGTGTGTGTGTTTCATGTTTATCCCACATGGTTTCTGTGTGGCGTTTGGGGGTTTCATGTGCTTGGAGAAAAGTGAAGGGGGAAGACAGCCTATGGGTTCTAGACTTGATGTATTATGCATGGAGGCTTACAGATCTGTATTCTACTGGCTTCAGTGATGCTAACTGTCAAGCACCGTAGGAGCAAATAGATTACACGAGATGGAGCCAGACGATCTGCGCTATCCAGGGACACCAGATATCAGACCCAATGTGATGAACAGAATGTGGCACTGAAGATTTTTGATAAGGTGAAAATTCCCCCTTCAGAACAAACAGTCCTTTCTTTGCAACACCATAGATGTCATCTGTTGTGTTTAGGTATCCTCAGGGTGATTTCTGTCAATGATGATGACTAATCCTGATTTCAGTAAGGAAGCTGATGAGAAAGAACACAGAGCAGAAATGTACCTTTTTTTTCTACACATTGCTTGAAGTATGTGGTGGGTGTTATTTCATTTCTAGCCATTTAAAGCTGCCATCGTTGAGGAAATGCAGTGCTTAATGTTTGTTGTTGACACAACTTTAAAGGCCCTCAGTCTCCAAGTGATGATAGGAACTTGAAAAAGTTTTTAGCGACTGATGTTGTGTGAGATGCAAACACATGTCCTCTTGGATATGACCCAGTTACTGCATTTATGTCTCTTCTTCTAGACGGAAATCCAGTAGATCCTGTCTTCCCCAACTTTGACCAGTGCAAAATACAAATTTTGTTAATCTGGTTACTTTATATATTTTACAGGAGTAATTAATATAATATACATCATTTTACCTGCCTATGCAAAAGGGATAATTGTCTAATTCCCAGATCGATATTTTTGTTATTGTACAGTATAACATCAGTTGTGCATGATTCATATTTCAGAATAAGAATTATTTATCTTATATTGGGCCTTGGTCCAGCATCACCCTTCATCTGCCACCTGGAAATGAACTATTTTGGATTTGCTCTGAAGCAAAGTTGAACAGCATGTATGAGGGGCTTCTGTGCCACGCCTCTCTTTGACCCAGAAAGTTGATTCTCTTCTTCTGGTCGATGTGTTATCAGTTGGAGAAATTATGATGACTTTAGTCTCACCTGACTGCAGTTTTCCCCAACCTTATAAATGTAGCTACATAACAACTGACTAGCACCATTACATAAAAATGAACCACAAGCTCAGTTTCATGTTTGTTAATAATTATCATGGCCAGTGATCAACAACCATTGGTGTCATTCACAGAGAGTTGAAAAATTGCCGCAATTCCAGCACTTTAGCATATACTCTTGTTCACTGATAGTTGTTACCTTGACTCCCCATTCAAATCGGCATTCCTCCCAGTCCAGGATGTGCACATGCTCTTCATTGAAGGTCTGGCCCCTAGCCTGTAAACGTAAAAAGCCTACAAAATCCTGGTTTGATACGGTAACTCTGTGTTTGTGTTTGTGCCGAGGGACTCGATCCTTGGTTTGATTGTTTTTTGTGTAGCATGTCTTGGGGTTTGAAAATCAGAGAGAGATTGTGTTTTCAAAAAAAAAAATGCACCTCAGCTATTCTTACACTCCTGACACATAAGAGATCACCACTGAATTTCCTTTAGGAAGCAGTTGTCCTTCTCTCTTGGATCACCGGGAGAATTCTTTAGGCATCTTCCCAGCTTTGACAAATGTAACCCTGGGATAACCACATTTACTCAGGCTCTTTTTGATGTGATGTAGCTCTGCTTCGCCTGCCACTGGGTCTTTGAGGACAGTGATGACACCCAGTCTGTGCTCCAGTAGATGATGAGAGTCAAACCTTAAATATTGACCCGTATGTGCTAGTTTACAGTACACATTGACTTTCACGTCCCCCACTACTTATGGCAATGCTAGCCTGTCATTTTTCATATCCTCCCTGTTGAATTTGATGTATTTGTCCAGCGAGTTAATGGCATCTGTGAATTGAGGTAGGTCCTGAGATTAGATTTTCGACCAGGTCTCATCCACATACCTGAACCAATGGCTCTGGGATGTTCTGGGATAGGATAACAGAGCCCTCTTTTCTACTTCCTCCTTATACAAGTTGGCCGTAATAGACGAAACTGGGCAACCTGTAGGACACCCATGTTTCTGCCTGCAGTATTGGCTCTTATAGCTAAAATATGTGTGTTAAGATACTGTTTAAAGAGCAGACATGCTTGGTTGATAATAAAGCTTGGGTTCATCCTGTAAAATATTACAACTACCTCCATAGCTTCGGTAACTGGAAAACAATTGAAGTCTCTTATGATATAGCATTCTTATTACAGAGCGTTGTTTAATCTGATTCCATAATGACGTTCCTGACCTTCCCCTCAAAATTCAAAGTGTTCTGAATGTAGTTTGTGAAGCTGGCTATCGACGGGTTGAAGACCAAAGCCAGAAAGCTGTAGGGAACTCATAGGCTACAACCTGCTGCTTTCATTTGTTGTGCTGGAGAAGGAAAGTAGTGGTACAGTCTGCAGTGTGGATATGGGCATTACTTTTCATTACTTTTCAAGTGCAAACTCCAGGACAGAAACAACAATATTATGCTGCTAACACAATTTTGGCTCTTTGCTAGTTTATGCTAACAATAAATTAGCCAAAAGCTCCGAGTTAAACTGAGTGAATCCCGACCCCAGCCCAGCAGTCAGACCCTGAACTCATCCAGGTCTGGAAATCCCAAAAAAATAGTTCTGTTCATCTGGACGTAATGTTTTCAGTGGGGGAAAATTTTCCATCACTCATCCAAGTGATTTCTTCATTCTCACATCATTTTATGGAGAAATGCAAAAATAAAGTTAGAAGTGTTATAAAAAATGCTTTTTTCCTGGGAGTAATTACTTTTAAATTTAAGAAAAGTATTCTTTGTAATATGTGTAAAGCATTATTTTGTTTTTGAAAACAACTGATCACAACAAAGAAGGGAAATACTTCCAAGATACACAAACATTTGACCACACAGCATGCAATTAATCTACAGGAAGGTAATGTCTTTAATATGCAGCTTGGTGATGGTGTTGAATCTCGAAGCAGAGCTAATGAAAACCCAATGAGAATTATTAAGAGAATTGATAAGTGATATTGATAATGGAATCAGAATCTCTAAAATCGTATCATTTCCCATCCCTACACCTCTATAGCAGGTTGTACAGATCCAAGAATAGAGGAAAAATGTGAACTGAGCATTTGACCCTGAGCTTGTGGATCAGTGATTACTTTTACATAATATGCTGACCTTGTTATGTGAAAGTCCATTTTATTATGAAAATCCACCATTGTGTATATGTACTGTAAGTGAGAAAAATACAGAAAAGCACAATAACCCTTTTAAAATGATTTGTTCAATCGTGACTGTAACAGCATCTTTGTATTGCATTTACCAGCCATAATTCATATTTTAATAACTATGAAGTGCAATACATTAAAATTAAATCACCATTGTCCATCATTGTTTACTCGTTGAGATTGGTTAAGTGAGAGAAAACGAAGCTCTTTTGCAAGATATTAGAGAAAGTATTTTAAGCCATTTGAAGTATGTAAGTTATTATTTTCTTATTTTAATCTTAACAATATTCAAGAAGGAAAAAAGGAAAAAAAATAGCCAGTGGTCAACAGTTTCATCAGTGAATCATGATTAGATCTCATGTTGCTGTTGTTGTTTTGTTTTTTTCTTTTTCCCACTCTCATGAAGGCACCATCCAAGAGAATATTTTCTCTAGAAATAACCTGGAGCTAATGTCATGCAATGGCACATGGTACAGCTACATCTTTGGTGCTGTTAAGTAAAACTAAGGCCTTGTAAACCCTGTAGGCACTCTATTTTTCCTCTCTCTCCTTCATCTGCTCTGAATCCCAAGACTTCAGGAGGCAATAACCTCTTTAAATTCTTTCCATGTGGAACACAGATGAAGCCAGATAATTGGGAATGCTATTAAAAATAGAAAAGGCTCAGGCAACGAGAACATAGCAGGTAAATTCAATCATCCATGCAAACTACTGTTATGTAAGGGAACATCTAAGGATCTCTGTATCTTCCGTCCATGCTAGTATTTGTTTTCTTCTACATTCTCTCACTTTTGAATTAATTGCTCTTACTTGTGCCACTTAGTGCCCATTGAGCCCGTTTTATCCCATTTGTGGCGTTCAGACTGATGCCTGAAATATTTGGTGCATTTTCTCTCACTAATTTTGACACATTTTGCAAATGAATTGCAGTTCAAAATTTTAGTCAAATCTTACATTAATATTTTGCTGAAAACAGCCTTTAGTCGTGAAGAAATTGTCTTACACTAAAATTACATCTCAAGTCTAAATCCTGTAGCTTTCAAACCATGCAAACCATTGAAACAAGTATCTGCAGACACACAACTATACAATTCACTTTTTGGAGAAAAAAAAAAAGCTGGGGGAAATTTAATTGGTTGTTGAGTAAACATTTTGTCTGTCTTATGGTCCAGAACTGGTTTAGATTGGATATAAATTGAAGAGGAGATAGGCACAAGCTCAGCTGTGACTTACACTGACAGATAAATAGTGTTGCTTCCTTCTCAGTGTGGTTCAAGAAATCGAGAGCCAAATAAGCTGTAGAAAAGAAAATCTTAAAAATTTTGACGTTTTTAAGGAAATGTTTTGTTCATGTGTCTCAATGCTAGATTGTGTAGCATTCATTACTTGGTAAAGACCGATATGTAGTGATGATATATAGTAGTGACATATCATTACTATATTAAGGTATAAAGAATGAGATCACTGATACAAGGGGGGTGGTGAGGTTTCTCCAAAGGGTGGCTGGCATTGCCCTTAGAGTTAAACTAAGTAATTCGGTTATTTGAGAGGGGCTCAGAGTAGAGCCGCTCCTCCACATCAACAGGAGCCAGTCGTTTGGACATCTGAGTAATAGGCATCCTAGTCAGATGCCCAAACCATCTTGGGAGATATCCTAGGGAGTCTGCTTGGATCTGGAATCTTATTCTGACATGCCTACTGGGAGAAGAACCAGGAGTAGGCCGAGGACACACTGGAGAGATGACATCTCTTGGATGGCCTGGGAATGGCTCAGTGTTACCCTGGACAAGCTGGAGGAAGTGGCCGGGGAGAGGGAGATCTGGGCTTCGCTGCTGTCCCCACGACCCGGGCTGGGATAAGTGGAAGAAGATGGATGGATGGAGCAAAGAGTAATGTCAGACTGGTTTGCACTCAAGTATATTAAAAAAAAATGTGTCATTGTCCGGGGACTATGTATTGAGCATTACTAAGACTGAAGCAAAAATTGTGGCCCTGCACTGAGAGTCTGACCTGACCTGGAGGGACAAACAACAGCTGTCACAGAATGAGAACAGATTGGATCTATTAAATCAAAGAATTCTCTTTTCATGAAAAATGAATAAATAAAAAGATCTGGCAGAAGAGAATTGGAGTTGGTACCAAAATCTGCCAACATAAATGCAATGGACTGATATTTTTAAATGGTAAACAGGCCTGGTATATTTATTGGATATTAAAGTCTGCTCTTGGGTATGTAAATGTGTGCTTTTCTGTCAGCGGAAACCCTACCATGCGGTGGATTAGGGATATTCTGTTGAACCGCCTTTCTTTGAACTACTGACTTTAGTGAAAGATCAAGTGAGCTGTAAGAAGAGAAGGGCAAAAAGAGATGAACTAAGGGGAGGTGAAAGTAAAAAGGGAAAAGAGCGCAGTGGGAGAGCAGACAAAAAAGAGAGGATGAAGGAAAAGTAGAGCGGTTCCGTCGCTTGTGATTTCATTTGTGCCTAAAAGGGTTTTAGACGAATAAATGGAAAAAATCAAATTAAATCAAAATGACAGAATATGTAAAAGAGGGTATAATGGTGGAAAAAGCAGCAGTGAATGAGCACGAGATGGGGAGATGCCTTAGTGAATAGAAACGGAGAAAGAAGGATAGGACTGTGGCAGAGAGGAGATAAAGAGCAAATCTGAAAAAGGGGGAGCAGAAGTTGGTAATTACAAAGTGGGAGAGAGAACAAATGAATCAGCATTGCTGAAGCTGAATAATGCAACGGCGTAGCTTGCAAACACACAGAGGACAAGGAGTGTATTTCAAGCAGGAACGCATAGAGAAGGAAACAGATACTGGTTCGGCTGGAACATCTGTGGCTTATGAAAATGCCTCATGTTCAAAAGAGAAAGAAGTTCTGGTGAAAATGCAAATGTTACGCATTCGAATCATCTCACTGGGCTATAAGAAACAACACCTCGCATACCTCCTCTCAACCTTTTGGTTTCTTGTGTACACGGCAAGATACCCACAAAGTCTCTTTGTCAGTGTGTACTTCCACCCTGGCTTTGTAGACTAAAATTCATCATGACAAGAAGATGAGCTGAACTGGAGAACAAGAGCAAAACAAGAATGAGATTCAAAAACAAGCTGTAGAGTTAACTTTGGAAGGCCAGAGACTCTAGAAGAAAAAAAATCTAATGTTCGTCACTGATTGCCTGCTCTCTGCAGCGTTTGCTGAACTAAAAAGGCTTCAGTATGGAGATTTTCAGTTTTCTTCTACAACTATTAAATGCCATACCTTAAAAACATAATGCCATTTTTAAATCCCACTAGTAAAGTGTTTTTTGAATGTCACCTCCACTTTATGAATACAAATGCTCCTCTGAACATGTGGAATGGCATGGCAAAGAAAAGCCCATTTATTTCTAAATGTTGAGGGTCAAAGAAAAGGTGAAAGCAAAAGATGCAAACAATATTAGACGGTGTAGATTACATCCCAGAAGGCTTTTATGGTGTTTATGCTTTTATTCAACCTGTTGGGAAGAATTGTAAGTGTAAAAGACAGAATATGGTTAAAATCAGCTTTTAAGGTTTCAAACCAAATGTGTGTTGAACATGTCTCTCACACACAGATAAGACTGGTGCTGAAGTATATGATAGTAGTTCTACATATTTAAAAGGTTTTGAGTTTGAAATGCTGCACTAACTAATATGTTGGGAACACAACTGGTTTTTGTGCCTCTAAAGTATAATCGGTAAAATTTGTCAATATTTTACTATCAAATGTAAATTGAGTGACCCATTAGTTGAATGTTCATATTCAAATGAACATATCCAGATACACTGATGTTGTGACCTTTAAAACTATGCCAGAGAGACTGAAATATCATTGAGTAACATTACTTATTTTCCTTGGGCAGTAAGCAGCTTAAGGTAACTGTTGTTATGATTTGGTGCTATAGAAATAAAACTGAATTGGACTGAATTGCATTGTCATCCTGACTACACAAGCAAAATTATCTTCCGTGACTGTAAAGTTTGCATGCTTGTATGCAAGTTTATATTTGATTTCTTTCTTTTTACATCCCTTATCTGTCAGCCCAAAACTGTTCAGGTCTGATGACGTGCGCCGAGTGTCTGGAGAGGGTGGAGTGTGGTTGGTGCGGTGATCCCAGTAACACCGGTAGGGGCATTTGCATGGAGGGCTCCTACAGAGGCCCTCTAAAGCCTGTGACCGCAAAGGCAGGGCCCAGAGACCGGGATAAACTGCGAGACAGGGACATGGTGGTGGATCAGGGTCTCTGTTCATCAGACAGAGGCTACAACTGGGCTTTTATCCAGTGCCCCGGTGAGTGAACCATGAGACCAGACTGGACCAGATGACACTAAGGTTAAGCTTTGTGGACTCACCTTTCATACCCTGTAATTGAGTATCCCACTTAATATGAATAGTGTAGCCTCTTCTGGCTGCGGTGTTTTATCTGCTGCTAGAACTGAAGTAGGAAATGTGCATTTTCAATAGTTACCCACTTCATCTATAAGTATGCGATTGCCAAGTGATTCTGATAGTGAGCAATGTGTATGATGGAAGCAGAAAAAATATTAGGAACTCCTTTCACTGCGACGTTCAGCACAAATAAAATGATAACCTTTGCAGGTATTTATTGTAGTGTTCTTGCATTAAAACCACTTATGGTGAAGTGAAGATGATGTGTACTACTGCACATGCTTTCTTATGTTCCTATGAATGTTCTCTTCCAGCATGCCAATGTAACGGTCACAGCAGGTGTGTGAACGGCAGCGTATGCGAACACTGTGGAAACCTGACAGCAGGGACGCACTGCCAGAGCTGCATGCCTGGTTACTATGGCGACCCCACCAATGGAGGGAAGTGTAATGGTAAGTGCAAAGGTCACGGAGGTTAATAACTTTAATTTTGATGAGCATCAGCAAACCTTGTCAGTGCTCAGCAGAAACATCCTGTTCTGTGTGTGTCTGTGAAATAAGTTCATTTAAACGCAGCAGAAACATTTTGGCAGACATTCCCTATTTTAACAGCTTTCAGACGTGTAAAAATATTACTTGTAACCAGCAGTTTACAGCATTGTAATGGCCACAAACAACCTGGTGGGGGCAGTATTTAGAAGGCATGATTCCCAGCTTTGGTTCCTTTAGAGCTTGTGGTCACCAGCAGGACACCGGATGAAACCTGAAATGTATGTAGTACGAAGAGGAATGCAGTGTGTGCTTTTCCTTTATTATTTTTTCTTTCTTTCAAACCTTCAGAGTGAAGATGAACACACACAGATCTGTATGTTTTGATTAGAAGCAACCTCTCAGCAGTTCCTCCTCACTTTTTTTTTTTTTTTTTAAATGCTTCATATGGAAATAATCGTAGTGCATAATCCAGCAGTCGAAACAGGAGAGCGTGTGAGTGTGGGATGAACCCACAGGAAAGCATGTGTTAGTGGAGTTAAGCGTGATTTGAAGGCTTCTGGAGTCTGGTTTGGGAAGGTATGGGTCTTGATAGGAAAAAAAAAACCCATCAGCGACAGGAGAGTGTAATGAATGAGTGAGTGACTGCTAGAGTGTGAGTGAGGGAGGGAGAAGTGAGAAGGAGGTGTAGGAGCATCAGTCTCACAGTGACAGATGTGCGTTTTGGCTTGGCGGCGGCATGACATTAAATCGCTCTTAATCATTTTCTTATTTCCTGAGTTGACTGGTGTCTCTGTCCCTGGCGGCTTTTTGCAAGGAGCATGGCGCTGATAGATGCACGCCTCTCTACGCCCCCATACAGTACAGCCTTTAATACAGTTTCTCTTCTTTTTTTTGGCTTTATTTTCCTCTGTATCCTGTCTTTTGGCTTTTCTCGTGGTCTCCTTAACATCCCCTGGTCACATTTTCCCAGCTGTGTTTCTCTCCATGCTCTACACATTTCCTCTTCTTGACACCTCCTTAATATTTCCTCCATATGTTTTATGTCATATTCAACTTTCTTTTTTTCCATTCTTCTTCTCTCCTTACTTCCTCACTTTATTCCTCATGTCCTTTCCCTATTTAATTTAGTTGTCTAATCTTTTTCCTAAACTGTTAACTATCTACTTTTTTTCTCTTTGTCACATTATCAGGATTTGAGTGATCACGGGCGCTGTGCTGTTAGGAGTAATTTTGTTCTGTGAGGGTTTCTATGGTCAAACTGGTCACTGTTGAGAGTCCAGACATGCATATAACTTTAAAAAGTTATATGCATTCTAAAGTAGTTGGAGAAGGCAGCGAGGACAGCTTTGTGGGCTTTGAAGAAGACATCTCCTATAGCCACGGTGTATAGAGAACAAATCACCCTGCCTCAGAGAGGGTTACCTGGTCACCACCTGGGCCAGGCCTGGTGTGTTCCTACTGGCACAGCTCAAAAGAGCGACATGGGGCTTACCTTCCTCTAAGCCAGGGGTCTTGAACTCCAGGCCTCGAGGGCCGGCGTCCTGCAGGTTTTAGATGTGTCCTTGATCCAACACAGCTGATTTAAATGGCTAAATTAGCTCCTCAACATGTCTTGTAGTTCTCCTGAGGCCTGGTAATGAACTAATCATTTGAATCAGGTGTGTTGACCCAGGGTGACATCTAAAATCTGCAGGACACCGGCCCTCGAGGCCTTGAGTTTGAGACCCCTGGCAACCACAGTGTTGTGTTTATGTTTTACATTTTATTTTCTTCTTTGGCATATATGTGCTGGTTAAACTGGATTTCTTAACAAACTAATATCATCCATAATGTCTTTTTTCTTCTTTGACTACAGTGACTGCACTGATAATATAAGGGAAATCCTCCTTCAGCCTTAAATCCATCTATCCGTACCTCTTTTCACATCACCTTATATTTTTTTCTCTTTTACACTTCAGCTGTTTGCTCTCTTAGACCCTACAGCAACTCTTTGTCATCGCCATCTTTTTGTGTCACCTGTCCATCATTTCTATCAATATCCATTTTCTCCATCTTTCTTTATAAAAGGGACCACTAGATTTACCTTGGGCTAAATGGCTGGGAGGCAATGATGTGTGGCCGATTACGGTGCTGAATGATAGAGACACAGCTTTGTCCCTAGCAGGAAGGGGAAAGGCCTGTGCTCATAGCATTGTAAAGAGTATGGGACAGCAAGACAGTGGGGGGAAAAGAGTGAGAGAGACAGAAGCAAAGACAGGCTGACAGGGGAAAAAAAAAGATAAAAGCATGTGGTGAGATTTACAAGGTTAATATCGGTGGAAAAGGACAGTTGCCCTTGGACAGAGAGACGATGAAGGAGTAGAGGAGGAGATGGAGGGATAAATAGAGAAGAAGAGATGGAGGACGGACAGAGGAGAGGGGAGTCTGTCCGTTCCCCTGTCCCCGTGACAGATGATTAACTAACCTTGTCAAATCTGGATGAAGTGTGTGTCTGTGTCTGTGTCTATGCATGTGTATGCCGGGCATTAGTGTCCCTTTTCTCTGACTATTCCATTCACCTTGTCCTGCACACATACAAACGCGCCCACAACCACACCAACCTTTAGAGCCGCAGCTGACAAAATGTTAGATGTTTGGTTAGACTTTCAGGCCCTCAGAGGAGAACATACATTTTAGTGTGACAGGAAGCATGCATGTTTTATACACATTCTGGCTGTTTTTGTTCTGTTGATATTTTTTTTTTACAGCAGAGAGACAGACTGGTGATTCTTAAAACATTTTATAATAAATTTGTCATAGTTGGGTTTGCCCTGGAGTGTTTACTTGCTTTCTAGAGGAAAACATCCACACCTGGGAGTATTACAACCTGAGTTGTACTCTTGTACCACGATCTACACAATGCCTGACCTCCAGCCTGTTCAGTGGCCTCATGTGGGCCATTTAGCCACCAAACAGCGCTTGACCATAAGGACTGAGTTACGGTGCATTTACACATCTTTGTGTAGGTGTTACAAAGGCTGTGTGTAGGTGAACATACAAAAGGATTGTTAAATATTACCTGACGCTCTCTTTGTTCTAAAATTATGAATTGGGGGTCTTTGTCAACAAAGATGTTAATTTGTGGTTGGCTTTGTTGCTGCCATGAAGGTGTCCAGTTACCACTGCGGCCTCTTTTTTTTTTTTTTTTTTTTTTTTCCTGGTCTGTACATGCTGATGTCCTTTGGTGGTGGCAGTCTCCAGCAGCTTCCATTAGGAGACAGGCTGATGCATTACAATCAGGTCCACACATTTGTATAATGACAACATTTTTGTAGTTTTCCCTGTATTTTTTTCCCATCCGCCACACTGGATGTTAAATAATGAACTGTCATTGAAGTGCAGACTTTGAGCATTATTTCACAGGGTCCAACAACATTATTACTTCAAGTGCTTGTCCCACACCTGGATAAATGAGGAGGGTTGTGACAGGAAGGACAGCCGGTGTAAAATCTTTTTGCATCTTTGCCAAATAAGACATGGAGATTATCAAGAAAGACATTCACATATCAGATTGGTTGGGGTGATTGCCCCTGGTGCAACAAGTCATTGCTGGAAACTGTGCTACTTTTTGCTGAGGAGAAAGTAAGAGGAGGGGGGAAAGGAGTGTAACGACAGGCTGGACTGTGGAGGTGAGTAGCAAATTTAAAAGTAGGGTCACAAGTAAAGGGAGATAGTTTACTGATATGATGGAAAACACATAGGAAGTAAGTGTGCAGGAGACCGGGTGGCAAGGAAGTAAAGCCAGGAGTATTAAAGGTTGATTCAAGCTGTTCTACAGGAAAATCATTAAGGAAAAGTGTGCGAATAGTGTTGTGAAGGTGAATAGTGTGTCTAGAGCTGGAAGTCAAAGGGGTGCAGGGCTCGCAAAATCGCCCGACGGGCAGGGCTGAGATAGATTTTGGTCGCCCGACCGGAGATGTCGCTAGCCCCGGGACGTCAGGCTAGCGATTCATCACCGCGAGCCCTGCGGTGATGTTCAGTGTTATTCGTGTGTATGCCCCACAGGTTGGATGTCATCTAGAAGAAGTAGTCTTGATTAAGGCCTGGTTTAGATTTCTGCAGAGTCTTTGTAGAGCATACAGTGTAATCTATGTGGTCGACTTATGTTTCCAGCATTTATGCTTGTTTGTGTGCATTATGTGTTAATTACTGTGTGGTTGTGTGCCTGTGTTTTACATTAGGTGTCATCCAATAGAAACAAATAAGATGCCACCCTCTTTTATCCCCGCTGGGTCCCATCTCTCTGTTGTGATGTGTCTGTCTAGAATTTTCACTTCTTTGTACATCCCTCATGTCCATTCTAGTTTCAGTCATCTCTTTCTGGGAATTTATTCCTTATATTGAGACAATGATTGTTATTCTATCACTAAAAAATTTTTAAAACTCCAGTGAAAGGATCTGCAAAAAGTAGCTGGAAGTGCACAGGAGTAGTTGATGGTGCTTACAGGCCAGTCATAATAGTGTAGTTACATTTCTAGAGAGGTGCACTTCAGGTTATGGTATAGTGTTCAGAGGGTTTGTAAATTTCCAGCTGAAGCATAAATCTTCAGTAATTTGGATGAAGTGGTGGAGTGTGTCTCCTGGGACTGGTGACAGAGAAAGAGGAAGGCAGTGGCAAGGATTAAATGGTGGAAGTTGAAAAAGGAAGAATGTTGCACAGAGTTCAGGAAGGAGTTGAGACAGGCTCTGGGTGGTAAGGAATGGTTACAGATGATGGGAATGTACTGCTGAAGTATTGATGGAAACTGAGAGACACATTTGAAGTGTCATCTGGAGAGAGATGACACTTTGGAGGATGGTGGTGGAATGAGGAAGCACAAGAAAGTATTCAAAGTAGACAGGGGTACTGGTAAGTTAAGTGTATAGCAGAGGGAAAGCCTTATAGTGAGTTGTATGTGAGGCTGGACACTAAGGAAAAAGGAAGGGACCTGTATTAATTGGTGTGGCTTGGAGTGGCATCAGCTCATTACGCCTCCCCTGTTCAAAAGAGTGTGCCCGGACCTGGAGGTGGTTGTTGTGTGTAGGACACAGCTGAAAAGCTGCGGCCGTGTTTCAAGGCAAAAGCAACCAAAATAAAGGGTGTAAAGTGGGAACGATGTGGTCGGGTCTGTCATTCCCGTTACAATTGGTTAGGTAGAAAAATTAAGACAGAAGGTATGTGTAACAAGTTAGGATAATTGATGAAAAGAGTCCTTGAGAAGTAGGAAATAGTGCTTTGAGGAGCTGATTAATGAAGAAAAGAAGAGAAAATAGGATGGAAGAAGGACAGTTAGTGAATCAGAAAATGCAATCAATTGGTAAGGAGGAAGTGGGGGCAGCTATGAAGAGTAGAAAGGCAGCTGGTAAAGGTGACATAACTGTGAAGGTATGGAGTTGTCAAGAAGAGAGCGCAGTGGAGTTTTTAACCAGATTGTTCAAAAGTGAGACGATGCCTAAGGATTGGAGAAGGTGGTGCCAATTTTCAAGAATAAGGGCGAAGTGCAGAGCTGTAACTACAGAGGGATAAAGTTGATGAGTCAAACAATGAAGACAGTCTGGTTAATCAGTTACTGGTATATCTTGTGTACTTCTTATAAATATCTGTTGTGCTTTAACAATAAATAACACAAATCTTTAAAAGTGCAATTCTTTAACACACTCAAACTAAGAAGACAAAAAAACAAAAGATTTGTCAACATAATTGACTGTTGACTTTCATTTATTTTGTGGTGAGAGTAGACGCCCAGCTAACATGTGATTCATTCTGTTTCCTGATTTTTGGGGGAATGCAATTTCTTGGCCTCTGTTTGCTTTGTATGGTATGAATATAGCTGCATATCCTCATTATTTACCAATTCAGAATAAATGAGGCTTTTAGAATAATCGGAATGCTGTGGCACATATGTGGCTCTTTCCCTCAACCAAGTTCCTCATACTCATCTCATTTCTTGTATTCAAATTATGTATTTCTTTTAAAATATTTCTAAATATATTTTTTGGGTATTGCTCAGCCTCGGTGAAAAGTCATAAATAGCAAACAGACCACGGACCTTCTGTGCTGCCCTCTCAATTGTCTTCCAGGCAAGACTTGAGCATGTATTATGTCTTCTTGAGCTTGTTATCCTTTGCTACCCAGTGCTTCAGCATATAATGCTCCCCTGCCATCGGCACCTCCCGTTGAACAGTTTTATTGCTTCCATAAATTTTGCATGATTCACATCAGTAGCTCCCTGTCTCCATTGCACTCTGATACTCCATCTTTCTCTGCACCACCTCACTTGCTCTCTCTGGCTGTCTCGGAGTCGCGGTGAATGTCTGATACACAGAAACGCTTCACATTTCAAAGGTAGCTACTGGGGCTTGGGGATGTTTTGTCACTTATCTGTATGGTTTCATCATTTCTTACAGGTTCAGCTCAGGTCAGTACTTGTTTCTTGTGTGATACAAAGAACTTCTTCAGTGTCCTTTAGTGTTCAAGCCTGACGAGATTAATAAATCTACAGAAGCTTACAAGAATAGGCAATCTGCTATGAATTAACTGAGAGAAAGAGAAAGGAGGACTTAGTTGTGGAGAATTTTTTTCAGTCAGGAGTTTTAGTTTTGTTTTAGTTTTTTTCTCATCACACATCTTGTCAACACGGCAGCACTTATTTTCCAGTTGACTCCAGACAGTCGATTGATGGTTTACTTGTGAAAAAAACCAAAGAGGCTGAGAACTAGAAACCAACATGAAAGTCCTTCGATGACCACTTAGGTTGGCTCCAAAAGTGGGTGAATCCCCTTAGATTCTCATGTTAAAGTCATAGATAAAGAAACAAAACCAAAACATGTTTGTGGTCTCTGTACAGTAGCTATTTTTTTCTTTTGCCAACAACTGTACAGGGAGTTAAGTATAACAAAAAAGAGCTAAACATCCAGAGATGAACACCTTATCTGGTTATTTAGTTTTCCTTTTGGAGAGACATTAATATCTGTAACATTATGCGCTACAGATGCGCTGCTCATTGGTTCAGATGTTTTAAATTGCCTATATTTACGTTTCCCTGATGAGCAGCCTCTTGCAGACAAGTGACCCAAGACAGCAGCACAGTGGAAGTAATTCAAAGTTTGTTGAAACGCTTTAAAACCTCTTCAGGATGGAGTTTAGTGGATGTTTTGGATGGTGTCCTCAGTCCTCACCCTCAGTCTCTGAGCTACTATTTGTCTATTTCTGGCTTAAGTAGGAGTTTTGGATCAGGCGTGACTCATGAGTTGAATCCCTTTGTTGGTCATAGACACATAAACTGTGTTTTTATTGAATTTTGAAGTCAACCTCCAATATCACAGGAAAATGCCCACAAAAAAGAAATCAGTTGGATGACTGTAAGGCATTGCTGCTCTATGAGCGAGTTAAGTTTGTTTTTTTGTATTTAATGTTTAAATATGAACATTACTGATGATTATTTGGTAAAGGTGGCATCTTATGTTCCAACTGATGCCTTTTTGTTTTCCCTTTCTCTGTTTCAGTCTGTCCCTAGTTTGAGGTTTTGATGTACAGTCTCTAAGCGGGGTGTGACTGCAGGAGCTCTTTGTAAATTTGTGTTCAGTGCTGGAGCTATAGAGATGAGTGCTGTCTCTGCAAGAAACTGGCAACCCAGTAGCATCAACCACAGAATGGGACAGATAGGACAGCAGGGGTGTGTGTGTGTGTGTGTGTGTGTGTGTGTGTGTGTGTGTGAGTGAAGGATCAGACAGAGCCGGCTGCTGTTCAGCTTCAACAGCAGTGGAATAGCAGAGGAGGGATGCTGACTGCAGAGTCGCTCCATTCACTCTTCTCTGTGGAAATGCTGCCAAATTCACTCTCACCTGCTGTCTCGAGTATGTCTTTGTGAGTGCGTGTGTTTGTTTATGTGTGTTTGTGCATTTTTTTAAACTTTTTTTTTTGCCTTTAAATATGCTTGTGTGTGTTTATGTACCTGTGGATCCCTGTGGCAGAATTGCAAACTACCCAGCATTCGTAGCGGTATCCAGTCATCTTCCCCCTGGCAGCTCTATTCCTGGCATGTGACTGGTCAACACAAAAACACATAGACAAACCCAAAACACACAAGCAGACCCACACACAAAACCACACACGTACAAACACTTCTGTAAATATGATTTTAAATGGCTTTTGAATCCTTTTTGATCTCCAGTCAGTGGAAATAGTGTTTTTGAAGTCTTTCTGCAGCTGTGACTCATGTCTCATCTAGAATAAGCCGCTTTCTTTGAGACTCTCATTTATGGCATTCAGCTCAAAGAGAGATTAACCGGCATGCATTTAATAAATTAGTTCATGTGCTATCATGGAAGACAAGAAGTTGTGCTGAATATACTAAAATAATGTATCCTTTACCTTTGACAACTTTTTTCTTACAAATGCAACCACAACAGTTCACACAAAAATAATATTTTAGGGTAAATGTGATTTTTGCTTTGCAAGGTAAAAATGGTGTGCATACTCCTAACTGGGGCCACTGACCATGCATGGTTGACTAAAACAGCATTACAGGTTTTTAAAATTAAGTGGAGACCATGCAGAGAAATGTAATAGTATAGAATGTAGGGGGTCAGTGAGGTACTGAGGGTCTTGCAGGTGAGGAGTCTTTGAGGTTGAACCCCGATAAGCTTCTGCAGCATCATTTGTCCTGTTCATGTATATTTTTTAAATGCATCAGTTTGGATTTGTACAATGTTGAACAGTGTCTCCTGAATCTCTGGGCCTGCCTTAGGTTTTTACAGTGCTTAGATGCTGACCAGGCCCTGGAGGGTTGGTGGTATTTGAGAGATTTTAAATAATATTTTGTGTTTTTGACTTTTATATTTACCATATTTGGGAAAGAGAGATGATTTTTTGGCTTTTAAGACAAAACACTATTCAATTCACCAAATAATGAAATATTTAATACCAGTGCCACACATTCACAATCGCTGTGATCCCACTGCAGTCCTCCCTGATTTTGCTCCATCTGTCAGTTGAAATGAAACATGCATAACAGAAAAGAATGAGGTATAAAAAATTACTTTATTTCTGTTGGTAGAATATTCTGTATAGGATCAGTAAGCAGGTTTATGTTCAGTGGAGGTAGTGTTTTGTGAGTGTGTGTAGCTACTAGCCTATATTTAAAACTAGACTTAAAGTAATTATAAAAGAGATAAATTAATTTCAGTTCATTTATGTCACCTTTCATGTATCTTTAATTTAATTGCTTAGCTTAGTTTTTTTTTCTTCTTGACAATGAAAAATATAATTTGACAAAGTACGCCGATGTTTTGCAGAATCGCCAAACAGTAACATTTGTTAGGTGAGTGACTTGAAATCATCAGAACACCAGATAAATCTGCATTTGGAGAAAGAGTTGATACTTCACATATTACAAAGAAGAAAGTGAAAAATAACATCCTTAGATAGAACTGAGAGTCGGTTAATTAACAGCTTACTGCAAGTGTGAAAGCCATCGCTTTTATATGTAAATGGTAAATGGCCTGTATTTATATAGCGCTTTACTAGTCCCTAAGGACCCCAAAGCGCTTTACATATCCAGTCATCCACCCATTCACGCACACATTCACACACTGGTGATGGCAAGCTACATTGTAGCCACAGCCACCCTGGGGCGCATATGTGAGTAATATTAAGTGACAGCAGCGTGTCAGGCTAAGACAGATGTGCACTTGCACATCTGTACTACTTGGGCAGCACTATAAGCACTTATATATACACATACATTATAATCATCCACTATATGATGTCTATATTCTGGTCTGCAGGCCAATCAACACATATGGTCAATCAACACGCATTCCTGAATGCGTTTCATATTCAGGAAATCCACTGGAAATAAAGGCGCTGCTGACCATATGTGTGACCTCTAATTAAATCATAGCAACTCTTTCTGAATTGGCCAGCATGAGGAACTGAATCTGAATCAATATGTAGTTAAGAATTGACCAAAGTGATCTTTTAATAACCATCTTATTTAGGAAACTATTTCCAAGTTTGCCAAATCTGCATAGACTTTATTTAGATGGCTGCTTATTATAAGGAATAAACACCTGAATATGGATCTCTTTTTATTTATCTATTTATCTATTTGTAGATGACAAACATAGCGCTGCAGCTACAGTATGTGTGCTTCACTTCTCCTGCAGCTGATGATTCCACACATCGTGTGCCTACATTGCTGAATTGCAAAGAATTGTTTAGTTGGTGTTATGGAAAGAGATTTTTTATTTACTGTTTATTGTTTGTTTTAATTATAGGTTCAAGGGCTATCATTGTATGATCTCTACCTTACAATTTAAAGAGCTTTGAGCTGACTGCTGTTATGATTTGGTGCTTTATAAATACAATACATAAAACAACCCTGCAGTGTACTCTCTGAGTACAAAAAAGTATTTGTATCAGGATTGATTTTAAATGTAGTTAACGTGATCTTTATGCAGAGCAGCACACATCAAATCTGTACTTGTATACATTTAATGTTCTTTTTTTTATTGATTGATGCCCCCAATGTTGCAGTTGGATAGCTTATTATATTATAATCTAGCAATGGCATATTTTAGTGGTGATTTTTTGTTTAATATAAATAACCTAAAACTGCACATTAACAAAATAAAAGCTTTAAAACATATTTTAATATAAGTAGAAGTAGCATGCATATGAATGAGTAAGTTACTATTGGCAGTGATCACTGTGGTTCATTATAGAATGGAAACGAATGAAGAAAAAGGGGGAAAAATTATTATGAAGAGCTGTTATTTACAATGCCTCATTTATAATGTTGCATTTAGCTGTACTGAATTTTTTCAGCTCTAAATACCTAATTGAAATATATGCTGTTATTAGCTTAGACTTACAGTGGAAAAAGTGTTTACCCTCTTCCTGATTTTCCTTTTTTTTTTTTTTTAAATGGAAACCAAAATGTAGTTTCTAAGTAAATGCGTTTATTTTTAAGGGGAAAGAAATCCAAATGTGCATGATCCTGTGTGAAAAGTGATTTCTGAAAAACTGAGATGAGCCTTTATTTCTTTTGCTCAGCAGTGATTTTCTTGGAACTCCATGCAGGCCATTTTTGTCTCTTTGTTATGTTGGAGTTATGAATACTGACCTTAACTGAGGCAAATTAGGCTTGGAGTTCATTGGGTGTTTTTGCTGCACTTTTGGGGTAATTTTGGTTGGTTGCCATTTGTGCATAATGGTCACTGTGGTTCGCTGGAATCCCACAGCTTTAGAAATGGCATTATAAACATTTCCAGACTAAGAGATCTCAATTACTTGTCCTCTCATTTGTTCCTGAATTTCATTGGATCACAGCTTGATGCTGGCTTTTGGGGATCGTTTGGTCTATTCCACTTTGTCAGGATGGTCCTATTTAAGTTTCTTGATTGAGAACAGGTGTGGCAGTAATCAGGCTGGGGTGTGGCTAGAGAAATCAAACTCAACTTTCTAAAGATGTAATACACCACATTTAATACATATTATAATGGGGAGCAATCACTTTTTCACACAGGGCCATGTAGGTTTGGATCCCCCCCCTTAATAATAACCACCTTTATTTAGAAACTGCATTTTTTTGTTTACTTGTATTATCTGTCTCTAATATTTAGATTTATTTGATCAAAGTCCACAAAACTTTATTTATCCCCAAGGGGCAATTAAGATACATGATACCTTGCCAACCATACATACAATACACAAACATCACATTGGGGAGACAGGTCAGGCTAGGGTAGCACTGGCCGGTCGACCACACGAGCAGCGACCAAAACCGAAACCATAGAAAATGCACAACATGAGGAAACACGAGGAGAAAAAAAGAACTCCCCCAGACTGAGCTCCAACAGGGAGATCAGTTTGAGAACAGAAAAAACCCACCTCAGCACATAAATCATCACATCTCACAGCGTAGAAGACATAAGCTTCGAAGTCGTTTGGAGGGGGTGGGGGCTGGAGTGTAGGTATGTGTCCGTGTACATGCGTATGTGTGTGTGTGTTCCGTGTTCAACTGAGAGAAAGTGTCCCTTCACCTGGTTAAGCAAAAGTCAACAGTCTTCGGTTGACGCAGGTGGCCTTGAATGAGGGGAAGAACGTCACAACACAGTCCTATTATCTAAGGGAGAATTTTGTTATTCCCGTCAGCTTTTGCCTTGAGCATCCAGTTGGCGCCAGGGGGGGCCGCATGAGATGAAGATGGTCTGAACCAGCTCCAATCAGCCAGAACTCTGTTATTGTGGTTTCGAATTGGTAGATGTCGTTCAATGTCCTCCATCGAGAGTGTCGCCAGACACACGACGATTGATGATCTGAAACGTTTAAGTGTGAAAAACATACTAAAAAAATAGGTAATTAGGAAAGGGGCAAACACTTTTTCACACCAATGTATAAAACTCAATAAGTGATGTAGCAAATTATATTTGACCTTTTTCTCCTTGTGCATCCTGCACATGTGCTGAATCACTGCTGATGTAGATAATGTGATACAGTGTGTTTGGACTGAAGCTGCAGCTGGCATCGGCATGTTGCTACGCTGCCAGGATGAGCCATGCTAAAGGTAGCTGGCTAATAGTTATTGTTTTTGGACAGGCTTCTGACGGCTTTAGCTGAGATCAGTGTTGTTAAGGATTGCTGTTAGGTTGTGGGGCAATTTTTTGTGTGGTGTTAAAGCAGGACATGGTACCACATTTGGCTCTAGTTCTCTAGGCAATCAACCAATGCAGGTGAGTTTGCATGCATTCCTCAAAAAACCCAAAGTGCATTGCCTGATGTTGGTGATGCGATTCATAGGTAGGAGGCTAATGGCTTGAACAAAATGGGAGTGACAATCTTTTGTCGTTTATTAGTTCAGTGGCAGGAGCAAAAAGCACAAACATGAACAAAAGTAGCACACATTAGTTTGAGATGCACTTCCCCATGTTTTAAAATGCAATCTATTTTTTCAGTTACTTTACATTTTAGATCAAATTCTCTTGCCTTCAAGTGTGCATGAAATATTTTCCAAGTCTTCGTAAAAGCATTCATCAGATTTTCTAAAGAGCTTTTCAACTGTAGAGGTAAAAGCATTTCATTTGTGTCTGCATGATTTTCAGTATGTATGTGAATGAATTTCACTTGTCTGTGTGAAATGTCCAGATATATAAATGAACACATTTGATTAGTATGTGAGGAAGTCTTTTGATAACACGTGTAAAAGGTTTCACTAGTTTATGTGAAAGTGTTTCAGGTGTGAGTGCATGGTTTTCAGCATAGTGTGCGAATGAATTTAATATCTCATGTCTATATTGGAGATCATTCAGAATAATGCCTGTAATGGTCGCATTAGTTTTTGGTGTGATACCCGTTTCTTTTTGTTTTTCTTCTTGATAATATTGTTGTTGCTATTGTTATCATTATTATTTTACTTTGCTACATGTAAACATGTGCTTTTATTCTGAAGAACTGAAAAGTTGAAATTAAAGGGTAGTGTCTTTTTTTGTCTAACCTTTTTCTAACCTTAACATCTAATCATCACATCACATAACCAAGTGAACAGTACAGCAGCAACATGCAGAACTGGTGCAACTGGTGATTGAATTGGAGAATGACAAGTCTCATGACCTAACATAGCAAGTACTGAGCAGTTTTACAGCCAGTGTTTGTATAGCTATCAAAATTCAGCTTTAAAAAAAACAAAGAAACACCGACCAAAAGGACAAAACACAAGAATGGTAATGTGTCTTGTTTAAGCACCTTAATATTTAGCAGAAATAACATTCTGCTGGTTTGGAAGTCCAACTGCACAAAGATCATTTATTTATTTTTTAACCTTTTTCTGCAGAAATGAAGTTGCATTGAGTTTTGTACCTGCAACCCTATCGGGAATAAGACGGAGCAGACCAAAGTAACGTAAAAGGTTCATTTATGAGTCAGGTTTTCTGACTGACGAACATACTCGGCCACCTTCTCACCTAAACACACATTCAAACACATACTGGCAACAGTCTGGCTTTTTATTGTGTGCGTACATGCGGAGGCAGTGGAGTGAGAAATTGTACTCTCTTCAGGGGCTCACAGAAGTCATGGGAAATATGATTTATATCAACTTTTTTGCTAAGAGATCAGGTTTCTTTTTTCCCCATTGCTTATTTTTGTGTTGTCAGCATTTGCCTGATGTGCTTTCTCCTCCATCCATTTCATTCATTCATTTATTTATTCATTTTCTCGCCCTACTCTTGGCACTTGAATACGTCATATTATGTGGATGGATCGGATGACTTAAGTACTTATTTTATTTTTAGTGACAATATATCTGTATTAAAAAGATTCAAAAAATATTTTCCATTTTTACTGAAAGAGTCCGTCTTAATGAAAGGGTTTATTGAATAGAGAATTCTGAGAACTCCTAACCTAAAGAGAACTATAGCTATATTTAAGTGGTAGAGTTAGCTTCCATATCATCTTTCAATAGAGGGTAATATCCTGTGCATTTAGCACGCACTGAATCATAAGTAGACATTTAGAAGACTTATATAAGATAAGATAAGATAAGACTTTATTGATCCCACAACGGGGAAATTTTTGCGTCCTTGGTCAGGTCGTCTGGTCGTCATCATGATGTCTGTGCAGGACAAACGTGGATTGTACTTTATTATCTGAAAAGTATGATAAAAGAATGCTGGTTAAACAGATCTTATTGCCACATTAGAAAGACTGAAACAAGTTTCAAGTAATGTTCGATCTTATTTGCATGATGAATTTTATTAACAGCTTACTGGTTGAAAACTCATTTTGATACAGGAGGGAACTGCCGGTCCATAAGAGGGAAAACATACCTGTGTTATATCTGCCAGGTTGCTGTATTTAGTCATTTCATATGGTGGGCTAATTAGGTTTAAACTTTCACAGTGTTTCAGTTTGTTAAGGAGGAATTCTAGAGAATCTATTAGCTGTCAGAGTCAGATTGTGTACAAACTTCCTTTGTTGCTGATGTTTGCTTCACTGTATAATCCAGCTCATGCTACTACGGTAATTACATTTTTCCATGAGTATATTTGTCAGCAAGTGAAAAATATAGTAGTGTATTTCTTAAAGTAAAGATAATTTTGGTTGAATCAGTAGTTTTTAGTAGTATTAGTGAATTCTGACTAATAACACTTGTTACACTGGGGTGTGCCAAATGTGTGTGTTGGGGGATATCTGGGTTTATACAGTAGCTATTAAATATATGGATGTTAGGTAAAATGCAACGTATGTTCTGTCATAATCAGTTGTTTTTCAGTCATATATTTTGCACTACATCACTGAATTACTCTGTGTGGAAAGCAATTTCTTACAGTACTCAATAAGTTACTTTTGCAATAATAAGCTGGTCTGAGAGGCATTGTCACTACTCCTTTTGTTAATGGTCTAAGATCAGGCTCTGGCTGCTTGGCTGGGATCAATATGCACTCAGCTTTAAAACCACTCTGGATTTGTCACTGCTAACTTTGTGCTGGCATGCTGTCAATGCAGATATTTGCAAAGTCATATTAGCAGCACCTACAGTATACCAGGCCTGGGCACAGTTTGCACTTTACAAAAGTTGCAGACTCAACTTTTCAAAAGTTACTGACTTCCCTAACAATTTCCTCATCCCTTCTGAAGTCAGCTAACTGTAGAATGAGGATAAAAGGGTAATGTCAGGAACTGCATTTCTTTATTCTTTTTTTTCTTCAGTTGCCATTTCCAGTTGAGCTGTGGCTAGGGTTGGAAAAGTAATGTATTACATATGTAGTCCCAATCAAAAGTTTAAGACCACTTGAAAAATCGCGAAAAATCCTATTTTGCATGGTTGGATCTTAACAAGGTTCCAAGTAGAGCTTCAACATGCAACAAGAAGAAATGGGAGACTAAACATTTTTTTCAGCATGCAATTTATTGAACACAACGCTTAAACTAAAACAGGCTGTTTTTACTCAACAGTTTGATTCTCAGATGGCTGAAATTCTGCAAAGAGAAACTCAAGACCCCATCACACGTAAATCAGTACTAGCCACATTACTTTGAACTGCATTATCAAATAGATTAGCTATGTGCTGTACTGAGAAATGTTAGGTAGACTTCATTGAATTACTTTCAGTGTTTCGTGGCTGTGAAACTTAAATAATTTTATTGAGAACATGAGGTGAAAACTGATTAATGCACATTTGTAAATTAATTTTTACATGTTTTTACACTGAAAGGCCACCTGTCCTAGAGTGGCCCATATGCTGTGAAGTGATTGCTCTTATACCACCCATCCATTTTCTTCTCAGGGGTCATCCCAGATCAGTTTATTAACGCAGAGAAATTCATGCCTACAGTCAATTTACCCATTATCCTGAGATGCATACCCTTGGACCAGGGGAGGGAGCTAGGGTACAAACAAATAGAACCTATGCAGGGATGTGGTGAATATGTAACCTCAACCCCTTTTGGATTTGAATCCAGGATCTTTTTGATTTTGCCGCTGTCATGATTCGTCTTTGATTTAAGAAAAAAATCTGCATGCGTTCATTGGAACCATGATATCTTTTCAGGATAGCAGTCCAATCATTTTTAACAAAGTAATCAGAAGTGGAACCTCTAAATTTTGCAGACTTAAAAGCAAAAGTAGCACAAAACCTAAAGGCAATGAATCTGATCACAACAGTTAAACTAATCAATATCAAACTATATGATCAAGTAAATGGACTCTTACATTGTTTTGGGCCAAGAAAAAGGTTTGTGAAGACTAAGGATTTAATATGAAGATGATGTCAAATGTAACTTGCTTTCACATGGTGTGGGGTTTTCTTTTGGAAAAAAAAATGTTCTACCAACTTCCTTACTAATTATTGAATATTTGTCAGTAATGTGTTAAGAGAAATCAAAATAGTGCTAAAACTGCAGGATACAGCCACTGATTCCAGAGTACCTTTGGATGTTTAACACATTTATTCGCTCCAAAACAGGCCTTCTTGCCCTAGTCGGAAGTAGGAAAGTAGGATGTACAATCATGAGCTGGAAATGCTGTGCAATTGTCAAATGGAACAAACTTATTTTTATTTTGTGCTCACATTTTACTCGAAACCACACTCATTAGAATTTAAATTGTATTTAATGTGTCTCACTGAGCAGTACCTCAGCTGAAATTTGAGTTCGTGCATACGGTTTTGTGGACAAACGGCTGGACTAGATTCTAGTCTCGGCACTCATCAGAACATGCAGAGCAGAGGATTTGTCTGTGCCGGGCCTGCTCTGTTGGAAGCAGGGTGGCTTTTTCTGCTGAGGGGATTACAGTAGTTTCATGTTTGTTTAATCAAAGGAAAGAAATAATGGTGCAAAATTGACTTTGTTATACTGTGAGATCTTAAATAATTGAACTTAATTCTAGCATCAAGTGGCAGCCAAAGAGGTTGCGCTATGTCTCTGTTCAAGTGTCTTAATTCAGCCTTTAATTAGGCCTTTGAGATTACAGTTAGACAGCGGGGGCTGAGAGGGCTTTTCTGCTTCTTCTGTGTTGAACCTTGTGTGTGAAGCTCTCAGATGATTGCAGTGTTCAGTACCAGCCTCCAAACCAAAACAGTACTTTTCTGTCTGTTTTTCTCCCTCTGTCCCCTGTTCTTATTCTTTAAGAGCCACTGGCAAAATCAGTGCGACTAGATGAATACATGTTTCTCCTGGCTGTGCCCTTTGTGCGCCTTTGTTGGCTGCCAACTAAATCAATATTGTATGAACAGCAGGGTGACCTGAGCCTGCGCTAACACACCTGTGATTTGTCTATTATCTCAAGTCTAAAAGCCACTTCTTGTCAAGATTCTGTTATCTTCCAGAGCCGCGCAGTTCAGTGTGCATCTCTGAAAAGGTTTTCTATTTTTCTGACCGGTCAATTTAA
Organism: Aulonocara stuartgranti; assembly: GCF_965226115.1. Lineage (NCBI taxonomy): Eukaryota > Metazoa > Chordata > Actinopteri > Cichliformes > Cichlidae > Aulonocara > Aulonocara stuartgranti. Next base: position 30,358,137 of record NC_138949.1, read on the forward strand.
TTTAAAGTAATAGATTGAAATTGTATTTTGTTATTGTTTCTGTCTCACCAGTTGGCATCTGTTTCTTTTTTTTTTTTTAAGTCACAGAATGTCAGTTCAACTCAGCCTTCTGACATTTAAGCTCCCCTTGTTTTTGTGCTGTAGCAATGTTTACGTGTGCTACTTTGCTTTTGCTCCGTGTAAGCAATCGAACCGAGCGCTCTTTCCAGGCAGAAGAGGAGAGGGAGGACTAGAAGAGGTTGCTTTCCTCTCATTATCTGTGTCTTGCCTTTACCTTGACCTGAGCTCACCACTGTTTTTATTACAGGCCCTGTCTCTGAGCCAATCGGGAAGAATAAGAACAAAGCACAAAGTCAATTCAGCTGGAGTGGGACACAGTAACGAGTGGCTGTGTGTGAATGTGAACACACACACATACACACTGAACTACAAGGGTGCAGAGAACGTTCTTGTTTGTCACTACCTTTAGGAGCTGCATGCAGAAGTGATTTAGTGTTTAAATTACAGGCTTGGCTCCATGTGAATTATCTGGCGACATCATGCTTTTATACAAGAAAGTAATTAAAAAGATTAAACTCACCAAAAAAAAGGCAACAGATAGCTGGCAAAAGTCAAATTTTACCATCCACACTCTTACCACAGGGCTCTATCCACTTTTAAAGTTGGATTTTTTTTACATCTTGTTATTGCCAAAAGTTTTGAGAATGACCCAAGTTTTGATTATCACAGTTTTGCAGCTTTAGTTTTTGTGATGCCAATTTGCGTAAACTCCAGAATCTCAAGAAGAAACAAACAAACAAAAACAATTTATACTGCAGTTCAGCACTGCAACATGAGCACCTGTTAGCATCATTTCAGGGATCCTCTCATTTACACAGGTGCTAGTGGACAAGGCTGGAGATCACTCTGTCATGTTGGTTGAGTCTGAATAGCAGACAGGATCCTTTAAAAGGAGAGTGGTGGTTGAAATCATTGTTATTTTTCTCTGTTCACCATGGTTATGTGCAAAAAAACTTCATAACTTTGCATAAAAAGGCCTTGTCCAGAAAGGCTGTTGCTGCCAGTAACACTGCACTCAAATCGACAATTTACCGAATTATTGAGAACTTTAAAGTAAAGAGAGAGGTTAAATTGTTGTGAAGAAGGCTTTGGGGCACCCAAAAATGTCCAGAAAGTGCCGGGACTGTCCCTTAAAGATGATTCGATTATGGCATCACCAGTACAGAGCTTGCTTTGGCATGGAAGCAGGCAGGTGAGGGTTGGCACTTTGCAAGTTTGATTCAGACTCAATGGGCCAAACCAGACACTTGCTTCAGGCCACAGTGGGTGCTACGTTCCCCTAAAAAGGTCCAGGGGATTAGGGAAAGTAACAAAAGATGTCCAGGTTGGAAAAAAGACAAGGAGGCAAAATGGTTAAATTAACAGGTTTTATTAATGTTTCTATTAGTAACTAAACTAAAAGAGACGGACAAGCCGCTATCACCTTTTAAAGAAAGAAAACACCAAAACTCAGGTGTTGGTTGATAAACTGAAAATAAGTCAAAAAGGGTTAGTACCAAAACACACTCCTCTCCACAGAGCAGGAGCAATCAATCACCACACACACAGCTCACTAGCTGCAACAGAACACGGCTCTCTGGCACTACAGCTCACCTTTCTCTGGCCTTAAGTATTCCTGATTGTTAATGGGAGTGAGCTGTACAAAAAAGGTGGCACCTAAGGCAGGAGAGGTCAATTTCACAAGTAACAGTGGTCACATCCACTGTAGACTGCAGTTTGGTCTCTTGGTTTCTCAGTGATGATCTTTGACATGAAGGTCAGTGTGACAGACGATGATATGTGCTCTCTGTGCAGGTTTGAAACCATGCGGTGAAATCACAGATGCGCATGCGCAAGTGGTCAGAACAGGACCTCTAGGAAAAGATCTAAAAATAACAACAGCAGCGCTGAAAGCAGTGCAACAATGCCCAAGATGACTTAATTTGCATTAGGAAGCGGGAGTGGTCTTCATATGGACATTTGACTTTGACATGGACAGTGCTACACCTGTCAACACAAATGGTACATTACACTATTTTTCTTACATTTGTAACACACACTTTCATATTTGTTGGTTGAGACATTTTAGTTATCCATAATGACTTTGAGAAGCTAATGGGTTTCTAAGAAATGCACATTGAAAGAGTCCTTGGCTGAGGCAGTCTTTCCTCGTGTTCATACTTCTGCTGTGAATAAATCTCCTGTAATGTACTGCAAGATGGAAAAAAAATGTCTGTCTTCATTCTGTGTAAAAATGTGTAGAGGTTGAGCTGAAAAGCTGAAAGAATAATATTCTACAATTGGTTGAACAAATTATTTTATTTCTGCTCTTCTGCTAGAGTTTGAGTTACAGGATTAAGCATCCCACAGAATGAGGACATCATTTACATTTCTTTCTTTAACTTTGAACAACATGGGGAACAAGAAGATTCTGCGTCCTTTAAAAGTCCTGATAATTTTAACAGTGACCCTCTCATTGCATGGATACAATCCTGACCAAACACTTTCTTTGCAACTGTTGGGAAATGTGTCGTGTTTGAGTGAGCGTTCTCTTTGAAGAATGCATTAGCTTAAGCTCACTTTTGTCCAAGAAGAGGGAAACAAAAGAAATTAGTTAAACAAGAGATATCAGTTCAATCAGAAACTAAACAACTGTTATGATTGGGAATGATGGGAATGATTCAGAGCTGCAAGATGCCTTGATTTTCTTCCAAAGAGATGAGTGATTTGTCCTTTCCTGTGTTTTATTTTTTCATTGCCATTTCTCTGCTTTCTTATCCATTTTAGCTGCCTTCTTGCTTCCTCCCCACACTGTTTTCTTTCTGCCTCTATCCCTCCTACAACTCACTTTGTCTGCATACATTTACTCATCTGGAACATTGTGAACGACAATGTTTGAGGATTAGTGTGTTTATATACAGTATGCATGTCTCAGTGCTGTGTGCTGAGCAGGTCCATTGCAGTAGATGAAGATTAATGTCTTGCTTGAAGGGCACCTCAGCATTATTTCCACAAGTTGTCATCAAGAAATTGCTGGTTTTCTGTTATGTCTCTTTGATATCAAGAGTTTTCAAAAACCAAACTTGACACATCTTTGCTTCTTCTCTTTCTCTTTTTGTCTTTACAGCATGCAAGTGTAACAGCCATGCCAACGTTTGCCACGTCAACACAGGAAAGTGCTTCTGTACCACCAAGGGCGTCAAGGGAGACCAGTGTCAGCTGTGAGTGTGCCAACCCCGATCTAACTAAAATAAAACTTATTTAATCAGTCACTTTAATACTTTAATATATGATATATGTATACTGACAACAAGAAGCGGACTGGAGAGAACACTTATTGATGTTTCAATGTGCAAAGACGCTTCATCGTGACACCGAATCCATTTCAGGATTGTAAATTTGCTGATTATTGCATACGTTTTGGATTACGCCGAAATTAGGTTGATTCAGGATTTGATATTTTGGGTGATTGGAAAGCTAGAATAGTGTTTAAAGAGTGCATGGGTTGTGTATGCATGCTTTCCCTTGACTGCCAGACTGCACCGCCGCAGCACTACAATATCCTAAATGGCTTGGCGGACCAATGCGCCGCGGAGACAGACTGAAAACTGCTGCATCAATAAATCTAGCAGGCGAGGGTAGAAAGCAGAGCTGGTGAGTGCTCTGGTGTTTGTGTGGTCTGCCATGTACAACATGCAGCATGATGAGACAAGACAACCCCGGCTGGGACAGATTTCTTTCCCTTATTCTTAAAGTATAATAGCATACCTCAGATTATTTGAGGTCATCTAAGTGAGTGTGTTTGATAATTTGCCACCAGTTATATATTTTAATAATCAGGTATAGATTCTCTGCCCAGTCTTTTCAATTACTTCACTCAAAACATCAGTATATTAACTAATTTCATTAGAGCTGCGGCAATTGTTTTTGATTTTCAGAACAAATAACCATCTAGAGAAATGATTTGCAACATGAGTTTTTATGATTGGTGGTAAACATGGTTTATATAATGATATTTCCTCCTCATTATTTCTCCTCCATGCTCTTGTAGCTGTTGCCTTTACCTTTTCTTCCCTCACTATATGCATGAAGCTTACAGCTATGTGTGGAGGAAGAGGGTGTCACATTAGTTATTGGTGTTATCTTCCATATTTCTTTTGACATTTACACTAATGTTTGCATCTAGTGTCAGTACTTAAACAGTCTCGGTCCTTCAAACAGTTAAAACTAGAAAGTAACTCTAGCACATGGGTCCTGATCATCTTGAGTCATACCTACTGCATGTGACATTTTGACCCTGATTTAGACTTTGACCCTCACCACTGACGGCCTTTTGCCAACCTCTCCATGACCTTTAAGTAATCCTGAACCCGAGCTCTGCTCCTGACATGAACATGACTTTGTCTGAGGACAAAGCACCTGCCCCCTCACACTACCAGAGACTCTCCACATGTTTTCTGTCAACTTTAATCAGTGTTTTCCTGCTGTCAGCGTGCAGAACATTTTGTACTCATATACAGTCCTCCCCATGTGACCTTGGAAACTTAACCTAGAGAGACACAGATTTTTGCCAATATTTCCCAACTGCATTTTGTCTTCAAACGTGTTTCTGTTGAATTGTGTTGTTTTTGATGGACCTGCAGAGCTAAATAAATTTTATAATACTTTTGAAGGCCAGGATCATTTTTTACAACACAAACTTTGATATTTTCTGATAAACAGTGAAGAGGTTTGTGTTCCTATTTCAAACAACAGCACCAGGGTTACAAAATGAAGCAAATGCTGAACTCTTGAAAACAGTCCCTTAACTGTCTGTGAGGGTGGCTGCTTCAAAACACTGACAGTATAAAAGGTGGATGTAGCCACTTTGGCATCATCTACTGTGTTACAAAGTCCCCTTTAAAGGCTTGGAGATGTGTGTTTTAAACATTGCCATTGTGACGTTGTGAAACTCGATGTCACAAGTGGTGTTTTGTCAATCACAAGTTGCTAGCCAATGAGCATTCCCTGTAAAATTCTTCTTTCTGATTCTTAATTTTAAAATGTACAAAATGCTCAACAATGGCATGAAAAAGGAAGAAAGGACGTTTGCTTGAGTCATGTTTGAGTTCCCGTCACTTTTAAAACCTGTAAACTGCATCCATCTGTTTATAGTGTATATGCTCCAAAAGGAAGTTAAAGCACCACATATGCTCCCATTTTCAGATGGGGATCTTTACAGCACAAACAAAAGACATGTTTTTGTATCAAGAACTCAGTAAATATTCACTACACATTGTCTGGGCTTTGGCTACTCAGACAGTCAGGTGTCTGTAGCTGCCATCCCTCATCTAATGAGAGTATCTCAGCTGGAGCTCTCTAGTGTTTATGCCTTTGTAAATAAAAACAAAAGTAAACAAGTGAAAATAAGGCTTAAAATGGTCCCAGACAAGACTCTGACTCTAGCTTCGCTGGTGCTTAAATATGGAACTGCTTGCTTATGCTGTCAGGTAGTACAGTAGGACCAAATGACTTGTGTTAATTTAGTTGGAGGGAAGTCTAAACAGGAGAAATCACAGCTACAGTAGCTGGTTAGCATTGAGTGAACTTTGAAAATAAGAGTGAGGGGTTTATCCACTAGTAAGTCATTGGCATTATTGTCTCAGATGGAATAAAAAGTCAAAAGAAAATAAATAAATCACCAAATTTCCATGTGCAACCTGCCCAAGCTAAGACTCTGTGGGAAACCCCGATCATCACTCAGCTACATCAAGTCAACCACTATTAATAGAAACAGCTATTAAATATGTGGTGGGTCACTCTGATTATCATGTTAATAACGTGGCACATTTGGAACAAAACTCAGCTGCAGTTAAGCGGACTAAATAAACGCTGAATTGGAATCGGGCATACGTCCTAAGTACACCTGCTCATTTGGCATTTGTGCTTGTTTTTCCGTGTAACGTTTCCTTTCAGTGCACACGGATATTTCATTATTCTGTTGGAAACTCCACAGAGGGCTGAAAGCAGAAAAGGTTCACTTGTGTGTGTTTACTTGTGCATCACTAAGCCACCGTGCTGCTGTCGCTTTCACCTTTGATTTGCCCTGACGCCGCATCTCTCTTTCTCTCTTACTCTCTGTAAATGTGTCTCCGTCACAGCGGTGGGTGTTTTGGTTGAGTCACTCCAAAATGGTGTGCCAAGCAGAGGGCCATTTGTTTATTGTTTTGATTATGAACAAGCAATTTCCCCCCGGGGGTGGATGGCAAGCACCCTCTGGTTGCAGCAGGTGCGTGGATGCATATTTGTCTGTGTGAGAGAGTGCATTCATAAATGCAGAGAATCAGAGAGACGTTGGGACTCTTTTTTTTTTTTTTTTTGTCTTTTGTGTCTGTACATTTGTACAGCTCTGTGCTCATGAAGATATTGTCACTTTGTCTCGGATTAGAGTGTCTTTTATATTTTTTTCACTTTATTTACTTCGCAATAATTTTGCATCCAACATTTACATAATCAGGTCAGGACACACACCAATACAAGATCTTCACTGACACATTAATACAGATTCAAATTCCAAATAACAATAATTTTAAACTTCACTTTAAAAAGTTGCATGCATTAGTTGTACATTTTAGATAATTCCAGCAATCTTTGATTAATGATTATTTGTGCACACTTGTGTAAAAGAATATGTAATCAGCCATAACTTGAACTCTAAATCAGATAAAGCTACATAGCAACAAGTACCTAGTTTATCAAGAGCATGAGATTGTTAGCTTAGAAAATTTAGCTTAGAGTGTTAGCTCGGACATGGAAATGGAGACTTTCCATTTTCAACACTAACACTCACTGTGCGTTGTCATAGCACTACATAGTCCTGTTACACAGTCATAGTCATACTGATTACGATTTCTGTCAGAGCATATCTACACAACCTCAAAACAACACAACTGTGGGAGGGACCATGTTGAGGGAGTCGCTCAGTAACAGGTTCATTATTCACCTGTTTGAATTTCAATGAAGTAGAGTTTCAATAAAATGACCAAATTTGTATAAGAACAAAAGAAACTGTTTATAAACTCCAGCAATGTGAAAATCTCAATGAATCAATTGGTATTGATTTAAAAATTTTCAAGCAGTATGTACTTCCACAATAAATGATATTCATGCTGTAAAGTATTTGGTTTTGGTTACAGTTTTAATGTAAATTTATATATAACCTTTTAAAAATCAAACCATTGTCTGTGTCAGCACTTTTAATGTGCAGTCTATTGAACAGTCCATAATTTCTTCTTTCTTGTCGTGTTGTTTGATTCTTTGATCATTTTGATTTGGCTTTAATTTGCCTTCTCTACTGGGCTCCTTTCATTGAAAGCCTATTTGCATGTTTTACTATTCCCAAGTTCAGACCTTCCCAAAGTGTGGGGCCTGCCCCCTAGGGGGGCGCAGAGCCATTGCAGGGAGGGCGCGGTGTGGAAAGGGGGGAAAAAACAAAACACTTGGACACTGCTAGCACGGGGCGCCCACACAAATGCAAAGCAGGAGATGAAGCATCGCTGAATATGTTACCAAACCAACTTCATTCTAAGCCAAAGACTAGAAAATATGGTGAAGCATGTCTGCCCTTTGGCTTCACCTCCGTTCTTCGTACCTCGCTAAGTAAGTTAGCTGGATTTGATTGTTGACGATTTTGCGTGATCTTGGATCGTTCGGTTCCCCGAAGCTCATCCGGGACTTGCTGTCATAGCAACAGATCCGTAAGCGTAAACCTGCTCGGGAGCAGGCTTACTTTATGTAAACAGGATTAGATCGCGGCCACGCAGGTATGTCCGCTTCATGTATACGAAAGCAACAGCGATATTTTACCACTGTTTTACCATAAATAAATATTATCAATGTAACTAAAGATAATGCAGTACTTGATCCTTTTATTGATTTCACACAGATACATACAGGTCATTTCCTAAAAAAGGGAAATGTACTATTAATCATTCTATTTCATGTATTTGATTATTTCAGATGTAATTCATATTTTAGAGTAGTAATAGTAAATTACTTCGTGTAATCAAGATGAGAGACCACGGCTATAAAAGCGAAGGTGGATTTGGGAAGCCTGTCGCAGCCATGTCCTGTCCGTATACGCAAACCACCCATTGCGGAAGGTGCAAGATTGATAAGGAGAGTGATAGGTTTGTAGCTTGAACCTATTCGCTGGAACGTTGAAGACAATATAATTACACAGCAAGCAAGACACGAAGTAGGCAATGTTCTTCATGTTTCTCGTGCACGGGAGAGAACCGGACAGACGCCGTTCCTTCGCTTGACCCCAGTTGCTCTCGTCCGTTCTCCCGTAACACTGCTCTTTTATTGAGCTTACATGAATATGCATAGGTTCATTAACATATGACGTCTACATACAAACAAAGAGTACCTTGCCTGTGTGTGTGTGTGTGTGTGTGTGTGTGTGTGTGTGTGTGTGCCAAAAGGCACTTAGACTAAGACAGATATAGCTACGTTAATCCTACCATAAAACAATAAGAGAAGGTACGACCTCTCCCATGCTCCCAGAGTGCTCTCTATGCACACAAGGTTTGCAGACTATCAAGGATCAAACCTCTACCAATCTAAAACTAATTATAAAACTCTAAGCATATATAAGTAGATATTTCTAAGCATAAATGACAATCAACAATACAAAACCTAACAGAGTTTTCAGAATTCCGCGTATATTGCGGGACAGACAGGATCCTTTAGCTCAGCGCGACAGTGTGCTCATAGAGAGATATCGATATTCCCGTGAGGGTATTATTCACTTAACCAACTTGTTGATGAGGGGGTGCAGGACCACCACCTGTCTTTTTTTGCTCTGCCCTTTTCTTGGTTGCTGTTATGAACAAACAAACAGATTATTTCAGGGTCTCTTTTCAAGAGACTAAAAGCAATATAAGTGATAAATATTACCATTCTGTAGAATATTCTTATATTTCACTTTTACTTGTTCCCATGTTCTAGTGGGTCCTGTTGTGGCTCTAATGTGAAAGAGGATATAATATAACATATTATAATATAATGTAATATAATATTGGATAATATAGTGTAATATAATAAATCTACCCTACCGCCTACTGGTGTTGGCCAGAGGGGCCGATGGCGCGATATGGCAGCCTGGCTTCTGTCAGTCTGCCCCAGGGCAGCTGTGGCTACACCTGTAGCTGCCTCCACCAGTGTGTGAATGTGAGAGTGACTGAATAGTGGCATTGTAAAGCGCTTTGGGTGCCTTGAAAAGCGCTATATAGATCCAATCCATTATTATTATTATTATTATTATTAAATTACTTACGAGTTTAATTTGTCAGCAACTTTCTGCCAGCCCTCTCTCCTTGCTTTTGCAGCCTTTGCAGTGTTCCCTTGCGTTTTAAACTTTGAAACTCCTGAAATCCCTCAATCAAGAGTTCTTGCTCTGCTGCCGAAAAATACTGAGCGCGCTCCTTCGACATTTTCACCGACCAATCAAAGGGTTGCCGATCAATGTTTCTACTATCGATGCATAGCCCCTGTTAAGCCACCCAGTGATCTCACATTACTTCATCCAGCTATACTAATCGTCAACAACAGGTGTGTTCGAAGAACCGGAATAGCGAGCTCAGAGTTAGCGCGATGATTTGATCTTGGATGTGTCATTTGATCTTGGATGTAGTAAGCGAGGTACGAAGAACGGGCCCCTGGGCTCTTCAAATCACGGACAAACAGAATCCCACATTCTTGATTTTTAGTTCACAAACACTTCTCATAATGACTAACCACTCCTGACATTTTGGAGATGTTAGCTCTTTATACAGTAAAGTTACAGTGGGATACAAATAATATCAGGCTGATCCTGCCACGATTTGTCCCCTGGTTCAAATCCCGGACAAACAGTATCCCACAGTTTTTTTATGTTTTTAAACCCATTTTGCACAGAGGCATTTTTTTGAAAAATGTATTGATAGTTTTTTTTTAAAACTCCAAAAAAGGAGTTTTAAAAAAATCTCCATTTTCAGTGATTCAAAACGCCGTTAACGTGTGGACGAAACAGCTGCGTTTTCAAAAATACCCTTATAAGTGTGGACGTAGCATAAAAGAGTTAGTAGTTTATTTTATTACTACCTGTAATTTATTGCAGATTACTTGTATTTCCTTAATTGTTTAGCACTTTTCTTGTAAAACAAAGGGGGACCTAGCAAAAAAAGTTTGGGAACCACTGCCCAAGTTTAATAGCATGTGTGGTCTTTTTTGTCTTGTTTTGTTTTGTTTTATTCTGTGAATAATCTGCCATAATTAAACCCATGAAATCCCAGCAGTAAAAACATCTTTCTATAGTAAAAAATATATATAATATATATGAGCTAAAATGTTTCGTCTTAATTTTATTTACCTTTGCTGAGTTTTACAAGATCGGCGATCACAGCTCAGCACTTGTCATTTGCTGTGTGTGTGTGTGTGTGTGTGTGTGTTGTGTAGCTGAGTCACCATTTGTTTTAAGTGATGAGGCTCTCCAGTCTCGTGTGGCTCCTATCTTGTTCCCATTACGGTTGTTTTAAGCAGCTTAAGTGTCTGTCCCCTTTTTGTGGGAGCTTTGCATCCAGGACTTTATGGTCCCTTGAAGAGTAAAAAAGAAAAAAAAGAAAAAAGAAAAACACGTCCTCTGCCCATAAACTAACCCTCTTGCAAGTCTTTCAACTTCTTGCGTGTAAGAGTTACAACATTCAGTATATATGCATGTTTAAAAAAATCATTATTGATTGCTGCTTCAGCAAATTTGCTAAGTGTGTAATGTTTATAAGATTGTTTATAAGATTGGGGAAACCTGCAGTCAGCTGAGACTGAAGAAGTCACTTGGATGAGTGACAAAGCGTTTCTCCCACTGAAAACGCTACGTCCAGAAGAACAAAATCAACTTTTGGAGACTGTGTATTTTTTTTTATTCAAGATTATTAGCAACAATCCTTCCCCTTTTTACAAATGTAATAATATAACTTTTTTTTTAAAATATATGAAAGTAGTATTCATGTTTTGAATAGAGGAGATGAAGCAGGAAAGTCCTCCACAAGAGATGTTTCTGTGCATATGCTGCTGGTGACAAACTTTTTAGAAGAAACAACGTTAAAAATCTGAGCTCATATCTCCAAATGCAGCCTACAAGTAGAGACAGCTACTTCAAAGCCATCCTATCTATAATTGGGGTCGCACTTGAATTTGTCCCAAAAGACGATATTCCTGCGCTGCAAAAAGATCCAGAGCAACAGAATATATGTTTTGAAAATACTATTTTTATAGGTGCCCCCTTTTTTTTGATCAACAATTAGATTAATGACTAATTTAATTGCATGATTTCTGTTCGTAACTAACTCGGAACTGCACCCAGAATGACAACACCGCTAATTAAAATTAATCCAAACTCGCTCACAAAACCATAAAATCTGTTTGCATTTGTGTTTTTTCCAAAACATACATGACCATTTTTTTCCACTTTGCTGCAGAAATGTTCTGCTTGAATTGAAAATACAAAAAAATAGGACAAAAGTGCTTTCAGTATTAAAGGACCAGTCACTCACAACTTTATTTTGTGAGGCGAGAAAGGCACAAAACAGCCTCGTCTAAAAGGAAAGCTCTCTCCATTTTGGCCTCCGCTGTGTCCGGCCTTGCAGAGCATTTGTTTGATAAAAGTGAGTGCAGAGTGAACACAGTGCCACATCATGAAATAACGGTGGTTAAATCCAAGAGTAAATTTTGTAAGAAGGCAGAGTAGGGCAGGTTCATGCTTCTTGTACCAGCTAACATATTCTTCAGAGCAGCTATTATAAGTAGTTGGAATGAATCTCTAACCTACGTTGTGGGTAGAGAAGCAAAATTGAAAATATTTGGAAATATAACCACAGCTTAAAAGAAGAAAACTATGATTAAAATGAGTGAAAGTACTTTTAAAATCATATTTGGCTTCAGATAAAGGCCCAAGGCAATTTATGACATTGTGTTTATCACAGTAAATCTCCTTGTGCTGATATAGGCTTACTATATTCATTCCTTTGTGGCAGTTGGCTGGGAGCGACTCCAAAGCTTTTAAAGTCACAGAGTCCTCTTGAGATGACGCAGCTCCATTTACCAAGTCTCTTCTCTGGATTCAACACTTTTTAATAAGCCTCTTTCATCCTCTCTTAAGCTTCAGTTCTCCTTTTAAGAAGGGCACTTCACCTTCCTTGTGCTCCACTTTGCTTTGGCTTCTAGTCTCAGAGACTGGGTGGGGGGTGTATTTGATTCTTATGTTTTTTTTTTCTCCATCCACATCATATCTGGTGGTCTATATGTAATAGAGTCTTGCTCATTTAAGTGGTTTTGAACAAATAATACAGAGGGCGGTGCTGTGAAGCAGGTTCAACAAATCCAGATTTTCTTGGTTATCCAGAAACCTAATCAGGGTTAACCCAGACGTCCTGCTTCAGGCTCTGTGTTTGATTACATGTGCATTTGCAAGGGAAAAAAACAAACAAAAATATACATAAAAAAAACTAAAAGCATCTGACTGAACTTGGATCTTGACTTGGTAATTACACCCAAAAGCTAATCGCGTTTTTGCTTTTCTTTGGTACTTTTGGGTCAATATCTTGTTGCACCACTCAGGCTGTCCTTAACATTAGGTCTTGGACTCCTGCTCTGATATTGTTTCTTAAAATTATGAATTTATTGTTGTCTTACTGATTTTCCAACATGGTCCCAAATCATAATGCTACCTCCACCATGCTTCAGTTTGGCTCAGTTCCTAGCATTGGTGTGCCATGCCTTTTTCTCCAAATGAGTGTTGTTTATACAGAACATTGTGGTGTTGTGGAACATCCAGGTGGTGCTTCACAAACTTGACATCTGTATTAATTAATGGATTAATTTTTTAAGCAGTCATTTCTTCTGTTTCCTTCCGTGTCCTGGGTAGAATTCTTTTTCAGTATGATTTTTACCAAGTTATAGAAATGTCTGCAGGTGCAGGTTTTGTTGTTACTTTATTTCATCTTCACCTTTTCAAGGATTGTATATTGTGTACATCATGCCTTCTCCTAAATATTGCAGCTGTCCTGTATTTACTTCAATTATAGACAATATATAGTTTTTAGAAATGCTTTTTGGGTCTTTTCCAGCTTCATACATCTTTAAATTGCTTCTTGTAAGGTCCTGTGAAGGTTTTTGTGATCGAGACATGGTTCACACCAATCAGTTTTTAATGAGCGGAGCTGTAACCGGGATTTGTGTGTCTTTATTTATAGGCAGGGCACATCTACAGCCCACTCTACTAGTCTCCTAATTGGAACAACTGACACCAAGTTGCTTTTTGAAAAGTATCGTTTGAATCCATACTGTTTCACGGGTACTTGGGAACCATTGTTTATCTGTTTAAAGTCTGAGAGGGCTTTTCCTCTAATTTATTAGAGAAGAATCTTGTTGCTGTTTCTTGTTTTATTGTTGTCCTAAACTCCTGATTCAGGATAAAAGCTCCGTGAAGCTACTATGGTTTAAGGCCACGTCCTTGGCCAGGGTTTATAGAAGAATGAAATATTCAGCATCCAGCATAGCTCTGTGACCTGCTGCAGCGCTACAGAAGAATTCATAAAGACCAGCTGTAAACTCGACCTGCTCTCGCCTTCTTGTTCATGTAGCCCCCCCCTCGCCCATTGTACTCTTGAATGTTCTTTTTAGGCTCTATTTTCTTCCCACTAACTGTCTGTGTTGTTGAACCCTCCCTCCTTAATCTGTTGCACTATGAATCAGTCATTGTTCTGTGGAGCTCTTTGGATGATTCATTGACCATATTTGGCAAAGCTTGTCAGTAAGCTGCATTTGATAGCAGCTGGTTTGCTTTCTCGCTCTCTCTGGTCAAAATACAGGATTCATCAAGTCATTGCAATATCAGTAAACACCTTATTGTTTTTCATTTTAAAGTCTTCCAAATGAATGTCCTATAGAGCCACTCACCCACTGACACAAAAGAGATTTTTCACTCCCTCACGGTGATGCAAAGAGCCTTGAAAGCCTTGGCATTATAATAACAATTATATTTGCTCTTATCACATTTTTTACGGTTCCTTTTCCACTGAGCCTGCACTGGGAGTTTAATAACTGTAGCTTTTGTTCTGTTCTGCCAGGCAATAATTTACTTATCTGTGGCCTAAGCTGCTTCAGGTACACATCATCCATCTTGGCACTTTAATGGCTTTAAAAGTATGCACATCATTTCCTGATGATAACAGAATAAAACCTGTAACTCTGACGTTTTTCTTCTATTACTTCTACTTACGAACTTAAAACATACATTAATTCTCTGTTTATGTTTGATTTTTTTTTTTTTTAGTTTTTAGGGACTTTTTGTGGACCTAAAGGTCACAGATGTCAGCAACAGCCAATTACCGCCCATCAACAGATGATGCATGCATTTTAAAAAGATGTTAAAAGTCTTTTTGGTCACAGTGAATCCGCCTAAATGTCAAATGAAGTCCAGATAAAAAGTGAAACACAGACCCTGATAAACAATTTATTGTGTCACAATGCTTTTTGGAAAATACGTCCACAATGACAGTGGCTGTTGTCTGAAAAGTGAAATGTCAGGGTGTTTGTCTCTTGCCATTGTCAAAAATATGACGAATATGTTTCCTTCTTTGCTTTCCACTCAGGGACCTTGATTAGAGTCAGCCCAGACAATCCAAGACAGAAATTTCAATCTGAGTGACCTAGAAGAGTACAGATCGAACCTTTGAGTCACATTTGAAAGAGGTAGTATTTACCATAAAGCACTGTGCTTTTAAAAGTCTGTCTACTTCAATATCAGTCTTGAAAGATAGCAAAACACTGTCAGTGTCTGTTGCTTGCCTAATGTTTTGTCTGAGCTCTTCTACAAGTCTTGTGAATTTTATATTTATTATAATTGAAGAAGTTCATCCTCTGGTCAGTTTTTGATAGATTAATCTGTCATTACTAATCCGTCACAACCATTGTAGCAGAATTTACATTTGCCATAATTACCACAACTTGCTATCATTCTGTCTGTGAAAGTTTATTGGTCCACGGGCACCTTCTCTGAGTGATACTCAAATAATTTTTATTTATATCCGTAAAAATGATAATATGTGCTATGTGTAGTGTGATGTACTTGAGCTACCTGTCGCAAACCACTCTGACTGACCTGGACGTTTTACTTTCTTATCCAGAAGCATTCTTTTTCTCTATAATGGATAATGCTGAACTGATTCCACTTTACAGGCTGTAGCTGGCCAGTCTGTCTGACCAGTTAACATCCTGTCTTATCTAGGTAATCGTTAAATGCAAAAACACAAAAGATAAACAAGGTTGTTCCAAAGTTTTCCACCCCAGCCAAACCCGAACAGTTGTTTGAGCTGACGTGGTACTCTAAAGCGTGATCGAGAACAGCTACGCTATTGTCCCAGCTATGGATCTGAGTGCAGCAGTTGCTTTTCAACGTTGTCTTTTCAAGTGATGTGTTTTTGTATGGATTTCCAGTGTGTTTTCATCCCAGGGCATCTAATAGTGCAGATTTGTTCTCTGTTTAGCTCTTCGGCTTATGAGGGAGGCACAGTTTGTGCCCTGTTTGTGGCTTTGTGTCTGATTTAGGCAAGGCAAGGCAAATTTATTTGTATAGCACAATTCAACAACAAGGTGATTCAAAGTGCTTTACAGAGACATTAGAAACAAAAACAAATAAAAAGCATGATTTAAAATTGATTAAAACAAGCAAACAAACAAACTAAACACACACATTTCACACCTGTTCGCGCAATCTGAACCCTTATCGTAAGGGGAGCTACCAGTCCTTCTGTGGACGAGCTACTTTCTATTTTAAATTCTCTGAATTTAAAATACTCTCTAGACCCAGTCTAGACCCAGTTGGGGAGCTACCCAGAGCTCTAATCCCACACCTGTTCGCGCGATCTGAACCCTTATCGTAAGGGGAGCTACCAGTCCTTCTGTGGACGAGCTACTTTCTATTTTAAATTCCCTGAATTTAAAATACTCTCTAGACCCAGTCTAGACCCAGTTTACTGTTAAGGTTGCCAAAACAGCTTTTTTTATATAATGGAAGTGAAGCCAAAAGGACACCTTGAGCAGTTTCCTTTGGACTTGGATTGAGCTGGGCCTCTATTTGCATACAAATCCGCCACATTTGTTCAGTTTGTTCAGAAATCTAACCTGGTGACCCACTGTTTCTCGTGCATGTGCATGAAATTCTTTAGGATGTGGAGACATTGAAGACTTTTGAAGAAACTGGCTCTCTCATCAGCGTTATAGTTTGAGGTTTTATTTTTGGTAATTATGCATGCCTGCTTGTATGCGTGAGTCTGTGAGGCTCTGGGAAATAGAGAGCACGCAGCTGATTAGAGAGAATTATCGGGGGAATTGGCCTCACAAAAAGCTGGCAGAAGACGAGACACACACACACACACACACACACACACACACACACACACACACACACACACACACACACACACTTTAAGACAAAAACACCATGAGACCGGACAGTGTGCGCACCGCGGATGACATCAGTGCGCACACTGTGTCTGAGGAGGATGTGCGGAAGTGCTTCAGGAAGGTGAACGCACGCAAAGCTACTGGTCCGGACGGGATTCCCGGCCGCGTCCTCAGGTCATGCGCGGCTCAGCTGGCTGGAGTGTTCACGCACATCTTCAACCTTTCCCTCTCTCTGTCTGTAGTCCCAGCCTGCTTCAAAATGGCCACCATCGTCCCTGTACCCAAATCCTCCACCATCTCCTCATTGAACGACTGGCGACCTGTAGCCCTGACCCCCATCGTAAGCAAATGCTTCGAGAAGCTGGTCAGGGACTTCATCTGCTCTGCACTACCCGACTCACTGGACCCTCTACAGTTTGCATACCGCCACAACAGGTCCACTGATGATGCCATAGCCCTGACACTACACACTGCCCTGTCACACCTGGAGAAGAGAGACACGTATGTGAGGATGCTGTTTGTAGATTACAGCTCAGCATTCAATACCATCGTTCCCTCGAAGCTGGACAGGAAACTACAGGATCTAGGACTGAGCAGCTCCCTCTGCAGCTGGATCCTTAGCTTCCTGTCTGACAGACGCCAGGTGGTCAGACTGGGCAGCATCACCTCATCCCCCATCACACTGAACACTGGTGCTCCACAGGGGTGTGTACTGAGCCCTCTCCTGTACTCACTCTACACCTACGACTGCACAGCCACTAACAGCTCCAACATCATTGTGAAGTTTGCGGACGACACTACAGTGGTGGGTCTTATCACCAACGGTGATGAGACGGCTTACAGGGAGGAGGTCAGCGCCCTGACCCACTGGTGTCAAGACAACCATCTCACCCTCAACGTCGCAAAGACAAAGGACTTGATAGTGGACTTCCGGAGGTGCAGAGAAGTACACACCCCCATCACCATCAGCGGCGCTGCTGTGGAGAGAGTGAGCAGCTTCCGGTTCCTTGGCGTACACCTGGCTGAGGATCTTACGTGGTCAGTACACACAAACAAAACAGTGAAGAAGGCGCAGCAGCGCCTCTTCTTTCTCAGGAGACTGAAAAGATTCGGCATGAGCCCCCGCATCCTCAGGACCTTCTATCACTGTGCCATTGAGAGCATCCTCACTGGATGCATCACCACCTGGTATGGCAACAGCACCGCCTACAACTGCAAAGCTCTCCAGCGAGTAGTGCGGTGCTCTGAACGGATAATTGGAGGTGAGCTTCCCTCCCTCCAAGACATCTACAGGAAGCGGTGCCTGAGGAAAGCGGGGAGGATCATCAAGGACTCCAGTCACCCCAGCCATAAACTGTTCAGACTGCTTCCATCAGGAAGGAGGTTCTGCAGCATCCGGTCCCGTACCAGCAGACTGAGAGACAGCTTTTTCCATCAGGCCATCAGACTGCTGAACACGTCATAGACACCTCAGCTTCACTACTGGAACTTCAACATTATGCACTCCACACTGTATATAAATGCCACTTGTTCTGCACATATTCAACTCTGTATATTTTATATATTTTATTATTATTATTATTATTATTATTATTATTATTATTATTATTATTATTTTATTTTATTTTTTTTACTATTTAATTTGTAAAAATGTGTATACACACACACACACACACACACACACACACACACACACACACACGTAGGAAAATATTTAGTATACACATCCAGAAATGCATACACTATTATATATTGTACATATATTTATTAGTTTCAGGTTGGCCATTCTTGTATTTTGCTCGTTTGTGTTGTTGTGTTTGCACATCTCTGTTGCTTGTGGGGCTCGCACACAAGAATTTCACTCGCATGTGCTGTGCCAGTGTGCCTGCACATGTGATGTGACAATAAAAGTGATTTGATTTGATTTGATTTGAAAAACTTCATGCAAACTCAAGCTGCGTTGAATGCAGATGCTATTATTCTTTGTCTCACTTATTCTTTTCTTTGTACCGGTCTCTTTTTCTGTGTTGTTGCAGATGTGACTCAGAGAACCGTTACCTTGGTAACCCCATTCGAGGAACCTGTTATTGTAAGTATCCCGCCACCGATACACCTGAGTCTCCCTCGCCTGCGCACATCCATTCTTACCTTGGTAAATATGTCAGTCTGTGTGCATGTTTCGTTTCATTTTGTGTCTCCAAAAAGAAAGGAAAGCGTCCAGGAAGCGGACACAAACCCTGTTAGTTTTCATTATTTTACGTGACCACAGAGTAATAATCTTAAGTAATTACTTAATTTAATAAAGTAAAAGAAACTTGCTTTATTTGAACTTTGTTGAAACTTACTGCAATGGACATACACTTCAGTTGGGCAAATGTGGAAATTAGTGATTAGCTTTATCAATCACACATACTGTAGCTATGCCAAAGGGTGACTTTCAGTACAGCTTAGAAGTGTCATTAAGTACATTTCATAGCATTTTGGTGAAAAATTGATTGTAACTTGAATACAAATTTGCATTGTTGTTTACCAGTTGTATCTAGAATGTTAACTGATTTAATCTCTATGAGCAAACAGAGCTGTAGTAACTACAGAGGGATGCAGTTGATGAACCACAGCCACAGGCTGGGTTTACATCACGATCTGCCCTGAGAATCTTCTTGTTTGCAGTGACTGATAGACTGATAATACTTTATTCATCCCGAGCGAAATTGGGTTAAGGCTGCCAGCCGTGCCAGCGCCATCTTACCATGCATACATTACACAAACATCACATGGGGAAGACAGGTCAGAGAGGTATAACAATGGAAAATGCACAACATGAGGAAAGATGAGGGGAAAAAAGATTGGTAGATGTCGTTCAATGTCCTCCATCGAGAGTGTCGGCAGACACACAACGCAACCGACCAATGCGTGTCCGGCAGCAAACGTCTCCGCAGGACAATCGGGCTCTCCCAAGCCCAGGAAGGTGTCAATTCCGTTACAGGACCAGTTGATCAAATCCATAATTCTTTAGGTTTTCGAGAACAAGACTGAGAAACTCTTTGAGGCTTAGAGAATAAGCGAGACTATGCAAAAGACATGAGAAACCAAGCAGGAAAGATAAGGGAGAGGGAGAAGGAGAAAAGTGCGAAGAGCCAAGAGAGCAAAAAATAAATAAATAAATAAATAAAAAATGATGGAAATGATGATGGACAGGTTGACAGAAAGGCCTGGAAGGGCTCTCGTGGACTATGATTCAGATGATGTTGTGAGCTGTAGTGAGAGCTGGGAGCATGTGAAAGTGAGCCTGGAACGATGGAGGTATGAACTGGAGAGAATAGAAGCAAGAGAGAATACATGTGGAAATGAGAGGAGGACAGGTCTAACAGGCTGCGAGGACTAGTAAAAGTAGATGAATTTAAATATGTGGTTCCAACTATTCAAAGAGAGTGCAGACAGGGTGGAATGGGTGGAGACAAGTATCAGGGGTGATTTGTGACAGAAGCACAGCAGCAAGAGTGAAGGGCAAGGTTTATAGGATGATAGTGAGACCTGCTATAAACAGGTTGCCTCTAAACTCCACTATGACCTCTAAACGGAGCAGAGCAGTCAAAAGAAGATGAATCTCTTCAAGAAAACATGACCCTATTTAGGTAAAATGCAAATGAAGCTTTGGTTATGTACCTTAAAATTGAATTTTCAAATCAAATTTCTGGCCCTGACAGAGAATCACACTTCCTTCCTTCCTAGCATGTCATGTAGCAGGTTTACCACAACTATACATTCATTTGAGAGTCTAGTGGGGTGATTGATTTTCAAAGAGTAGTTAAATATTTTCCAGCGAATATCTGTCTATCCAGTACTTTTGGCTCAAAATGGACATTCTTAGTTGGTAGTAAACCTTTTGGTAGATGTTAGTATTGAAATAACTGCATCACTGTGTTGTTTTGCCCTCTCGTGAGCAAAAACATGGTATGAACCTGAAGGTTTTCTCATAAAATAAGAGTCAGATCCAATTTTAACACCAATATGTGCCTCACTTTTGATTGTGAGAGAGGGTCCAGTTATTGTTATTTATTTGCTTGACCACAAAAGCATCATATCTACTGCATGTCTGGGGCAAATGTAGAAATATTCCATAACCATGTCTCAGTAGTTGGACTCATATATTGAAGTTTTGAAAAAGAAACCGCGAACACCATCTTTGTGTAACAGTTGGTTGCAAATATTTTCCTACTTTTGAAATGGATAAAGAAACAAAGTTTTGTTCCGCTCCACAACTTTGTTTTCCTGCTTCCAGATGCTAGCAAGGATCACATTGACTTATCTCATTTGCAACAAATTGCTGGTTTTCCTTTCAAAGGGCAAACGAAGGAGGAATGCTGCAGACAAAACAGATGTTTTGTGGCACACAACCATTCTCACTCAGTCTGCATCTTCTCTGTCTCTCTCGCAGCCACTTGTGCATAAATACATACACACGTTCAGTCTATGAATTGCCATCATCGCTTCTTATATTGTAACACACTACAATCAAGTTCAAGTCCTGTCAATGTCAATAACCCTCTAGTTTGAGTGAGGCTATCATTGTTTCAATGAGGGAGGCTTGAAAGGATACAGCAATCAGAAGAGTCATGCCATCAAGTGCACTGGTAACATCAGAAATGCCTTTGATCGCAAAACAAGGTCTGTTGAAGAAAGGATAGCGGCATACTCTCACCTTTGCTGCTGGAAAACTTTTATCGTGATATGCTTTGACTGAGCGGTTTGCACCATTGTGCCCTTCAAGGAAAGGCAACAGTCAGTTAAAGAAACAAACCAGCTAAGATTTTGGAAATTAATTATTTATTGTTAAACAGTTTGATCACACTGCAGTTATTTTTGCCTGGAAAGAGGGCAGTTTGCTTTGAAGGTACATTCAGTAGCTTTTTTGAGGATTTTAAATAGGAAAAAATAAGTTATCGTCTTGTACATATACTCTATACTGGCAAAATTATTCACTTATCAATTAAAACTATTAAAATCAGGTGTTTTGATCACTTCCATAGCCACAGGTGTAAAGAGTTAAGCACCCAGGCATGCAGACCGCTTCTACAAAC
Source organism: Aulonocara stuartgranti (assembly GCF_965226115.1). Classification (NCBI taxonomy): domain Eukaryota; kingdom Metazoa; phylum Chordata; class Actinopteri; order Cichliformes; family Cichlidae; genus Aulonocara; species Aulonocara stuartgranti. Next base: position 30,379,742 of record NC_138949.1, read on the forward strand.
ATGATTGAATTACATGCTCTGTGAATTCCAGCGTGGTATTCACTACTAAATATAACACAATCAGCTGTTAGCAGTATTATAACAAAGTGGAAGCAATTGAGAACAAAAGCACATCAGCCACAAAGTGGTAGGTCACTTAAGCGGGGTCGGCGGATGCTGAGGTGCATAGTGTGCAGAGGGCACCAACTTTCTGCAGAGTTAATCAGTACAGACTGCAAACTTCATGTGGCCTTCAGATTAGCTCAACATCACTGTGAAGAGAGCTTCATGGAATTGCTTCCAGTGGCTGAGCAGCTGCATCCAAGCTTTACATCACCAAGCACAATGCAAAGCATCAGATGTAGTGCTGTAACGCATGCTGCCACTGGAGACGAGCAGTGGAGACGTGTTCTCGGGAGTTAGAATCATTTGGCGATTGATGAGCCTTTTGATTGATGAGCCAATTGAGGTTCTGTACTTGTCAGGAGAACAGGACTTGTCTAACTACACTGTGCCAAATGTAAAGTTAGAGAGTGTTGTGTGAGTTTGTTTCTTCAAGAGTTAGGCTCAGCTTCTTAGTTCCAGTGAAACGGACACTTAATGGTTGAGCATACCAAGACCTCTGGGACAATTTTAGGCAGATGAGCAAACACTTTTGGCTATGTAGTATAAATTGAGTAGTGTGTGATAACATCTTCCAACAAAATGATGCATTCTCATGAACTTCAGAATTAATCTGTGATTCAAATTCCTTCCACTAAATTGCTTTTTATTTATGTGGCTAGAGACTGGTCAGATACTTAGCACTTTCAAACTCAAGATATGAAGGATCATACCTATGTTTATTATTTAAGAAGGGGTCCCCTTTATCCAAGGAAGTAATGATGTGAAAGAAAGAGATAATGAGACCAGGTTAAAAAAAAAAATCTTCCTCCTCAGTTCAATCCTCATCTCCTGAACTGAAGTAGAGCTCTACAGGGAGTGCAGAATTATTAGGCAAGTTGTATTTTTGAGGAATAATTTTTATTATTGAACAACAACCATGTTCTCAATGAACCCAAAAATGCATTAATATCAAAGCTGAATGTTTTTGGAAGTAGTTTTTAGTTTGTTTTTAGTTTTAGCTATTTTAGGGGGATATCTATGTGTGCAGGTGACTATTACTGTGCATAATTATTAGGCAACTTAACAAAAAACAAATATATACCCATTTCAATTATTTATTTTCACCAGTGAAACCAATATAACATCTCCACATTCACAAATATACATTTCTGACATTCAAAAACAAAACAAAAACAAATCAGCGACCAGAATCAGAATCAGAATCAGAAAGGGGTTTATTGCCAAATGTTGAGCAGGTTTACAACATTAGGAAATTGCTGCGGTGCTTCAGTGCAAGCGTAGTGTCATAAATAGCACTTAAATAGACATGAAAAAATAAAAGTAGGAATAAGAATCAAAAGTGCTACGTAGAAAGATATGTGCATGAGATATATACATGAGAATAAGAATTAAGAGTGCTACGTTGAAAGATATATACATGAGTGCAGGTGGTGATCAGTGCCAAACATGAAATGATGCAGTGACACAGCGTAGGGTCATGTGTTAGGGGTGGGAACAGTCATATGGTTATTGTTCATGTGTCCAACAGCAGAGGGGAAGAAACTGTTCTTATGGCGAGAGGTTCTGGTGCGAATGAACCGGAGCCTCCTGCCTGAGGGGAGCAGGTCAAACAGACTGTGTCCAGGGTGAGAAGGGTCAGCTGAGATCCGAGCTGCACGCCGCAATGTCCTGGAGGTGTACAGGTCCTGCAAAGATGGGAGTCTGCAGCCAATCACCTTCTCAGCAGAGCGCACAACACGCTGCAGTCTCTGTTTGTCCCTGATAGTGGCTCCAGCGTACCACACGGTGATGGAGGAGGTGAGGATGGACTCGATGATTGCAGTGTAGAACTGCATCATCGTCCGTGTTGGCAGGTTGAATTTCTTCAGCTGCCTCAGGAAGTACATCCTCTGCTGGGCTTTCTTGATGACGGAGGTGATGGTGGGCTCCCACTTCAGGTCCTGGGTGATGGTGGTACCCAGGAAGCGGAATGAGTCCACAGAGGTGATGGGGGTGTCAGTCAGGATGATGGGGGTGTCAGTCAGGATGATGGGGGGGAGTGGGGCTGTGTGCTTCCTGAAGTCCACAATAATCTCCACTGTCTTCTGGGCATTCAGCACCAGGTTGTTGTGGCTGCACCAGGACACCAGACGTTCAACCTCTCTCCTGTAGGCAGACTCATCCCCGTCCGAGATGAGCCCAATAACGGTGGTGTCATCTGCAAACTTGATTAGCTTGACAGACTGGTGGGTGGAGGTGCAGCAGTTGGTGTACAGGGAGAAGAGCAGAGGAGAAAGAACACAGCCCTGAGGGGAGCCGGTGCTGATGGTCCGGGAGTCCGAGACATTCTTTCCCAGCCTCACATGCTGCTTCCTGTTCGTCAGGAAGTCAGTGATCCACCGGCAGATGGGATCAGGCACATTCATCTGGGAAAGCTTGCCTCGGAGATGGTCTGGAAGGATGGTGTTGAAGGCAGAGCTGAAGTCCACAAACAGGATCCTGGCGTAGGTTCCTGGGGAGTCCAGATATATCCACCAATATAGCCACCTTTCTTTGCAAGGACACTCAAAAGCCTGCCATCCATGGATTCTGTCAGTGTTTTGATCTGTTCACCATCAACATTGCGTGCAGCAGCAACCACAGCCTCCCAGACACTGTTCAGAGAGGTGTACTGTTTTCCCTCCTTGTAAATCTCACATTTGATGATGGACCACAGGTTCTCAATGGGGTTCAGATCAGGTGAACAAGGAGGCCATGTCATTAGTCTCCCCAAGACAAGAACTAACAGACTTAAAAACTCCTTTGTCCCACACGCCATCAAACTGTTTAACTCCTCTCTGGAGGGGAGAGGGAGGGGAAACAGGAGGACAAAGGAGGGGGGAACAACTAAGCTGTAGTGCCTCTTCACCTCACTGTACAATACCTTGTGCAATACTTTTTGTAAATAGTCAACAGTGCAATAGACTCAATACTTGAAATGTGCAATTCACTTGTATTTTTATTTTTTATTCCTATTTATTCTATTTATCCCCTTTGTATATTCTATTTATATTTGTCTCTGTATTTATATATGTGTGTGTGTGTGTGTGTGTGTGTGTGTGTGTGTGTGTGTGTGTGTGTGTGTGTATGTGTGTATGTATGTATATATATATATATATATATATATATAACAATTCTGTAACTGTAACTTCGGTCGTTGCTGTGCTTTTTGGAAGTCGAATCTCCCAGAGGAACCCACCCGAGGGATTAATAAAGTTCTATCTTATCTCTTATCTCTTATCTTAGTTTTACTTCTTTTATACCCTTTCTTGCCAGCCACGCTGTGGAGTACTTGGACGGGTGTGATGGAGCATTGTCCTGCATGAAAATCATGTTTTTCTTGAAGGATGCAGACTTCTTCCTGTACCACTGCTTGAAGAAGGTGTCTTCCAGAAACTGGCAGTAGGACTGGGAGTTGAGCTTGACTCCATCCTCAACCCGAAAAGGCCCCACAAGCTCATCTTTGATGATAACCAGCCCAAACCAGTACTCCACCTCCACCTTGCTGGCGTCTGAGTCGGACTGGAGCTCTCTGCCCTTTACCAATCCAGCCACGGGCCCATCCATCTGGCCCATCAAGACTCACTCTCATTTCATCAGTCCATAAAACCTTAGAAAAATCAGTCTTGAGACATTTCTTGGCCCAGTCTTGACGTTTCAGCTTGTGTGTCTTGTTCAGTGGTGGTCGTCTTTCAGCCTTTCTTACCTTGGCCATGTCTCTGAGTATTGCACGCCTTGTGCTTTTGGGCACTCCAGTGATGTTGCAGCTCTGAAATATGGCCAAACTGGTGGCAAGTGGCATCTTTGCAGCTGCACGCTTGACTTTTCTCAGTTCATGGGCAGTTATTTTGCGCCTTGGTTTTTCCACACGCTTCTTGCGACCCTGTTGACTATTTTGAATGAAAAGCTTGATTGTTCGATGATCATGCTTCAGAAGCTTTGCAATTTTGAGACTGCTGCATCCCTCTGCAAGATATCTCACTATTTTTGACTTTTCTGAGCCTGTCAAGTCCTTCTTTTGACCTGTTTTGCCAAAGGAAAGGAAGTTGCCTAATAATTATGCACACCTGATATAGGGTGTTGATGTCATTAGACCACACCCCTTCTCATTACAGAGATGCACATCACCTAATATGCTTAATTGGTAGTAGGCTTTCGAGCCTATACAGCTTGGAGTAAGACAAACATGCATGAAGAGGATGATGTGGACAAAATACTCATTTGCCTAAAAATTCTGCACTCCCTGTAGAGTGCTAGACTTGACAAAATATTTAATTGACAAATATCCGATTTATTCTTGATTTATTGCTAAGTGTTGATTATTCAAATATGTTGAAACACATCGGCCAGCAGCAGCATTATGGAGACATGCGAAGAACTGTCTGTGGCTGTTATGGAGTACAGACTTGCATTTAATGCTTCTGATCTCTCTTGGCTTACTAAAACATGTTTTTTCCTATATGATTATACACTTTAATGGGGAGGTGTAAGAAAACAGAAATGAGCTCACTGCAATCTGCAATCTACTGACATCTAGTGGTCATATTTTGCACACTGTGCCTTTAAAGCAGGGGTAGGCAACCTTTCTGATGATGAGTGCCATCTAAAATTTCCTCAGAAGTCAATGTGCCATATGATTGCATTAGCAATAAATTTAATAACACTTTATATTAAGTTATACACTATATAGAAGAACTTTATAGAATTATATTTGTTCACAGATGTTGGCAGCTATCAGCAAATAGACAGTTAAACTTGTCAGGTAGTGATGTCCAGCAGGTGAAAATGCAAGCTCCATGAACATGAACGGCTATGGATTCCAGCTGTGTTCGTAGTTCTGCAAACTTTGACCCCCACAGAGTCGAGGTTTTTATTTCAATCAGCTGCATTTCGATGTCGCATTAACTCAGCCAGTTAATGCGAGACAAATCCAGCTGCTTATTAAAGCTTTCTGGTTTGATTAGAAAAGAAAACATTGGTCCATACACTTGAAAGTCCCAAAAACGCATTGTGAATTCTGTCTTGAGTGTACGGATGTATCCGTGTATTTCCATGGTGCTGATGCTGCGCTGAGCAGACAGCTACTGAAGCTTTTGAAGTGTCGGAATGTGGAAATTTCAACATCGCTTGAAAAAACTGCCAGCTAGCAACGTCTCTCTCACCGGTAGGCTAAGTTATTTTTTGCCAATTACAAGTTGAATCTGGTATTTGGGGTTGTTAGCTAAGATGTCGTCATTAAGAAGCGGCACAACTGTGTCTATGCGAGCTAATTTGCGATGTGCACTGCTGGCGCGGCCATTTATTTTTTATTCAGATGAATTCACTGTGTGTCGTGCCCAGGGCTGGACTGGGACAAAAAATCGGCCTGGGCATTTTGACTAGAGACCGGCCCACCAGGTATTGAAGCCATAAAGCCTTTGAATGAAAACAAACACTGTTGTAACAGTGATGTACAGTCTTGTTGGTATATGTATGATTTCTATACATTTTACATCAGATAAAAACTTTGGTTGTAAGATTCAGATAATTATTTAATAACAGCGAGACATTTTAAATGAGAATAAGAAAGTATTTCTTTGTGCCCCCCTTTCCCTGTTAATGCCCTACCTGCCCCCCTGGTAAAACTTTGCTAGACCCGCCCCTGCACAGTTAGCAGCTGTCAGCTACTTAGAAAAGGATCCTGGTGTTATTTGTCTCTCAGAAACAGTTCATAAGTTCAACTCATTCATGTCACCTAAAAGGTAAACCTGTTTCTCCATCACCTGTTCAGCTCTGATGATTCAGCATGAATCTCCTGGTTTCATCTTCATGTTTCCCTCTCACCACATATCCAAACCGACATCATGACCAGCAGCTTTTACAGCTGTGGCTCCAGCAAACATCAGCTGATACTAGAAAGTAATATTAAATAAATTCTAACAACAGCTGATCAAGCTTAAACGTGCTGCTGTTGTTTAGCGCGACATCCGCTGGTTTCCTCTTTCTGGCACAAAGTGAGCGATAAACAAACAAGAGAGACGGGACTTGTGTCAGATAAGCCGATCAGCTGATCATTGATCAGTTTCATGATTGAAGTAGCAACAGAAGAGGCAACTGACAGCGTAAAAACGCAGAAAAACTCCACCTTTGCGTCTTTTTCCATTCTAGCTGAAGTACAGGACTGTGTTCTGTTAGGTTTTGTATTGTTGATTGTCATTTATGCTTAGAAATATTTAACCATATATGCTTAGAGGTGTATAATCATTTGTAGATTGAAAGAATGTCTCATCCTAGGAGGTCTGTAACAACTCTGTGTAGCATAAAGAGGGGAGTGCGTTCACTCCTCTACAGATTGTTCTGGCATAGATCACACACCTCCTAGGAGAGGTCGTATCTTCTCTTGCTGATATATGGTTTAGCAAACACACGTATATCTGTTTAAGTATAAGAGCCTTTTGTTCAGAAGGAGCCCTAGACTCCTGGCACCAGCCTTTGGGGAGTCTTCACAGGGTCACATCTTGACCTCACACACACACACACACACACACACACACACACACACAGTATTCTTTGTTCACATGTATACCTATGTAAGATGTCATATGTTAATGACCCTATGCATATTCATGTAACCACAATAAAAGGAGTGCTATGGGGAGCCTGGCTGAGAGTCTGACGGAGGTCAAGTGGTGGAACGACACTTGGCTCCAGGCAGGTCTCCCTCATGCATGAGTAACATGAAGAACTTTGCCTACTTCGTGTCTTGCTTGCTGTGTAATTATATTGTCCTCAACGTTCCAGCGGATAGGTTCAAGCTACGAACCTATCATGTTCCTTTTCAGCTCAATACGAAACGCGTAATATTTTCTCTGAATACGGGATGATTCCATTTTTACGGGACGGTTGGCAACTCTACTAACTTTATGTATAAAATAATGCTCACTATCAGTAACATCATAACATCCACCCAGCTGTATAGAAACTCCGTCATGCTAGCTAGTACGCAGTACGAGTTATTGTAATTGACGGTAAAAAGTCAGCACAACGAAAATAAACTCCACCTAAACTTGGTTTATATCTGACCCAGACAGACTGAAGGTCATAACTTCTTACCTGAAGTTCAGTTCACCTGAAGCTCCGACCGGCGGCTGCCTCGGGTCTCTCCTCCTCCTGCCTCCCCTTTCCCTCATCCACCTGCTGGCCTCTGTGGAAGCTTCGCCATAACCACGACCAAAAAACTGAGTTATTTTTACACATCGGCCAGCATCTGGCCAGTCCGCCACCTTTCACTGTTTATACCGTTACAAAAAAAACAAAATAAAAAAATCATCGGCCCATAAAAACAAAAAGTCACCGGGCCGACTATGGACGTGCCATCAGTTAACCCTTCACGTGCCAGCTGTGGCCCGCGTGCCCAGGGTTGCCGACCCATGCTCTGAATTCTTAGTGCGCATGCGCCAACCAGCGTGCAGCCTGTTACAGTCGCTCCTGCTTTTCTCTTAGTTTAGCTTTTTTTTTTCTTACGTATTCTTTTTTTTCCTGACTTGTATTTTCCTCCGTTTTCTATCTCTTACTCAATCATGTGGATTGAGAGAGTTTTTGTTCTTCTGGTGGCCGTGGAACTGTTACTTTTATCAAGGAACGGGACCGCGGCACATCTCCTACACGCACGGACTGTTTACTCCAGAGATCAGCTGATCGCCCTGATGCCGGCCGGTTCGCTGGCCAGGCCCGCAGAAGTACCAGCTGAAATTTGGAGGAAAACACATCGGGGATGCAGAGGTCAAGGACAGAAGAGAAGAAAAAAGGTGACGGTGAGACAGCGGAGGCTCGAAGCGAGGAGGAGGTTTAAACCGTGTCTGCCGTCTATCGTGATGGGTAATGTGCGATCGTTGGCAATTAAAATCGACGAGCTCTCAGCTCTGGTACGGAGTCAGAGGGAATACCGAGAGTGTAGCCTGATGTGTTTCACCGAATCATGGCTGCACCAGGTCATTCCCGATGAGAATGCTTCCGTGGAAGGCTTCCACACTGTTCGGGCGGACAGGGACAGCATCGCTAGCGGTAAGCGGAAAGGAGGTGGGCTTGCTGTTTTAGTTAACAACCGGTGGTGTAACCCTGCCAACATAACAATCAAAGAAAGGAGTTGTTGCCCGGACACTGAACTGTGTGCTGTTGGACTCAGGCCGTATTATTTACCCAGGGAATTCTCTCACGTCATCTTGGTGGCTGTTTATGTACCCCCCTCTGCTAACCCCACAGCTGCATGTGACACTATCCACTCTGCCATAGCTCGGCTACAGACTCAGCACCCGAGTGCCTTTATTGTGATCTCGGGTGACTTCAACCATGTATCACTGGACAATACACTACCAACATTCAAACAATATGTGGACTGTCCCACCAGGGGAGAGAAAACTTTAGACTTACTGTATGCTAACGTCAAGGATGCATACAGCTCCTCCTCCCTCCCCCCACTTGGTAGGTCAGATCATAACCTGATTCACCTCACCCCCCGCTATGTGCCAATTGTGAGGAGGGAACCTGTGACCACCAGGACTGTTAGGAGGTGGTCAGAGGAGGCAATAGCGGAACTACAGGGCTGTTTCGAGGTGACCGACTGGGAAACACTCTGTGAGCCTCACGCCGAGGACATCAATGGGCTTACTGAGTGTATCACAGACTACATAACTTTCTGCACCGACTCCATTGTTCCAGCTCAGACTGTTCATTGTTACCCAAATAACAAGCCGTGGGTGACTAAGGACATCAAAGCCCTCCTCAACAACAAGAAGAGGGCTTTCAGAGGGGGCAACAAAGAGGAGGTGAGGAAGATCCAGGTGTTACTAAAGGACAAGATCAGAGAGGCTAAGGACAATTACAGGAGGAAGCTGGAGTGGAAACTCCAGCAGAACAGCATGAGAGAGGTGTGGAGGGGCATGAAGACCATCACTGGATTCAGGCCAACCAACAGCAGGGGAACTGAGGGAGGTGAGAATAGAGCCAATGAGTTGAATCTGTTTTTCAATAGATTCGACACCACAGTGTCTGCTCCTACCCCCACAACCTCACCTGTAGTCAGCCTGGAATCCAGAGCCACACCACTGTGCCAGCCTCTCTCTTCACATGTTGCCTCCTGTGAGAGTCCTGACACCCCTCCCCCACCCATCACCTTCACTCAATACCAGGTTGAGATGCAAATGAGGAGACTTCACTCAGGCAAGTCTGCTGGACCAGACGGAGTGAGTCCCCTTGTCCTCAAGACCTGTGACCCCCAGCTGTGTGGAGTCTTTCATAAACTGTTTATGCTGAGTCTGAGTCTGCAGAGGGTCCCGGTGATGTGGAAGACATCATGCCTCGTCCCTGTACCAAAGACGCCACGTCCCAGTGGCCCCCAGGATTACAGGCCCGTGGCATTGACCTCCCACATCATGAAGACCCTGGAAAGGCTCATCCTGGACCAGCTGCGACCCATAGTAAGACCACACCTGGATCCCCTTCAGTTCGCTTATCAGCCTCGTCTTGGAACTGAGGACGCCATCATCTACCTGCTCAATCGTGTCTACACCCATCTGGACCAGCCGGCGAGCACTGTGAGGGTCATGTTTTTTGACTTTTCCAGTGCTTTCAACACCATCAGGCCGACCCTCCTGGGTGATAAGTTAGCAGCGATGCAGGTGGATGCTTCTCTGGTGTCCTGGATTGTTGATTACCTGACAGGAAGACCACAATATGTACGTCTCCCACAGTGTGTGTCTGACAAGGTGATCAGCAACACAGGGGCACCACAGGGGACTGTCCTCTCCCCCTTCCTCTTCACCCTCTACACCACAGACTTCAGCCACTGCACAGAGACATGCCATCTTCAGAAGTTTTCTGATGACTCTGCGGTGGTTGGATGCATCAGCAGGGATGATGAGACAGAGTACCGGGCTGTGGTCGACTCCTTTGTCACGTGGTGTGAGCAGAATCATCTGCAGCTCAACGTGGCAAAGACCAAGGAACTGATCGTGGACTTCAGGAAGACCAGGAAACACTTGACCCCTGTTTCAATCCAGGGGGTCAGTGTTGACATTGTGGAGGACTATAAATACCTTGGAGTACACATTGACAATAAACTGGACTGGGCTAAAAACACCACAGCACTTTACAGGAAGGGCCAGAGTCGTCTCTATTTTTTGAGGCGACTGAGGTCCTTCAACATCTGACAGAAAATGCTGAGGATTTTCTATGAGTCTGTTGTGGCCAGTGCGATCCTCTATGCTGTTGCATGCTGGGGGAGCAGGCTGAGGGTCGCAGATGCCAACAGACTTAATAAACTAATCCGTAAGGCCAGCAATGTTGTGGGGATGGAGCTGGACTCCCTCAAGGTGGTGTCGGAGAGGCGGATGCTGTCCAAGATAAAGACAATGTTGGATAACACCTCCCACCCACTCCATGACATGTTGGTCAGTCACAGGAGCTCGTTCAGTGAGAGACTGAGATTACCGAAAAGCACCACTGAACGACACAGGAAATCATTCCTGCCTGTGGCCATCTCCCTGTACAACGCATCCACTTAACACACTGTTTGCTGCTACAACTACACATGTTTCTTTTCCAACTATTTATTTATGAGTGACTTATGTATGTATGTATGTATGTATATATATGTATATATTGTACTATTCTTAGTTAGTGTATTGTCTGTCTTGTCTTAATGTTGGTTTAAAATGGAGCACTGTAACAAAAAATAATTTCCCCCAGGGATCAATAAAGTATTCTGATTCTGATTCTGATAAAACATTTTTGCACTGGGTTGTAAACATGCTTATTCCTCTGCAGAGTTAGGGTTATTCTAACGTGGGAGTCCAGGGAGCTGACTAGCTTTTGGAGTCTGCCTCAAATGGCCATTTAAGGAACAGCAGTTTTTTTTGGTTTATTTTTTTGATTTATCCACGTTGTCTTAATTGTTTCCCCAGACACTGCCAATTGATTTGTCCCAGTCTTGCAGCTGTCTCTGACCAGCAAGCAAATGCTATTTAGTTCCTTCATGTCAAAATCAAATCAAATGCTCTACAGTGAACACTACTACAAATAAGAAGTAAATATGTGAAAATATGTGTTCAAAAGGATAATATTACCCCTGTGATTGCTTTTGAAACAACTGCTATTTTATTTGACTCTTAATAGATTGTCTATTTTTATCCAGTCTACTGGCTTTAAGACTAAAGATTCAAGGCACTAGATGGCACCAATCCAATGCCCTTACTCAGTAGTGTGAAGAGCTTTGGATAATGCTTATGTGTATATATATATATATAATGCAAGTCAGGCATAGAAATGCACATGTGCAAGTTTTTAGTGTTGTTAGTGTGTATGTACAGGGGTCCTTAATATCACCACGGCTGCACCTGAAGTGCTGCATGTTCGACTCCATTATGTTATGTCATTAATGTGGTTTTATCTTTTCTGCTGTTTATGAAATGGAGCTGGCTCTGTTTGAATAAGAGCAAGCACACTTGGCTATGCATGCATGAAAGCAAACCGCAGCCTTTTCTGTGCACACATGCAGAGAGCGAGTGTATAAATTACAGATTTAAAAGCCATCTATTTCCTTGTACTTTGAGGAAAGGAGCTACAATTGTGGGAGAGGTCAATATTAGCTTTAAATGTCATTGGAAGGAAGGTGCTGATAAGAGAGGCTTCATCTCCATCATGTGAAATTACATGCAGAGTACATGAGAGGAAGCACACCATGTGCTGGAGATTCGGACAGATTTACAGTAGAATTTTGGTACAGCTGCACCACCTGTGGATGTCTATTGATGTGGAGAAATGGTGAAAAGCTGTCAGACAGCTGACAGCAGAGAGATTAACTGGAATCTAAGGAGTCAGTGTTGGGAGTATTAGCCATGCGAATAATCAAAGGATGTGTATTTAAACCTTTATGTTTATAAAGTGCAAAAGGAAACCAGTTTATATGCTTTTCCATTTTTTATTTAAATAACAAAGAACTCCCAAGTTTCAAATCAAGAAGTTTTTTTCTTTTTTTATTATTTCAATCTTAAATTGGCAAATGGAAGCACTGAGTTGCTGTCCACATTTTTTTTGCTTTCACTTCTGATTTTGTTAGGCGTAGGAAAGAAAACTACTTGGTTATGAAAATGTTAGTATTTTCCCCATACAAAAATTCAATTTTCTGCTTTGTCACTTCTTTAGTATGAGAAACAGAAGCCAGGGAAACTACCCAGCAGCACTCTGGACCTCTAGTTATAAGGCAGGACCTTAGTCAACGGCATAGTGACACAAAAATAAGTTTAGCTTGTTTTAATGGAGGAATTCGCCCCACAAAAATGAAAATTCCAGAGAAATGTTCGGCTCTAGCTTGAGTTTGAAACCAGGACCTCGCTGCGAGGTAACCGTGCTAACTGCGTGACAAATATATACTATTTAAGGTTTAGGAAAATATCCCAGTTCAAGTTAAAATACACCATTGAGCAACACATCAGAAAACATCCATAATCCAGTGCAGCAAGATTTACTGTAAAGCCACATTTAAAGGTGTCTGCACCGACTCAAACATGTTTGTGTACACTGCGGCCAGAGGTTGCTTTATTTAACTATAGGTCATAAAATAGCTTTTGATAAGATTGTTTTGTGTAGAAGAGCAGTCACAGCTGCTTCAATACCCTCCTTTTCCTTGAATTAGGTTGATGCACCTAGTTAGCATCACTGTAGTCACAACAGGGTTGAAATTTTCCCTCAAAACACATTCAACGAGATATTTACCTTTTCAGTTTATTGTAAGCAATGTTTCGCTTAAGTGGTTTAAGCCAGTAAAGTCTGCAGTGGGACTAAAGGCAAAATTGGCCTCTTAAGGGACAGTCATAAGGAGTGTACGTGATTCTTAAATTTAAATAAAATATTTCTACGCTGCTTCTGCAGAGTAAGGTTGGATTTATTCCATTAATGTGGCAGTGACCATCTGCCCTAAGGAGCAGCAACCCTTACACAAAATACTTAACAGGGCATCAGAAGTCCAGGAAAAGGGGTTGAGTACTCACCTCGAACTTCTTAAAGGTGAGCAACAAGCCATTATCTAAACCAAGCAGCTACTCAAGGTCTAACAGCTGAGTGTCATAACAAGTCCAGCACCCTTGGCATCTGCTCTGAATCAGACATGTTTAGCAATCTGCTCCCTTGTCTTTCTGCGTCTGCTAACCTCTTACTCATTTGTACAGACTATTTCAATATCGGCTGTAAATAGGATCATTGGACATTATGTGTTGTTTCAATCTGAACTTTGACCTAAATTTTCAGGAAGATGGACTGATGCTTGAAAGCTCATTCAGTCATCGACAGTTTTAACTCAGAAATCCTGTTCTGGTAAACTGCAGTGAATTAAACAGATAATTAAAAATTGCTGCGGGAGGTTTGCTTTTTTATTGCTGTCATGCACACATGGGTAGTTCTTGTACAACATCATGGTCACATGAGTTCTTTTTGTGTGACATCATGTGCACGTGGGTTGTTTAATGTGTTCTTAACCTGGGTTCGATTGAACCCTAGGGATTCGGTGAGTCGGTCTCAGGGGTTCGGCAGAGCGTCCGCTGTGACATGCACGGCTCATTTTGTGCACCAGTAAAAAACATATCTATGTCTTGAATTTGAAAAAAATCACATTTTATTTTTCACTAAAGAGGGGTTCAGTGACTGTGCATATGAAACTGGTGGGCTTCGGTACCTCCAACAAGGTTAAGAACGACTGGTTTAAACAAAGCATATTGGATGTGATACAACCACTGGGGGGTTTGGTGAGGGTTGCTGTCTAATTCCCATCTGATTGGTGAGTGATTCCTGGAAGTTGCCATATAGCCATATAGCCATATTGACCTGTTGCTTGGTAAACCAAAAACCTCCTGGTGATTGCTTTGGTCACCTACTGTTTGCATGGAAGATGCCATGCATGGAAGATATGTTGTAAACATATCTGTAGCCAACATACTTCAGAAGGCACAGCTTTTACATTTCTGTTTCCGGTCTGTGTTGCACTTTTTGCAGTTTCACTGTGTTCAAGGCAATCTGCTAACGACCAATGCAGCTGCAAGGTGGTTTTCACTAACCAATTGTCAAATTCAATTCAGTTTCATATACACAGTTCCAAATCTCATCAACAGTCACCTCAAGGTGACCTGCTTCAATATATAATTGTGCAAAATTTGAAGAAATTCCCCTTAAATGTTAAAGAAAAAGAATATAAAACTTGATGAATTGGCCAATCTGAAGCCTCTGGCCAGAGCTTCCTTCCTGGCACAGAGGCATACTAATATCATCTCTATCATTTAAGCACGGCATCTTATAATGCAAACAGAGAGCAACATTTTGTCCTAGAAGTCTAATTTTCACAGAGTTTACAGCAAATGTGTGGGAAAAAAAACAATCCAAAATTCTTCTTGATGAAATCTTTTTTTCAGAGTGACGAATGTGAGCGTCTGACTGGTGACTGCAGTGTTTCTCATCTCACTTGGGGATGGAGAGCAGAGAGCAATGCTTTGCTTCAGTTAGCACTGTCATATTGAACTAGCAGATCATTGATGAAAAGCAACTTTGCTATTTAATGAGTTTGCCCCCAGTCAGACTAGCATTTATGAGGAGGCATCACCAGGACAACGCTTTAATGAACCACTGTCATATTCTATCACAGTCAGCTACAAGCGACGTCTAATTAGGAATGGCCACCAAGTGTCCCACCACTTCCATTGGGAAGAACAGCAGTCCCTTGAATTAAAAGCTAACATCAGTCACTCCACAGTCAGTGGCGCTTGCTACCCTCAGGTCTGCTGGGAAAGCCTAGTCAGGCCGAACAAAGAGGCTCCCGTGTTTACTGACAGTATCACACTCACAATTAAGGGATAATTAATGATAGACACCAACAAACGAGACTGAATAGTGATGCAATTTCTATAATATGAACCAGTGATGGGAGAATATTGAGGACATATACTTTGTCATATCCCCATTTCTTCTAGATAGCACTAGATTTGTTCTTGTGGTGATGTGACATCAAAGACAAATGAAATATAAATTGGAGAATGTTGTAGCCACTTCAAACCTCAAAGTAGCCGCATGGCAGTAATCAGCAAGCAACAGCATTGCTGGCCAAAGGCCGTTCATTAGGCCACGACGTGGCGTCCGTCCAAGACGCCTTAATATTCGCTGACAGGCAGTCTGTCTGGACTCCTATCCAACATACACTAATTGGTCCTATCAGGCCAAAAAACCTTTTTTGCAATCCAGTAGTTACCCTTGACAGGCTATTAAATATTATTTTAGATCACTTTCACTGAGGTTCACTTAGTTTGATACATAGTTATGAGCCTGTGACATTTTGGAATGATATACACACCAGACAGTGCAAACATTTTAATTGCAGTCTGAGAATACAGTGCACACAATTTTTTATGGTGTACTAGGCTCCAGTATATACAAGTCCTATGGAGTATCTTTGTATGACAATCTGCTAATAATGCATCATGGACATTTGCTTATCTAGAGTATTGGGAAAACTGACTGGATGGAGAATGTTACCTGTGTAGTCTTATTTTATAGTTATATAATATAACCACAACAATTATTCTTTGCATAGGAGTATAAGTACATGTCCATGTGCATTATTTAACATTAACAGAAATGGCATCAATAATATAATAATTGCTTTGTTGTAGCGAAAAAATGAGACCTTGGAAGGTGATCACTTTTTAGCTAAGCTAGTACAGGTAAAAACTTTTCCACAAGTTTATTTCCAAAAAGTTTGTTACTTAATGTCTTTTATTTGCAAAGTATAGTGGAAAATGATGGCTCTTTTCCAGTCCTTTAAAAACACACTTGCTTTCATTGTTTTGTCGCAATATAAATCAAACTCGATTGAACTGAATTTTGTGTTACATTCTTGAGAAAGTAAGATGACGTAGAGCTAGCATGGTGTGATATTTTTGGAATATGCAAATTTGCACATCATGTACATGTACTCTTTCTGTGATATCACCACCTTTAGTATGCATTGTATTATGTATTTTCACATGTATTTGAGCAACTTTGGATGCATCTGAAACACTGGTGATTGTGCACTTTGCTACTTGCTTCCACCTCTGATTATTGTATTGTTAAGGCTCAGCCAAGGTCACTTGACCTCATGCATATATTACCTGAAGCACCTTGAGCTCCTTCCGGGTCTGATATTGAATCCATTGTGTCCAAGTGTTTACTCGCCCAGGTTTAACTTGTTTTCTCAGTGAGGTGACGTTGTAATATCTGGCCTGTGCTCTGTCAGGAAAGTGTTGCAAATGGGAAATAATGAGTTGTTAACAAGCATTAAATAAAACCTCAGCAAGAGATTGTGACAGCCTGACATTGTAGGTGAGTTCACGCTTGTTTTGAATTTCTATTTGAAACAGACTGCTGGAATATCAGATTATGTTCTGGGTGAGGGCTTCCTCATCTGTCTTCTCATTTCTCATCACAGTGTTTAGTTTCATAAAGGCTAAATCAGCGTACATACTATGGTAATAAGATCACCCATCTGTGAACCTGAGAAATTGGCACAGACTATTTCAATTTCAGTTGTTTTTTTAATTTTTTTTTTGGTGTCGGGAGGGGTGCTAATACCTTTAGTGACACAATGATACGATTCATTCAGAGTGAGAATTTGCACATGCACACTTGTAATTGAGATTGTCTAATTGCTGTCAGATTTCTCAGATGGGAATTGTAATTAGCTGAAATGAAACGAACTTTTAAACCTGCATGATGCTCTTCTTCTTGTTAGGCTTGAAATCAAGCATATTGGAAATGCACAGAGGGACTGGCAGAAATTGTTTTAGTGCTACTTTTCCTACTTGTTTCCTTGATTAACCATACAGACAAATATGCAAACAAACAAAGATGCATGCAACCACCCATGCACAGGAAATGTACATACTGGATGTGAGGACTGAGAGGTAAATACATGAATACTCTCTTCATGCACACACGCACACAAGTCCCTATCCTACTTACAAAGTTAAGAAAAAAAAACAAAAAACTAAATACTGTGAAGTTGTACTGACGACCCTTATGGGATAAACAACTGAGCAGCAGCAGTGCATGTCTGCCTGGGAGGGAGGGAGGACGGGAAAGATGTTAAGGAAAAATATTGTCTTTGATCTGATGATATCTGCTGTTTGGGCTAACTTGCCATGAAGGCTGAACAAAACAGGGCTGTTTGTCAAACATAATTTGCTTTCGTCTTGGAGACGCCCCAGGATTCCACAGCTGAAAGGAAAGTAGTAACTAAACATGTTTCTTTTTTTTACAGCGTGTGACACAAAGTTTTTCTGCTGTGTCTTTTGAAAGCTTTCACAGCGTCTCTACTGACTCCTGCCACTCAGTGTCACATTTTACGTTTGACAGCACTGGCGGTTCTTTTTTTCATTCACACAGTAACTCTGCATCAGATCTGCTGTGGAGCTACAAAGCCCTTTTTACCACTCAGCCGTAAAAGGCTGATGGGGTCCTGTCGTCACCCCACTGGGCAGGAGGGCGGGTAGGTGGGGAGCCTGAACACATACGTTTCTGAATGCATCAACTCGAGAACAAGGCGACGTAGGAGCTTAAAATTGATTCCATAGGTGTATCTACGAAAAAACTTGGACAAGTTCAAATCTCAGTGACTTCAACCTCAAAGTCAGAGGTCAAGTTTTTTGAAAATCTTGTGACTGCAGTAACTCC
Organism: Aulonocara stuartgranti; assembly: GCF_965226115.1. Classification (NCBI taxonomy): domain Eukaryota; kingdom Metazoa; phylum Chordata; class Actinopteri; order Cichliformes; family Cichlidae; genus Aulonocara; species Aulonocara stuartgranti. Next base: position 30,397,592 of record NC_138949.1, read on the forward strand.
AGAACGAGGTGACGTAGGATTTTGAAATTGATACCATAGATGCAGCTACTAAAACTCTTGGAGGACTTTGAGGACTTTGTTTCTTCAACGTTGTCTGCTTTCAGCATGGTCACTATTTTTTACTCGGTGCAGGTTCCAGTCTGACCGAAGCCATCATTGACATCTGTGTCAAACTGACCCGACTTTTATGTCAACTGTCAACATGGTGTTCTCCTCGAAAGACCCGAGGCATGTGACAGAGAACATTTGGTAGAAACCACCAGAAGTGTGGGGTTTGTGCCATTGGGTGCAGGCATACAGTACATTGAAAAGTCAACAGACACCTGCCTCATTAGCCAGATTTGTCTCCCTGTGACTTTGTCCAAATTCAAGTTGAATGGTCTGAGGAAAAGTGTCTGGACTTCTATAAGTTTCCTTGAAGATGTTTCACATTTCATCGGAAAAGCTTCTTCATTTCTTAAAGAAGTCCAGACGCTTTTCTTTCCAAACTCCTTAGACTACGATGACCTGGATGACTAAGAACCTTCACAGACATATTCAAGTTGAGTGGTTTGCCTTCATGACAGTGGAGGAGATCCTGCACACAGTGGTCAGAATGAAACTCAAATAACAGCATCACTGGAAGTAGATGCATTATCCAAGGGAACTCCCCTGAAGGAGCTTATTTTGCTTTGTATCATGGAGCTTTGTAACTGCAGCTCGTGGTTTGTGTGGTTATTCAAAGTTCAACTAATTAAATCAGTAAAGGGTAAGAAACAGTGGGATTGAAGTCTTGCCTACATGGAGGGAAAAAACCCCCAAAATAAAACAATTATTTGGTTACATCATGAGTTTTTTTAGTTACATTGGTTCAGTTTTAAGACTTTGATGTTTTGTGTTGTGGTTTGCATGGAGTTTGGGTAAAAAAAGTGTTTTATGTATTATGTCAGTCTCCCTACTGGTAATTATCTGACAGATCTGGTGCTGAAATACAATACACAACTGCTCCGGCAGATTGTTAAAAACTATGAAGAAAAAGAGAAAAACTATGAACTTTTTCTTTGATCTAAAAATAAAAGTTGTGCCCGAGTCTGCTATAACCTTATTTTCCCTTGTATATGTGCATGCGTGCACACACAAACACACACACCTGAATTCCCCTGAAGGGTTAGCAGGCAGCAGTTACACTGATTAACTAAAAAATTATCCTCTCAAACAGTTATCTTCTCATGGCCGCACAGCTGCTTTCTCTCCTCTTTCTGTGTGTTCTCTCTTTTCCTCAGTGTTCCCTTCCTCCCGTTCTTCTACCCCCCCTTCCGACAGGCAGACAAGGTGACCCAGCGTCGCTCCTGCTGTCCATCCAGATGTTGAATCACTGTGATTCTCTCCATACGTTGCTCATTGTCTCGCTGACAAAGAGCTGCCTTGAGATGCTCAATAAGAGCTCCTTTCAGAAATTATTAAATCACTGAGACAACATGATTATTTAAACTCTAAACCGTGTTGTACTGATCGATTGGCCTGTTTGCTTATAGAAAAGACTGGCATCCACAATGAAAGCTGCCGTGTTCGGGTTTATAAAATACATGTGTGGCTGCGCTTTTACTCAAATATGCGCACCTTATTTATTTTGTCACTGATTGAGATCTTTGAAACTCCACTACTGTAATCTTATTCATCTAATTGAATATCGACTCACCATCAGTGCCTCCGGTGTTTTTACTTTCATAAATCTGTGTTTGATGGTGACGTCAATAAAATCAGGCAGGATGGAGCCTTTATTTGTAATGCCATTCTTGAAGAGAAAACTATTGAAATCAGAGGCAGCTAAATACCTAAAAATGCTCCACTGCTAAAAGATCGGCTTGTTCACAAGACTTCTCATTTGTGTTTTGTGCCTCTGTTTGTCTTTCTGTTGATCAGATAACCTGTTGATTGATTACCAGTTTACCTTCAGTCTGCTTCAGGAAGATGACCGCTACTACACTGCCATCAACTTTATGGCAACACCTGAACAGGTAATGTCAAGAGAGGTTAAGGTTCATTAATTATTTTTAGTATTTAAGAGTGGCCTGTTAAGTTTTTATCCAGCTCGGTGCTTTCATTATCCTCTCTACTTTTAGGATTTAGGCTTAAAACTTTCCTTTTTGATAAAACCCATAGCTGCCCCTCCCTGAGCCTGGCTCTGCTGGAGGTTTTATCCTGTTAAAAGGGACTTTTTCCTTCCTATATTCTCCAAAACGCTTGCTCATAGGGGGTCATATGACTGTTGTGGTTTTCTTTGTATTATTGTAGGGTCTTGACGTGACGTGACTGTTGTTTTGATTTGTTGGTATATAAATAAATTGAATTGAAATATATAGTTCCAATACATGAATGTTGTGTAATACATAGCTACAGTGGGGCAAAAAAGTATTTAGTCAGCCACCGATTGTGCAAGTTCCCCCACTTAAAATGATGACAGAGGTCAGTAATTTGCACCAGAGGTACACTTCAACTGTGAGAGACAGAATGTGAAAAAAAAATCCATGAATCCACATGGTAGGATTTGTAAAGAATTTATTCGTAAATTAGGGTGGAAAATAAGTATTTGGTCACCTCAAACAAGGAAAATCTCTGGGTCTCACAGACCTGTAACGTCTTCTGTAAGAAGCTTTTCTGTCCCCCACTCGTTACTTGTATGAATGGCACCTGTTTGAACTCATCATCTGTATAAAAGACACCTGTCCACAGCCTCAAACAGTCAGACTCCAAACTCCGCCATGGCCAAGACCAAAGAGCTTTCGAAGGACACCAGGAAAAGTATTGTAGACCTGCACCAGACTGGGAAGAGTGAATCTACAATAGGCAAGCAGCTTGGTGTGAAAAAATCAACTATGGGAGCAATCATCAGAAAATGGAAGACATACAAGACCACTGATAATCTCCCTCGATCTGGGGCTCCACGCAAGATCTCATCCCGTGGGGTCAAAATGATCATGAGAACGGTGAGCAAAGATCCCAGAACCACACGGGGGGACCTGGTGAATGACCTGCAGAGAGCTGGGACCAAAGTAACAAAGGTCACCATCAGTAACACACTACAACGGCAGGGAATCAAATCCCGCAGTGCCAGACGTGTTCCGCTGCTGAAGCCAGTGCATGTCCAGGCCCGTCTGAAGTTTGCCAGAGAGCACATGGATGATACAGCAGAGGATTGGGAGAATGTCATGTGGTCAGATGAAACCAAAGTAGAACTTTTTGGTATAAACTCAACTCGTCGTGTTTGGAGGAAGAAGAATACTGAGTTGCATCCCAAGAACACCATACCTACTGTGAAGCATGGGGGTGGAAACATCATGCTATGGGGCTGTTTTTCTGCCAAGGGGACAGGACGACTGATCCGTGTTAAGGACAGAATGAATGGGGCCATGTATCGTGAGATTTTGAGCCAAAACCTCCTTCCATCAGTGAGAACTTTGAAGATGAAACGAGGCTGGGTCTTCCAACATGACAATGATCCAAAACACACCGCCCGGGCAACAAAGGAGTGGCTCCGTAAGAAGCATTTGAAAGTCCTGGAGTGGCCTAGCCAGTCTCCAGACCTCAACCCCATAGTAAATCTGTGGCGGGAGTTGAAAGTCCGTGTTGCTCGGCGACAGCCCCAAAACATCACTGCTCTCGAGAAGATCTGCATGGAGGAATGGGCCAAAATACCAGCTACTGTGTGTGCAAACCTGGTAAAGACCTATAGTAAACGTCTGACCTCTGTTATTGCCAACAAAGGTTATGTTACAAAGTATTGAGTTGTATTTTTGTTATTGACCAAATACTTATTTTCCACCCTGATTTACGAATAAATTCTTTACAAATCCTACCATGTGGATTCATGGATTTTTTTTTTTCACATTCTGTCTCTCACAGTTGAAGTGTACCTCTGGTGCAAATTACTGACCTCTGTCATCATTTTAGGTGGGGGAACTTGCACAATCGGTGGCTGACTAAATACTTTTTTGCACCACTGTACATACAGTTTAGGTTTTTGTCCTATAGACTGATGGAAATGTGGGAATAAGCTTGCATGCTCTTTAGTGGCTAGCTGTGGATGACTTCTCTGTCCTCCCAAAAAATAAATAAAATAAAAATAATAATAAATAAAGTCTAAAACTGATCCTAATCCTTCATGATTGCTGACCACCAACACCACGGCTTTTCTGGTTTGCTACTGGAAACCAAATGCCCCATAGAAATTTGGTCATAGTGACCATCAAGTCATATACTGGTACTGAAATCCTGACTTGTAGGCTAAAGTAGGAAATTTGTCATTTTCATTGCCATCTTTTCAAACGGGATGTGATAAGTCAGGAGGAAAGTTAAAGTAAGAAACCAAGTTAGCTCTAAGACATACACCGATCTTCCTCATCCATTTCCATTAAATTGGAGCATAATTTGCAAAATTAGGGTCATGTAGTTTTCAATAAGACTTAAAAATAATGATTGAGACCGTAAGCTCACTATGACTTTACTTAAATAATAGATCAGTGGAGCTGAACACTCTTTTTCATCTAGGTTTCTTTTTGCAACAAGTAGAGTTTCCCTCTGCTGGCAGTTTGAACAAATGCTTAATTAACAAGCTTCTACACTGGCTTCACTTTTTAGACCTGGTAGTTGTCTTTCATATACCGTCTAGCCTGCAAAAAGAAGTGCATGTAATATGACAACTATAAGAAAGTTTCCAAGTTGACATCAGATCAGCGCAAAATTTTAAAAACTTGAGAAATCATGTGCTTGGAGCAGTATAATCCCTGTGCCCTTGCTTACAGGGATTATTTATATATTCCCTGACCTCATGAACTCTGCCCATGTTCCATTTCAGCATCTGACATTGTAACAATACTTTTAAATGGTAGAAAAAAGAAAAAAAAATTAAACAAAGACAGAGGATGGCATGTTGTGGCAGCGTACTGCTTTGGATCTATAAAAACATATATCCTCCAAATGTAAAGATCTGTTGTCAGACTAAGGAATCTGTCTAAACTCTTGACTTTTATCTGTCCTGTTTTTCCTTCTCTGTGCCTAAAGCTGTGTTGAAATACAACTCAGAGTGGTAACACTGGAGACAAAATCAATGTAACGATGCAAAAAGAGGCCAGCAGATTCAGATTTGCCCTAGGTGACATGAGTTGAGGCCAGGATGAGTCTGCTCAAGTTAACAATGTTTTCCCAAATAGTTCTTCTGTTGACTGAAGGAAAGCGAGTTGAAGTAATGTAAATAGCCTGGGGAAGGTGTCCAACAACAGCGTGAACTGCAAAACCTGTACATAGACCAAAAAAAGATGTGAAAGAAATAAAAAATTTGCTTCAGTTTCTTGCTGATTCCTTCTTAGGTCTGTCTCTAAGGTTCTCCATCTTCAGTCAGTTTGTCCCCAAGCTTTGATTTCATTCTTCAGCTCAGTAACACAACCTTGCTTTTTTTTCTTCTTCCAGGCCAACAAAAACCTGGATATGTCCATCAACGCCTCAAACAACTTTAACCTGAACATCACCTGGTCCTTAAGTTCAACCGGTATGCTGCACACACACTTATTCATACTATTCTTAAAGAGTTCCTTTTGCTTGAGTTGCTTGAATGGCTTGTCCATCCACTTTCTATTAAATAATAAATAAAAAGAAATCTTCAGGTAGCAAAGTTTGCTCCTTCACACACACTGGGTTGTGCCCCATCAAATAGCTTTAATGTGGACATGAAGATATCTCGAGGCATGTTCCCTGTTAGGATGCTGCATATGAGCGTTACATATAACTATATATAACAGTGTTACACAACTTTGTAATACTGGAAAACAAGGCCACCTTTATTTGTACCCATACACAGACTTTATCTGCAGATAGTAAAGGGTTTAAAAAGATGAACATCCGTTTATCTCAGAATAAAAGCTATGATTTGGTTATCCGAGTGATGACTGCTGGAGCAAAACATTTTGGGACTGTGTTTCCATAAAGAAGAAATTCAAACAGTCAAGTTAGCAGTGTCATGTTGCCCTGCATCACACCCAGATTCATCACCAGCTTGTTAAAGCCAGGTCAAGTTGGGAGCTGATTTAACATGGCACATTTGAGTGGCATTTTTCCTTAATCAGAATCAAATGGCACATATAAATAAAATGTATTATTATTACTATTATTGTTGTTGTTATTATTAATAATAATTTGCTGAACTTATTCTTTATTCAGTACTTATTTTCAGTATCTCCTATTAAATGTGTTGTATCAGGAATTAAACTGTACTCAACTTCGAATTGCAGCACATGTTATGTTGATCTGATAAAATGTGGGTGAGGGGTTTGTTAAAGTACAATCTCTGTCTGTAAACAAAAAAGTGCCAAAATTACCCGGTAAATTAAAAAAAAATACAAAAAACCAAGGGGGTGGGGGGTTCAGGGCACGAGGCTTTTTTGGGGCTGCAGAATTTTGTACATGGATGTGAAAAGCCTCCAACTAAGTGGTACTTCTAATACACACACACACACACACACACACACACACACACACACATATATATATATATATATATATATATATATATATATATATACCAGTTTAGTCATGTGTGCAAATTTCAGAGAGTTTTCAAGCAATTTAAGATGTTAAGAGGAAAAAAATGTGATTAATTTTGTAGGACATTTTTAATAAACACAGCAGTTTCATGAAGGCCCTAATAAAAGAATCAAAGTGCCTACAGGGTTAGCATAGAAGCTTTAGTAATGTTACTGATTTTAGCTGATTAGTGCTCGACTCAGGACTCTCTCTGAGCACAGTGTGTGTTTGGCATTAGGACTTCAGCTAACTATTTTTAATTACTTTCATTTCTTTTTTTGAATTAATAAAAATATATATATTAGTCCCGCAGAGCCCTGGGCAGGAGACAAGCTCGTGACTCTCCTGTTAGCTTGTTAGCTTTGTTGCCAGCATAGTTCTGCTCACGTTTACACTGTGCATAGATCTAATCGGCCAACATAATTGGAAACACTTTAAAGACACATTTAAAGAACTCCCTTCATTTTAGACATCTCTCCATTGAAATCTTTTGTCAGTTCTCGTCTATGTCAGTGTTGTGATACAGTGGTCCAGTCTGTCTCCAAAGCTCTTATTTAGCTGTCAGTCTGTAATGTTATCGCACAGTCAGGATTTGTCCAAAAATGGTCAGCTCCACTTCCTGCTTGCCTTGCAGGGATTCCCCCCCCCTGACAAAACACATCAGAAGATATTCAGAATTTTGGCATTAGGGTATTTTAGACGCTTTCCCTCCTGATTCCAATTAAGATAAAAGCACTTTCTCACTCTTGGGATCTTGGGGCCCACAGCTTAGTCATTTTGGGACTCTGCGCTTTGTGTGTGTGTGATTGTCTTCAGACTATTGCAGAGTGTTTAATGGCCCTCGATAAAGCAGGAGGTGGAAATATATTATTCACACCATCTGAAAACTCAGCCATTAACACAGAACTGCTGATGATGCTCCGAAGGATCCTGAAATCAGACCTCTTCAGTGCTGCGAGGAATTTACAGGCTCACTGTGAATTACTGCAAGGTGTCATGATAATGCTTTTGCTGTGAATGTTAATTTGCCTGCTTGAGATGAAAGGCACGCCTTGGCATTTTAAAATTCACGCTGTTTTCGCTCAACCTGTCCAATTACCAGTTTTTGTTTTAAATTTATCTTTACAAGGACATTTGGATTGAAAACAGCCTTGCTGATGGGCAGCTCATTGTGGTGTTCTCATGTGGCTGCTGAGTATGAAGTAGGAAAAAAGGAGAAAGTTTTTACCGCTGTAAAACAGAGTTGTACTCTCCAGGCTGACATGACACTGGTCTTCATATGTCTTCGTTTTCAGAAGTTATAACAAGTGTTTTGTCAAAATCTGTGTAATTTCCGTTGTGATTTGAGTTATTATGAAATGTATCTGATCAACTTCATTCAAAATATCTACAGGAGAGACAGGTGTGCTGGAAAGAACTCCACAAAAACAATTGTATGTTACCGGCAAAGTTTCAGTCATCCAGTCAAAGGATATTTGGCTAATGCAAACTTAACAATTTGTTAAATGGGGCCTTAAAAAAATGGTATTACTTTATGCCAGAAAAACCTTCTTTTTTCTTCTTTTTTTAGGGCTTTTTCATCTATTTTTTAAAAATATAACATTTATAGGAAACTATAAAATTACACTAAATAAACCTTTTTTTCAGTCCTTTGATGGTGTCTTTAATATAAATAGAAAGCCTCTCTTCTTCTTAAAAACAAGTCCTGATCTCCACCTCTTGGTGGCCCTGAAACAAATTCAATGCCACAGACGCAAAGGTCCCATTTAATATCATTGAAATGTGCTGCTAACAGCTTTACGTATGCATGGCCATGTATTTTTACAAATGCAGGTACTAAGGCTTGTTGTCACCCAAGAAGGCTTTTGACTTTGAAGGCAAATTTTGTTCCTTTTACCTCTTCTCATGGACTGTTATAAACTGCTAATACATGTGTTTGCTGAAAACTGGTTATTGAAAACAATTATCACCACAAGCCACGAGCGGTTGTTGTTAAAATAGAAGAAAAATCGTATTCATTTTTTAACCTTTTTCTGTTCCTCTCAGCTGGAACCATCTCAGGTGAGGAGATGCCCATCATAGCGAGGATGAACATTAAAGAGCACCGTGACAGTTTCTCGAGTGAAAAGTTTAACTTCAGACTTCACCACAACATCACCTTCTACGTGTATGTGTCCAACTTCAGCTGGCCAATCAAGATCCAGGTAAGGTTGCATGGATGCAGGGATGTGAAAAGTCAGGAGAGTTGGGAATGCTGTAACTTCATATTCATTTGACTTAGTAACTGACTGTAAGTCATGTAGACATGCCTTCAGATTTTTCTTTTTCTTTTATGATACATTTTCTGAACATTAAAAATCAGCAGTTTAGAAATGTGTTAGTAAAAAGATTAAAACGAATACTGAAACTAAAACACAACAACTCTGATTCTGAGTTAATGAGGTTATTATTGCAATTATTTTAAATTGACAATAATATTTCTGCTGTTTAATCTGCCATTGATACTGGATATGATGAAAATTATTAAGATGGTGTTCATTTTGAGGTCTGACTGTGATGCGTGCTGGGAACTCATCAGCTAGTCCTCCAACTTTAGCCTCAAAAGGCAGACATTGGAGCTAAAACTTCCTGTTTCATCCACCTACCGCTCTGGTGGACCTGCTACATTATCAGGTCTTTGAATCTATACCTTCAGTACAATATTGTGGCAAGCTGAGGAATCTTAACAACAAAGAACTCACCCAAAGGCTGAGCCTGTTATTCTACCCCAAGCAGAAAGGGGGAGTTTTTTATTGAACAGTTCACTGTGTTATACTGTGCTTCAGAGGGTCAATAACCCCACACATGGACTCACTCATGGTGTAATATTTTCTCTTTCTATCAAAACAACAACTATCAGTGAATTTACACCAGAATATTAGCAGGAACGGTCATAAGTTACGTAGCCAAAACAAATGCAAGTACAGTTTAATCGTCTTAACTGGCAACACATGTTCCCAAGGCATGATGGGAGATAGCCGCTCCCAACACGTCACAATGTGCTATATCTCACAGCTACAGTTCTACTGTGTGTTGAGAACACATTTTTCTTTTATATGTGCATAGTGTGGAGGATATCATAAGGCCTTGAGGGAATCCGATATAAAACACAGTATTTATGAGTGTTTTAAGTTGTAAATTGGTCAGATTTGACCCGAACATGACGGGAAGGTTAATCAGCACCGTCACATGTGTCTGCATTTGATGTGGAAGTCTGTGCTTCTTTTTGTTGCTACTGGGCCTAGAACAGGATTTACATCAGGAACATCTCCTGAGCAGGACTAGTTTGTGGGTGGCATATGAAATAAAATGCACATGAGTAACTCCCACCATTCCCTTTGGCCCCAGTTGCACCTCAGCCATGTGGGTTGGCTCATGTGTTGGCAAGACGACCATTCAGTCCCACCATTTTTGACAACCACATTTCTCATTATGAATTTATAGAAAACATGTTTTTATATTTTCTGCAGAGGACAATAAGCAAGAGGTTGAAAAAAAATGCATTTTTTTTTCTAGTAAGCATTGAAAACAGATCAGGCAGACCTGAAGATCAAAAAGTTTGTGCAAAATTGTTGTCTGATGACAATTGATGGTTTAGTATTTTAGTAAATGGACTCGCTCTTTTGTTTGCCACCTGGTGAGCGTGCTCAAACATGAAGGGTCAGTAGAACTCAAACTGATTACAACCACAAAACTAAAGCTTCATGTACTATAATCTTGTTTGTTAAATACACATTCCCACTGTTCATATGCAGATATGTGTTTTTTGAGACAAAGTGTGATGTAACAGAAAGGATGCTTGAAGTTGACTTTGTTTGGATCTCAAACAAGAAAAAAAAGAAAAGGTTCATTGTTCAGTTGTTTTCATTTTTTTTAGTCATCTATAAAAGTGTGTTGCACAAGTTCTCTGCATTTAATTATATTTTGAACGTGGTATTATTGAAAAGAATAACTTCTGTCCACACTTTAAATCAGTTTAGCTTTGGGAATCATAAACTTAATCAATCAATGAATAACACAATGCATCATGCAAAATCTGAAATGATTGAGTCATTCTGTCATGTTTAACTACACAGAGACCAAAGTTCACAAAAGTAAAAACATGTATTGTTTTCTTTTGTCTCTGATAATCTAACATCTACTGGGACTGTGTCTACCTCACATGCTTTGCTTACACACCATATGCTGCAGATATGCAAGCCGAGAGTTTGACAAGCATCAGTTTCCGAAGGCTCAGGAAACAAAGGTTTATTACAATATTACAATATTGCTCTCTGGGGACTTGTGGGTAAGTTAAAAGAAGCTATTAATTACTCATTATAAATCCAAATAAAACAGTTTTTGGATGGACCCATTTAAGTCGCAATCATTTAAAGATTCTTGAAGATTTAAAGTGTTGGGAAATATAATGTCTAAGGACTTCACAGCCATTGTGTTGAAACGTGTGCCTGAGTGAGTCAGTAACAGTGTTCGGAAGAAAATGTTAAAACACAAAGTATGCCTCGTGATGATGATCACCATCATTCCCAGTTTTCAGGAGCTGTCTCCCTGCAAAACATATAGCCCCGACAGGACATTGAGCATAAACTATTCTGAAAAGTGTTTGGCAAATCTGCTATCACATTTAATGATCTGTGAGTTTTCCAGTGTCTCTCCATCAATTATGCAGCACCGGATTAAATCTCCAGGCGGCAGCCGCACACACTGAATATTCACACTCCAGCCTTATGATCCATTAAATTGAAGTAGACTTTTAGTGGTGATATTTTAAAATGACTGTCGTCATGCAGGTTCTGGAGTGTGGGCTGATGAACGGTGTCAAGAAGTGAAAGAACGGAGAAATTAGGGCAGAGTGATGACGGGTAGGATAGCTAACTGATGTTGAACTATCTTACAGTCACAATGTCCAGTGCTGAGGAATTGGAGACATTTTAATTGACAGACTGGGGAAGACGGACAGCAGGTCGAGAAACAGCTGAGGATGGAGGGTTGGATGAGGAGATGCATGCAAAACTACAGTAGCTCTAATTTTTGTTAACTCATTCATTCATATAGTGCTTACTGCAAATGGGGGGCTTTGAGAATCGTAGGGAACCTTGTTATCAGTGCATGATTATCTGCTTATAAGTTGATTAAAAAAAGACCCTCAATGAAGATTTAGCAATAGGAATGAAGTAGTTAAAATCAGTAAATCTACATGTGATACTATTAGAGGAAGCTCAAGGCATTTGTTAATGTTCTTAAACAGACTGTAACTGTAGGATTGAATTGACTGAGCTTCAACAGAGAAGAAGCTTAAAACAAAAAAAAACTTTTCCTCACCTAATTCACCTAATGAAATATTAATTTTATATTATCAAACCATTTATTTATCACATTATTGAATCTTTTTTTGTTTTCATCAGCCCACTGCTGAATATGATATGAAGCACGCCATATTAACTTCTAATTGTTCTTTCTTTCTGAGGGTTTGATGTATAAAGTACATTTTAAGCGCACATGGATCAGTAACACAACCCCAGTCGGCTTGTGTTATCAGAGTCGTTTGGTGTGTGTAAAAGTCAAAGTTTAGTGCAGAGTGTTCTGTACCTCATTATGGGTCATTTGTCCATCGATCGCTCCCCTCATATGCATTTCCCATTAATGGTACATTATCAAAGCTCCATATATCTGCTGGTGGAAAGGTGATAGGCTTCCTCTTGGTAATTATCATATCTCGCCACCATGTCAGCCAGGCTCGTGTGTAACATGAGAAGCATGCGGCGTCCGGTCCTGTGACCTTGGTGGCTTCTGATGATGGAGTAGGGCGAGTTTGAGAAATTGTCCTGAGAATTGATAATGACCTGGCCTGATATATTTGATTTAATAGAGCTGGGTACACGCACACACACACACACGTACATGCGAGTCACATGATAGCAAATGGAGTGACGGCACAAAGGGGCAACACAAGAAAACAACAAATCTAGAGGTACCTGCTTGATTGTCAGGAAAAGTAGAATTTGCTAGAGGGAACGATTGCAAGGCCACCCCTCTAACCTTGGGTCGTGAGCTCCCATCAGCTCCCGTCTATTTGTTTTGAATTTAAAAATCCTAATATCTGTGTTAAAAAAACGTTTTTCTCATTCACGGGCACTGGCTTTTATAATGTCAGGGATGCAGTGATCCAGCAATAGTGATAAACTAATAAATTTAGCAGGTGCTACAGAATATTTACAGACATTGCAGGAAGATATAATTCTGTTAAAGTTAACCTGGCTTACTCTGTTTGACCTTTTAGCTGTGTGCACTGCTGGCAGCATGAGTTGACACCAAAAGTGACGTTATCTTTTGTGGCAGTGAAACACAAACAAACACTATGATCCACAGTCTCACTTCACATGGCTTTGATGTTGGCTCCTCCTCGACTTCATATTGAGCCCCGGGCCAATAAGACTGCGGGCCAGCTGAAGTCTGTCATTCAGAAGCTGTTACACAGACTCAGGGCACAACCTTACATGTAACCTTTTCTCATTCAAAAACAACCTATGTAAAAAAATAAAATAAATAAATATTGAAAATATCTGTGGCAAACTATTGTGGCCTTACAGTGTTTCCCTCACAGGATCTTGATATTGGCTGAGAATTGAGAGCTGGATGCGGAACAGATTTTTATTAGATGATATTCCCCCTTAGCTTTAGCTCCTCTGCACTCATCTCATATTTTTATGTATTTTATGTCATATGTAACTCCATCCATCGGTACCTACATACATCCTCTGTCATGTATCTGGGTCCAGTTTGTGGGGGCAACAGTCTAAGCAGAGATGCCCAGTTTTCCCTTCAAGTGGCCAATTGCTCCAGTTCTTCTGCAGGGAAACTGAGAAGGCTCCAAGACAAGCCAAAAGATATAATCCCTCGAAGTGCCCTGGGTCTATCCCGGCCACCTCGCAGTATGACTTGCCTGAAACACCCGAACAGGCATCCAACTCAGATGCCTGTTCGGGAATCTGATTAGGGTACTTTCAGGGTGAGAGAATACAAACATGGAGGAGGAAGATGGCATAATGGGTTTTCATTAAATGTGTGTGTGTCTGCTTTTTCAGATCCAACACTTTGCAAATGCTGAATTTCTCTCTCTTTGATTAAACAAACTTAAGTCAGAGATAATAAAATTATATGTTGCATCTGCAAATACAGATGCAACAAATCCCAAGAAAATACAGACCATCACTCTAATTTGTTCATTTGACACCATTTTTTCCCATAAAGTAGGACTGGCCTGGTTTTGTTTCTAATCAGAAAATCATGTTTTATTGATTGGGCACACAAACATTGTTGGAACATGACCCAGTTTCTCTCCATCTTTTCTTTTCATTTGTTTGTTTTGAAAGAACAACTAATTTAGCCAGAAGTTCTATAACTCAACATCATAACTGTGTCTAATTTGAACATCTCTGTTTGTAATTTAGCAGAAAAAGTTATTTTAACAGCGAAGGCTTTGTAATATTGCTTAAATTAACAGACGTGTGTTTCCATTTTTCAAAAACACTAAATTGGAATCGATGACAGGAAAATTAGCTGTAAAAAGAGCTTGTTCTGTACATCTGCTTCCCTGCTGCATCGCTCCATGCATTGCAGCTTATACGCCAGTTGATTAAAAGCCTTCTGTCAGAGGTGAGCAGCCATTTTGTTGCAGAGGAACTCAGGGCTGTGATAATTTGATTTGCTGCGCAGTGCTCGGTCACTCATCGTCTGTGCCATTATTGAAAAGGATGCCTCTTCTAATCAGATATCCGCCACACACACAAACACCCTCTCTGATCAGTCAGTTGCAAAGTATCCATTATTGGATTAAAACAGAAGCCTAAATGGTTAACTGTCTGACCATCACACACACACACACACACACACACACACACACACACACACACACGACAAAGGAGGATTGAAAGCACATCTATCTGATGCATCTCATTGAAGCAGTATCACATTTCATAGGCTAGAACAGAAGTCGAGAGGCACGGTGCTACACATGTAACCAGAAAGGAAGTCATCATCAGTCATCAACACAAATTAGGTTGGTTACAGAATAGATACATGTGTAGCATGCGTGTGCGGGAAATGGTCACCTGACATTTATAACAGCAACATTTAGTGACCAAAATCAATGTATTTAATCAATCATCTGATCAGTAAAGCTAAGTCAATTTAAATATTTTCTCAAGACATTTGCAGGTTTAACTTTTAATTCAGAGATAATATTTGAAATATTAAATTGTAACTAAATAGTTCAAATATTTGAAACAGAAGTCCTGACTGTTCTGTTATTTGGGGTTTTTACTGCAGTTTGTTGCTGGTGTTTGAGCTGTAGATTAATGCATGAGCGTGCCTTAAGCACCTGTTTAAAGAAGACTGCATCTGTGAGCTCTCCTAACAAGTGCACACATATGGTAGAGCAGGACTCATTTGCATAACATGTAGGTGGAAGCAGCACTTGGCAACTGCTTCACTTTGGTCATTAGGTTCTTATGAATATTCAAATACTGAGGGAGCATGCACTGTAAACACATCGCTTTTCGTTTAACATGCTGATATTAGCATGTGTACATGATTTCTATATGCTTCATAAGCAACTCTCAATTTCATTTTATAATTGAGCACTGTCTCACTGCTTTGGGCTGTTATAAAGCTTTAAACCCTAAAACTAATATAGAGTTGTATGAAATAGTTTTAGCATATTTATTTCTCACTTAGACTATTTTTGTACCAGATGTACAGGAGACATGTATGTGTGGATGTAAGAAATATTTCCCAACATATTGATTGTTTTGATTGTTTTAATGGATTTCCATACTCATTTTACAAATACCTTCAGAATTTCGTTTTTAAATATACTGTACTACACTTAAGCTGGTTTTATAGTTTAAATTACTATTAATATTACTTTAGTAAATAGCACTTAGGTGGGGAGTAGGATTCCTCTTTTAATACTCTTAATACACTAAAATCGAGCATACAGGCCAGTGAATATTTTAAAGTCAAGTGAGCTAATGCAAATAGATAAGATGACTGCACAGCCAGCCACTATCAGCAGATTGGTAAAGCCTCCAGATACTGTACATCTGCAAGCCGCTTTGAAACCCTACTCCACACCTCCTTTTTTATGCTGTATTTGACTCAATCACTGACAAATGTGTTGGTACTGGTGCCTGTTCAGTGCTCCACAGGTTTCTTTCTGCTGCTCTTACTCTGCTTTATGCTTCCCGCATGCATATTTACAAGGGCAGTTAGGGAGATGAAATATGTACTTAACTTTCTGACTGTTGAACAATATTTTTATTTCAGTCTTTAAAAATACCCTTGCTATATTGCTCAAGGTTGATATTTGTTATGATAAACATAGTGGCTAAACTCAAATACGTTGCATATATTAAACATAAAAAGAGACCTTTGATTTGGATCTTAATACACAATCTCTCTGCTTGTCTGTTAACTCCCCTACACAATCACTTGCGCAACCAAACTTGACACACAGGTACATCTTAGGCTTCTGAGGATCGGCTATCTAACAACATTGTGCTGCCTAGCAACCACCTATGAATTGATTAAATGGTATATTTGTAATGTTTATGCATGTATAACAACTTAATAAAAGTGCTGCCATTTTAATTGCATGAGTATCTAATTTATAGCCACAAAACATTATCAGTTATGATAACTGATGATGCCATCACTTTGCCTGGCACCCACCTAATAGACTAAAACGACTTTTCCATAGTAGGGCTTATGAATGTAGTAGCACACATATTTTTTAGACAGAATGGTTGGCAAATTATCAAAATTATCAATTAATCATAGATATTTAATTATGCATATTCACTTTTTCTGGATATTAGCAAACAGTCACTCTGTTCAGTGTTATCTTCAATACTGATCCCTTTGTTTTGTTGCTTTTCTCAGTGTGATTAAGTTATCAGTTTGCCAGAAACACAAACAAACCACTGTTGTAGTATTTCCATGAACTAGTTTTTATAATTAAAAGGCCCCAATTGCTGGTTTGAGTGAACAATTTATTCTTCTTTGGCTTTGTAGAAAAAGATTCCCAAAAATGCGCACCACATTGAGGCCTTCCTCATCATTACTGCCTGAAGTCTGTGTCAAACATGAGTTCCAAAGTTTCCACTTACTGTTTTCAGCTGCTATAGGTTTGAGTATCTATCAGGGTCTCTGTGTTATAAAGTAGTTTCCCGGTGATGGACTGTTTCTTTCAGTTAATATGAACCATAGTTCCACTGCCCTGCAGCCTTGATGAAGATTAAGTGAGAAAAGTTCCTCAGCTGCTCTTTTCCATCTTCTTTTCCTTCTGTACTTTCTGTATACTCATTTCCTCCTCCCCTTTCGGTGCACCCCTTTCTATTTTTCTCCTTTTCCTTTTACCTTCCTGTATTGATTAGCTAAGCACTTTCTTTTATTCCACGTTTTAACAAGCAGCCCTTGGTTCAGGGTTAGGGAAATCAAAGGCAGCCCACTGCTGTCACAGCTCTTAAGCTTGTCCCCAGAGGGCCACCGGAGTCCCTTCATAATGACTGGATTGTAGCACTGGAGTCCTTGGAGCCCTCTTTATGTCATTCCTGTTCTTCTCATTTTTTACTCCTCCCTCCCAGTCCTTCCTCTCACTCTCACTCTCTTCTCTGGTAATTGCAGTTCTGACTAGCCGGTTGACCCCTGACCTTCAAACAATTACATTCTATCATGTGTTTGTGCTGTGATGTGTGGGTTGTTTCAGTGTTTATTGTCTGAGTTTTGGAGAATTCCCTTCTGTAGTATTTTTTCTGACCCATTCTCCCTGCTGTATTTCCTGTAGCTGCAGTTTCTGTTAGGACCAAGTCTGCTCCAGCAGCACTCACCGTACTGTTTCAAAGCTTTGTTATATCGCAATAGAAACATCAGTTCTTCTTATGTTATAGTCATTTAAATACGTAAGTGAAATATACTGAGGCATCTCTTTTATTCTAAATCATTGTTCGGTGTATATGAATTCGATCTTTTTCCTGAATCCTTCATCTTTTTCTTTTTTAACTTGAGGTATGTCTGAAACTCATTTGAAAATTCTCGTAAAAATTTTCTGTAATTTTGGAAATGTTTGTTTGAGCGAACTCCAACAATAAATGCACAACTATTTTGACAGCGCTATGTGTGCTTGTGCCACACCCCCACAGTGTATTATTGCAGCTTTGTAGAATAGTTTGCTAATGTTAACAACATAGCACTCCACCCTTCTTGTTCAAAACACCAATAACATGGCATTGGCCAAAATGCTGATGTTAAGGCTTTAAAATGAGCCGAAAACTAGTTGGTGATGTCACTGTAGCTATGTCCATTTTGTTGAAGTTAAATTCACTGATTCTGTTGTGAAAAACAGAATCTGTTTTATTATTATTATTATTATTATTATTATTACAACAGCTGCAGTATATTAAACTAAAACCACTAACCTCAGTAGAGCTGTTTCCTACATCAAAACTATGAACGGGCTTAAAAAAACTATGTAGCAATAAATAATTCAACATGCAAAGCACACAGGAGCACTTTCCATTCCATAAATAGCATATACTGTGGTGACTCATGTAATCGCTCTTTTTCAATGTAAATTTCACTAACGATGTCTAATCTTTCAGGAGTGCAGTACTTACCATTACAGTATCTGACATTGATTTGTCTTAAGCCCTTTTTGGATGGGATTATTGTTCCCTGGGGGCCTCATGTGATTGAGAAATTACCCGTCCCACTATCTCTGTAGGTTCTCAGTCATCCAGATCATGGTAGTTTTGAGATCTTGAGAAATAAAAGAAGGAAACTGGACTTCCTATATTAGTCCTGTGTTAGAATCCCTTTATTAGAAGTACAGTTACTATTTATTTTCTATCACTCCTGCTCCAACCAGCTGTTTCATATGTTAGTTTCGCAGATTCAGTTCATTTCAATTCAATATAGCGCCAAATCACAAGAACAGTCACCTCAAGGCACTTTATATTGTAAGGTAGACCCTACAATAATACACAATACATATGAAGAACAACCCCACAATCATATGACCCCGTATGAGTAAGCACTGTGGCAACAGTGGGAAGGAAAAACTCCCTTTTAACAGGAAGAAACCTCCGACAGAACCAGGCTCAGGGAGGGGCGGGGCCATCTGCTGCAACCGATTGGGGTGAGAGAAGGAAGACAGGATAAAGACATGCTGTGGAAGAGAGCCAGAGATTTATAAGAAGTATGATTCAAAGCAGAGAGGTCTATTAACACATAGTGCATGAGAAAGGTGACTGACTGACATAGTATTTATAAAGTGTGTTTTACTCAGATGTACTGTCATCACTAGTCAACAACTAGACCTAAAGTCAACCTAAAGGCTGTTGGGCCTGTTCACAGTAAGGACACTGTCATTTATGTTATCCATCTCATTTCCTTTGACAGTTTGCTCCTCTCCATGCTGTACAGAAGCAGAAAACCTAGATTTGTACCAAAAGGTTTCCCAACTTTCCTTTTTAATGACAAAGCATCACTTTAAAACACACACAAAGATGTTCATTCAGAACATCTTTCCTACAAAAAATATAGGAAAAAAGGCAACATCACCAAGATGTGACATTGTCTTGGTGAATGAGGCTAAAATTGTCACAGGACATTTGTCTTTGATGCAATTTTATTGACA
The DNA here is from genome assembly GCF_965226115.1 of Aulonocara stuartgranti. Classification (NCBI taxonomy): domain Eukaryota; kingdom Metazoa; phylum Chordata; class Actinopteri; order Cichliformes; family Cichlidae; genus Aulonocara; species Aulonocara stuartgranti. Next base: position 30,416,883 of record NC_138949.1, read on the forward strand.
TGGCTTTTATTGCTAAGGATTGATATTGAAAATGACTTACTACAGGTCTCCATAAAATAATTACATCATGTAAAGAATGGTAGCAGGATAACAACATGGTTATACAAATAGTTTAGGGCACTTTCTTATATGCATCAGTTCTGTGTTTAAAAAATGCTGCAAGTTACACCATGGCAAACTGCCAAACGATAAGTGTGCACAGGTCTTTGCTGCCAAAATCTAAATGCCAGTATTGCTGTACACCACTCTGCAGTTTTTACTTAAAGCATATAAAACCTGTCAAGAGACACAGTTAAGTTTGCTTTGAAGAAACCAGCAAAAACAGTAGCTTGAAAACGACCATAGAATTATCTCCTCTGTATCTCAGTAAGAGTTGCACAAATATAGTGCATTTCTTGTCACTATTGAAATGAATTAAGTTATACTTAAATTGTCCAAATTATACTTGTCTGATGGTAATTTGCTCATTCTATGTATGTGCACATTAAGCTTGCATTATGTGTTTGTCCTCGTGTTAGATTCTCGTTTGTGGCTCTGCAGTGGTGTGTGCTGGGATGAAAAGGGTGTGGTCTAAACATCTTATTGATTATAGTTGTTTAACGACTGCAGTTGTTGTAAATTGAAATGATGGTAGTTGGCTGGAGCTGGTATGGGACTCATGAGTGCGGGAGAGAAAAATTAAGAGCAGTTTAAACTTACTGCATTAAGTGCAGCGATCATAATTTGTCCACTGTGCAAGTTTGTGTTTGTTTTGTTGCATTTGTTTTTCAGTGTACAGGATGTTTATCCATTGTTTGACAGTAAATGTGTGCTTTTTTTTTGTTTGTTTTTTGTTTTGTTCTTTTACCTTGTTGCAGTATGTGTGTACACTCATAATAACTCTTTATATTGTCAGGGGGGAATGATGTAAACTGCTGCAGTAGAAGCCTGAATGCAAAGCCAGGCTCTTTTCTCCCTGATGCCTGTATTAATGCTGTGTCCCACTGGACCAAAATCAGCTTTTCTGCAGCTTTTTCACTGTCAGGCCATTTTACCTGCTGCACAAGTGCTGGTAAACCTCTTAAGCTCATTCTGCCCCATTTCTTTCCCTCTTCCCTCCCAAGTAGTCTCAAAGGATTCACCAAAGACAAAGACGCAGCCTCTTTGACTATTAGGGCCATTTAAAGGTATCCCCATGTTGAACATGGCTGAAATACAGTGCCGTTATTTTGATGCGTCCCATCAGTATTTATTTTATAATTTACAACCCCAGTTAGCTGCAGTGGTTTAATGTTTTTAAATTCATTTTTCACAGTCTACTGTGTGCTACTACTCAGTGCTACTAAGTACATAAGTGGTTTTGCCTGTACCTCTTTTATATTATCTTAAAGTTTCATGAGAGAAAGTGTAAGATTTTGACACCTTTGAAAGACAATTAGTACAAAATGAAAGACTTTTCGCCTCTTAACGTAAAAATGAAAAAGAATAAGAAAGTGCGGGTCTGTCTAGCATAGGATGATTTCTTATTAAACTACTGATGCACATTTAAAGACATCTAAAGTTTAATTGTTAAGAATTTATCAGATTCTAAAGTTAGCTTTTAATTTCAAGAGAAACTCTGAGGGCAACATGTCCTCATAGTAATTAGATGTCATAGTCTCTCCTCGGATATCTTATCTTTTTTTGTTCCAATACACTTAATATCAAAAGCATAAGCTGTCCTTATAAACATAATTTACTTTACAGTTGGAAGAAGTGATATTTCTTCATGAATGACACATTTGTTATTTATATAATATGGTTTGATCTTCATCTACATGTGAGTCACAGTTTTATGCACAAACTCACTCAACAAATAAACAAAAACACAGGTCTCAGATGTTCTAGTTAAGGAGGTAAGACAATGTTTTAGTTGAGCTCCTATAAAGAAACACATACTGATAAAGTACGCTCTTCTCAAGAGGATTGGTTGGTATGAACTATGCCTTGTTCACAACAACTTTCTTAGGGCCTTAATATAATCATTATGTAATATCCTGGAGGTTTGAAAATGCAAAGAAAGCTATTCTAAAGACATAGGCGTTCATTAATCCACAATAAGACAAACAGTTTACAAATGGAAGAAATGTTGGGCTGTTGCTATTCTGTATACGGGTGAAGCTCTGTGGATGGTGAAGGAGAATTTGAAGTTTTTGGCAAAAATGCACAAAGTTCCTTTAAGAAAAGAGACACTGCCAAAAACTGACTGAGAAGCATGGTGGATGCAGCATCATGGAATAGTTGTTTGGCTGTCTTGCAATCACTGTGGGATCAAAGAATTAGAAATGACATTAGGACATGTTGCACAAGAACATCTGGGCAGCAGTTCCTTAAGCTTATGAGCGCATTCTGTAGGTGATCTAATTAAACAATAAACCAAACCAAAGTAAATATTCAACAGAGTGCTTGAGAGAGAACTAAATTTAAGTTTTGGAAACTCCAAAGCAAGTCACTAACTTTTACCTAATTTAGACGTCTGTGGAAATGCCTGCTGTGTGCCATCAAGACATCAGTTGATGATGTGGAAGTGTCAGAAGCAATTTTAGGCTAAATCTGATGAAGGCTATTGCTGTTAAAAGAGGACCTAAAGGTTTCAAGGCTACAATTTGCATTTGTTCAGTAAAACCATTAAAAAAAGCTTTTTATTTATGTTAATGTCAAAATAGCAGCAAATACAAACACATTACGTGTTGAGGTGTTGAAAAAAACTCCTTTGTGAAAAGGTTTTTAATTGGCAGTCATCTTAGTGGGACTTTGACAAATCAATTGTTGTTTGGTCTGCTGCTGTGCAACTTTTCAGTTCTCCATTCTTGTATTTTCTTAACCAAGAATGCTCACTTTCTTAAATGTAACCATATTTTAAATGAGTGGATAAGACATTGGGAAACACCATTAGTAACAGTCATACTGGTTGAGCTTGGAAGAAACTGACAGGTAATCAGTTTTCCTGTGAAGCAGACCTCCTAATTGAATTACTCCATTTACTAAATGGATCAAAGCTCTAAGATGGTCATTACAATTCTTAGACTTTACTCTTAGTTTTCTATGAAACAATAGCAGTGATTTTGCTCAGTGCACTGGCACACCAATACTTGCTCTAAGATGATGACTACTACTTTTCCCCAGTACTTCTGTACTGGTTGTGCTGCTGGCATGAAATCATAAGTGAAAACAAACAAACCACCAACCAGTAGCCGTCAGTAAATTTGTGCTGTTGAGATTTTTACTTTTGTACACCAATATTCCTTTTATTTTTTTTGTTTTTTAAATTATCCTCATTAACCGCTCGTCTTTGGTTGACTTGGTCATTTGGTCATTTATCTTAGAGCATTGATCCATATGAGGAGTCTTTGTGCCTTCTAACTGTAACTGAAATATCAGCTTTTTGTTGTCCCTGCAGGACAGGAAAGTGAATGGAAAATCAATTATTTTTGTAATAAATAATCCTCTTAACATGATGGATTTGAGACATAGACTGCAGTGGCTTTTCAAGAGTTTTCATATCTGAGAGCCAAAACTGTACTCTGAAGCCAGAAGGCACATCTTACATAGACACAGAAAAACACACAGTAAACTCACACAACTGTTCATAAACACGGATTGTATTGAGTTACAGAGTGAGGGATGAGATGAGGTGAGAGGTGAGGATGGCTTTCATGCTGTTAGGAATATGTGTGGGTGTGTATGCTGATGAAACGAGTGGAAATATAGATAATACATCTTTTAATATTGCAAAAACAGTACAAAAATGTGGCTCATTTAAACATGCACAAACTAGATGAAGTTTTTGGCCACTTTAAAAAGGGCATATCATATTTTTTTAACTTTATGAGCCTTAATTAGTATAGCAGACATTGGAAAAATAGTAAATTGGAAGCTTGGGTTTCCACAAGCAATAAAGAAACATTGTTTGATAATCAGCCAGGATGTTGTATTCACTAATATGGAATTGTGCTTTTCTTTACTGAAATATAGAATAATCTGTTAAAGTTAAACCAGTTAATATCTGCATGGTTGAAGACAAGCAGAAAAATCAATTACCAATAATTACAATAAATACACAGTGTGCATTGACTGAGTCGACATGTTTTATATCTGTGGCTTTGAACACCAGAGTGTCACACACTGCACCAGCATCCCAGAACAGAGAACATGATGGATGATGCAGCCAGTTGATTTAGTGGAGCTATAGCATGCAGTAGGTTTGTCAAATTTCAATTGTTGAACAAAGTGCTGCAGAATACCGAAGAACACAAAAGGCCAGAAGCTTTTAGTCACAGGCTAATCTTATAATAACCTGCAACCCATACGGTGGTGCATCACATTGTATTCTTTGTGTTTGTGTCATGTTTGAATGTAAAAGGCAGGAATAAAACCAATGGTTTTTTGTAAGAGGTCTGAATGCTGGCCTTGGATAAAGAAAGATGTTTAACAGATACTGTTTTAGTTTCCAGTGTTCTGTAAAAGGAGCAATAAAAAAGCAGTGCAGTGACTTGTGTCGATTTTAGTCTGTGTTGTTCTTACATTTGCAGGAAGAAGTTTTGTTGGAAAAAGTTCCAATCACAAATGGGAGGAGAAGAAAATCAGCATTTTAACTGCTGTTCAAAGGTCATATAGAGGCAAAAAGTCAAACTTGTACATTTTGCACTAACCTCTTGCACTCTCTTTCCCTTTCTTGTCTTGTCTCAGATTGCTTTCTCTCAGCACAACAGCATCATGGACCTGGTGCAGTTCTTCGTTACCTTCTTCAGGTAAGTTTTTTTTTTTTTTTATTGTTATATTTACTTATTTACTGACTCTTTCATGCCGAGCACCTTGTAGGGCTTTTGCTGCTCAGTGGTTCAGCTCCCAGAAGATCTTTGCTCAACTGAGCTCTAACCTGAAGTCACAAAGTTACAGTAGGAGGCAGCAGCCTCAGGAAAGACACTTCACCCTCAGCAGCTGTGTTACCTTCTGCAGGAGAAGTGTGGGTTGCTAAGAAAGAGCATGGATGCACAATTGATTGAAACATAATTTTATCTTGAAGAAAACCTGCAGGATTAATAAGATGAAGGGTTTTGTTTGTATAATGTATAAAGTTGCTGTGCTTGCTCTTAAAAGAATCATTTCGAAATCTTAATACTTAAAAAATTTAGGTTTCATGAAACAAAAAACTTTAAAAAGTATCCAAATGAGTTGCTTTGACCTGCAAATCAGCTAATTAGTGGGCTCCCAATCTTTGAAAAACCAGTGCATTATTAATAAGCTCATAAGAATTTTATAGTTGTTTTTCATACCTTCTCACTCACTTGAATTGAAGAAAATATATGAATTTCATATCTAAACTCAAAATGCTGAAACCTAAGAATCCAGTGAAATTAACTATGAGTTTTTCCTTACTATATTTGTTATGTTTCTCTTATTATAATAAAGCCATCATAGCAAGTGAGGAAACTTTCACTAAAAGATTAATTTATATAGTAATATTTATGACATACTTGCCCTTGGTATACTTTTTATTGCATACGTGTAAGAAGACTATAAGTGTACACTATTTGTGTCCAGATGGTTGATTCTTCATAGTCTTTAATCATCTCTGGGTTGTTAAAAAACACATTATAAATACAATAATAGTGGTTATAACAATGACGATAAACAGCTAAATAAAACACGAAGAAATGAATGTAGGTTTGTTAACAGCTCACGTACCTTGTAGTTCACTAGTGCACATGCATGTCTTTTTAAAGTAACCGGTCATCAACAGCCATCAAGTTGAGAATCACAGCTTCTGGGATATTACCGAGCACTTCCATTCAGTGCAATTCTTTCCTTCTAAAATTAAGTTTTTCAAGGCTAAGTGTAAAAAGAGTGACCAGAGCCACAGAAATAACTCGTCATTTCCTTTTCTAGTTGCATTATAGTCTTTCATGTGGGAGAGTATTAAAGATTTCCCACTACCAAATTACCAGTACTTGGATGACAAGCTTTGATCCAACTGTGTAAAATAGACTTTCTGGCAACTCTCTAGAGGGTAGGCCTAAGAGGAATCATCTTTTGTATTGCTTAATTTATTTTTTATTTTCCACTAAGTTCCAGGAAATCCTAAGAACCTGGAAATCAATTTACTCCCCAGAAGCAGCAAAAATATGTTCGCCTCTCAGAATGCCACTTAATGCACAGATGAGGTTTTACCATGTTTAACTATATACCTTGATGATATTTGACATGTGTTTGTTCAGACAGTTTGAACTGAAACAAATGCAAACATACATATAAATAAAGTGTATATGTAGGCGATCGTGGCTCAAGTGTTGGGTGTTCGTCTTGTAATCGGAAGGTTGCCGGTTCGAGCCCCGGCTCGGACAGTCGCGGTCGTTGTGTCCTTGGGCAAGACACTTCACCTACCGCCTACTGGTGATGGCCAGAGGGGCCGATGGCGCGATATGGCAGCCTCGCTTCTGTCAGTCTGCCCCAGGGCAGCTGTGGCTACAACTGTAGCTTGCCTTCACCAGTGTATGAATGTGAGAGTGGTATTGTAAAGCGCTTTGAGGGGTCCCAAAAAGCGCTATATAAATGCAATCCATTATTATTATTATTATGAGAAAAAAACAGAATTTATATAATTCTAATGAGTTTGGGAATCAATATTTGATATGATCACCTTTATTTTTCAACATCGCCTGAAATCTTTTTGGCAAATTTTCATAATTCCATTAATTCTGACAAAATCCCCAACACTACTGCCTCAAATGCAACCCCAAACCATGACAGAGCCTCCTCTACATGCTTTACAAATGGTTGTCATAATCAGTGCTGTACCTCTCTCCTGACCTACTCCAGGAACCAAAATTTTCTGATTTGGATTAATCACTCCATCAGATCTGTTGCCACTGATCTTCATTCCAGGTCTTGTGTAGTTTGCCATACCCCACTTTTTTCCTCTCCATTTCTCTTCCTTATGAACTTCTTGACAGCCACGTTTCCACTGAGATTTTGGCAGTAGATGGATCAACCAGGTGCCAAGGACCAGGTGCATCGCTTAGGCCCTGTGTCACATCTTTGCTGGATTTGTTTTCCAATTTCTTAAGGACAAGACTTTCTGATGTTATTCATCTGCTGTAGTTTTTTTGTCCTCCACTTATCTGGTTTCCTCAAAATTTTTAATGGCACACTGCACATATGCTGCCTGTTGTGGTGAGATTGGGTGCCAAATGTTCATCTAAAAGCTCTTTGGAATCATCTTCCTGGTGCAGAAATACGATTTATAGCTGTAAAACTATGTTTCCCCTGTTACTTGTAATTTTTGGTTTTCTGGAATTAGTTTTTTTGTTGCTTGTTAGACTACCTGCCTCACTCTAATAAAAGTTCATTGTCCATTTCTTCATTCTGTCTGCAAGTCTGCATTTGGCTCCACATTATCCACACATTATGATAACTATCCGGTCGTTAAGTGATGACGTGACGAATCCTACTTCCGGGCCTAAAGTAGTCTGTGTTTAATATGGCTTTTGTGTTGTTAACATGTTTAATGTTTTGTATTTTCTTCTATTTAATCTCAAAAAACTCCTAAAACAGTCAGTGATCACTGTTGACCTCCCTCGGCTTTTATTACTGCTAATCATTTATTTAAGCTCAGTTTTTAAAACCTTAGGCTGTAGCTACAGCCCAGCCCATGCAGCAGTATATGAATGACTAACCTCGTATTGTGGATGGATTATCTCAGTTGTTCTCCTGGCTGAAGTTTGGTCCTTTTACAGCATCCTGCCATGCGATTACATTTGTTCCTGACCACCGAGAACACTCACGCTAACTTTTATCGAGTGGAAAAAAAGTTAGCTTGTGTATATTATGCTAACATAGCTGTGTCGCTAGCGGTCACGTAGCACATCATTATATACCAGCTAGCAAAACTTCAGTAACCCTACAAACGTCACTGCTGTTTAGTTTTCTGTCTTCATTTACGTTGGAAGTGATAACAGAGCTGTACGTTTTAATTTGTTTCCAAAACCCCGCAGTCAGAACATGCTATATTGTATTTATTTATTTTTTTATTTTTTTATTTTTTTTGTGTCCCGTTTGGATCTTTAGCCATCAGAATTGTTGTCTTGAGGCCAAGAAAGATGCCAAGCGGATTTATTTTACCAAGTGGATCATCATGGCCTTGCCATATTGGTCCATTTGATTGACCTTTATTATAATTATGAATTTATTTTATTTTCAGTTGCTACAAATGGGACAGACATGACTGGGGGATAGGACAGGGAGAAAGAATGAAAGAAAGAGAGGGAGAGAAAGAAAACCAAAGGGGAGAAGAGACGGTGAGAAGGGGGGGAAGAAAGAAAAAAACAAACAAACAAACAAAACACCTGGATCACCTGTATGGAGAAAAAAAACAGAAGAGAAAGCAAACAACAAAGAGCAACATAATAAAAAAAACATCACCATCACAATAAACTAGCTAGCAGTAGATACTAAATAATAAACAATGTTGTGCAGCATGCAAGATAGACAGCGCACAATGTGCTTTGAGGCAGCAGCCAAGAAAGGCTGTGAACACACGTGTGTACACCTGTTTGCACACCTGTGTGGATCAGCATGCTTGTATTCCAAAGGTTTCTCCATGTAATGATCTGCTAGGGAGTGTGGGGAGCCATAGCCCCATCCACCAGGGTATGAAGCAGGTATGGAGGAGATCCAGGCCCCAGATATCCAGAGGCCCCAGAGTACAAGGACCCGAGGAGGACCACCAAAGGGGGGGGGGACCGTGCCACCCTCCTGGGAAGAGCTGAGTAGAGCCCCAAATACACCGACCATCCTCTGGATGCTGTAAAATGTGCCCACCCCCAAGGCCCTATATGTGTGTGTTATGTGAGAGTGTGAGTAATGTGGATGTCTAGGTTGCAGAATAAAATTGAGGCACAGGCGGCCAGAAGGGGACAGAGGGGGAGTGCCTCCCTGCACCCTAGTGACATACCTGCACCCCAAGCCCTGCGTGTGTGGGTGGGTGACCCCAGTGGGCACCCCCACACTCTGGAACCCACCAGGGCAAGGGGGCCCAGGCCCATCCGGACCGGGGCCCGCAGCTATATATAGCTATATTGTATTTAGATAGAAGCTAGCGAGCTAACTCCCTGCTAACTTCTAACTCCGTTAAATGTCATAAATTCCGTTTTCATGGATGCCTGGATGTTAAACTCAATTGTTACACCTGGTAGAGCAGAACGCTGATCATTTTATTAAAGATGAAAGACTTTAGACAGTTTTTCAACTCTCAGTAATGCCATAGTGATCGTTTGATATATGGACCTGCAGCGGAGCTTAGGCCCAGACACGGCTAGTGACGTCAGACTTAACGACCCGATAGTAGAAAGGCAGTGTTCAGCAGCCAGTCTAGCAGTATATCATCGTTGATTATGCACACAAAAAAAGTCAAAAGATAGAATGAGTTTCACATTTACACATTAATCAGCTTAAAGCAGCAAGAATACAGATGATGGGAAGCTACATGGGATGAAATGTCTTGCTTACCCATCTTGTTTATTTGTCTATATACAGTAGAGCTTGCTGTGGACATTTAAAGGAATCAGCACAAATAGACATGAAACAGGACAACATCCTGCTGTCTGTGCATTTTCCTTTATCTTTCTGAGGCAGGACGTTGTTTAATAATATTATTATTGCTTTTTGTTGTTTAAGATAAATGGAAATAATTAAATCCAAAAATAATTTCCATTCCATCTATGGTTTTCCTTTACAATAACTCCATTAGAAAACACACAGCCAGTCATTTTTATTTTTCTATTTTTGGACTGGGTGAGAGTCGTTTGTGTTACAGCTCATAGTCATGCAGACCCACACTGGATCTAATGAGACTGTTTTGGGAAAGATGTCTGGAATGAGCTCTGCTGTCTTCAGGCGAGATTCTGCCACTCAGCTCTGACGTCGGACAAGTGTGTGTCTCTGTTTGTGTTAGTGCGTGTGTGTGTGTTATTTCCTGTATATGTTCACATGTATCCTCTTTCCTGTGTTCATGCTTGTGTGTGTGGGAGTGTGTGTCACTATGCAGCCATGTGGGGAAGTGAGACGTTTTGTGCCCAGGGCCGGCTTCTGGACATCGGTGACCTTTAGGCCAGCATAGAGAGATGATGTCACCATTCAGGGACAGTGTCAAGTTTTGCCGGGAGAGTTTCTTGCATGTGTGTATGCATGTTAGTTACTGCTATGTTGATGAGTTGCTCTCTTCTGCACTGCAGACTTGAGAAAATGATATGTGCTAAAACAAGGGGACTTTTCTTTCCATTGTTGGTTTATTTGCAGCATGTTATATAATGTGATGTGCATTTATTTTTCTTTAAGTTGTGGTGAGTTCATTAAAGGGTTTTGAGCAGCAGTTTTTGCCAATGTTGAACCGAAAAGCAAACAGACCATCCCGTTCTCGTTCCCATAACGAGGTGAACAATGTGGCCTTTGTGTCTGTGATATTGGGTTATGAAATAATAAGACTTGTTACCACTATGCCAACTCTTGCCACAATGCCAACATTCCCTGCTGAGTTTGGAAGTTTGTTCACTTACAAATGTATGAAAAGGCTCTGCGGTAGCTTCATTGTTAAGTAGAGAGACAGAATATTAACTAGATCCAGACACATAACATTACATAAAAGTTATAAACGGCTGTGTGCCCATCTGCCATTACACAATAGACATACATTGTAATATACTTTGCATAATAGATTACAGTCAATCAGTTACAGATAATACTGATCTCAGCTTGTGTGAATAAAGCACACCTGTACACAGAATCACCACCATCATTGGCAAGACCAAAGAGTTGTCAGATGATGTCATGGACAAGATTGTAGATTCTAAGGAAGAAGTTCGGAGAACTGTTGGTTATTCAGAAATGGAATAAATGCAGAATGACTATCAATTTCTCTTGGGCTCATACGTGAGGATGATCATGAGAGATGGTAGATCAATCCAAAACTACACGGGAAGATGCTTGTTAAAGTTCTGAATGCAGGTAGGACCAAAGTCACCAAGAACACCTGCTGTGTTTGAAGGAAGATAAATGCTAAATATGATCCAAAGAACACCATGGCCACAGTCAAGCAAAGAGGTCAATCTACGTTGCTCACGAGCTCTGGGTAGTAACCGAAAGAATGAGGTTGCAATACAAGCAGCAGAAATTAGTTTCCTTTGAAGAGTGGGTGGAGTAGAGCCACTGCTCCTCTACATTGAAGGAGCCAGTTGTGGTGGTTTGGGCATTGGACTAGGATGCCTTCTCAATGCCTCCTAGAGGTGGTTTTCTGGGCATAGCCTACTGGGAGGAAGCCCCGGGGCAGACCCAGGATTCTCTTTAGAGATTAGATCTCTGTGTTTTGAAAAGTGAACTACTTCAGCTGGGAGGTAGGGGTGGGGCAGTGTGTTCCATCTATGCTGTATGAAGTTGTGTGTAAAACTGAAAGAGGTGAAAACTGTTCGGTATTGGATGGATTATCTGTTCAGAGATTAATTGTTAGTTATTAGTATCTGAATATTTTTTGACAACACTTTAGGGTAATTGAAGAAAAACTAAGAAGTCTGATAAATGAAATGCAGTCTATCGTCAAATGTTGTCCTTACCATGTCCACATGCGGTGCTGTAGATTCTGAGTGTGTCACAAGTCTGGACTTCTTGGCTTGTGTTGCAGTGTGCAAGTACCAAAGAGCCTTAGTCATGACTCTCATTTTGTGTGTGTATGTGGGGGGTAGCCTTTAGGCAGAAGGCAGAGTGATGAGATGCAGTCTGGCAGTGGGAATGCAGAGAAAATTGAAAGATATGCAGCTAAGGCAAAAATCAGGACTGAAAGTAAATATTGAACATGTATCTGCATGTCAGTTAGTGATCTGATTTACCCAGATTACTTATTACCCTAAAAATACATTTAATTTCTATCTCTGCAATAACCACTCCAAACTTCTAAAAAGGGTTCAACAGCTTTAAATTCGGTTTAGGCAATCAAATCTCTCGGTTAAGGCTGGAGAAAGATTGAGTTCTGGGCCAACACTGCTTTGTGCATGACAGTGATCTACAAACATCTGTTGAGTATTCAGCAGTTAATTCAGTAATTGAGCAATTAAGTGTCCTTCAAAATCAATTGAGGCAAATTAGTTATAAACATATTTTGTCAGAGATAGGTGATGGAACCTGGCCTCCATTGCTGCCTGAAGAATTGTGTGACAGTGTGATGTGAAAAGGCATCATGTTTCTTTCAGCATTGCTGGTCAAAAATCCACAACAGTCTTATCATATTATAATTAATGTAAATGTAGAAACTGTGGTGCAGCCGATTAAGTAGAGTACTTTTACCCACTCAGAGTTGAATCCTGTATGAAGCCAAAAGCCTGCATGAAGCAGGCTTAATACAGAGGGGGAACTGCTGCAGGAGAAGGGCTGTCTATTTTCAAATCCTTAAGGGTTTTTATTTTTCAGTTCTAGATTTCTGCCTACTGCAGCTTTAATTATAGTCCAAAAATTTGAAGCAGAATCAAAGTTGGCGACATGAGGGCAGAGGGGAAAAGAGAAAAGACTGAAATGCTGCAGTATTAAACAATAGCTGGAGAAAAAGCTCAGCCATTATTAATTTTATGTGATATTTTGAAAGTGGCATCGTTTTAAGTGTAAATACAGTCTCGTAATGACTCATATCGATCTGTGTTGGATGTGCTTTTGAAAATTAGGCCCAGATGTTTAAAGACTCCCGGAGTAGTTGTAAAATTTTCTTCCACAAATAATCTACAGTTTAAAAACTCTCCTCCCCTCATCTTCCCGTCTCTCCCACCCTTCATCCCGTCTCTCCCACCCTTCATCCATCCTCCATGCACATTCTTTTTCATATCCAAATGAAGGAGAATGGCCATAATTAAACAGCATTTATGTTGCTCCTCTCCACAGTCTCAGATGCTAATTGGTGACACCGCAGCGCAGCTTTGTCCAATTACTCCCAGCTCTGACTCGCTTGATTAGCAATCAGTTTCATTCTCTCTCTTTTCCCCTAAAACAGCAGAGTCGCTACTCAGAAGTGAGTGGCTCATGAGACTCCCCGAAATTGCCCATGTCATTTCAAAATGACCACCATGACCAACATCCACTTCGAGTTAAATTCTCTGTGGTGTTCTCTTTGATCAAATATCTGGGTAGTGACCGAAAGAATGAGATTGCAGACAAGCGGCGGAAATGAGCTTCGTCTGCAGGGTATCTGTGCTCAGGCTCAGGGTGAGGGTGCTTGCTCATTTGGGAGGGACTCAGAGCAGAGCTGAACTTTAGAGCAGCTGACTGAAAATCTGACTAGGTTGCCTCCCAGGTAAGGAAATTTGGACAGACCCAGGCATGGCTTTACATTCAAGTGCAGATAGCTACGAATTTAACTATTGATCTTTTCAGCATCGTCCCTAGTTACTAAATTTTTCAGATTTTACACTCAAGTCAGTATAAGGAAGCTGACTGAGTGGCAGTGGGATAAACCAGTGGTCCAACCTGCCAAATATTATGATAAATAATATAACACACGAGCACATCAGTGCATTTTTCCCCTTTCCTGCCATGAAAGATGACTGCTCTCTCTGTGGGCATAGTTCTTCAAGAGGCTTCTTTCTTTTAAAATGAGTGCTGGTTCACAGGGAACCGTTAGACAACCGACATTGTCTAACTTTGTAAGATATTTACCTTACAGTGTGGAGCACCTTGCACTCACTCACTCTTTTTATTTTTGCTTCACTTGCTGTTTGATTAGGTCTGGGCACCAAAATGATCAGGTTATATTTGCATGTTGAAAAGTGATAGTTACGGATTCCCAGTGGGAAATGCTGGTGTTCCATATGTGATTAATTGGAAGACAGACAAGATAACTTATTGCAGAGACCAAATGAGTCAACTTAAATGGTTTCATCCAGACTGTGCAGCACTTTGTAACTGTTTATTTTAAAGAGTGCTTTAAAAATAAATTATAATTCTTTCCTTTGCTGAAGTGCCAAAATCAAGGCTTAGAAACAAACACACACATTGAAAACATTACAGTTAGAGAACCTGCAGCTTCTCTCTCATGACTCATGCCCTCAGCCTGTCCCTACACTTAGAGTTGATTTGCTGCTTTAGCAAATAGCACAGAATCAGAAACAGCTTTCTATCTGTGGCCCATGTTAATTGACTATCTTATTGATTTTTTTCCTACCTTCAGGGGTTCAGATGATTCACTGTACTTCCCTGCATGTGTGTGCTCTTGTGTCTGTCGTATGAACTGTGCTTTTCTACATTTATTTGCCAAAGGCTGAGTCACTTAAAAAAGAAGGAATAAAAGCTGTGGGACCCAGAGTCGTTCTTACACATCCCTCGGCTGTTTAATCGTTTCAGTTGTTCTTACCTGTAGCTGAACAGTCTTAAAACTAAACCTATCAAGAAGCTCAGTCGAGTGTTAACAAACCCACAGGACAACCCTATCCTCCCCTCTTCTTTCTCCTCCCTAATAATTGTAAGAGCCACAATTAGCCATTCTGCTTCATTGGTTAGATGGCTAAGCTCAGGCCCTGTGGCCCATTAATGGTGAGCTGAGGTAAAACAGATTAAATTGGGAATCATGTGCCCGATTGAATCTGAGCCAGTGGAGTGTTTTTAGAATTTAGAGGATGGGAAATCACTGCAGTGGAGTTACTGAGTGTGTATGTCTTTGCAGTAATTATTCTGGTGAATAGTTGCTGTAATGGGGGTCCGGTACTATCCGGTGTGGGGGTTGTTGAGCCTGTGAAATCAGGATCTTGTTATGCTGATGGTTCAAGTGGTTCTCCAGTTAGCTGTGAATACACCAAAAATAATGTTGTGTTGTGTCATTTAAAAAAATCAAGTTTGTCTAACTGGTGACCACTTAAGCCAATAAAACAAGCATTTTATGTTTATTATTATACAATCTTTGGGCAATGGAAAGACACAAAATACATATTGCATCAGTCTGTCATGTATTCACTACAACCACCTTTGTACTTCAACAAAGGCTGAACTCTTTGAGGCAAGCTTTTTTATAATTTATTTAAATAGCCTTCAGAAATGGTTCTCCAGACTTCTTGAAGGATTCAATTCAATTCAATTTCTTTATTGTCCCACAAGGGGAAATTAGTTTAGCAGCAGGAGGATAAGAACAAACAGAACAATACTATAAAACAATAATAACAATAATAATGATAGAAAATTCAAGGACAATTATTTGCCATTAAGGAGACAAGACGCAGTAGGGATAAAAGAGACCTGGAGTCTTTTAGTCCTCCTCGGAGGTACTCTAAAACGGCGGCCGGAAGGCAACAACTCAAACTCACTGTGAAGTGGATGGTTCACACAATTAATAATAGAATGAGCCTTTCTAAGCACATTTCTATGTTAGCTACCTCTTCCTTCTCTCTGTCAAGATAATTCCCCACTGCTTCAGTAATGACCGACCATGTGGGTTTTTTTTCCCAGATACGCTGTTTTGCTAATGTATTAGGGATCACTTTCATGCTGTGAGAAAAATCTGTTGCCAATCAGATGTTTTCCAGATAGTATTGCATGATGGATTCAAATCTGACAGTACTTGTACGTGCTCCTAATTCCATCAGTTTTGACAAGAAAGCCACTGGTTGAAATCAGCCATGACAGAGGCACCACTGTGTTTTACAGATGGCTCTAGATACTGTTGTATCTGCCATACACACTGACAATAATTTGAAACACACGTGAAATTTGGATTCTTCACTCCCTATGACCCTTTGCCACTGATCTTTATTTTAGTTCTTCTGTACCTTAGCATACCGCAACCTTATCTCTTCCTTAAGAAGAACTTCTTGACAGCCACCCATCCACTATGACCATTTCTGAGGAGACTTCAGTGAACAGTAGAGGGATTAACTGAAGGTCAAGCTGCATCTCTCAAGTCCTTTGTCAGATCTTTGCTTTTTTCCCCCCAATTTTTTTAAGGACATGACTTTTATTTCTTCTGTTCTCCCCTTTTCTAGTTTCTCTTAACTTTTTTAAAGACAAAATGGTGAGAAACGCAGCGAATAGCTCTTTGGGAATCATCTCCATAGTACAAAAATACTATTTTATTTATTTTAGACTGTGCTATCTTTGGCTTTTTCATAGTTTCAACTAAAGGAACAGAAAAAAGTGTTTTGATGACAGGCTGGTAGTAATATAAAATCTAAAGATACAGTTAGTAATTGGCTCTTTGCTAAGCTGCCTGCTGCTTGAATAAGTCACAAATCATTGGTTCAACAAAAAAAAGTTCAGTGACTGAACTGAAAATCAGTGAAAAAGCAGCCAACGTCCAACAAAACTCTTAGATGGATGGATGGACGGATGGTCTATCAATCTTCTTCCAAGTATCCGTGGCCGGGTCGCGGGGGCAGCAGCTGGGTCTGTCCCATGGCCTCCTCCAGGTGGGACATGCCTGGAACACCTCACCCAGGAAGCATCCTTGTCAGATGTCCAAACCACCTCAACTGGTTCCTTTCGATGTGGAGGAGCAGTGGCTCTACTCTGAGCCCCTCCCGGATAGTTGAACTTCTCACCCTATCTGTAAGCGAGAGTCCAGCCACCCTTCGGAGGAAGCCCATTATTGCCGCTTGTATCCGCAATCTTGTTCTTTCGGTCACACCCACAGTTTGTGACCATAGGTGGGGGTAGGGATGTAGATTGAATAGTAAATTGAGGCTTCACATTTACACTCAGCTCACTTTGATAGACATTCAGAAAAAAAGTCTTACTCCTTGAGAACTAAATCTAAAGCCATGAAAGGTGACACAATACTTTTGGTCAGTACTGTAGGTGTTTGCACCATGTTTGTTTTAACCGAAGACATGAAAGACACTGTGATGCTAGATGAAAGCTTTCATAATCTGCAAAAGTCAGCAGCAAGAATCTTTAAAGTGGATGGTTTTCATCCAGCAGCAGCAATGAGCATCTTGTCCTCACCACCGGAGGGGATTTCCTGGTTGCGATGTCTCTGAATGCAACTGAAAAGTCAGTGGACTGAAGAGGCCATGACAGCAGTCTCCTCGCCACAATTGGTCTGAAAATGTCACGCTCATTACAACACTAATACCCTTTACAATGCTGTCATCTCCATACTGAGAGATGGGAGAGCACATGCACACGCACTGACACACACAGAAACAGATGAAGAGCAGGATTGTTTCGAAGCTGCTGTCCTCAGCACTTTCTCAGGGACTTCCTGTTGTTAAGTCTTTGGGTGTGCTTGTTTTGAGTTGCTGTCAGAAGTTCTGCTTGAGAGAGAAGCTTTGTGTTTGGCCTGATAACTTTGGCCTCCAGACATTGAACTTTGTAACAGAATGTGTGGATGTGTGTGCGCATCTGTGTGTAAATGAAACCTTGTTCTTTGTTAGAGAGCATCATGTCGCTCATTGCCCTCTTGCCGCCCCTTTTGTGTCCTAAAATCCCCAGCTGCCTGTGGTCGCTGCGGTTTTGTATCTTGCCACATATTTCTCAAGAATTCCTCTCTCCTTTTTAGCCTATGGTCTGCAAGAAATGGAGGTAAAGGGGAGGAAATTAGTGTGGAAATGCAACCATTTATGGTTGTATTTTTATAGTGAGAGCTTAAATGATTGTGTTATCCACAGATACTGGACGCAGGATAACCCCAACAAATAAAAAGAAAACATTAACAGCTGAAAAGCTACTTATAAGCATGAACACAATGATTTTTCTTTTGTTTCACTGACTATTTTGTCACCTTGAGTGACGTCAAGCACTTAGTTGTAATATTTTGACTAACAAGCAGAATAATAATAAAAAAAAAACAACCCATGTAGTCTCTTGGTTGAAAGCCATCTGTTCTGATTCGTGCCACATCAACTGCTGGTTACTTGAAATGCTAACATTTCTTGTATAACCTTTTATTCCTAGAAGTAAAGCGGTTCTTTAAATTGTTTCCATCTAATGCTGCCTGATGGGTTGTTGTTTTGTTTTTTTGCATATTCTTGTTCATGCACTACTGAGAAATCATTGATTTTGGATTGATTTATCATCTGTCTGTCTCCTCTGTCCAGCTGTTTCCTGTCGCTGTTGCTGGTGGCTGCTGTAGTTTGGAAAATCAAACAGACCTGCTGGGCCTCACGGCGTAGAGAGGTAGGACACATCTTGGATAATGTATTGCTTGTGTGTTTGTAATGCGTTTTTATGTGTGCCATTGTGTGCATATGCATTTGTATACATTACATGCAGAGCGTTGTCAAGCTGTGTGTGCACTTGATTCTGCTGCACAGAAACGCAGATGCAGCTGACACATCAAAGGGTAAACACTGATACTACTTCCCACCCACAAGTTGTGAAGGGTGGGTTAATGTCATGAGTACTGGAAGGAAAAAAAAAATCTCTCTGCTTAACGAGCATCGCCATGACGATAAACAAGGCCATTCCCCTTAATTAGTGCTCCTCATGAGCCAATTAACTCAGACGAAGTGATGCTAAACGGAGTGGAATAGAGTGATATATCACTTAAAGCCTGAACAGATGCCACATCATTTCATATTTACTTCTGACCCTCCTCCGAACACACTCGCAGACACATGCAAAAACAATTTAGGCTCCAAATCAATCCCATGCTGCGCTGTTTGACATGTTTTTTGGGGGGATTTTTGTTTTGTTTTTTAGCAGTAACCCTTATTCTCTTTATCACACTTTGTGTTTTATGTTTGTGTCATCAGGGAGGAATCACTGTTGGTTTTGGACAGCTGATAATAGTCTATTGTTACTAGTGTAATCCATAGATGTACCACAGGGAGCTATTGTGTTTAAATACACTTGTTGGTTCTTGCTCTTCCCCCTTTTCTCCTCCACTGCTGTTTTGTCATCGTGCAGAAAATGCTGATCTTTTCATTTGCAAATTAACTTTCCCCATTTAAATGATGACGACGTGTGTCTTTAAGATTTATGATGTTTCAAAAATGAATTGCCTTCAATTAGGACTATTCGTAATCTTCTTAAGTGGAGTAAACCTTTATGTTCAGTTAGTGACGTTTTTCTCACATGGTGTATGCAAAACTAATTGTTGTTTGGTTTTTACAGATTTTAATGAATAGAGTCCAGATTGCAGATTGAGCCAGTATGTGACTTTGAGTTTGCATTAGCGTCTCTGCCGAAGAGAAAAGCTTGAAGAACATTTCTGGTTGCAGAAAGTAAACAGAAAATATATATATATATATATAAAAACACAAAATAAGCTGCTAATTATGTACCTGAGACTCTAAAAGATGTGTGTGCTGAAAACTTTAACAGACTTGCTGTTTTTTTTAAACAGTCCAAACAAAATGAGCTCCCCTGCTGCTAATCAGTATAACAAACAGCAGTGTTGCAATGACAGTAAACTGGCATTAGCACACATCTGGCAGGCAAACGCTAATGAAGCAAACACGAAACACTGAAAACCGCAGTTCTTAATATAGCCACCAGAGGCTGTCTTCTAAAGAGAGTCAATCCCAATAAAGTCCAATGTTAAAGTGACTTTAAAGATGAAAGAACTATTTTTACAGCTTTATAACAACAGTATGTGTGGTGAATCTTTTATAACTCACCCCGTCTGTATCACTGTATTAAGGGTTAGGGGTGATTGGAGCCATGGCTGCTCTGAGGCCACTAGCTGTTTTCTGGGTATACCCTTAGCTAATTTGTGGTATTGTTGCCTTTTGGAGC
Source organism: Aulonocara stuartgranti (assembly GCF_965226115.1). Classification (NCBI taxonomy): domain Eukaryota; kingdom Metazoa; phylum Chordata; class Actinopteri; order Cichliformes; family Cichlidae; genus Aulonocara; species Aulonocara stuartgranti. Next base: position 30,436,593 of record NC_138949.1, read on the forward strand.
ATTTTGGGAGTGAAACTGTAGAATTTGCTTACATGTTAATCACCACTACTTCATAGATATGCGTCTTTGTGTTTATATTATGTACCAAGGTTGTTGGCATTAGGTAGTTACTTGAAGCGGCATTTAAATATTATAACTAAAAAATATTATTAGAAAATGGCATCACAGTGGTAGGACATATACAGTCTGATCATCCTACAGCTATAAAGCTGTAATAAACCCACCATGCTGTGACAAGGGGCAGAACAAGCTATGTTCAAGAGTAGCTCATTTTAAACGTGTGTGTGCATTTGTGTTTGTTTGTTGTTGTATATGTATGTATGTATATGTATATACATAGATAGATCATCAACTCATTGGAGTGTCCAGATAATGAATGCAAACGTTGCTCTGACCAAATCACTGCCAACACATTTCACACATGAGCCTGATGATAAATCAGTAATGTGTTTAACATCTGAAAAAAGGTGCTTACCGACAATCCAGTTGTTGTCAATTTAAATAGTCAGATTTTTGACCTTATCATCTGTCTTTAATATTTTATGTTGTGCAGAGTCTTTCCTGAGAAATGACAAGTGAAATATAGAGCTTGATATAAACATTGAGGATTCTTGAACAGCTTTGTCCTGTGTGTGTGCGCGCGTGTGTGCGTGCGTGCGTGCGTGCGTGTGTGTACTTACAGGTGTGTATGTTTCCAGCGCAGTGATTGTTTAGCCCTGTTTTATCAGTGTGAGGAGCAGTATGTTGGTTGCTGGCAGGCTGCTTGACACTCTGCTACAATATTTATGAGAGCTGGTCTCATATCACAGCACATTCGCAATGCTCACTGCACTGTTGGTTAATTTCCACATTTCTCTGTCTTTAACTGTGTGTCTCCCTCATTCTTCCTGAGGGCTATTTTCTTTTTACTGTCCTTTCCTCTGGATGATTGAGGATATAATAAGTGAAAAGTTGCACAGTGGAGAGAAATTATTGTTATTGGAACTTGAAAGATCCGGCTCAGTTTTCCTCCCATCATTATTTACAGTGCAGTTATATAAAATAAATTACTTCTTTAAGCACATGGTTAAATCAGAAAATTCTAATAGAATTAAAGTGCAGCATTCAAAGTATCAGGCAACAGCCATTTTTACAGCTAGTAGTGCAAGTAGTTACTGTCTACCACATGTATATAAGCAATGCATTCATTGTTTTTGGTAAAGAAGTTGGGGGTTTTCTGTAATACATGACCTCAAAACTGACCTTAATCTGAAAAACAACAGATTAGTCTGTCAGTGACAAAATCTCATTTTCCTTCTTTAGCTCTAAGGGCCAATTGTGTCTTTTCTATTTTCCTTCAGATGATACCTGAAGCTTACAGATCAATCTCCAACCTCAATTTCCCACTGTATCATTTATGTCAGATGATATACGTGACTCTGAGACACACTTACTCACACAGATATAGTTCTAAGCTTCGCAAACTCAGTTTGGCTTCAGAAAACCATCAAGCAGAAAATTAACCAGGACAATCAATAGCGCTGATTTCTTTGTTTTTATGATTTCTTGGTGTTGATGTGTTTAGTGTCAACCTGATTATTAGAGAGATAAACTGCTGCTCCTTAAGGGGAGAGATGGATAGTACAGCCATGTTTATCTCATGTAAATTTTGCATTATATGAACTACAAGCTGATTGCTGAGCTGTTTGTGTGAGCCTTGTTGTAACAGGAATCCACTCAGTGGTCAATTCATTAGATACACTTTTTAATCTACCAATTAACGCAAATATCTCATCAGCCAATCACATGGTAGCAGCTTAATACATTGTAGACACGGTCAAGGTGAACTTCTGAACTTCAAACTAAGCATGAAAGTGGGAAGGTGATTTGTTATTTAAGTGACTTTGAACATGGCATCGTTGTTTCCAGACAGGCTGGTCTAATTATTTTAGAAACACACAACCACCTCTAGGGTTTAATAGTTTGAAAAAGAGAAAACAATCCAGTTCTCCTTCTTGATGCCAGAGTTTAGAAAAGAATGCCCCAACTGCTTTGAGCTGAAAGGAAGGGACATGAACTCGAAAAACACGTCTTACATCCAAAGTATGCAGAAGAGCATCTCTTGAAAGAGATGTGCTACAGCAGCAGATGACCACATTGGGACTGTTAGTATCAGCTAAGAACAGGAAACTGGACAATAGAAGACTGGATAAACATTGCCTGGTCTGATGAGTCTTGACTTCTGCTGTGACATTTGGGTAATGGGCTCATAAACAACATCCTGCCTTGTGTCAGTGATTCAGGGTTCTAGTTTTGGTGGGAGGTTTTAAACACAACTGCTGCCTGAGTGTTGCTACTGACCATATCCATGTCCTTATGACCACTGTGTATCCTCCTTTGATGGCTAACACGCAGTGTCACAAAGGTCAAATCAACTCAAACTACGTTGTTGAACATGGCAATGAGTTCACTGTATTTAAATGGTCTCCAGAGTCAAATCTGGCAACTGTGTGATGCTACCAGGTCAATATAGACCGTGTTAGTGTGAGTGCTCGTGACAGTGTGCCCGGCTCACATTATGCTACCGGTCTGCTGACGTCACTCAGGACTAGGGCTTTTTGATATAACGATAACGATTATGGGGTGGCTGTAGCTCAGGTGGCAGAGCAGGTCAGCCACTAATCAGAAGGTCAGTGGTTCGATCCCAGGCTGCATGCCAAATATTCTTGGGCAAGATACTAACCCCATGTTTGCCTACTGGTGGTGGTCAGAGGGCCCGGTGGCGCCTGTGTCCGGCAGCCTCGCCTCTGTCAGTGCGCCCCAGGGTGGCTGTGGCTACAATGTAGCTTGCTATCGCCAGTGTGTGAATGTGTGTGTGAATGTAGTGTAAAGCACTTTGGGGTCCTATGGACTAGAAAAGCGCTATACAAATGCAGGCCATTTACCATTTACATATCGGATGACGATATAAAAACATCTATCGTTTCATTTTACACTATTGTTTGTTTCGTGGTGTCGCAAAATAAACTGTTTACGGCAATATTTTTCATCGTTCTGATGGTCACTGTACTGTCTATATTAATTTCTTAAAGTTCTCTCTTTCTCTTATATGTAATATAACCACACTACTGACGGACAAGCGCCTGTTTTTATGCGTTGTGGTTAGCAACAACGACAACAGCATCGCGAGTCCTCTTGTTTATGTTCCACATAAACCTTTCACAATAAAGCTCAAGATCCTTTTGAGACTTTTCAAAATAAACTGAATTACGTAAAAGAGCAGATTATTTACGGATGAGAATTAAAAAAGAGCCGCCAGGTGCTAAAAAATAAACCTTAGACTCAAACGTTAGAACAGGCTTTTCCCCGCAGCACGCCGTGTAATAAATACTCACAAAGAAAACGGCGGCCGTTACAACTTATGTCTAAAAATGTATCGTTTCATGCATCGGTTAAAACACTCAACTCCAGCTACATGACACGCAGCTGGAAACACTTCCCGGAAGTCGAGCTGCCCGAGATTCACAGAATTTATAGGAAATGTTAAATTTTTGTGATTTATATCATTATCGGGACAATATATGTCTTATATCGCGATATGAGATTTTGGTCATATCGCACAGCCCTACTCAGGACTTCCATATGATATGGGTGTGACATAGATGTGAATATGCATATTTCAAAGAGAATTTTCTGACATCTTTCAACACATCTTTGTTTATAACCACCTTTTTAAATGATCAGGATTTACTGTGACTTAACATAAAACGAATTTATGAACTGAGCCATAATATAAAGATATTAAAAGTGTCAAGTCTGTCAGGTTGTAATACTAGAAAAAAAAAGTCTCTTTCTAGCTTTTCTGTGTGAAGTATCATCTGTTCATTGCTATCTCCCTCTCTCTGCTGCGCTCTCCAGAGAGCTGGTCTAGTGGGGAACCACAGCAGAAGGTGAAAATGGGATCTCTTCACCGTTAATTATGGATCACAACCAGCCACGAGACTACAGAGAAAACTGGATATTAATAGAGCTGCAGCTTTATGTTAATTGCTTTTTTCTCATACTTGTTTTTTATTACCAACAATCATTTTTGGATATGAGATCAAACAATCAAAAGCTACTTTGAAATTCTAATGCTGATGCGCAGAGACAAGCTGCGCACCATGTCTCTGGTTTTCCCTAATAGGGTTGCTCCTCTGAAGACTGTGTGAGTGTGTGTGTCTGTAGTGTGTGGATTTTTTGAAATCCACCACAGCTGATGCTGCCTCGCGGCTAGATAAATTAGTCAAATAAAAATGAAAAGCTAGAAAGATGGCCAGCCAGAAGGACAAGATTAAGGTCTTCTCTGCACCGCTGACACCCTTTCAGATGCCTTTTTTTAATCATTCTTTCCTCAAGTAGCGAAGTCATTTTTTAAACTCTTATTTGGCCTCATCAGAAAAGCAGAATTTTGTTATATGAATCTGTATGAACACTCTTATAGTGGAAACACGATATTTATGGGACAATACCTTGAAAAGGTCTTGGATTTGGTGATTCTAAATTGACCATGGCTCATGGTTATGTGCCTCCATGTGTTACCCTGCAACAGAGTGACAACCTGTCTGGGGTTTACCCTGTGTCTTGCCCTATGATACCTGATAGGCTCACATTTTAACATATTTGGGCAAGAAAGTTACATGGCAAACCCTCCTTCCACTCGCTTAAAGCTTGGAATGGTATCTGATTAATGTTACATGCCTTCTGTTACCCATCCATCCATTCGCTTCTGCTTATCCTTTTTTTCAGCGTCGCGGGGGGCGCTGGAGCCTTTCCCAGCTGTCATAGGGTGAGAGGTGGGGTACACCCTGGACAGGTCACCAGTCTGTTGCAGGGCCAACACACAGAGACACAGACAGCCACTCGCTCTCATATTCACTCCCACATTCACACCTATGGGCAATTTAGATTAATCAATTAACCTATCCTCACAAATATGTCATGTTAATAGATATGTCACCAGAGTGCATGTTAGATGTCTGGCAGTTTTGGGCTATTGAGGTCTGTCCAGGGCTTTGCTGTTGATCCCGAACAAGACCCCATTGCAGTTGTCCAGTGGGGTGGTAACAAAGGCATCGACGAGTGTCTCTGCTACAGAGTCAATAAGTGATGGACGAAGTCAGCGATGCTCATTTATTGGAAAAAAACTGCTTTATTGACAGATTTAATATAAGCCTGGAATGCAATGGATGCTGATGTGGTGCAACCGTCAGTGTCGAGGAGTAGAATTCCAGCCTTCGAGTAGGGCCTGGGGGGCCACAACCAGGAGTTCTGTTTTACTACTGTTGGGCTTGTGCTGAAGATTATAAAATTGGAGTATGTCTCAAGTGGCTATAGAAGAACTGCAATTTACTACATTCTTACCTTGGCTTCATATTTCAGCCCATATTTGAACATTTGCTAAAAGCAAGTCATAAAATGCCCTACGGTCTTTACTCCAAGTCGTCAAACACCAGTTTAACCCTCGGTTATCTTATGAATGTTCTGATGTAACACCTGTGGCTCTCTTCTAATGAAGTTGTGTTTTAATACTGCGAAGCCACACCCTAAGTTGATAAACAAGACACATTTACTCAAATATTAAATTGTAAATTTTAGCTGTCTTCTTAGCAGCATTTAAACCATCATCAAAACAAACAAACTGTCAAAAACCAGATTTTCAGCTGCTGATTCACATAATTATCTGATGCTATGATGATTTAGTTGCTGGCTTTATACTTCTAATACAGATTAAAACAAACTTTAATATCTGATTCAATTAAAAGTAAATTTTTACCGACTGTTTAAGCTGGAAATCAATAGAATATTACAATATTACATGTTGTTTTTATGATGATGTTAAAAGTCTGCCTTCACATTCTGTGCATCTGTCTCTCTACTCTATAAAAAACTGATTCTCATTTAGTTTATTGGTTTACTTGGTAGAGTATTTTTTTAAATTCACATCCCAGACAGATGTTGTCACTCTTCTTTGCTGATAAGTTATCCTGAAGACTTTATTACTTTGCAGCACAGCCGGTTTCTGCTTCTGAATCTGAGCATCGCTCTCCCTTTAGCTGACGGTGCCCCCTGACCTCTGCAGTCTTCACTACAGCGGCTCCACCTCTCACATTAATTTTCTTAAATTAGATGTTTGCACTCCCCTTGCATGAGGCAATTAACATATTGTGTCATTTTTCCTCTACACTCATTAAGGAATTATACTCAGAGATGCTCCACTCCAAATTACAGGAGGGTTAAAATTCTGTGCATAATGAAGAAGAAGCAAGCTTGATTAAATTTAAGTTTTGAGGCTGTTTTGTTTGTTTAGAACTTGTCAGTGCTGCACTGCAACCAGCAAGCTGGCTTATGGAGCTAATTATGCTGCTGTAAATGCTTTCCTGAGGTCTCTTACTGTCTAATTTCAATGGCAAGATGATGAGTCAAAGGTGCTTAAGCTAATTTTAATGACAAGATTGTGTCAATATTATGGCGCTGTGAGCCAGAAGCCATTTATTACCAAAGTAAGTAAGTCAAGTTTAAAATATAATAAGCAACCTTAATTTTTTAATAAAGCTTAGAATTAGATTATATTGCTCGGAGACTTTTTTAATTTCAAAATAAAGGCTCTTCTTTTTTTCCCCTCTTCTCCTTTTTATTAAAACTGTTGGATTTCCACGATTCTGCAGAGGTGATGTTATGCTCTGATTGCTCAGTCCTTGGCTGCAGCACACTCCAATCTGCAGTTGGAGAGATTAGCCTGTCTGGACCACTGAATGCCAAATCACTTGTGTACGGGTGCTGTTTTTTTTTTTTTGGGGGGGGGGGGGGGGTTCCCCTATGTGTGTTGGTGCTACACAGCATGTGCATATGTTTGTGTGTCCTATTATTTAGTTGGCATTAATCGAGGTGGCAGATTAGTAGAAGAGGTTTAATGTGGCCAAGCATGGCTGGATGTCTGCGGATGACCGCTGTTTAAACAAATCAAAGGGACAAGAGGAGAACGTAGACAAACACATGCACACACCATGACCAGCCACCATGCAGCCTGTGCTTAACCTCCAAACGTAGTCGTCCCTACTGTTGCATTTACGAGCTGGCCAACTTGCAAGTGTACAAACACAGCATACAGAGAAAATAATGGGAGTTAGTTTACACTCATTCATCTTTTTAAAAAAATATATTTTTTTAAAAAGATGAATGAATCAAAAAAAGAAAGGAGAGGGAGGTCTGGGCATCTCTCCTTGTTCTGCTGCCCCCACCTCTCGGACCCGATGGAGGATTGAGGTGTATTCAGTGGAAAGCCTTTTTTATTTATTTGGTTAGTCTTTAAATTGAGCCGTGTATTTGTGTGCTACTGATTCTGGCATTTTCAGGTCTCTATACTTTTTGAAGCCACTCAATCAACAGAAAGCAGAATGACATCCTGACATTTTCACTATTGCAATGCTGGAAAAGCATTCGACCTTTAAATGTATTCATTTAAATATTTTCCTACCCATGACGTGTTGCATTTAAAAAAGAAAAACATGTACTTTGTGTGATATGTGGCTTTTTGAGTCCTAAAATAAAAGTCTGTTTGTATTCATTTAAAACTGCAAAGCCTGATGCACATTACTGTATAGATAGACTTGTGTGTCAAGTGTTCATATGTTGCTGATGATTTCTTTCACATAGGGAACATTCTTGCTGTTGATAGTACGGAGTCTGTTGTCTACCACCTTTGATATATATTAGGGCTGAATTTTGCAAACAATGTGGCAATTATGTCATATATTCCTGTTTGCCTAAAGGATTGCAGAGTCATCCTTTGCTCCTTCTTTTAAATATGGTGCTTCTTTGTTTGTGAACGCACATTGAGCCGTATGTGAACAGGATTCATAAACGCGTCTCTGGGTTGAAAAAGACGGTGCTCTGGAAAAGCACCACCAGGTGCAACAACTTCTATCCAACGAAAGTCTTTTTCAGGGAAGGCCTTGCATATTTTCAGCAAGACAATGCTAACTGCGTATTGCAGATATTACCAGAGGTGGGACCAAGTCATTGTTTTGCAAGTCTCAAGTAAGTCTCAAGTCTTTATCCTCAAGTCTCAAGTCAAGTCTCAAGTAATGTCAGGCAAGTCAGAGTCGAGTCTCAAGTCACTGGTGTAAAAGTCCGAGTCAAGTCACAAGTCTGAACCTTTGAATTTCAAGTCCTTTCGAGTCATTAAAAAAAACGAAAAAAATAATGTTGCAGTTATGCTAAATGTAAATGTTAGACCATGTAATTTTTAAATCTGTGTTTTTCTCAACACATGACAAAATAGTGAACTTAGAAAATATACACAAATTGTGAAATTGCACCTCTTTAAAATGCAGCTCAATTAAACCTAGCTCCAAGAATAGTTTTCACCGACAGTTCTGAGATAAGCTGCATGTTATTCTTGGATGCGGTTGTAGGACCAGCTTTAAAATCGCATGACAAAAATATCATACACATTTAAAAAAAACTGTATCACCAACGTAGCCTGGACAACATTTGCTAGTTAGATGAAGTCAGCTATTTCATCTTAGCATATTTATATGCATATTTATAATCATACGGTTCTTGGAGTGAGTGCATACACTCATGAAGTTTAGTAACTTCCGGTCACTGCAACAAGCCCAGGTACAGTTTACCGACGGATGGGTACAGGACCTTGAAATGCACCGTGTAGAACGAAAGACCATCGTACGTATCATAAGTTTACCAGTCTCACAAATCGTCGTCATAAATACACATTCGTTAACCGTTTATTAATAGGACCTTTGAGCTCAACGGTAATTAATTAGTAGTGGAAATAATTTCTGGTACCCATCACAGAAATGTAGCAGTGACAATAATACTGTATGCTGTAATCGTACTGGACAATTAGTGATACAAAAAACCTGTTTTATCCTGTGAATAAAAGTATATGTTTTTGTCAATGTACCATAATAACAGAAGCGAAACGCAATATTGTGTCAGGACAATTTACTATTTATGCACAATAAATAAAGGAGCATAGCGCGACAATTTCTGTTCTTGCTTGTAACCTATATCACCAATTATGTTATGAAAGTGACGTATTAACTACTAAAAAACACTGACCTTCGTGTAAATGCTTGGAGCAGACTAACCTGTGAGCTGGAGTGTTCTGGGACGTTATATTTGGTCTTAGAATGGCTGCAATCCAGTCGCGTCTTTGTTACTTCGGAAACATGGCTCGAACAATTTCTCTTCAACGACGTAATCCGATAACAACCGATCTCTTTACCCGTCGGCTTCCCGTGGCTGTCATGCGACCGGCTATTGCAGTTAATAATACAACAGCTTCTTGACATTTTTGTGTTTCTTTTTATTGCTGTATAACTGATTTTAATTGAAAGCCTGCGTGCGCTAGTACCGCTTGCCACGAGTTCCCAGAATCCTTTGCGGTTCTACCCGTGAATGACGTCACATTTTCAATCTCTATATAATATGCATGTTAAATTTTATATTTGGGGTAAAATATCAAGTCTTTTCAAGTAAACCGGTTCAAGTCCAATTCAAGTCCCAAGTCATTGGTGTAAAAGTCCAAGTCAAGTCACAAGTCTTAGAACATTTTTTCAAGTCAAGTCTAAAGTCATAAAATTAATGACTCGAGTCTGACTCGAGTCCAAGTCATGTGACTCGAGTCCACACCTCTGGATATTACAACAGCATGGTTTCATAGAGAGAAGACCAGGTCATGAACTGACTTGCCTGCAGTCCAGACCTTTCAAACCTTTTGGCACCACACAGTATAAAATACACAAAAAGACGGTGAATGCGACAGCATCAAGGGTGTACCCTGCCTCTCAACCCCATTTCTCTCCCAGTATGAAGATTATTCTGAAAAGCATTCTTGCGAAATTGTTTTGCAATTTCAGAAGCACAGTGGAACCCCGACTTACGAAATTAATTTGTTCCCGAGGGTCTTTCGTAAATCGAAGCACCCATCGTGCCTTTTGAGTGAAAGATAGGGCTATAGGCTAACTGCTAACTGTAACAACAATACGTCGTTCAAGTGGAACAGCAAAGTGCAAGTACACAAGCCAAGGGGGTTGTCACATGATTTGGAAGGCATTGTGGGCATTGTAGCCATTCTGGGCTCAGCCAATCAGAGCCAGCGGATTTCGTTACGCTGGCATTTTGCCGTAACACGAGCAGAAATATTGCCGTTAAGTGCCTTTGTAACTTGAATTTTTCGTTAAATGGGGTATTCGTAAGTCGGGGTTCCACTGTAATGTTAGACTGCTGTCAGATGGGCTTTTGTATTCAACCATATATTTAAGATACTGTCATTATATTAATGCTGCTATCCTGTATATATTGTACATACTATTGTTTGAGTACTTACGATTGTTTTTTTGTACTTTTTATATTTTACATTTATATTTATTATTGAAACTTGCACCAAGGGAGTGGCACTCCAATTTCGTTGTACTCCGTACAATGACAATAAAGGCTATTCTATTCTATTCTATTTATATTTTACCATGCTCTGTTGCTATTGACCCAATTAGTTGCAAAATTTTCCTGCAGATGTTTCTTTATAGTACCACTTGTTACCCCATGTGATGCCACCATATCTAAAATGAGCTAATATTATTCTTAAATGGATATTTTTGGTACTAACAGTCTTAAAAACTGTTCAACTATTTCTCAGCTAGTGCTCATGTTATGTTTACTCACTTGTCGCTGATACAAAAAAAAGTAAAAACAGGCAATATGATAAATGTTAATGATGCTGCTATCAGTGCAGGCCAGGTGACCACTGTCACTGTCAGAGACCCTGATTAGCTTGAAGGTGTTGGTGTTCAGAGAGTGGTTTAGCAGCACCTCACAGCCACCAGCAAACTTCAAAAGCACCGAAACGTGAGAGACGATGGGGGAGAGGGGGGGAGGAAAGGGGTGAAGAGAGAGAGTGGAGTGTTTTGAGGGACACAACAAGGACATCTCCCCGGAGCCATATGGTGGTGGAGATGGTTTTATACGGTTGTGTTTGTCTGCCTGTTCCGTTTAAGATTTTTACTGGAAAGTGCCTCAGGCCAGCCGTCTGTAATAATATAACTCCCTCCCTCTGCTTCCCTCTCCTCCTTTTTTTTTTTTTTTTTTTTGTGGTTTCTTTGTCCCTGCTGCCATCCTAAAAATCTCTCCGCCACACAAAGCATTTTGACTGATGGCTGCTGTTGACTCTGCTGTTGACACATATCTGGGTGGGCGTGGGTGGTCGGGCTCATATAAATAACTCTAGCCTAAACCAGCGACTTGATTCCTGGACTTTAACTCTCCCCTCCTCTTCACTCTGCTGACCCATGACTGCACTCCATCATACAGCTCCAACCTCTTCACCAAGTTTGCGGACGACACAACGGTGGTGGGTCTCATTAGCAACAGGGATGAGACCGACTACAGAAGTGAGGTGAGACGCCTGGCCACGTGGTGTGCTGACAACAATCTCTCTCTGAATGTGGAGAAGACGAAGGAGATTGTTGTGGACTTCAGGAGAATGCACACCCAACATGCTCCTCTGACCATTGACGGAGCGTCTGTGGAGAGAGTGAGCAGCACCAAGTTCTTGGGTGTGCACATCACAGAGGATCTCTCCTGGACGTACAACACCACAGCACTGGCCAAGAAATCACAGCAGCGTCTCTTCTTTCTCCGCAAACTAAGAAGAGCAGGAGTACCAGCCCCCATCATGTACACTTTCTACAGAGGCACCATCGAGAGCATCCTGTCGAGCTGCATCACTGTGTGGTTTGGAACCTGCAATGCGTCCTGTCATAGAACCCTCCAACGCATAGTGAGAGCTGCAGAGAGGATCATTGGTGTCTCTCTCCCCTCCCTCCAGGACATTTACAGCACCCGTCTCACTAAAAAAGCCCTTTGCATAGCGGCTGATCCCACGCACCCAATGCAAAGCTTCTTCAAGCTGCTGCCGTCGGGGAGGAGACTGCGGAGTCTCCGGGCCAGGACCAGCAGACTGAAGGACAGCTTCATCCATCAGGCTGTCAGGAAGCTTAACTCCCTCCCGATTCTGCCCCCTCTCCCCTCTCTCCTCCACGGTCCTACTGAACTCTGTCACACACACACACACACACACACACTCTCTAACTCACTCACTGGCCTGCACCAGTTACCAGTCACTTTGTGGAGCAGTGGACTGCCACTACCTCATAAGACTTTGTTGTTACACTATCTCTTACCGTACATTACCAAATCTCCATTTGCACTATTTGCCCATTTGCACTACTCTGCCTGGTTTGCACTCAATGTCATTTACTCATTATATTGTATATTGTATAGCTTTCTTGTTATATGTAAAAATTGTATTGTATTTATTTATTTAAATTTTACTTTTTAATTATTTTACTTGCATTTTTAATCACTCTTATATTTAAATGTTCATTTGCTATTTTATCTAGGGATTGAGAGTAACGTAGTTTCTATTCTCTGTATGTCCTGTACATGTGGCAGAATTGACAATAAAGCTGACTTTGACTTTGACTTTGCCCTTGTGCACGTCTGCATGGACAGACTGATATTTTATTGACAGTTTCTCTGTGACTTTTTTTTCCATTTGTTTGTGTTCTAGACTGAATACGACACGTTAACATGATCATATGCTTGCATATATTTGAATAAGTATAGCCTAATTATTAGGAAGGCATGTAACCCGTATATGTTTAATGATATATTTTCTAGTATTGAGAAAAGTTTGACATAAGAAGAGTTTTGACTACATCCCAGGAGAAACCAGAGTATAAACTGAAGCTCATCATTATCTTTTTCACTTTATAATTCCCTGACAAAAACTGAAGGTGCTTTTCACTTCGTGTCAGTGAATTATAAATGGATTGTGGTCAGATTGTGGTTGGACAGAGCATGTGCCAGGTATGAATGGGCGTCACTGTGTGAACAATGTGATCTTATAAAAGAAAAATTACCTGTCAGTAAAACTACTTGGACTAATTATAGATTTATCACACTTGACTTGAAGGAAAGAAAGATGGTTTCAATTAAAAACCTGTTCTGTCTTGTGACTCCAATCAGCATAAAGGTATTCCAATGGGGGTGAGAGGTGGAGGTGCAGTAAGTCACTGTTTTATCAGCCACGAGAGAGAGGGTGTCTGTCACCCAAATCTAAACTGGGAGCTGGTTGCAGAGAAGAGGAGCCCAAAAGGTGAATGCTCTGCCTCCCGTTGTACTGTCAAACTCTAGGAACCACAAGCAACCTGCAGTCTGAAATCAAAGTGCGCTCTGGGGTGATGCAGTACTGTCAGGTCTTTTAGATAAGATGGGGCCTGATTATTCAAGACCTTGTATGTGATGAGCAGGATTTTAAATTTAATTCTGGATTTAACAGCCAATGAAGAGAAGCCAATATGGGAGAAATATGCTCCCTCTTTTGTGGATTTCCAACTCTAGTCACTCTAACCAGGATCATCTTAAATATAAAGTAATGTCTACAACCCTCGATGTAGTCTAGATTTAGCCAGTTCAGCAAACACACAAGAAAAACCTGATTTATAGATTCAGTATCTGATTTTAATTTTCTAAAATGAATGAGGACATTACTTGTCTATAAATTTTCACTTGCTGAGCAGTGAGCAGTCACCTCTGAAAATAATGTCTAGTCTTCCTGTGCTTCTCACATTTTTCTGCATCTATCAGTGTCACACATTAATGTTTTTGTTTTTTTTTACTCAGTGAATAACACAGCAACCGTACATTTACAGACACGATTTCTGACAAATGGTATACAGTAGGAAGAGTTTGTGTGTTTGGGGATATTTACAGAGTCATTTGAAATTAGTATTGAACGCTGTTTGAGATCATACCAGCATACTTTAACTCCTGACTTTTATACAGTATATGCCCAATATATAAACATGCATCACAGATAATTGTGTCATTTCAGCACATTTGACTGAGAGTCAAATGCAGTAACTAAATATTTGTCAGGCCTTTTTGCTGTGGTAAAATATTGCACATTTTTTGTATTTCTTCCTTGATTCAATTTTAATTGATTAAAAGAAGAAAAATGGTTATAAAAAAGAACAAATCAAATTTTACATATATTTCGCTTTTATTGATATTTTATTAAATGGCTGAATACACTAATATAAATCAGGAAGGAACAAATATGTTAATACAGGTTTATCTTCATTGTTTAGTTTATCTTAATTCAGTTTTGCACCTATTCTGAGAAGTACAGCTGTTCTGTCAGGTGTACTAAGATGTAAAAACAATTCTATGCCATTTACAGGATGGGCAAGATCATGACATGAGTGACCGGTGTGCTGCTGGAGTCATAATTCCACCCATCCAGTCCCCTCTGGAGCCACAGTGCCTGGCTGAAGGAAGCTGTCAGTCCCCTGACTCCCTCTCAGAACAATTAGAGAGACCTTTAATGGACTACAACTAACAATGTGCACATAAATGCATCAGCACAACATGGCATCTGGATAGTAGTTAAAGTGAAAAGTTATTTCATATGATCTGGATCAGTCTGATAATTATTATACATAATTATCAGACTCGGCAAAGGGCGCTGGTGTTATCAATCCTCATTTTCATTATATACACAATAAAACTAGAAATACAAGCTGAAAATACTTTATCACGTTAACACTCGTAATAAAAATATAATTTTTTTGTATTATTCACAGGTTGTAGGCAGGCAGTTTAGTGCAGCATAACCTGTTGTTGTTGGTTTTTTTTGGTTTTTTTTGCAGCACTGTGGGGAAGTTTACAGTGATGCATTATGTTCGACTGGCTAAATCTAGACTACATCAAAAGTAGATATTAGTTTATATTTATGATGCTGCTGGTTAGATTCACTCACTAAATTCCATCTTTTATACCTTTATAGTATCTGTGGGTTGGATAATCAGCCGTGCAACTCATGTTACATGTGCGTATTTCTTTTTGAATGCAGTCGACTAAATCTACAGTGAGCAGTGAATACTGGAGCAGCACAGATCAGCTGATCGCAGCCTACTAGTAAAACATCTATTGGAGTTCACTAAACAAGTTTTTTCCTGAGTGATCCTTTACCTGGGAGGGTTACCCCACCTATCGACTGATATGGTTCACATTGTATCCTCTGAGCTGCTTGATTTTACATGTTGAGCACATGTGGAAAATGAAGACAAGAAGCAAAACCTGTTTTGAGTTTAAATTATAAGATGCTATGACTGCAGTAGAGCCCACAATCTATAAGCTGCATCCCAGTATACAGCGCCAGTGTGGGCGTGCAAGTTTGGGATGTGTTGCTAAACATATCTTTGTACTAACATAATCCTTGTCGTATCATAAGCCAGTGGACAATGATGATCCTAATCCAGCTCTAAGAAGCTTTTCATAAACAGGATGCTCACATGCACTCACACACGCATGCAGAGCGATGCTTCAGCAGCAGAACTTGGAATAAAAATTCAGAATGAAAGCTTTGAAATGTGCCTTCAGAATTTGAGGTTCACAATTTTAAAATGGTGTTTTTTTTTTACTTACTCATCATGTGTCCTCACATTTCAATACTTTGAGGATGCTTTTAAGTACCTGATTATTGAAAAAATTTACCTGCTATAGCAGAAATTCAAAAGCAGCATTTATTGTTTTGGTGAAAAGTTTAACACACTATAGATACACCACTCAAATTCTTAAAGATTCAATTTAAATTAAAATCCATAGATGCCATTAAACTATGTCCTTTTTTATTTTTTTATTTTATTGTTTATTTTATTTTATTTTCACTTGCTAAACACAGGACAGACATGACTGGGGGAAAGAAAAGGGAGAAAGAAAGAGGGAAAGAAAAACAGCGAGGAAGAGGGACGGGGATAAAGGGCAAAAAACAAAAACCAACAAAACAAACAGACAAAAAATACATTTATCACTCACCTGTTGAGAAAGAAAAAAGAGAAAACAAGCAAAGAAAAAGAGAGCAACATAATAAACAACATCATCACGATGATCTATAAGATAAGATAAGATAACCTTTATTAGTCCCACACGTGGGAAATTTGTTTTGTCACAGCAGGAAGTGGACAGTGCAAAAGTTATGAGGCAAAAATTAGAATACAATAAGAATAAATACAGTACACAACTGTACAGAATAGAATAAAATACTATATACAGTAGAATAAAATAAAATAAATATACAATAAGATAAAAATAGAATACAAATACAAATACTATATACAACTGAGTAAAAATACAACGATGACAGAAAGGATTATTGCACTTAGTATTATTGCATATGTATGGATGGGAATGTAACCGTAAATACTAAATATTAAACATTATTGTGCAGCACGTAAGATCGACAGCACACAGTGTGCCTTGAGGTAGGAGCCAAAAAGGGTGTAGTTTGTGTGTGTGAGCACCCGTGTGTACACCTGTGAGCGTGAGCGCGCTTGTATTTAAAAGTTTCCTTCATGTAAATGCTCCCCACACCCTCTAGCAGATCGCTAGAGGGTGTGGGGAGCCACAGCCCCGTCCTCCAGGGCATGAAGCAGGTATGGAGGAGATCTAGGCTCCAGACATTCAGAGGCCCTCAGAACACCAGAGACCAAGGAAGACCAACAGAAGGGCAGCTGCGCCACTATCCCAGAAAGAGCTGAGGAGAGCCCCAGAGGAGGGGTTACTCAGCAGCCGCGGAGCAGAAGTAAAGGGGGGTTGCAGTGATGTGCCCGTGAGCTCTGCCGGCAGCCAGCTGTGCCAGAGTGACCGAGCCCCAGGCCGAGAGGCTGAGGGCACCCCACCCCCGAAGTGGCCCGAGCGAGCCCCAGGTTCCAGGCCCCGACAAGCAGCTACCAAGGGGTGAGCCGGTGCGTACCTGGACGCCCATCCCCAGACACAAAGGACCACCAACGTACCGAAATGAGCCAATGTTCATTTCAAGAAATCATCAGTTAGCACATCGCATGTGAAGGTCAGAGCTTTCAATCAGCATCCAGCAGCTGCTCTGTGAATGTCAGATCCATAACTAGATTCAGGGAGAACTTGAACCATGAAGATGACTTTCCATATTCTTAAGGTGATGCTTACAGTACAGATTTCAGGAGCACTTATGAAATCATAATTTTCTTGTGTTTCAAAACACGACTGAGAGATCTGTGATTTCATCAAGTCTCTACTCCCATTATCGCTTCTTTTCTGACCCACTGAGGAACATATTTTATATGATGGGATATTTGGGACATGCCAATCATTCCTGAGGGGTAATTGTTTAACCCAGTAGTGGGCAGTTCATTTTCCCGTGGGGACCACATGAGGAGCTGGCACTGTTGTGAAATACTGCACCAATAAACTTAGAGATATAAGGTAAAACTAATATTGGGCGGTATTGAGTTCAGCTAACTGGTGTAGTCCTGCAAAACGGTCCAGCTTTCTCATCCGGCCCTTCTGGACAATGAAATGCCCACCGCTGGTTTAAATGCAGCATGAGTCATTGAACAGGAGCTTTTTCCATACTTTTATTTGGCATATGTTGGAAAATGCCTGTTTGTTTTTTGTTTTCATTATCTCCCATCACACCACAAACCTTGGTGCTCAATTCTTATGAATTGCTCAGATCTCACTTTTTGTTTATCTATGCGCTTTATTCTTTAGATGTGGCCAGTATTCAGGACGCTCCTGGAACTCACGTGTCAAAACGATGCCGCGTGCGTCACACTTTTACGCAGGAGTAAATATGCAGGCGGCTAAACTCAGCATTTACGGTTTCATTTACGAGATCATGTGCAGTGAAGGGAATTTGTGAGGGGATGACAAAGAGGATGCAGATTGTGATGTGGAAAGAATCATAACAAGACATTAAGGTCAGCCAAGTGACGTTTTAGTCGCATGTAGATAAAGAAGAACAAAATCAGACGTGTCTACGATTCAGGACCACAAATGGACAGAATTGAAAAGATCATATTCAGTGTGATTGGGACCAATCACACTGTCATGAAAAAACAGATCTGGATCACATATAAATAAAACATGCATGATTTGGGCCACTCTTCCCTGCAGTGTCGACTTAGCCCTTGAAGTCTATAAAAAAAGACAGAGCAAGAAAAAGAGGGCAGGTGCGGGATTACAAACCAAAATAGCAATGTACAAATATATAAGCATTCCTCGTTTCAGCTTTTAATAAATGATTTAAAATGTTTTTCCCAGAAGGAAACATGCTTCAGTTTGAATGTACTGCACAGTTGAACATATCTACACTCATTACACAAAACAAGCTCTCTCTTAACTATCTATGACTCTGTCAGTTCTGTTTAAGACCTAATGAAGCTTTTTTTTTCCTCTTTCTCTCTCTCTCTCTGTCTGAACATGGCGATGATTCCTTGAGTGTAGAACAATCTCAGTCCAATTAGCTGCTCGCACTAGAAATTCATCCTACAGGGAAGTGGAGCTGATGCTTTCTCAGCGATGTTGACTTGTTTAGGGAAGCAGATTAAACCGATTCTCGCTTGAACATAACTTCATTTCACATACCTGAACAAATATCATGCTGAATATGGGGGAGCTCTTTTTCTTTTATTATCTTTTTTTGAATTAGTGGAAGCCAAATCGCTTGTTGGGATTCAATTAGAGACTGTACACACACAAAACAATAATGAGGTAAATCTACAGAGAGAGCGGCTTGCATAACACTGCACAGTCTGAGTGTAAAGTGTTTTATACTCTTCTGTTAACCCCCGAGTGCAGTAATAGTCACTGTTGTTGTCTTTAGTGAAGGCATGTCACTTAGTAAGGACAGCAATGTCAACATCATCATCCTTCTGGTAGACAAGGGTGTGTGGACAATTTTGTTAAACCAGACTGAGTGTAATGAGAAATTTAAGTCACTGTTCAGTGACAAAGATACTTCTGAGCCCTACAGATTACAGGGAGTGCAGAATTATTAGGCAAGTTGTATTTTTGAGGAATAATTTTATTATTGAACAACAACCATGTTCTCAATGAACCCAAAAAACTCATTAATATCAAAGCTGAATGTTTTTGGAAGTAGTTTTTAGTTTGTTTTTAGTTTTAGCTATTTTAGGGGGATATCTGTGTGTGCAGGTGACTATTACTGTGCATAATTATTAGGCAACAAAAAACAATATATACCCATTTCAATTATTTATTTTTACCAGTGAAACCAATATAACATCTCCACATTCACAAATATACATTTCTGACATTCAAAAACAAATCAGCGACCAATATAGCCACCTTTCTTTGCAAGGACACTCAAAAGCCTGCCATCCATGGATTCTGTCAGTGTTTTGATCTGTTCACCATCAACATTGCGTGCAGCAGCAACCACAGCCTCCCAGACACTGTTCAGAGAGGTGTACTGTTTTCCCTCCTCGTAAATCTCACATTTGATGATGGACCACAGGTTCTCAATGGGGTTCAGATCAGGTGAACAAGGAGGCCATGTCATTAGTTTTACTTCTTTTATACCCTTTCTTGCCAGCCACGCTGTGGAGTACTTGGACGGGTGTGATGGAGCATTGTCCTGCATGAAAATCATGTTTTTCTTGAAGGATGCAGACTTCTTCCTGTACCACTGCTTGAAGAAGGTGTCTTCCAGAAACTGGCAGTAGGACTGGGAGTTGAGCTTGACTCCATCCTCAACCCGAAAAGGCCCCACAAGCTCATCTTTGATGATACCAGCCCAAACCAGTACTCCACCTCCACCTTGCTGGCGTCTGAGTCGGACTGGAGCTCTCTGCCCTTTACCAATCCAGCCACGGGCCCATCCATCTGGCCCATCAAGACTCACTCTCATTTCATCAGTCCATAAAACCTTAGAAAAACCAGTCTTGAGATATTTCTTGGCCCAGTCTTGACGTTTCAGCTTGTGTGTCTTGTTCAGTGGTGGTCGTCTTTCAGCCTTTCTTACCTTGGCCATGTCTCTGAGTATTGCACACCTTGTGCTTTTGGGCACTCCAGTGATGTTGCAGCTCTGAAATATGGCCAAACTGGTGGCAAGTGGCATCTTGGCAGCTGCACGCTTGACTTTTCTCAGTTCATGGGCAGTTATTTTGCGCCTTGGTTTTTCCACACGCTTCTTGCGACCCTGTTGACTATTTTGAATGAAACGCTTGATTGTTCGATGATCACGCTTCAGAAGCTTTGCAATTTTGAGACTGCTGCATCCCTCTGCAAGATATCTCACTATTTGACTTTTCTGAGCCTGTCAAGTCCTTCTTTTGACCCATTTTGCCAAAGGAAAGGACGTTGCCTAACAATTATGCACACCTGATATAGGGTGTTGATGTCATTAGACCACACCCCTTCTCATTACAGAGATGCACATCACCTAATATGCTTAATTGGTAGTAGGCTTTCGAGCCTATACAGCTTGGAGTAAGACAACATGCATGAAGAGGATGATGTGGACAAAATACTCATTTGCCTAATAATTCTGCACTCCCTGTATACATAATCTAAGCTACACCAAGTCTGTGTGTCTTACTAAAAGGCTGCACCTTTTAAACCCTTTGCTAGTGTGAACAGTTGTGTTACCTACAACATCTTCCAAGTTTCTGATTTCAGTCTTCAGTCAGTTGTTAGGCAGCTCAAAACACCACATTCAGAACACTTTGGGTTTTATGGAGAAGGTGCAGAGGCAGATGAAACACTGGTCTTTCTTCACAAGAAATTACAGGATGACCTCAGCAATGGAGACACCCTGAACGTGTGTCTGCTCTCCGAACTGTTTACAGTCCACATGGGTGTCCCACAGGTTCCCCACTTTCACCTATTGTGGCTAACTTGTATCTAGAGGAAGTAGCAAAGATAGCCCTGATATCCTATTCTGGAACAGAACAGAGCTGTTGGTTCAAGTATGTGAATGAAACCTGGGTGAAAATCTAATCTCAGGAAGCACCACAATTCACAGATCACATTAACCCAGTGGACAAATACATCAGGTTCACCAGCGAGTATATGAAAGATAACAGGCTAGCATTCTGGGACTATGAAACTGCCATCAGTAAAGGGGATATTTGAAAGTTGATGTGTGTTGTAAACCAACACACCATCTCCGTAGACTCAGTTGCCAGGGAAGCACAAGAGCATCATATCAAAAGAGCCTTTAGTAAATGTCGTTATCCCGGCTGGGCATTCATCAAAGCTCGGAAGATGCCGAATGAGCCAACTGATCCAGGAAAGAAGGACAACTGCTTTCTATATGAAAACCAGTGGTGATCCCTTTGAGTATCAGAATGGCTGAAAGGATTTTTTTTTTAACACACAGCATCTCTTTCAAAGCCCCCAAACATCCATGGATTCGGTCTTCAAGCACAGACAGAGAAATATAGTGGTAGTAGATTAAGTACCCAGAGGATTGCCTTAATCAGACATTGGGGAAACAGAACAAACTGTTGCAAAGTTGTCAAATACAGAAGAGCTACTTCGTCAGGCCAGAACTTTGCGACTGTTTTATGCCTACAGGCTAGACCAGTCCTTCAGTGATGAGGAAATGCACATCCTAGATAGGGAGGGGTGCTGGTTTGAGTGGTGCAAGGCAGCCATCTGTATGAAAAGGGAATGACCATGATTTATACTACTGCAGGTAATCTAAATCATAACCGATGACATAACCGAGAACCGATCCACGTAACCTGACTGCTCCTTCTGAGAAATGTCACTAGTTGTTGGGTCCACGGAGCCCCACAGTGACTGAATGCTGTGGAAGGAGTTTGCGATTACATTGCAAGTTACAACATAGATTTCCTGCAAAAGTCTAAATCAGGCGTAAAAGTACATCTGTTACCATCTTACAGTGCTGTGATTGCAGCTATTCCCCATCTCTATGTGAACAGTAGTCATGGATCAGTAGTCATGACAGTTTGCATATTAATGATCAATAAAATGATCTCTGGGGCTGAGCGGTAGGTAAGGGTGCTAGTTTTAGGTTTAGTCGTTATGCAGCTGTACTGTTTATAAGGTCCGGGAAACTTGGAGTCAGCTGAGACTGTAGAAGTCACTTGGTTAAAATTTTTCTCCCACTGAAAAGTCCCAGAATCAACTTTCTTGCATCTGTGTGTATGTGAGTATGTAGGTAGAAAAAGAATGCAGGGCAGCAGCACTGGCACATCAAACGCAAGCTTTACGCAACATGTGCTGTCATATTGCTGCTAACTGTCCAAGAACAAACATCTCCTCTGTATAAGAAAATGATTTTCAAGTGACAAAGCTCATGTTGTCTATATTCAACAATAAATATGATAACACGTTTAAAAGCTTTAAAAGTAATGCTGCATTTTACTGGGTACATTCCACAGATGCAATATACCAGAGAACAGGAAAACAGAAAATCTCATGCAAAACCAAAGCACTGGGACATGTTAAAGAAGCATGCTTTGACAGCTATGATGTTTTCAACATGAATATGTATCTTGAATTCTGTGGGTAAAGTTTTATATATTAAATATATTAAATAAATTAAACATTATCGGGGCTGTATGATCTAGTTAGAGACCTGCTGAATGTGGTATAATTTCATTCTGTTGTTGCACTCTGTCCACTGCCTGTGCTTGCTCCTGAGGCCGTCTGCAGGACTCAAATGAGATTTACATTTTCCTTTTTCAGCTAAGTTTTCCTTTGTGATTAAAAAAACTTTGTAGTCGGAGGTACACTCATACTGCAGGGAGATGCACTGGTAAACAGACTGAGAGACCTGGTGATTATTAAAAGTTTCAAAGCTCTGTTCCTGGGGCATTTGGCCCATCATCTGCGTGTATTTGTATTTTGCTACATTTTTGACTCACTCACAAAAGACTGATTTGATTTACCTCGAATCCACGAATGCTCTCATTCCACCATCTGTGGCGTTGAGTAATCGCAAGAGAAAAATCAGGCATATTCAGTGATGTCAAAACATTTAAAAATACACATTTTGCATCCATTTCATGTCTACAGTTACATCTCAGACTGCAAATAGCAGTGATCCGTGCCAGCAGTTCAGCAGTGACTTCATAGATTAACTTATCAGCCTGAGAGAAGAAATTAATCAGTCAAATCAAACCTCCTGCAGTCTGGAGGAAAAGGAAAAGCTGCAGACACCCACTCCATGATGCATAAACACAGGTCAGGCTGAAATTACTGTCGACTCAGGAACAAAATAATGCCAGCACAAGTCTAATGGTAGTTTAATCCTGGAGAAAAACATTGTCTGTAGTTTTCTCCATCATTTCTCTTCAGCTAGCCGAGTGTCTGAAGCATTAGCATCTACTTGGTTCAAAACTGTTTTATTTTGTTTTTTTCAAACTGGGCTGAAAAAGTACCCAAAAAGAAGCGAAAAAACTCAAAGAAATTAAGGTTTTAGGAGACTTTATTTTGTAGACAAAATACTTAATACTCAGGTTAAGTATATGTGTGTGTGTGTGTGTGTGTGTGTGTGTGTGTGTGTGTTTTGCTGTGACTACAGCAGCAATCACACCTAAAAATGAAAATATGTAGGTAGACTAAAATATTTCAATGGCAAACTTAATTACAGTAAAAATTCTGATTTAATATGATGTCATTACTGAATAACTTCCATTTGCACCATGTCTGATTGTAACATTTGTAACAGACACACACTGGGCATCAGGGTTTAAGAGTGTTTTCTTCCTGCCAGCCCAGCAAGCGTATCAACAAGTACCTAACAGCGTACATCCTCACAGAGACATCCACATAAATACTCGCACTTTCCATTTAAGACGCCCAGAGTGACTCCACTACCAGGAAGACAATTAAAGCCTCTAATCAGAGCCTCTGATCAGAGCGCAGCATCTCGCTTTCCTCCCGCTCTCTACCTCGTGCTCGCGCTCCTCCAGTGTACTTTCCTGTTTCTCGCTTTCATTAGATTAGACATAGAAAAGAACATACAGACCAGGGCGCTTAAATGTATGATTCATAAAGGCTGGAACGACAACGGTGTTTCTCTGTAAACATATTGGTTGCATGTACCCAGTTAAAGTGCACCAATACATCAGACAGTTTTTATAGTAGGCTTCTTTTCTCTGAAGAACATGATTTATCTTTGAATATCTTTTTTACTCTTTCAGACAATAAGATTTCCTGGATCTCTTGTTCAGTGATGCAGTCTATGTATTTTGAATTTAGGTATGAAATATGCCTGCAGAGATGCGTTTGAAATTCAGCTTTCTTATGTTTTTTCCACTTAAGCTGCTGTTAACTCATCTTCTATGCCGGGGGTCAGCAACCTTTAACACCCAAAGAGCCATTTGGATCCGGTTTCCACACAAAAGAAAACACTGGGAGCCTCAAATACTTTTTGATATCTAAAATGAAGATAACACTGTATATATTGTTTTTTACCTTTATGCTTTTTGTGAACAACTAAGGTGTGAAATCAATGAAGTGCTACAGAGAAAATTACATTTTATTTATGTAGTTAACACATTTTGAACTCTTAAAGGAATACAGTATAACAAAAGGAAAGACACCCAGCTGAACTAAAATGATCCATGTAGCAAACAAAAACTGTTGTGAGCCGCCCCCCTTATATCGTCTTTGGGCTTTTGGAGCCTTGACCTGCTTTTAAAATATGTATTTTACCTGGTTAATGTGTGTGGCGGGGCGTGGTCTGCAGCGCCGCTGCAGGGGAGGTTGACGCACGTGAGCGGCACCCGCAATCACGCCTCGCCGCCTTAACGTCTGTGCTATCTATGCTGTTGTGTTGGTGTGTGTTGGGCTGTGAGCTGCAAAGCTCAACGGACTGTACGAAGTCACTTTCATCTTTACGCAGGACTGTAAGTTGTCATCTGTGAGGCGTGAGCGGTGTTTGTTTTTCACATAGTTCACGGTGGAGAACAGCTGCTGACATAATGTGGATCCGAAGATCCATAATTGGCCTACCTGGGGTTGAAAGCCTCGATAAATGCACGGCGTTTCGGCGGGTACACCGGCTTCCGCGAGTGTGGCGCTTATTTTGAGCGATGAAAAAATAATAGAATATAATTGTATTTTTATATTTCAATATCAAAATAATCTTTCAATTTAGAACTACAAGTTAAAAAAGAACTAACATAAATAAAATACACTTCAGCTAAATACTTCTAATTTATTTTCTCAAACCACCCGGAGCCGCACTATAAGGACTAAAGAGCCGCAGGTTGCCGACCCCTGGTCTATGCTGATGTCGGACTGTAAAATGTGTTTAATCAATGGTAAGGTCAACTCTAAGTATTCCTCATTAAACATAGCTAAATGTCACCAGGGGAAAATGAGGAAGTACCTACTGTAGGTTCACCTCTGCTTTACAACTTTTTCTCATGTTCACAGTTCACATTAAGAGAATTAGTTAATCTGTTTATTAGTATTTTTTGTGTGAGCGCTGATTAGTTAAAAAAAAAAAATGTGTCTGTTGGGAATGTTACATCAGTTACATGCTTTAAAATGACTTAAATAAATATAGTGAACAACTGTAGATGATATGTGGTATTGTTGAGGAAGGCTTCATAACAAATATGATACAAAGAAATTTGAGACTATTTTTCTCCTGGTGTACGGCTCATTGTTATTGATGCTTCTCTGTATATACTTGTTCTAAGCTGCCTGACGTATGTGTGTGCACTGCACTTATGAGACTTCAGAACTCATGCATATTCAAATTTACATACATTAAAAATGCATATAATCTTTTAAAAAATTCAGCCAGCAAGACAACGAAAAGACAAGCTAAACTCACAGATAGCTGCTTATATACAAGTGCACTTTGTTTTAACCACCACTCTGACACTGAGTGTTTTTTGCCCTTTATACACACAGATTGACTGGTTGAGCTTCATATGTCTGGATAAATAGGTTCATCCTGATTCTGAGCATGTCGGTGCAAATTTCACTAACCTCAGATAGAAAATTCATATTCTCAGGTTTATTTATTTACTTATTTTTTGTCAAAGCCACTGGCGTCTCATAGATATGCACATTGTGTCCTTTGGTTTTTCATGGCAGGTTTTAATGCAAGAATGAGATAGATTTTGCTCCCAACTTATTAAATATGATTAAAGACCCCTTGGAGGCACATTTAAACACGCAATATAAACAAATCTTTACAAAATGCATGGTTATATTGTGAAGGAGCTTATTTTAGCCAAAACCACAAACTTTTCCAGTCATTTTCAGGACCTAAACCTAAACAAACAGCCATCCTTTCAAATTCCAAATGAGTCATTCCTACTATTCGGTGCCATTTCAGTGTGATCACTCTTCATCAAAAAATACAAAATTTTGAATTATTTTAACATTTCATCTAAAAGAGGGATTTTCAACCTATAAGAAAAATGTATTGGTCCAGCTAAGGATATTATATTATAATATTTTTTAAAATCAAAGTCTTTACCCATGACGTGCCAAATGTCCACCCTGTTACAGGACATTCAATTTTCTATTAATAACTGTTTTGAATACACAGTTATAGTAATATTTACATTTTCTAAAAGCTACAATGTCCCTTTTTAAAATCTGCAAGGAAATTTCATGTTACAGTGCATAGCAATAACAGGGGTGACGGTAACAGGGGGGAGATTTTATGCTAAACTTAGCCATTACTACTAGTATGATGAACAACAAGCTAGTACATGGTGGCCACTAAGAACCATTTTTAACATGTTTATTAGCCATATTATAAAAATTACAAAAAAAAAATTGTTTCCACTATTATAAGCGTAACAGGTTGGACGTGTTATGCTTTGCCACATTACAAAATCTTGCTAAAACATTGAAAAAAGGGTTGATTAAAGAGTGGTACTTACTCGTCTTCTTCTTGAAAGTTTTCCCTCCAAAATATGTTACATCCGGGAGTGTCATGTGACTAAAAGAATAATCAGGTGATGTGTTCTATGGAATTCTTATCAGAGTAACAGGGGTGACAGTTGATTCAGGGACACAACATTTTTTAAAGATTTTAAGTATTAAACATGCATTAATAATAAAAAAAGAACATTTGATGAGGAACATTAGAAATAAGCCAATCCAGAAATGATGAAAAATCTAGATTTATTTATTTTTTTTAAGTTATATTTGTAACTGAAGTCGAGCAAGCATGACTGGGGACATAGTACTTTAGTGACTTGTGCTAAAATAAAAGTAATTTACTTTTAATGTATTTATCCTGTGTATATATCAATGTGTTCTATGGTAGAGGGGGGTTAAACATACAAGAAAATGGTTTAGAAATAAGCATTAGACAAGTTTTACACTAAATATACCATATTATGTCATTAGGACTCAAATGGCACCGAATAGTAAGAATGACCCAAATGCAAAATATCTGCCTAGAAAATGGTAGCACTTTTCAGAATTGGCTGTAATTGAATGTTTCATCTTTGCAACAGCAGTATTTGATACTCTGAGGTGGGTGAGAAGGAACATGTGATTTAGCTGTGACTAGCTGTGTGAAACTGTTCTGTTGACCTCAACTTCACAATCAGCTGTTGTACTGGCTCAGTTGTTTCATCCTTTTTTAACCATTTAAACCTTGAAAAAGTTGGCAGAAAATTATATATTTTTTGAAAATTATGTTTATTAAAGCTTCTGACAAATTTAATACAAGAAAAAATTTTATATTAATTTGACTATATGAGTTTTAATTTGTATTATATTTGCAACGTCCCTTTTTTTTTTAGCTTTTTTTTGCAGTTTATTGCTTAACAATGTATTGTGCAATTTATTTAGAATTTTCAGTTGAAAGAATAAATCACACTGATGATGCAGAAGGTTCAAAAACTAACTCATGTCTTAAATATGATATACTCGGTATTACAGGGTTCAAATGTTACTCTAGTAAGCTCTAGTAAGGTGCAAAGGCAGTCTTTCTCTTTCTGCTCAGTTGTTGAACAATCAAACTAGAGAACAGTCTTCACTGTTTCTCGTGCTTGGCTGTAATGGGATGGGGCCCTTCTCTGTCTGAGTGATTGGCTCAGTAATGTAGGCAGAGTGCTGTGGTGGCAGAGTAATTGGCTGTGATTTAAAAACCCTCGGATGGCTTAAGTGGGAATGCAGTTTGGCAAATTAATGGTTCTTAATCGAACATGTGTGAATGGTTTAATATGGTGGAAAAAGACTCCTCGGAGGGCTCTAACGGAGAGCGGCGAGGCCATGGAGCTGTATTCCTCCCATAAACCGAAAAACAACTGACGGTTACAATATAGACGAGCGTACGATATTAATAACACAATGACACATGCTACAAAGTTTTTGAGTTCACTTTCCTTTTTCAACTTTAAATTATAGTTTGTCAACTCTAAAAGCCTAAAAATTAAGTTTAGTTTAGCATAGCAACATGTTCCATGTTAGTGTAGCCACGGCCAGACGAGAGGGTCTCTTCAGAGCGTGAAAGTGGAGCTGTTTCTCTTTGATTACCTGAGAAGGTAAATATTGTTGTGCAGTGGAGAGAGAAATGGGCGAGAGATAGAAACTCCTCGAGTTATGACCCTCTCTGTTCGCAGTGTCTCTGTTCTGCTTGACGAAAGATGCCAGGAAATTAGAATAGCTGGGATGGGAGCACCGGATGGGGTTGATCAATAGATTTAACACGCTTGCGAACACCTATCTGATGTTTATATTGGGATATCGGGATAACATGAGCTACTCAGTCTGCTTCATTGGTCCCGTCTTTGCAAGTAGCTTAGCCTGGAGCAAGTTATTTCATCCTAAGCCTCTTCTCTTCATCTATATTCATCTATATCCAAGGTACAACACCATTGCGCTGATGTCCTCTAGCAAAATTAAATTCCAATGTGACTGGACACGAGTTATCATATTTTACATGATAATTATCCATATTTCCACATATTTTTTAGCTGCTTCCTAAACAGGCTCTTAGAGTAAAGGATGTTTATCGGGGGTAAAAAAAAAGAAGAAAGCAGATCACGTGACCATAAATGCTCACAAGCACCCACTATTTACCAACAGGAAATGCCAATGCTTTGTTTCACCAATCCAACACCTTAACAGGACACTGAAGGGGAGGATTGTGCTTCAGTGACTGGTGAGTCAAAGTATTGTGTAGCTGCCTTTGTAATGCTAAATAGGACCACCAAGTGTGCACCCTTGGTTGCACTAAAGACATGCAGAGTAATAACAGTGCTTCTAACTTTCTTAGTGAACACAGAAATGAGCAGGGAGCTGTGTGCGTGCGTGCGTGCGTGCGTGCGTGCGTGCGTGCGTGCGTGCGTGTGTGTGTGTGTGTGTGCGTGTGTGTGTGTGCGTGTACTTCTGCATCCCTATCTACTGCCCACAGTCACTGAGGGAGCCACTCAATCCTGCTGTTGCTTTCAGCTGCTGTTACCACTGAGAAAAATTGCTAAAATATTTTTTCTGTTTGAATTTTGAATTCTATATCAGTAAATTAGAAATGTCCAATGGGATTTTTGAGGAAGAAGTGTGTGCAGAGCATAAGTGAGCATCCCACAACCATCTAAATGTGGTTAGCTGTACTACACACCAAAAAAAACTGTCATTTCATTACTTGCGCTACATGTTAATTAATTGTGAACCACAACTTTCAAGAAGTCCTGATTAAAATTAATAATTATAGAATAATTGAAATTTATTAGCACAAAGCAACAAGAATAAGTGATTTAAAAAAACTGACTTCAATCCAGGAACAACAATATAAACACATCTGCAAACAAACCAACTCTATACAAGATGGCCATACTGGCTGTAGCTGTGTAGGTAGAGCAGGTCACCTACTGACCGGAAGGTTGGTAGTTCGATCGTAGTCTGCTCCAGTTTGCATGCCAAGTATCCTTGGGCAAGATACTAACCCATGTTGCTCTACGATGCATCCACCGGAGTATGAATGCGTATTGATGTTAGTTAAAAAGCACTTAGAAACAATAGAAAAAAGTGCTTGTGCGAATGGGTGTGTAAAGCAAGTTGTGTAAAGCACTTTGAGTGCTCAAGATAGAGTAGAAAAGCACTATACAGGAACCAGTCCATTTATTATTTCTAAGCATTTGACAATGCAACGTGCTAACCTCATCCATAAACACATTAAGCATGTTAATGTTAAGCTAGCAGAGTGCGGTGCTGAAGTGGATGGTATGCTAACACCAACTTTAGCACAGGTGACCAGGTTTATTTCTACCAACTTTCATAGGATCGCTGTCAACAGAAAGGCTTCTTTGAACTGCTCTGTTAGCTGATTTTTCACAACTTGGTTGTCAACTCAACCTATCCCAGCTGGCATAGGTGCGGAAATGTGAGCACATGAAGAGTTTGGGAACGGGAATTACAAAGACGGCGTATGATGATCACAAAATTAATGGAATGTAGTAGTGATAGTAGTATTAGCAGTAGTGATTTAGCAGTGTAACAAATAAGTAAATAAGTAATCCAGTGCATTACTTTAAAAAAAGAGCAAATGTTAGTGTGAATTTTTCGTGACTTTTTTTGAACAACAAATCCTAAACTAACTAAAAACAGAACATAAGTTCTCAAAATACATACTGTACCATATGTCCACCTTTGCTGTCTTTGTTTGCCATAAGAGAAAGTGTTGTGTGTTTTTGTCTCTCACTCCTTCTAGAGCATCCCACCTTGTGTGTATTTACTTGCCAGTGTGTCTCATCTGCCTGCATGTGGAGACGAAGAGTAGATAAAGAGTGTAACTCTGCAGACTAGTGGAAAAGTCTCCAGGGGCGAAAAGCCACTACAATCAACCAAACGGAGATGCCATTAACCCCCCACAGGGACACAGGCCCAAGTGTGTGTGCGTGCATGTCTGAGAGTGTGTGTTTTCTGATCAAGTTTAGCTGCCCTCGTCGCTTTTTACATCATTACTTCATAAGAGAACATTGTGATTCTTCTGTGGTTGGGTTTTCATTTGTATGTCTGAGCATCTGTTTGTGTGCATGTATCCATGCATGTGTGTCAAAGTATTTGAGGGTACTTTCTGACAAACGCGCTTTTAATCAAACACTTGAGTTTCTTCTTTCTTTAATTATGTGCGACCTAATGATGCATAGGGCTTTGTTGTCTTCATTAAAACACAAACGCTCGTTCTGCTCTTCACTTTCCCCCTCTCTTTCCTCACGCTCACTCTGCCCCTGAAGTTAAACTATTTAAACTTTTTACCAGACGTTTAATAGAGAGAAGAGTAAGAAAAATAAGATGACGGAAAGAAAATTAATTTTGCTGTCCAGTGAAATTCTGACAGTTTCACATTTAATCTGCTGCAAAGGAAGTTTATTTTTTCACAACTTGTAATAAAATTATTTTCATGTAAATGCTTTGAGCAGTGGTGAGAGAAGAAATTATTAAATTCAAGGAAAAGTAAACTTTTACCCTGTCTTCCTGAAAAGTAATCAGGTATTCGCAGTTCAAAAAAAATTGTATTAATAGATAGTATAAGAAAACTTAAGAGTTTCTGCTACATAGTCTAAGGAGCTTGGAAAGAAAAGCATCTGGACTTCTTTAAGTTGCTTGAAGAAGTTTCACCTCTCACCCGGGAAGCTTCCTCAGTTCTTTGGTCAAATTGTGGAGAGTCCCAGATTTAAGACCTGTGGGAGTTTCCCCCCAAGAGGCACAATGGGACCCCCTAATGATCCTCTATCTAATCACACGAGCCAAGGTGTGAAGTCCCCTGTGGGGACACTCCCACAGGGCTTAAACAGGTGAAACGTCTTCAAGCAACTTAAAGCAGTCCAGACGCTTTTCTTTCCAAGCTCCTTAGACTATGATGGCATGGATGACTGAGAACCTTCACAGACTTTCTGCTACATACACACGAGTAAAAACTGTGGCTGGATTCCACTAATAGAGTCTACTATTGCAAAGAGATGCATCAGATTGCTGCTCTGCTTTTACTCCAGTGTCTGATCCATTTGTTTTTTTTAAAACTTTGGAACAGTTCATATTTAATGCTCTAGGAAAAGAAACTGATTTAGGAGATGCCAGTAACCTCACTCCCACTTTATGTCGCTCAGTCCTCATTGGCTTCTGACCACTTTAACAGCACATCTGAAGGTATGGCCCAAACTAGGCAGTCTTGGATCCGTGCACTATTATGAATGTGCAAAAGTCACGGCATCAATCTAAAGATGACTTCTGCCATCGACTTTACAAAAACTTACCTGCAGAATCAGTGACATCTAACTAAAACTAGATTAATTAATGATTTTTTAAGATTTGTTATAATGAGATTGTATCAGCCTTTCTTTTATATATTAATAATATTGATGATAATAATAATAATAATAATAATAATGCTTTTAATGTTTTTTATTCACAGCAATTTCAACTTTTGAATTACATTCCTGTATTTGTTTCTTCTTTTACATTTGACTTAGTTTTATCTATTTTGGCAGATTTTTTTTCCTTTTGGTTTGATGTTGAACAAAGAAGCAGTGACATAATAATACATTACAGGAGGCGACGGGTGTATTTGCTGACATGCTGATATTCTATTAACTCATTTCATGTAAGATAAAAGTGTTCGATGGTCTCTAAATGTTAGAAAGTAGGTAAAAACTAAACTCCACAGTTTATTTTCACCTAAAACCTTTCTTTTTGAAATCTTGTGAATCTGTCTAAGATAATGACACTGACTGGACTCCAACAGTCATATTAACAGTTCAGGTCGACCCATAAAGACAAACCCTGACCTGGACTACAGTTTTAAGGAGGAGGGTAAACGAAACGGGCAGAGTAGAATTACAGGACGGAGAGCATGGAGGTGATATGAGGAAATAGTTGTGAGAGGACAGGGACAAAAATACAGAGTAGTTGTGTGAAAGAGAGAGAGAGGCATAGCCGAGGCTACCTGCCTGTGTGATTAATGAGACGGTGGAGAAGCTTGAGCGTCTACATGAAAGTGACTTCAGGAGAAAGTTTTTATTAGGTGTCAATACAGCCCAGGTAGTTTTTAAATACTTTAAAATTGAAAAAAGCAGTTTCCCATCTCTGTAATGATTTGATTTTTTATTTTATTTTTGCTTGTTGTTGGTATCGGTGCCTTTTAAAATGGGTTAAAAGAAGCAAACATCAACAGAGTCAACGTTGTCAAAATGTGTGCTGTTTTTAGTTGTAGTAATGTGTCAGATTTGAGATATGAATATTTAAATATATATATTTAAATATATTTTTTCTCATTCTTAAGCATTTAATTGTTTTGGTCTAGAAGAGAACCTAAGATGGTTTTCTTAGAGTCTCACTTAACATGCCGGATATCAGTTACACAAGCGTAGAAACTGTTACACTGTTACAATCCCTGTTACAGGGACCACCACCTTAATACATCATGTGTCACTATATTTAAAAAAATAAATTTAAAGCATGTATCCTACAGCTGATGGTACATGCAAAGATAACAGATTATTCTCATTTAATTTGTGTGCACAGAGAAATACGATGGAGGAATTTAGTCACTTAAAGCCTCGTACAGTCACACAGCTGCCCTGGCATTTTTCTAAGAAAAATGTGCATTACTCAACCAGTTGCCAAGTAGTTGCTAGAAGTTGCCAGCTGTCACAAAACAGGTACAAGGTGCTCCTCCTGTGCAGTAAAACTTATGAACAGTGCAACTCTTACTTTGATGGTAAATGGTCTCTGTTTCCAGTCTTTTAGTTTCACCATCACTAAGTAGGTACCATCTGTTTCCAAACAAGTCTTCATTCAAATTATGGGCATATTGTGGCTACCAATCACGAGGAAGTTTTTGGTACAGCATCCTCTTCGAGCCTGATTCCACCTCCAATCACTCACCATACCCTCAAAAAGACAGTTTCCTCTAGGAACTGCTGATTTTCAGGAGGTCACCAACCAATCTCTCAGCCCTAATTACAGCACCCTGAATTCTTATTATCTATTTGATTTAGGGCTATATTGCTAAAATTAAGTATTCCAAATGTAATTTATTGAGTGAGTAAAATGTAAGAGTCACTTGAGGTAAATCAGAAATACTTGAAAAAATGTAAATACGAGATGATAAAGATTATACTTTTGATTCAAATCTAAAGTTTTGGGTGTTAAAGATAATAAGAGGTTGCAAATTAAAGTGACATCATTATTTACATATGCCCTTGTAGATTCTTACTTTTAGCTCTTTGTATGGGTTTAGCTCCAAAATCAACAACTCTCTACCATCAGTTGTCACCCTGTCTGGTAACACCATAAAGGAAAAAGAAAAGATGTTGTTCATAGCTGCGACATTCCAGCAGCTTTAACAAAGCAGCAGTAATTGACATTACTCAGAGGACTGTCCCTTTCCAAAAACAAAACAGTCAGCCCACACGTCCCTGATACATATTTTCCTTTCCTCATGAGGACTCTCTTCTCGTCTCCTCTTTTATCTTCCTCTGCCCCTCTTTCTGCGATGTGACCGGTTTGTTAAAAAGTGACCGCCTCTCATTAAACAACACTAATGCAACTTTTAATGAAGCTGCCGTTAGGAATTACTGGGCAGTAACACATTTGCTTTCACATCCACAGAAACACTCACACTATGTGAGGGAAAACAGTCTCATTAGTTTGATAGTTATTGTCGTGGTTACTGCGAGCATCGTTACTGTGGACACAATCTGACATCATTAAGCGTTGGAGGCCAGCCCTTTAGTTATGAAGTCAGCAAAGATTTCACATTCTCAAAGTTTGAAATCCCTGCAAGGTTATATTTACAGTGAACAGAAATAATGGAAATCGGACACTTCCTGAAAGGTAGTGTCCAATTTTAAAGCGTTCTACCAGTATATTTATGTTGTATCGAGTGTATTAGCAAGTTCACAGTTTCCACTTGGTGGCTCTAATAGCTTAAACAGACAGATATTTTTGCTGCGTTGTTTTATGTGCAAATCAGTGAGTGTGTATCAGCATGTCCATGTTAGCTTGTCTGTGAAATTGCTGAAGAAATGCTCATTGCTGATTAAATCACTGATGCATGATTTGAGAGTTCAGTGATGAGGAGGCTGACAAGAAGCATTCTCCCTGATTTGTTTTATACAGTTTTGAAGTTGAATTTTTTTTCTTCTTCTTTTGTTAAATCAAGCATCATAGAGTGAAAACACTGTGCCGATGAGTACACCAGAGCAAGTAGAGAGCAGGTTCTTAGTAGAGATCAACCCCCCACTGTTTTGGTCAAGTAAAACCACATAGCTACATATGCATGTGGGTTACTGAAGGCTTTACTTCCTCATGCGTAAATACAGTCCTCTCAACTAAACATTTATATTAGCCTTTTGTTCCTGCTGGCAGGCCTGTAAGTGTTCCCGAGGCAATATTTACCAATGCCTTAAATCTGCGTTCTCTTTAATGGCCAGCATGGATGATTACTCTAGCTGTAAAAAGATGAAACCTGGAAAAGATGAAAAATAACCCCCAGTTCCTTTACTCTGTGACCTCCTTAAATACTTTTTCCTGATGACTAAATGGGCTTATTGTAGGACAAAGTGAATATAACACAAAGGTCATTTTGTGAATTTTGGTCATTATTAGAATCAAAGAGGAAGACTGCTCAGATTATGCTCATTGGCTGCTCTCATGAGGATGCTCTCATAAAGCAATCACCATTACCAGCCAGGAAGTATGTTAAGTTTGCAAAGTATGCAAATACAAACTCTCTATAGCTCAAACGTGCCACACACAATCTATAGCTGGCTGCCATTTAAAGGGTATTTTCTTCAAGTATCTTTAGGAAAAATCCACTGAAACACCTGCTTTCACAGTTTATGCAGGTAAAGTTCAAAGGTAACTCCAACTGATACGCAGCTGCATGTAAACGCACCGACTGCCCCATGCCTCAGAGGTACGGCAGCACTGCATCATGGTTGGCTAGCTGGCAGGAAGCCTGAGCAGCAGCAGCTGTTGGTGCCACTCTGCAGATGTAAATAACGGTCCAAGATCATGAGCCCACACTCACAGCTTATACACAAACACACTCAGAGAAAAACACCTCCCATAGCACCTTGGGAAATTCTCCTGCACTTGCGTGCCATCTGTTAGCGTACATGGATGAGATGGAGAGGAGGAGAACAGGTGGGAAGGGATCCCATTCAGCGCAGGTGGTAGGTTAGTCAGACATAAAGGGAATGAAGTTGGGAAAGAGAAAATAAAAAGGACTTTATATACAGTCGGCGTACTCACGAAAACAACTCATTTTACAGGTTTGAAACAAAGAAAAGAACAGACTTTGACAAATTAGGACATAATGTCTCAATTCTTATTATTATTTTTTTTAATAACCAGCAACATAACTGGGGTTGCTGTGGTCGATCAGAACATCTGCTAATTGTAAGGTCAGGGGTTCAATTACTGGCTCCTCCAGTTTGTTGTGTGTGTGTGTGTGTGTGTGTGTTAGTGTTTTTGGGACAGGGTCCTGAACCGGAGCGTTCATCAGGGAACACAATAAGCTATAAACAAAGTAATATATAGTCTTGACCTTTGACTCTGTTGCTTAATTTCAATACTCCTCCGAATGTGATATTACTAAAATCACAAGCAACCTGGTGACACAGTCACCGAGTACTGGAAGTGTCTTGCAAACATGGCACAAATAAGTCAAGAAAAACCCTTGAATGCAGCACACAACTTTACCGTTTACTGACATCAATCTTGGACAGCAGCGTGTTATTCTCACTTTTTTCCCCCTTTTCTGTCCAGATTGATAGTTTTGCTTTCGTTTCTTCACTCATCAAACTTCTAAACACAGACACCTATAATGACACCAAGGGAAGGTGGGGCCCTCGGTACTAACCACTGAGAGCTCATATCTCACCCACCAGGTTCCTCTGCTGTGTTATGGAAATCCCTGCTAATTTCATTAACTTTGTGCTTTTTATTTGTAACCTTATGAATCTCTTGACACAGTATTCAGGAGTCTTTGTTCTGGTATTTGTTACACTGCAATAGACACCTTCTTGTTAACATGATAACTCAAGAATGAAACACACTTACACCACAGGTGCTCCATATGGAGATGATCTAATTAGATGTTAGCGCACCTTGTTGCATATATTTTCATTTTAATGAGAGAAAACTAGCTTCCCAGAAAATGCTGTAACTTCTTAACAGTTTACAATTCAAACTGACACCAGACGTTAAGAGTACGCAAAAAGTCAAACATATTATTGTTGGGGAAAAGTTGATAATTGCTAATTAATGAGCTAATTGGCTGAATTAGGATAAACTTTTTAGTGAACATGATAACTCTACAATACAGGAACTTTGCACTTAAACACTGCAGGGAATCCACATGAAGTAGATGATCTGATTAGATGCCTCTCGGCATAAATTTGCATCGTAATGAGTTCAGTTTGATTTGTTTAAAAGTATTCGTGGCAAACTTCTAGTACGTGTTCTGTTGTCACAGAATTAATGATGGGACATAAGGCAGCCAAAGTGCCTTTTGCATTACTTTCTCAGATTTCGGTGACCTTGCGAAAATCGAAACACAGCTCTGCCAGTGTTAAAAAGCAACATAGGTTTAATCAGCCAAAAATATGCAGTCAACTTAAAAACAAGGAAAAAGATCATAATAATATGTAGCTCCTATTTGCTTTGCAAACATATACTAAACCTACTTACTTTAGCTGTGCCCTGACCCAGATATGCTTTCATCTCTTATGCTGCCCTTTTCTGCTTCTGTAGAACACTTCCAAACTTTATTAGTATTAAAAATCAGGATAATAAGAGCTCCAGTCAGCGCTCCAAAACCCTGTTATTTCATTTTGAATCCTTTCCTCTCTGTGAGCATGCATTCTTCAAAAAGGGATTTTCTTTTTTTTTTTTTGTAAATGATGAATATCTTGTTTTCAGAGAAGGGCTCATTCATTTCCACCTCCTGTCATCAGACTGAGTCAGGAACAGACTCTGATATGTGCCTTCCAACAATCTGGTCCCCTGCTGTCTATTCATCTCTAGTAATTTCCTCACCTCACTAAGTTCATAATTATAACTCTGCACAGCCATTATTAGGGCTTCAAAACAAACAACAGAGCCCCTGCAGCTGAGAAGCCAGCCATGACAGCCTAAATACTCTTCCTTTCCTTTTATTAGCTAGCTTATTAACATTTTAGCCATCAGGGCTTTCAAGATCCAGGCTGCCACACAGAAATGATGAAATGTAATATCCAGCAGATTATTCAAAGTAAGTTTGACATTATTATTATTATTATGGTGTGTGTGAAGACGTTGATGGCAAAATGAGATATTCAGCTTTTAAAAGTTTGACATTCACTTTGAAGATAATCAAAGTAAAAGGAGTAACACCTTTATGGACTAAGATATGTATGATAATGTTTTCTTTTTTCTTTTTTTTGACCAAATATTGACTTTCAAGCTCATTAAAATCGTACACACTCATCTGATATACTGTATTTAGATTGTACGTTTGCATAAGTTTCAATAAATCAATGCAGCTGATTCCCAATTTCCAGGCAAAATATAAAGAAATAAAGAGTGGCTCGAGAAAGTTGCACAGTCCTTTATCTTTATTCAGCTCTTTTTTTACAAATAAGTATGGTCCAGTTTTCCCAACAGTGCATGAACTGATTTCGCTATGAGCTAAAGTAAAACAGAACATTTCCCTGTGAAAAACAGTATAAAAGCATGAACAACTGTCAAGATACTAAAATACAACAAATCAAAAGATAAAACGTTAGCCGGTCATGTCAAGAAAGGCGTTAATAAAATTGAATAATACTTGAAAGACAGAAATATAAATAAACACACTAGAACTTTTTAAGTTTATACTTATGTTTGGACAAATGCACATGTGCAAGCTTCAGATACACAGATATCTGAGTGATGGTTTTGGTAAGATTCAGGGCGGATCTCTGTACTAAAGCTATGAAAGCATGGTGACGTCGCAAAGTCTCTTTTAGGCCCACATTTTGTCACATACAGGTTCTCACACCCTGTACGAGGGCACAACAATAGGCCACCCACACATTACTGCCCTGACTTCACATTCCAGTATCGTAACCTGTGAGACTACAGAGTAAATAGAGTGATATTTTTCAACTTTTTGTATCAGTTAAATCTACTGCAAAAAACAAAAATGCTAAAGTGTGTTTTGGTTTTAGATATATATATCAGTTGGACACAGTTGGTTTCCGTCACATCCTAAGATGGGGAAACATCTGAAGTCCAGACAAATTTGAACACCTTCAACCAAATAAATAAAGAGAGAGAGGGGCAAAAAGATGATATAGACCAGGGGTCGGCAACCCTAGGCATGGGTTAACTGATGGCACGACCATAGCTGGACTGGCCATCGGGCATACCGGGCATTTGCTCGGTGGCCCGATGATTTTTTATTTTTTTTTGTAACGGTATAAACAGTGAAAGGTGGTGGATTGGCCAGATGCTGGTCGGTGTGTAAAAATAACTCAGTTGTTTGGTGGTGGCTATGGCGGAGCTTCCACAGATTCAGTAAAATTAACAAGTGGTGGAGGCCAGCAGGTGGATGAGGGAGAGGGGAGGCAGGAGGAGGAGAGACCCGAGGCGACCGCCGGTCCGAGTGTCAGGTGAACTGAACTTCAGGTACGAAGTTATGACTGCAGTCTACCTGGGTCAGATATAAACCAAGTTGTGCTGACTTTTTACAGTCAGTTACAATAACTCGTACTGCGTACTGGCTAGCATGACAGAGTTTCTATACAGCTGAGTGGGTGCTATGATGTTACTGATAGTGAACTTTATTTAATTCATAAGGTTAGTTAGTAGAGTTGTCAACCGTCCCGTAAAAAGACGGAGTCGTCCCGCATTCAGAGAAATTATTACGCGTTTCGTGTTGAGCTGAGAAGGGACGCAGTTTGTCTAGGATGAAAAAAGACACAAAGGTGGATTTATTCTGTCGTTACGCTGAACAGCTGCCTCTTCTTCTCTCATTCTCTCCCCTCCCTCTCCTGTTGCTACTTTAATTATGAAACTGATCAATGATCAGCTGATCGGCTTTTCTCTCTTGTTTGCACCAGAAAGAGGAAACCAGCGGTTGTCGCGCTAAACAACAGCAGCACGTTTAAGCTTGATCAGCTGTTGTTAGAATTTATTTAATATTACTTTCTAGTATCAGCTGATGTTTGCTGGAGCCACAGCTGTAAAGCTGCTGGTCATGATGTCGGTTTGGTTATGTGGTGAGATGGAAACATGAAGATGAAACCAGGAGATGTCCTTACTGAATCATCAGAGCTGAACAGGTGATGGAGAAACAGGTTTACCTTTTAGGTGACATGAATGAGTTGAAAGGAAGTTATGAACTGTTTCTGAGAGACAAATAACACCAGGATCCTTTCTGTGTAGCTGACAGCTGGTAACTGTGCAGGGGCGGGTCTAGCAAAGTGTTGCCAGGGGGGCAGGTAGGGCATTAACAGGGAAAGGGGGGCAAAAAGAAATACTTTCTTATTCTCATTTAAAATGTCTGGCTGTTATTAAATAATTATCTGAAGCTTACAACCAAAGTTTTTATCTGATATAAAATGTATAGAAATCATACATATACCAACAAGACTGTACATCACTGTCACAACAGCATTTGTTTTCATTCAAAGGCTTTATGGCTTTAATACCCGGTGGGCCGGTCTCTAGGCAAAATGCCCGGGCTGTTTGTTTTTTTTTTTGTCCCAGTCCAGCCCTGGACTGGGACATCCCAGAGGAACCATCTCACGACACGCAGTGAAGTAATCTGAGAAAGTGCATCAAAAAATAAATGGCCGCGCCACCAGTGCAAATCGCAAATTAGCTCGCATAGACACTGTCACGACCCGATCCGTACCGGAAACCCGATCGGTACCCCGCATGCGCGAAAGGTTTCTACTTCCGGTCGTAGCGTTTTACGATAGTTATGGGTCAGAGTATCTGTTAAGATGTTAAGAATAACAAGTATATCTTAAAATGTTTGCAATAATGAAGCATTTCAGTGCAATGTAGACAAAAACGAAAAATAAAAAGAAAGTTACGGATCAGGACTCTCCGATCCTTACTGCGCATGTGTAGAGTCTGACCGTACAAATCGGGTCTACCGATCCGTACCGCGCATGTGCAGATGTTTTCTTCTTCTTCTGTTCATTTAATGGCAGTTTACTCCCCAGTGTACGAGGATACCGCCACCTGCTGACCGAGCGAATAAACCCTATTATAAACTGAATTAACGTGTGTTAAATTTGATTTAGCGATAGTCGAGTGTGTTTATGCTTGTCTGTGAGGAGAGGATTGTTGGAATAGTGATGATGATGTCCGCTATCACTGTGAATTGTCATTAAACACTTAATCTGGCTGATGAATCTACACGTGAGATATTACAAAGTCTGCATTATTAACTCTGTAATTAGGCGCCATTCTTCTTATTTTACGGCGCTGTTGCTCAATCGGGGGACGCTCTCTGTTGAGGAGAAAAGCATGAATTTCTTTGTGTACGGATTATCCATTGTTTAAATGTCCCGGTAGTCGAAAAGGAGGCAGAGCTGTTGAGAAATGCTAGGAGCTAACTGGGCGCTAACCGTATCATTCAAATATATTGAATGTCGCAATGTTGGCAAAGAGAGGAAGTGACGTAAGATTTGCGCATGTGGGGTACCGATCGGGTTTCCGGTACGGATCGGGTAGTGACAGACATATTAGTTGTGCCTCTTCTTAATGACGGTGTCTTAGCTAACAACCCCAAATACCAGATTCAACTTGTAACTGGCTAAAAATAACTTAACCGGTGAGAGGGACGTTGTTAGCTTTCCACATTCCGACACTTCAAAAGCTTCAGGAGCTTTCCGCTCAGCACAGCACCAGCACCACGGAGATACACGGATACATCCATAGACTCGAGACACAATGGATTTTTGGGACTTTCAGGTGTATGGACCAATGTTTTATTTTCTGATCAAACCAGAAATCTTTAATAAGCAGCTGGATTTGTCTCGCATTAACTGACTGAGTTAATGCCAGTTAATGCAACATCGAAGCAGCTGGAATCCACAGCTGTGTGTGCTGCATTTTCACCTGCTGGACATCACTACCTGACAAGTTTAACTGTCTTCAGAACATTGCAGAGGCCTTATTGACAGTATTTGGCTCTACATGTCTGTGTGAGCAGATTTTCTCTCACGAGTGTCCTCAGGTAGCCGTCTGAATGCTGGACACTCGGAGACGTGTGTCTCTGAGTGAGAGACCAGAGATCACATTAACATGTGTGTCTCTGTATTAACAGACATGCCATATTGGCTTAGTTTATTTTTCTTATCATTGTTGTGAGGCGACCATAAATAGCATTTGTATTTTCTGTTGTACAGTTCATTTGCTGTTATGGAGTTCTTGTTATGGATAAAAAGTGTATTTTTTTTGTTTCAAAATAGCTGATAACTATTTGCTGATAGCTGCCAACATCTGCGAACAAATATGATTCTATAAACTGGTTCTATATAGTGTGTAACTGGTCATATAGAGCGTTATTAAAATCATTGCTAATGCAATCATATGGCACACTGACTTCTGAGGAAATTTTAAATGGCACTCGCCATCAGAAAGGTTGCCTACCCCTGATATAGACAATATAGTGAAATATTCAATACCACAATATAAGAGCAGCAACGTGTTTTATGGATCCATGAGGCTCTTTGATAGGAAGCTTGATCTCATTACACATCCTGAGCTCGTTGATTGCAACATACGCACTCGTATTACCATAAAGAGCTATAGGCTGTGAGCACCAGACCATGCTGTGTGTGTGTGTTTTCAGCTACTGTACATGTGTGGTCCAAAGACATGTGACTGCGTGGTTCCTATCTTTGTGAAACTTCTCACTGGGAGCAGTGAGGCGAGACTGAGGAGGCGCAGTTTGTGACCCATGCTTCATTATCCGTCTTGTAACGGGCTACAGTGCGTGGTGAGCTGTGACGGACACTTGGCACAGCCAATCCTTGCTGGCAGCCAGACAGAGCAGACAGGTCGTCGACAGCAGCAAAGGAGGCCCAGGGTGAGCGACTAGCCCACAGAAAACGAGAATGCTACTTAAAAGATTTATGAAGCTACATATTCAAGTTTGAAACAGTGGCAAGTTTGCACATCAGAGAAGGGAATTTATAGTTGAAGGGAAGCATTTAATTAATTTATTTTTTTCCAGAAAAAAAGTGTTGTCATTGCTTAAAGACGATGATGATCATCATCAGTGTTGATCAGTCTGTGGGATCTACAATTATCAAATGACACATTTTATTATTATTATAACTAGTAAACTAATTTGTTCCAATAGTTAATGTTAAAAAAATGTAACACTAAAAATGTTTTCCCATACTGAAGCAGACGGAAAGCCCATGCAAGACCCCAATGTTGAGATATGGGAACCTGTTGCTTTACTTGAGTTGCTGCATCTTGCTTTCTGGTTTCAAGAAATGAATTGAGATGTGCTGTAAGGATGCATGGATGCTTGAGTGTGCATGTGTGAGAGACACAGAGGAGCAGAGAGGAGGAAGGTGATTGCAACTGAGTGGAGAGCGGACATCTGCTCTCATCTCACTGGAGAGGCACTCGCTTCTCAAGAGGACTCGATCCCCATGGGCCAATCAAAAACCAAGCGCAAACCTCCTTCCTGAGTCAATCGTCCAATCAGGCAGAAGGACACCAGCTCCTTGTCAGTCAGTTAACCAATCACTCTTTTTTTTAATTTTCAGGTTAAAGTATGCTCTTTTTGTAAATTTATCAATGGAGGGCAAACACAGCACTTGTATTTAGGCACGGCCAGTGCTAGACTAGAATGCTGATAGACTGCAGTGTGGTTACAGCATGGATTGAACCAGCTAGAATATAACTGAGTATATTTGCTTGAATACAGGTACAAACTTAAATTAAGTACAACAGGGCACATTAAGTTTTTCTGTTATGCTACTTTATTCTATTTTGCCACTTGCCTTTACGCCAATATGTATGTATATATAATCATGGCAGCACAGGAACAAGCTCTGAGCACAAGATTCATAGAGGCTGGGGTCTATCACACCAGGCAAGACCCCAGGTTCAGGCTGTGTAAAGATGAGACAATCCAGCACATAACAGGAGGGTACAAGATGCTAGCACACAGGGCATACATGAAACACCATAACCAAATGGCCGGCATAGTATACAGAAACATCTGTGCCGAATACAGCCTGGAAGTCCCGAGGTCAAAATGGGAGATGCACCCAAGGGTGGTGGAGAATGACTGAGCTAAGAACCTGTGGGACTTCCAGATACAGATGGACAAAATGGTGGTGGTTAACTAACCGGACATAGTGGTGGTAGACAAACAGAAGAAGTCGGCCGTAGTGATAGATGTAGAGGTTCCCAATGACAGCAGCTCGAGA
Organism: Aulonocara stuartgranti; assembly: GCF_965226115.1. Lineage (NCBI taxonomy): Eukaryota > Metazoa > Chordata > Actinopteri > Cichliformes > Cichlidae > Aulonocara > Aulonocara stuartgranti. Next base: position 30,480,890 of record NC_138949.1, read on the forward strand.
AATACCAAGGGCTCAGAGAAGAGCTGGAGAAGATGTGGAGGGTGAAGGTAACAGTGGTCTCAGTGGTAATCCCAGCACGTGGTGACTCCCAAGCTAGGCGAGTGGCTCCAGCAGATCCCAGAAACAACATCGGAGATCTCTGTCCAGAAGAGCGCAGTCCTAGGAAAAGCTAAGATACTGCACAGGACCCTCAAGCTCGAGCTTGAAGGATAGACCGCCCGCAGGGGCGAGAGGGGATTTATTTTGTTGTTCTTTGTAATACATCATTAACTGTTAGGATATAGTACGGTATATGACTGGGAAAAGTTCCATCATACATAATGATTATGCTCACTTTTTAGGTACTTTAAATATGTTTTGATTATACAACTTGTGTGCTATTAATCTACTTAACTAGAATTATAAATTTTACTTACTTTTCCACTTTGTACAACAGTTATCCAACACAATATTACTCATATAAAGTCTTGTTCAGCACCACTTTGTGTAATGAATCGGACGCAGGGCTGCAGTCTGAATATCATGCCCAAACTTTCTGGAAACACCCCCGTGGTCTGGTTAGGATAATTTAAACCCATCCTGTGCTAAACTGTAATAAACATTATGCTCATCTTAGTAAATGAATCCAAGCAGGATTGAGATTGTAAACACTTTTTAAAGGAACTTTTTAAATGTCTGGAGAAGACCAAACCCAAATCCAAGGTGCCTTAGTGTCACTTTGAATGGCTAGCCTACTGCTGTAGAGAGGTCTCACATGAAAAGAGGACAGACATTACCACAACCAAAAAAGGTGCAGCACTGGAAGATAACTGACAGTGACTCAATAACAAAAATCTATTAAAACCAGTAAGATCTTTTCATTCTGCATCAAAAGGGTTACACTGATCTCAAAATTAAAAAATAAATGGCACAATAAGAACCTTTGATCAAAACAGAAACTGGCATAATGTGAGAAAATTGGTTATTTCTGATGCTGAAATGGTGCAGCGTAGAAGAGGGAGTTACAACAATGGGTATGATATTAGTTACCGTCAGGCTCTCAGTAAGATGAATGGAAGTGCATTAGTGCTGTGTTTATTAATGGTTTGGAACAAAGGAGCTGAAAAGTTGCTATGCAGCATAATTTTTTTCATTCTTCTTCCCAGCACAGAGATTTCGTGTTCACGTCTTCCCTGTTTAATAGCCATGTCATAAAGGACCAGTAAGTAAATTTGTTATCAAATGAAGTTTTAAAATTAAAGAGCAGAGGTAACAGAAAGAAGCTACTGCTGAAAAGATGTAAACAGCAAAGATGTCGCTGTGAGACATCCATGTTTTTTAAAAGGAATGACAGTGTGTGTGTGTGTGTGTGTGTGTGTGTGTGTGTGTGTGTTTTGCTTAAAAACAATAAGAAACTACAGTGGCTTGCAAAAGTATTCGCCCCCCTTGAACTTTTCCACATGTTGTCACATTACATCCACAAACATGAATGGATTTTATTGGAATTCCACGTGAAAGACCAGCACAAAGTGGTGCACACGTGAGAAGTGGAACCAAAATCATACATGATTCCAAACATTTTTTACAAATAAATAACTGCAAAGTGGGGTGTGCGTAATTATTCAGCCCTCTGACCCAATACTTTGTAGAACCACCTTTTACTGCAATTGTGTGTGTATATACATATAGATATATGTGGAGAGAGAGAGATAATGTATAAACGAGAACACCAACATTAACCCCATGAATATCAAAAGTTGATGTTCCTCTGTAAGTTGGAAAAATGAACCGACCTCAGTCTCTTGCATCCGCGTCTTAACTCTCTCCTGCTTCTAACACTCACCTCTGCTTTCCAGCCACAATGTTTTGTCTTCCTGCAGTACTTTGTTGCGTATCTCTCTGTTTATCCACCGTTCAGGCAGCCTATCTGTGCCTCTATCTCCTTGTTGCTTCCCCATCCCTTTCCCCCCTCTTCTTTCATCAAACACCACTCCTCACCTCATTTCTACCCCAACAAATATAGATCTTCACTTCTGCTGCTATTCATTTCTGTACCTCTCTTTCTTCTATTTTCTTCTTTCAAGAGGAAAACATAGTTTGAGCTCTATGGATGTGAGTAGTGCTGTCTTATCACAGCACAAATCTATCATCTTCTCTCTCACCGGTTTCTTCATCACTTTGTCTCTCAACACCCAGTCTGAGAGTCCTTACCTCTGTCTGACTTGTGGAATAGTGTGCAGCTCTCTCTCTCTCTCTCTCTCTCACACACACACACACTCACAAAGTCACACACACGCAGACACACACACACACACGCACTCTCAGGGTTTCTCTGAGGAGTACAGCTTCGTTCCAGTGGCTTTGACTGTGGTACTTTACCTTTAGATGCTGCTCTAAATGCTGTGTGCTTCCTCTGTCCTCAGTCTCTAAGGAGCTATTTCCTGCCTTTTCATGTAGCTCTTTAGCATCTCACCAGTCTCACTGTCATTGAATGTCAATCCAGTGGAACAGATCCTGTGACTTAGTGCTGAGAATAAAACCAGTGACCTCCCAGTTATCAGTCAGTTCTGCCACTGAACAGGCATAAATGCATAAACCGTGTGAGTAGACAGTTTTCAGCTTAAAATTTCTACAGCCTCTAGGATTTTATCTTTTCAGATGTTTGCATTAGATTTTTTTAGACTATAATAAGAAAAAAATGACTTTAGCCTCGTCTGAAAGGCAATGGACTTTGATATAATTATCGCATTGCCTTTAGTTTAGACAGATAAAACGTATTGTACTTTATTAAAAAAACACCCTCCCTCATAACTGAGCCAAATCTGAACATGCTGATGTATACATGAAAAACCACTAAATTCAATTTGATTCACAATTTCACATAGTTCACATAGTTAAGATTTTTTTGATTTTAAGCAGGAGGTAAGTTAGCACAGGGCCAATTAGCTACTTGTGAAGCGCAATGCATTGTTCTTCCTCTAATAAGAAACATGATCAGGCTAAAAAACAATACAAGTGATTCTGTTAAGGCGAAAACAACAACAAAATGCAAAGATTTAAAGAAACTATAAAGCTGAGCAAGAAAGAGTGAACAAAGCCCACTGATTTGAGTCAAACATTAAAAACACGCAGGTTGGAAATCTATTTAATCACAGATTTAGTCTGCATCCATTGTTTTGGGAAGCGGCGCGAATCAATAATTTTGTGATTGTAACAGCCCTGAGGGACGAAAGAGGAAAGGAATCTGCTCAGATAATGAGCTGCTACTCGAAGCTGCAGGGCAGCAAATTATAACAATACACACATCACACACACTTCTGCACACACACACAGACTGCTGAATGGAATAGAGTGAGTTATGAGCATGCCTGATTTATATGTATTCACCTCATGTCATATTTCATGTCATCAGCAGCCTTAATTTTGCCTGGAAGTAAAATTGAGAAAGTAAAGACACTTTAAAGAATCTTTAGGCTACACGGTGATAAACCTGAACATTGTAATGTATACTGCTGCTCCTAATAACTATGCCTTAAACTTAAAAGAATATCTCAAAGTTTCTATGAAATAAGACAAAGAAGTTCTTGCCATCATGTTAAAGAATCAATAAGATGTGTGCACTAGGTTTGTGCTTGTTTTTGCTCAATAGAAACAGGAGAAATCTGAAAGCAAAAAGCATAAAATATTTCTTTTAACAATAAAAATTTTAAAACTGCTGCTCTTGGTTAGTGGCTTTCTTCTTTTGACTTGAGGCTCTTCTATAGTGTTTATCTGTTGTTTCTGTGGCCCTTATATAGACAAAAACTGCAGCAAAAAAAACACACTACCAACATGTAAGACCACGTGAGAGTTCACGAGTCTCAGGTGTACGCTCGCTGCTCCACAGATGCACGATCAGCTCTTGTTGCATTGGTCTGATGGGGCAGACGCTCTAATGCCTCTATCCTGTATACTTAAGCTCTATGGTAATCTGCAATAGTGCTGTGCTGGCTTGTTTATTGGCAAAACCGTTGGCTTCCCTCACTCTGCTCTCGAATTCCTCCCTCCCTTTTACCACCTCTCTCTCTCTTGCTTTCATGCGTGCTGTCTTTCTACCTCGCTCTCTCCATCTCTCTCAGAATATTTGTTTATCCCAACGTTATTGACTTCTCCCTCTCTGCCAACTTTCCCTCTTGGAGGCCGATAGCTCGGCCAAAGACGCTGCTGGTTTTTCATTTCCACAGCTGGCACACTGTGCTGAAAGGGGCCCGACAGGATCAGCACTATGCCTAGATGTCTAAATTAGTCAGCCTGACAAACAATTGCACTCACACACCCCTGTGTTGGCGAGCTTCAGCTAGTTATCGATCAGAGATTGATTGACTGGCTCCTTGTTAAAAAGATCTCAAGATGAGGCCTGCATGCTGGCCAGTAAACTTGCTGACTCCTCTGTCACTCACAAACACAATGATGGTTTACACACACGTATATACACACTCCTAGTTGATGAGTTGTATATATTGGCGATCTGAGGCCATTGTTAATGAGATGAGGGAGTGTTGAGTAGTGCTGGTCTCGGCAGCTTTACACTGAGGTTTCACCGACACTGAGAGAAAGATGAGGGGGGCAGACAAATAAAAAGGGAGTGAGATAGATCGTGTGGAAAAAAGATGGATGAGATGATACAGTAAAACAAAATTAAGTAAACGGACACCGGGAAGATGTTTTGGTCATATATCATGTATATACCGTAATTGTCGGGCTATAAGCCGCTACTTTTTGCACAAGCTTTGAACCCTGCGGCTTTTAGTCAGGTGCGGCTTTTCTATAGATTGTCCATGATTTTTGTGATATCGTAAGACGATTTGTTTTGTTTGTTCCGCTGTTGTACGGCACTACGTTGCCTGGCGGAAGGGGATGTGATCAGACACACAGTATCGGGGTTCAAGAGTGGTATGTTGGTCACGTGTCCATCCGCCAGGCAACATAGTGCTGTACAAATAGCGCGAAAAACAAACTTCAAATTAACGCTACGCGTTCAGCGGGAGTCGTGGATGACGAGCGGCGATAAACTTGCGAAAAGCAAGTTATGCTCAACTCCACCGGTGGAATCTGACAGCGTAGAAAAGTGTGAAAACATCCATGATCACCAACGGATTTCGAAGGGCTGGACTGCTGCATGATGGAGAGGAGGACACCGCCACGGCCCTTCAGAAGGTGTTCGACTCTGACACTGACAACAAGGATTTCTTTGGTTTTGTAAGTGACAACGAAGGAGAGAAGCGGAGAGTGGATGACGAAGCCATCCTGAGCCTGTTCGTATCCGACACTGGAGAAGAGGACTTTGGTGGTTTTAGTGCACAGGAAGAAGAGAAAGATGGTGGTGAATGACTGACTTTTCTTCTTGTTAAAGCCGTGTCACTGCACCTGAGCCTAAAAGGTAGTCTGAATCTATTTTTCTGGTGTGCTGTAGGTTATTGTTATGTACTACATTTGTTACTCATTTATGAAGCACAGTACATGTTTCGTACTTGTAATTACCGCTACTTGTACATATACCTAAAAAGTTATGTAAATATGTACCCATAACTTGTTTTTCAAAATATTAATAAAAGGGGTGTGTCTCCAAACAGCCATCTCTTTCCTGACAATTCCCTTTGTGCATATTCTCTTACATATGATAAGTCAACATTGAAACACCTGCGGCTTTTAGTCAGGTGCGGCTAATGTATGTACAAAACAGGATTTTCCCCTGATTTTAGCTTGTGCGGCTAATATTCAGGTGTGCTTTGTAGTCCGGGAAATACGGTACTTTACTTTCTATAACTTCCAACCGGTCAGTACTTCTTTTTAAAACTCCACTTTGTGAAACTCAAGTTACTCAAGTTAACTCAAGTTAAGCACTCAAGTTAACGTATTGTAGCATTTCAAATGGGCAGAGACGTCAACCAGAGCACGCAAATACTTTTAGGTTGGAATTGTAAATGTGGACTAAGTCAACCAGGACACCCGGTTTGTGTTCGACTTTCTTTGATTTTTTTTTCAGGTAAAGGTCTTGGTTTAGGCTGAAACATGCCCCTTCAGAACATTAATTATGAGTGCTGAAATACAACAAAAGGTTCAGAAATCATCGAAAATAATCACTTTAAAATGGAAGCAACTACCACTGAGACCAAAGTATTGATAAAACAGTACATATGCATCTTTACATTTTTTGGTTTAGGTTACCAATTTCTACCTGGTTCCTGTTTTTATTTTAACTTGTTAACTCGGGTCTGTGACAGTGCTTACACACAATCTTCGAATTTGAATTCCTATTGAAAAAAACAAAAGTTGTATCCAAGATGGCCGACTTCTAAGTGGCCACCATGGTCACCACCCATCTTGAGGAGTTTGCCCCCTCACATATACTAATGTGCCACAAACAGGACTTTAATATCACCAACCGTTCCCATGTTATTACGGTGTATCCATATAAAGGGCCCACCCTGTACAGTCATGAGAAGAAGAAAATGTACTGTACACTATGCAGTCTTGTGAAAAATTAGGTACACCCCACGATACAGTAGATTTTATCAATCATTAGGGGGGGAATTTTGGCCCACTCTTCCTTACAGTGCTGCTTTTGTTTATTGGGGCTTACTGGCATTCGTTCATGCACAGCTTTCTTAAGGTCTGACAATAATACTTCATTCAAGATTCTATTGTAGATTTGCTGCTGTGCTTGGGATCATTGTCACCCTGCCTGATCTAATTTTGGACAAGCTTCAGCTGTTGGGCCTCACATGTGACTGTAGTACATGATCAGCTCAGTCACTGCAAGGTGCCCTGTGACTGAAAAACAAGCCCAAATCAGCACCCCTCCACGACTATGCAGACGACTGATGTGAAGTGTCTATGTTTGATTGTTGACAAATGTGATGCTGAGCATTATGGCTTTACATTCTTACTTTGGTGTTGTCTGTCCAAAGGACATTGTTCCAGAAGTCTTGTGGTTCATTCAGATGCAACTTTGCAAGGTTATGCTGTACTGCCATGTTCGTTTTAGAGAGAAGATGCCTTGTCCTGGCAACTGTCATAAACTTTAAGGTTTTACATGGTGACATGGTCTATACAGGGTCACGGCAGCCTCACCCCCTGTGATTCTGATAAGGACAAGCTGAATAGAATGGATGGAGAATGGATGGATGCTGAGTGTGGCCTTTAGAGTCAGAAAGCTAGCTATTTGGGGGGGGGGCTTTGAGACTCGTGGTAACACACCTGAATGGACCAGAGTAGCAAACTGCCAAAACATTAGATTTTTTAGAGGTGCGAACACTTGCTGGTGATCAGTTAATCAAGTTTGATGAGCAACCTTTCTGCTTTTTAACCTGTTAATTCCTATGTAACTAGTAACGGTGGAGTCAGTTGTGTTTTTACTAGCATTTTCCTTTTTACATGACTGTATGCCTATTCTCTTGGTAGCATGATAGTAGCGTTCATCTCATTTCTGAAGCTTGAATACATGCAGAGAGTTGTATGATGTCATCGGAAAAATACCATGGTATAATAACTATATAAATATATTACTGCCTCTTTTGATGTATTATTTTACAAAACTTACATCTTTGGTGTTTCCAAGCCACCAGAACTAGAAGCCAATTTTATTCAGTTGACCTGTGTTAATTCCCTTGGAGGAACCATAAAGTTGTGAATAAAATTATATTTGACAGTAAATTAAGCCCAGAATGATTAAACATCTCTTCACATTACTACATCATGAAGATGTAATGATCTCATTAAGAAAAGGTTTGCCTGTGTGGATGTTAGCCCCCTAACAATCATTTAGAGAAACCTCTCCTTGACCTCAGGGTTGACAACCTTAGCCAGACTATCCTGACTGGGGTCACTTCCCCGCCAGAATCTAATTGGGCATGGGGCAGGAAGTGGCAGTCACCTGGCCCGTCAGCTGTGGAGCATAATTGGTGGATAGGACGGATGCCAGCCAGCCAACCAGAGAGGTCAGAGATAATGATCGTGTGCTGCGTCACTGGTGCAGGTGGGAATTGATGAACGTTAATCTGATATTTGATTAGTTTGTGAAAGGGAGGGTGTGATGATCAGACACACACACCCCACACACACTACTTTTGTCACATACATATACACAAGAATAGTTAAATACACAAGCATCAGTCACACACACACACACTGGCACTCCTCTTGGGGCCGGGTAGACAGATGGGAGGTTGATGCTAATGGGACACACGGCTAAATGGACTAAATGGACTGGATAAACACAGTTCCCAAGGAAACCAAAGGACTGTGTGTGTGAGAGAGAAAGAGGCAAGAAGCAACACAAAGAGAGAAGACCAATGCATTTACAAAGTCTGTTTGCAATGTGTGTGATTGGGGACTCCTAGAATAACAAGCCAGTGGGCTCATTGTGGATTACATGTGTGTAAGTGAGAAAGACTGCGGTCAAAGGGATGCACGGTTGTTTAAATCTTGTAAATCAGGCTGTCAAGGCCATAATAAGAACCACCTACAGGTTTCTCTCCTGGCAGACACATTTATACACACACACCTACACACAGGCCTCATCTCGAGGAAAAGTTATGCGTATGTAAAAAAAAATTCTCCTTTATAGAAACCATATGTACATCCATTCAGTCAGGAAAGATTTAAAAAAATTAAAGCAAGCTAAACCTTAAACAATAATAATCCAATTAAGTGGTTAGTGAGGAATTTAGTTATATAACTCAGCCCTACATACGAGATCATGACTGACCTGAAATCCTTAAATATACACACGTACACATAATTTTAAAAATGAATAGAAACAATAACCTGTTGTAATAATAACACAAATAAATCATATGTTAGCACAAAAAATTAACAAAAAAATACAGAATCAATTAACAAAGTGAAATTTATGAACAATACAACAATAAACGATGACTTAATGAACAATAGTCTATCAACTCGTGCATTTGTATAATAATTTTGAGTAGTTCTTATTCAAGTCTACCTTTCTATATCGGTTTACAAGTAAAGAAGAAACTTACATGTTCACATACTCAAGTGGAAAATGGTGCAGTTCTGCAAGATTCCAGTAACACTGTTGCCCTCTGCATGGTTCTCCAGTGCTGGAAATATTTGATATTTGTGTTTTATTCTTTATTCTAAGTTGTCAACTTCTAATTGTAAAAAACAAACAAACAAGAGTCTAATAATATAAATGCAGGCAGACTGACTACAACATGTCATCTGAGTCAGTCTGCATCGATAAGCCCGACTTGTGTGAAATATGTCTCTTTGGGACTCCACTCAGCTGGCTGTGTCCTGGACTTATATCTTATATAAAAACAGGGTTTCCAGGTGTCCGTGTCACTTTGCAGTTAAATCGCTTTGCTACAGCAACCACGTCACTATTTCTGGAGAAATTTCTGTTTCAAATTAATGAGCTGGCTGGACATTGAACGCAAGTAATCACAGACCTGCCTAGTCATTGTATATGGTCATACCTTTGGTCTTGCTAGGCTCTCCAAACACAATTTTCCCAACTGTGACTCTAGCATTAGGCGATAAAAACTACTTGGTTTTATAAAAAGATTGTGATTTTGGTTAAAACAAACCCCCACACAACACTGACCCTTCATACTAATAAACTATGTTTGATTAACATCAAAGGACACCTTGTGCGTATCTGTGAGGCCCAAGTGGCTTATCCAAAATTATGATATTTGATGTTCTCAGATAGAGAGCAGGCTGGCAACACCTGTTGATCACTTACTGATATTGGTTATAAATACTGGTCTGAAACACTTCTGTGGGAGCTCTATAAGCACCATATTTGGCTCATATACATGGTTGTGTTTCAGTTTGCAGAAGTTCTGAGCGTAACTGGAGAGATATATACTCCAGGTACATCAGATTAACACCAGCTGCTGGATTTTTGTCAGTCCTGTAACAAAATGAGATGGCGAGACATGCTAAAGACACCAACACATGCAGCCTAGTTATACTCGCTGGTCTTTCATTCTCTTAAAATATGTGCACACATGTGTGCTGGCCTGTGGAGAATGGGGATGGATGATGGCTGTCTGAGGAGGCCAATGATGAGGGCTAATGTGATAGGATGTAATGAATGACCTCTGAAAACAGCCCACTTTTCTTTCGCTCCAGCCCTGTCTCCTGCTTACTCGCTCTGTCTTTATGTCTCCCTCTCTCTGTCTGTCAGCCGGGGGTGATTTAGTGGACCAGGTCACCACACTGTTTAACACTGCAGTCGCTATGTTTGAGGAATAGAGGGGTGGACAGCGGGGTGGAGAATAAGAGACATGTCATCAGCTTATATTTCCCCTTGTTCTGACACATTTTCGATCCACCTTTTTATGTTTAGTTTGGCCAAAGTAACACAAAATGTTACGATTTTGACCAGACTTGCTATTTTTCATGTTTTGTATACATCAGTGTCATATTTTTACTCTGAGAATATATTTGGATATTTTGAAGTTTATCATGATCGTTACAAGGTTGGATAAAAGTGCTGAAACTTCACGTGTCAAATCTCATAAATGGATTTTAAAAAACTGATTCAACTTTGCCTATTCTCCCCTTCAGGTTCATCTACTTGATCACATCTGAACTGCCTGTTGGTGTTATCTAAGATGGAGCATTATGCATAAACGATTATAGCTGTTCATATCACTTACGTAAACTGATTTCCACTTCGGAAGAAATGCAGTCAAAATTTTGTGTAATTGTAATCTAGTATTATTGGACATATAGGATAGGAGGCAGGTGTTTTGCAGATCCAGTATCAATCCTTTTTTTGGTAGCAGTGAAAAGAGAGCTACCCACCTGCAGTGAAGTTAAGGGTCTCTTGTAAAATGTTCAGGCTTTCAAACTGTTCATGTATACATATCGCCCATTTTTGTCACATACCCAGTGATTTTTTTTTCCTATTTCTATTTTTTCTCATGTAATTCCTCTATTTGTGTCTCTGTGTGTGGCCTTTTCTTTTCTCTTTCTCCTTCCAGTCAAAGCCTTAGCAGAAATTGACAGACAGTTAGCCGTGAATGGGACTTACTGGTCATAATACAAGAGTGTGTCCGCCTTGTTCACAGTAACAGCTACAAGCCATGCGATCTATAAGCCGTTTCTGTCTCTCTTTGTCTCTCAGGCCCTCTCTAATTAGCTCCCGAAATCAATGGGGGTTAATTCTATCACTATGCCAGGATGTGTGTCAAAGATATTCTGCTGCAATCAGATTGTGTGGCTCTAGCTGTAACATACCGCCTCCAATTACTGTAAAGCTGTTTTGAGCATGGTTTTCGCTATTGGGACCAGAGTGAGGTTTGAGATGCAGCTTTACATTTTAGTTGTCTGTTTTTTTTTTTTTAATACTCAACAAAGTCTGCTGTCATTCTAACCTTATAAATTGTGCTTTTAAGTCTTTCAGCACAACCCTCACCCCCCACCCACCCCAAAAAAGACAATCACTTAATTGTTATGCTGAGAACCTTAAATGACCGGTCAGTAAGTGAGCAGAGGCATATCACATACAGACTTCCGATTGTCATGTTTTGTACTTTTGGGAATGTATTTAGTGATTTATTGTTGAATTTTTGTAAAACAAAGGGAAACAAAGGCTTAATGTCAAACATTTGCTCCTAAAGACAAAGTCAAAAGATGAAAAAACATACACAAAAAAAACATGCGGGTTAGAGGACCCATTCCTGAAGGACTCTACAGGAGTGTTTTGCCCGTTGCCTCTCGAATGCTAGCATGGGTTTGTGTCATCAGTTGCAAATATTGTAAGCCCCTTACAAGACTGCAGACATATTTTTGTTGGTATCCGTTCAACTACAATCCAAAGCCTTGTCTTGCAGCCAGCTCTGAAAAAGAAGTGTTTTGTCCAGTCCTCGAGATGGTGTGTTGGAAGTCGGTGTAGAGTGGCGGATTCTATCAGACGAGGATATCTGTGCCCTTGTTTACTCTACTCAGATCCCACTCACCACATTCAGCCAGGAGACAAATGCTGTCTGGAAACTTGGCAAACATGGCGGAAATGAGATTTGTTATCGCCTCTTGATTGCGGCCCCGCTAGCATACAAATTCAAGAGGCATGGAAGTGTGTGGGGCGAGTGTGTGTTTGTGGGTGTGAGATTCCCAGTGTAAGTCAGTCTTTCTTTACTCACACCTGTTTCTTTGCAGACACCCCACAGACAAATTTGGCTTTTTTTTTTTTTGCCAAGTGTTTTTATGATGTAAATCCTCGAGTGCACCCATGTGTGCGTCCTTTGTTAAGCAACCGCATTGTATCAAACAATCAGTCCAGCGGCATCTCTGTGGACACGACGTTTGTACAGATTCATTCTTCTTTCAATAGCTAATATCATACTTTATGCTGAGAAGCAAAGCTGAAAATCCTATCTGTCTTCAGTCACAGTGCTGAACTCCAAAGCCACATAATGAAGGACTAATTGAATACTTATCACTATCAATCATGGCTTTATGAATATCTGTGTGTGTGTGTGTGTGTGTGTGTCTGCGTGTGGTGTTTGTCCATGTGTCTATTATGGTGTTCCAACAAAGCTTTGCTGAGAGAGTAAGATATTATTTGTATCTCCTTGTATTTCTTGTCTCTTTGTGTCCTTTTCTGAAAGCATCCATGTGTCTTGGCATACTTGAAAGCCTATGTATTAAAAATGAAACAGCATTTCTGGATTGCACTTTTTGTGCAGAATGAGTTGATGCCCCAAGTTCATGTATCTAGGGATCCCATTCCCATTAATGAGAGTCCACCTTTTTCACACAGGCCTTGAACTGTAAGCTCCATATCAACAGCAAAAAGGCAGCAGCTTCAGTCCTCAGCCAGTTAGCACAATTAAAGGAACAATTCACCCCAAGTTCATTTTTTTCCCCCTATTTGGCCTGTAGTACTTTTTTATGGATCTTGGTTATTTTGATCTAAATACACTCTACACTAGATGTAGGGCTGTGCGATATGACCAAAATCTCATATCCCGATATAAGACATCTATCGTCCCGATAACGATATAAATCACAAAATTTAACATTTTCTGTAAATTCTGTGAATCTCGGACAGCTCGACTTGCATGAAGTGTTTCCAGCTGCGCGTTGTGGAGTCCAGTGTTTTAACCGATGCATGAAATGATACATTTTTAGACATAAGTTGTAACGGCCGCCGTTTTCTTTGTATTTATTACACGGCGTGCTGCGGGGAAAAGCCTGTTCTAACGTTTGAGTCTAAGGTTTATTTTTTAGTGCCTGGCGGCTCTTTTTTGCTTCTCATCCATAAACACTCTGCATACTCTTTCACATAATTCAGTTTATTTTGAAAAGTCTCAACAGGATCTTGAGCTTTATTATGAAAGGCTTATGTGGAAAATAAACAAGTGGACACGTGATGGTTTTACTGTTGTTGTTGCTAACGACAACGCATAAAAACAGTCGCCTATCCGTCCTTAGTGTGGTTATATTAAATATAAGAGAAAGAGAGAACTTTAAGAAATTAATATAGCCACTACAGTGACCATCAAAATGATGAAAAAATATTGCCGTAAACAGTTTATTTTGCGCTACAACCGATAGTGTAAAATGAAACGATAGATGTTTTTATATCGTCATCCGATATACACTCAACAAAAATATAAACGCAACACCTTTGTTACTGCTCCCATTCCCCATGGGATGGACGTAGAGACCTAAAATTCATTCCAGATACACAATATAACCATCCCTCCCAAACAGTGGTCACAAATCAGTCCAAATGTGTGGTAGTGGGCACATCTGCCATATTGAGATAATCCATCCCACCTCACAGGTGTGCCACATCAGGATGCTGATCTGACATCATGAGTAGTGCACAGGTGTACCTCAGACTGCCCACAACAAAAGGCCACCCTGGAATGTGCAGTTTTTTGCGCTATTGGGGGTCTGGGTACCCAGAACCGGTCAGTATCTGGTGTGACCACCATTTGCCTCATGCAGTGCAACACATCGTCGCATGGAGTCTATCAGATTGTCAATTGTGGCCTGTGGAATGTTGGTCCACTCCACTTCAATGGCTGTGCGAGGTTGTTGGATATTCGTGGGAACTGGTACACGCTGTCGTATACGCCGGTCAAGCACATCCCGAACATGCTCAATGGGTGACATGTCCGGTGAGTATGCTGGCCATGCAAGAACTGGGACATTCTCAGCTGCCATCTGCCCTGAACAATGTGAACCATGATTCATCCGTGAAGCGCACACCTCTCCAACGTGCCAGACGCCATCGAATGTGAGCATTTGCCCACACAAGTCTGTTACGGCGACGAGCTGGAGTCAGGTCAAGACCCCGATGAGGACGACGGGCATGCAGTTGAGCGTCCCTGAGACGGTTTCTGACAGTTTGTGCAGAAATTGTTTGGTTGTGCAAACCAATTGTTCCAGCAGCTGTCTGGGTGGCTGGTCTCAGACAATCTTGGAGGTGAACCAGCTGGATGTGGAGGTCCTGGGCTGGTGTGGTTACACGAGGTCTGCGGTTGTGAAGCCGGTTGGATGTGCTGCCATATTCTCTGAAATGCCTGTGGAGACGGCTTATGGTTGAGAAATGAACATTCAATGCACGGGCGACAGATCTGGTTGACATTCCTGCTGTCAGCATGCCAGTTGCACGCTCCCTCATTGCTTGTGGCATCTGTGGCATTTTGCTGTGAGACAAAACTGCACATTCCAGGGTGGCCTTTTGTTGTGGGCAGTCTGAGGTACACCTGTGCACTACTCATGATGTCAGATCAGCATCCTGATGTGGCACACCTGTGAGGTGGGATGGATTATCTCAATATGGCAGATGTGCCCACTACCACACATTTGGACTGATTTGTGACCACTGTTTGGGAGGGATGGTTATATTGTGTATCTGGAATGAATTTTAGGTCTCTACGTCCATCCCATGGGGAATGGGAGCAGTAACAAAGGTGTTGCGTTTATATTTTTGTTGAGTGTATATCGTTATATCGAACAGCCGTAACTAGACGTAGATTTACGCAAAGCAACATCCAGTCTACAGCTGTGCACCTTATTTTGAATGTACCTATAGTGTCCTAAACAAAAAGTTAATATATTGAAGTTATATTATATTTATATTATTACTAAATTTGTTACTAAAGCAAACTGTGTTGTGAGCAGTTTCCCAGAGTAATATTATTTATTTTACGGAAAAGACAAAAAACCCTTGATGATGTTGACAATCTTACAGGATGCGAACATTTGCGGCACCCCCTTCAGCAGTAATGCTGTCATGTTAGCACTTCTTTCAGTGGCAAATGTAAACAGGAGACATAGTTTCTATGTAAAACTTTGAGTATATTGGTCATGTCTCTAGAGACAGGCATTGCTTTTGAGTTTTTCAAATATATTCCTGGGAGCTTTACACACCACACGTTGAGTGGCATGTACTTCCATGAACAGAAGGCAAACATTTCCACAGATGAAATCTCCAAAGCTGAGCAACTCGCAGCATCACAACACTGCTGTTATGACATATTAGTGTCCAGAGCCTAACCCAGACACAACTGAGGTATGTGCAGAAGTCAGGAGCAAACAGACTTGATGCCTGAAAACTACTTGCTGGTCTAGACAGATATATTGATACAAATTAAGGCTTATCTTCCTATCATGCTTCTGTAAGACAGATGCCTGAAAAACATGGCTTGAATGCATTAAAGGTAGATGGAGTGTTAAGATGGTGTCTGAGATCAAAGCTGAAGACAAATCTCTGTGTTTCCAACTTGCACCCATTGTTACGAGTTGAAAAACAAGTACTTGGTCTTTGAGTGAAGGATTTGTTCAGGTTCAAAGCTGTCATTTGACTCATATTCCAGCTCTATTTTACAAGCTTTAATAAGGACACCAAATGAAAATTAAATGAGATAAGACTGCAGATGTAGGAGAGGGAAAAAAAACTTCCTCAGCGACAGTGAGAGGAGGCCAGAGCTGACTCTGGTTTGTAATTGCACACATGCTGCTGTATTATATATTTTGACATTGTGAACTCCTTTTTAGCTCCTGCTTATAATCGCCACATTGATCAATTATAGAATGTAGCATATCAGCAGGAAAAACCTCAGAATCCCTTTTATAGGCTTTTATTATAAACAATGAATTACCTTCTCCTGAGACTAATTAAATAATGTACTGAATTACTTTTGAGTAAAGTGCTCTGTTTCATATGTGTAAAAATGACTTTTTTGAGTAATGACCCCAACATTGCTCACAGCAAAGAGGGGAAATACCTCCAACATTCACAAAAATTTGACCACACAACAAATCTGCAATTAATCTGTAATGTCTTTGATCTGCTGCTTAATGATAGTGGTGACTCTAAAAGCAGAGCCAATGAGAACCCAATGAGAATTGATAAGGTATCGAATCGAGAAGTGATAGCGATAATGGAATTAGAATAGCTAAATTCTTATCAATTCCCCATCCCTAATCGGGGCTTGCTGGTTGTGCAGCATAAAAGGCTGAAAACTGAAGGAGAAAGAGCTTTTGCAGGCTCTGGAAGTCTCTCCCTCTCAGATCTGTGGACTGTGGACTCTATGCAGGTTTTCAAAAAAACATCTTAAAACTCAACTTTTTAGCCTAGCGTGTGGTTAACTTTTGTTTTTATGTTCTGGCATTTTGTTGTGAAGCTCTGAATATTGCTATACATGTAAAATTTAATTTAATTTAATTACTTAGTTTTGAATATAGCAAAGGACAAAAATTCTTTTGGGGAAATACTGTTCCATCCCTCCAGAAGGTTTCCAGGTGTTTGGAGTAGACTTAATAATTTGAATCATTTTGGATAAGGATAAGTGTAAGATAATGGGGAGTTTCAGTTTTTACTTTATAATTTGTTTAGCATAAGATTTACAGTTAAATTGTATTTTTTTTCTTGCCTTATTTAATTTTTACGTACTGTTCCTTTAACACACGGTAACTGTGCACGGGGGGAGCGTTCGCGACGGGCAGTGTGGAGCAACGGGGGCTTTAACTAGCTGTGGAGAAAAACAATTTCTTACCGTGTTTGCAGTGTACAGGAACATTCAAACGGATCACTGTATTTCAAAACTGTGGAAATAAATGTTTGCCTGTTTGTTTTTCGACGACAAGCGGACTTTGTGGATGTTCAACTGCACTAAGACACGCGTACGGCCCGACTACCAGCTAGTGCTTCCGCGGTATTATCCACAATCTTAAGTCAATCTTACTATATATGCATTTTCAGGATTGGATATGGTTCTCAGAGATGTGTTTCCTTTTTATCTTATCTTACCCAGAAACATTAAGAATAATTTATCCATCACTTTACCAGTGCCATTGTTACTACAACTCTTTATCATAAAACTATACAGACAAAAATATTCACACTGCTTTTCATCGTTGAAGTTTTTATTAATACTCATATCTTTGAACTCTTCGGGGGAAACCCACTCAGGCACGATGATGGTATGTATTCTTTGCAAGGAAACCTTTAAAAGGACTGTCTTACTAAAAAAGGACTTTTAATTTACCTAAAACTGAACTTTATCCCGCTTCTTCGAAACAGATAATTATGTTCACATGCATAATGACACAAATAGGCCAAGACCCAGATCAAAGCCAGAGCAGTGATTTTTAAACACCATGAAAGCATATCACTCTCTTAATCTTTGCTTATAATCAAAGGGGGCGAAATCAGTTTCAGATGACTGCTATTCCTGTAGCCAAGGGACTGATAACCAACTTTTGTTCCTATTGTAATTTTCCTCAAAAAGATTCCAAACCTGAAATTGTAATTTGTCACATCTAACGGATGAATAGGCTTGTCCTGCTCTACTGACACAGAAGAGAAGACTTTATTTTACGAAATCACATATTGCTTGACCAGATTTTACATTAAAACTTAACTGAACCATAAAATGTACTGTCACAGTCACCCTTTTCATCTGCTCCTTCGCACATTTGCATTTCCCTTTGAGGCACACAGTAGACACTCTTTCAAGCAGAACTATATTACACTCTTTATGGGACATTGGGTGATTCTGTAACATCAGTTTCAACAAGGCCTGCGGGAATATTTGATTTGAACATTTTACACTAATTTCTTTAAAAAAATCAGTTTTTAGCAGCAGCCATTATAAGAACTACAAGTTGTTTTTTTTCCTACAATTTAAAGTGCTACTTATTCTGGGACACTTATCATTAGTTATAACACTACTTTTGAAGCATACCTTGCAACAGAGTGAAATTCTTTGCACTGGGAGCAGTCTGTAAGAGTTATTAAGCCTTGTCCAGAAGAGGTGGTTTCTCTTGTATCTCTGATTAACACATTAATCACAACTAAACTTGCAGCCTTCGGTGGAATTGATGAAACCATCTAGTTAGGTTACAGATAGACTGTGGGGACATGGACGCTGATGTTGCATTCCCTCTACAGGGGAAATGTGAGGCTTGCTATGCTATTCTCCTCTGCTTTATCAGTAAGGCTTCATTTTATAACAGATTTGCACATTCAATGCAGGAATCAAAACTTTATATTACTGAACAGCATTTCACAATCCACAGTCAAACTGGATGACAGGTTTAGGAGTTTCAGCTCCTTATGTGCGACGCCCTTTTTAAAGGGACCAAAAGTAATTGGACAACTGACTCAAAGGCTTCTTCATGGGTAGGTGTGGTCAATTCCTTCAGGGTTGATTTGAGGTGTGGTTCTTGTATTTGGAAGTTTTTGGTGTTGTTGAATATATCCCAATTCTTTGATCTTTGGACTGAAGGAAGAACAACACTCGGTGTATAAAAATGCTCAATCAACAATCTCTTTATTCCATACAATTCTCATTATTCCCTACAACACTTCGACCATAAACGCCCAGACGGGAGATGTGTACAGGAGGGTGTCCGCCAGATCTCGAAGTGTCTGACAGTTTCTCACATTCTTATAGCGTCAGCCCCCCTCCAAAGTCATAAAACCTAAACATCCACATTCTTTCTCTCTCAGTGAGCCTAAGTTTTGACCTTCGCCTCCTGTGCAGTATGTTCTGTTCTTTTCTAATCAGACAAATAAGGCCATGATTCTCCGAAAACAGTATTTCTTATAAATCAGCAGTATAATGCATCATAAAACAATTTAATTCATTCACAATAAATCAGCAGTCTAATGTAATACAAATCAGTCTAATAAATCTAATAGTTGTCAGGAGTTAAATGCAACCTAAAACTACATAATGATTTTACAATCTTTAATTAGGGGTACAACGTGGTATAAGTTAATATAATAATCTCACAGTGTGAGCAGACAAGATGCGGTTAAAGGAGCTCTCCATGCAGGTGAAACAAGCCATCCTTAAGAGTCTTCCTAACTTGGCTAAGAGACTGGTCAGGGGTAATATCGGCAGCAAGGGGTTGGGCAAATCTGCGAAACAGGTGAGGGCAGTTAGACGGGGCAGAGTAATCAGGGAGAATGTGTCAGGTAGCGTGTACACAAAGTAATAATGAGATCCTTGGAATCCAAGCTAGTCGGGCAGAGGAGGAGGCAGTAGGAGAGACCTTGGTCCGAGAGGAGGCTGGTGGTGGATGGGCAGGGGGCGAGCGAGGAGCAGTACCGGAAATGAATGCCAATAGCCAGTAGGTGAGTGGTGGTCCAAGCTGACAGGAAATAAGTGGTGTCTGTCTAAGGGGGTTGGTGCACATGAGATAAAATCTGAGGCGGGCTGGGGAAGCGGGGGAAATAACGGACAGGAAACAATCACTAAAAAACGTCTAACTGGACTGGCCGGTTTATCACACTGAGTGAGCCGATAATCTGCCAAAGACTGGATAGCCGCATTGGTCATTTTGAGCGGCGGTTGTTTGCGTCCGAAGATTTGCAGGTGTTATTACAGTTTTCATTCATGTAAGTCACCTTCCTGTGACTTCCTATATTTGTTTTTCTTCCTGTCCACCCCATTTTTTCCCACCTGTCTCATTTCTCATGTGCTTATATTCCTGGTAGTCAGTTCCTATTATGTTTGTAGTCCCACCTTCCCCTCTTTCCTTGTTAAAGTGTCAGGTTGTCTGCCTTTGTATGTCACTGGTCTCTCTTGGAGTTTGTGGATTTTCATTAGCTTTGCGTGTACACTGACAAACGCATGCTGGTTTTGTTTTTGTAGTACCACCAATTAGGGGCTGATGGTTACTGAGTGCTTGGTGTTGTATTACACCCCCCACCCCCCCAACAAAGACCTACAATCATGCAAACACCCACATACATGGATGGGTTTACTAACCTTTCTATAGCTGTGCCCTCACAAAGCTTTAACTGCTGCCACAGTAGAAGAGGGACACTTGTGGTGCTAGGAAACCCATCATTAGACAGGAGTAGATCTGAAATCAACAAACATCACATTACACAGATATTTCCAGCCTAACAGGACTGGCAGTTTGAGCTTGCAGGTGCTACTATGGTTGAGCGGTGTTCTGTGAAACATAATTCAGCATGTGATTGGCTTCATTGTCGCAGCACTCTCATTTTTTCTCTTGGCTGTTTATGCGTCTGTCTGTCCAACTGAGATGGCTGGATGAATAAATGTGTGGATTTTGTCCCGCCCCTCATGGCTAACTAAACACAAACATATTTGATATGGAGTAAAAAATGTGAAGAAACGCCAGTATTACCTGAAAAATATCAGCTTTGTGTCTTTCTCTGATTTAGTTTGGGATTTCAGGTACCCAGCTAAAGCCCTTGCAGGAAAATTGGATAATATTTCTAACTGTAACTTAAACACATACTCGCATAGGCTTTCTTTGCTCTTCGCCCTCTTTTGTCATCTCGGTGGTGTGTGGTGTGGCACTGCTTGTTTACAGCACAGCAGAGTTAATTAGCTGTTTTATGGCTGATTTACAGTCCGACGGGCAGACAGAGGAGATGGCCGCTGTCTTGTCCTTGTTGCCTGCTCAAGGACTTGTCAAAGAGGGCATTAAACTCGCAACACATGCACAAGCACTCACACACAGACATAGACAGACAAGTGGTCTTTTTCTGACCAAAATGTATATTTGTATTTTTTCTTTGTATTTATGTGTATATATAAAGACGTTTGGAGGTACCACGTACACACTTGCATCTTCAGTACACTTGAAAACTTACCCCAGACATGAATATTAAACCCACTTTTTATGTCTAAACATAATTCCACTGTCTAGACTCATTTTTCAGGTTGCAGCGCTCACACACGCAGATGTGACCCGGCTCACCTTGACCAGTTTGTCTAATCTCACTAACAGAGGAGCAACAGCTTTAGGGAATAAAGAGCAGAGAGAACACCTCGCATAACACAAACTTGCACATGGGTGCACGCAAACGGTGTATAAACAGCTCAGCTACCATACTGCGGTAAAAGCTATCAGGAAGGAGACTTTGTTTAATGGTCTAATGTCTTCTTCACACCGTAATCCTTGTCTAAACTAAACCAAACAGCCTTAATTTTGGAAACTTAAAGAAATATTAAGGGATCCAGTTAAGGATGAATTAATTAGGAATTTTCAAGCCCAAATTTTCCAATACCAGCACAGCTAAGAATAAGAAGTGGTAGAAACTCCGATGTTACAAAAAGTAATAATGTAAATGGAAAGATAATTTATTAGGATGAGGGATATGCATTCAGCATACAGCATATGATTTTGTTTTTTAAGCTTTAAACAAAGATGGATAAATGAAATAGCAGTGAAGTTTTGGATGGTTAGTGAACCATCAACCAAAGTTAGGATTGCTAGGCTAATATATAAAACAGAAGCAATCCAGTTTATTCACCACACTGACATCCTAATTGGCCAGACGGTGGTTCTTCTTATCAGATATATTAGTTTTGGTGTACTAGGAGTCTGGAAGCTGAATAAGCTTAATAAGTTTGCATAAAGGTCTTGAAGTGAAACATCTTTGCAAACCTAAAGAATAGATTGTCTATTTCCAAGCTCTCAAGATTTGCATAATGGTAAACTGCACATGAATACTGTTAATACATCAAATGACTACTGTAAATGTTTGGGCGATCGTGGCTCAAGAGTTGGCAGTTCGTCTTGTAATCGGAAGGTTGCCGGTTCGAGCCGAGCTGTGGCTACAACTGTAGCTTGCCTCCACCAGTGTGTGAATGTGAGAGTGAATGAATAGTGGAATTGTAAAGCGCTATATAAATGCAATCCATTATTATTAAATTCTGAAAACAAAAAGGAAATCAACACTAAAGCGTGACGGACGAAATCCAGAAATATGGCTGACATTTCATTACTTACCAACAGCGTAGCACCGTCGCCCACTTAGGTTCAGTTACTCCAGACAGTACAGACTAGAGGCACATTTGCATGTATAGTAGTGACCTTCACATTCAAAATTGTGCCAATGAGTCTGAGTGTTACTTATGAATAGTTTTTCAAGGGGGCTAATATGCAATCTGAAAGGCCTGGGATGGTTTGGTGCTGATCACAGGTCTGTCACACTACATTTTTAAAATAAATCCTTTTTTTAAAAAACGTAATCAGGGTGATTAACAAATGTCTCTGTGTCTAACAGATGCACCTCTGGACCCTATTTTCAGTAGTTTTGGGCCTATTTCTTTCCCCCTGCCACCTATCCTGCCTTTACAGCAGTATAACAAATCCTGACGCACTCATAAAGGTTTAAAAACGCTTAAAGGGGATCTCTTACCTCATCCACAGCTTCCAGTACACAGACACCCTTCCTCTCACACACACCTACTCAGCTAGTCTTTTACAAATCTAAACTGACATCTGCAGGAGGCTAACAGCGATGCTAGCAAGCACTCGCTGTCATGTGAGCAGCATTCCCACAGTGGTGACAGCTAACAAGGAAAGACATCACATTAGCCGGCATGGCAGCGTGCTAGCAGAGCGCTTGCCGCCGCCGGAGCACCTGACTGTGCTGATGTAGCTACAGGTGTACTATTCAGTCATGCTTAAAGAGTCTGACACCGGCAATCGAGCAGCCGGCGGCGCGCTAGCACAACACCTGACAGCCAGTTAATGTCAGTGTGCAGCCTTTTCTCATCAACAGGAGAGGACACAGCAGCAGGAGAGCTGCTTCAGTTTAGAGAAGTGTAGCAGAGTGTAGAAGCCATTGATATTTAGGATGGGTTTACACTTTTTTCTCTTTCCTTTGCTTTTCTCCTTTTCCTGTCCTGTCCTTACCTTGTGTTGTTAATTTGTTTTTATTTTTCTCTTTCTTAATCTAGTACTGTGCTTTTGGCTTCTTTTATTGGTTTTGCTCCTTTCATTTCATTTTTTCTTTATCGCCATCCATCCATTTTCTTTTGCTTGTCCAATTCAAGGTCACAAGGCGGGCGGGGGCTGGAGATATGCCTCGTTATCTGTTTCTTTTTCTTTCAATTTCAAATATTCTCTAACATCCTTGCAGTGCTTCTGTTCCTAATGTCTTTCTTTTCTTTTTCTTTTGGGCTTGTTTCCGATATTTGTGTACTTGGATGACTTAAAGCAGAGAATGTTAGGAAGTATAAGGAAAAGTCTGTTTTAAACCACTTCATCGCATCCTGATGTGGTGAAGTGGGTTTTTTTTCTTTTTTTTTACTTCGACCTACTGTGAGTGTTTTTGCATGCTAAGTCAAACTCCTCCAATGTTCAGGTTATTCACATTAGAGACCAAAAACTTGATCGACTCCCTCTGTCTTCCCAACATTGCTTAACATGTCACAGCCTGCATCAGGCAGAATTTCTGCCAAAACGACCAGAAACATACTGATTATTGCCTGGCATGTAATTGGCTAGAAATGAGTTCTTCTGTGTGTAAAACAGGTGGCTAACCCCAAGCTAAATGTAGAAACAAAACCCCATTAACATGTCCGTATTGATTTGGAAAGAGCTGGGAAACCGAGCTAATGATGGAGAGGGGAGATGAAGATGCAGTGAGCATGTTGTTATTTTTCAGGTGTAGATGGACTCCTTAGCTTTATTGATGATGGTGCGTGTCTCTGTTTTACTTTGTGTGGGAGGATTCTTCTCTTCCTTTCTTTTTCATTCTTCATTTAAATGCTGTGCTGTATCTTTGTTTGTGTTTTCGGTCAGCGTTTGGACCTCATGCTGATGAAGGCCTCGCTGTCTGCCTTTGTTCATCTGACATTTCCTCATTAATGAAGTTTGCCTGCCCTCCTCCTCCTCCCCTCTGACTCCCACCATTCCCCCACCAGCTGCTTTTCCCCACTCATCGTTGCCTTCCTCCTGTGTGTCAAGCAAGCATCTACTTTGATCTCTGCCCCCCCTCCATTCCTCCTAAACCTATATTTTCATAATCCTCCTTTCTTTTTTATCATTTTTCTTCATCTACCTGCTTCTTTCTTACTGCTTCGTTACTTCTGGCCTTCTTTCCAGTGATATCCTTTTTGTCAGTATTACTCCTTAGCCCTGTTACTTCTCTTTCTTACCACCTTAACATGTTTGCTTTTGTCAAACAACCCTGATCGGTTTTGGGGAGTTTTTTTTGGCAATGGAGAAATTGTGAAGCACTTTAATCTCATTTAGTTTGCACTGTTAGGATGCCCTTGAGCAAAGCACTTAACCTTCAGCTGTTCCCTGTAGAGTTTCTCAAGGATAAATCCAGTAAAAGAATAACAACCTGTGTTTGAGTTCTGACACAGTAATCTGTCAGAAATAAATCCATGAAAATAAATAAATTAAAACTATTTTCTTTTTTTCCCCCATCTCACTCTACAGCAGCTGATGAGAGAGCGACAGCAGATGGCCAGTCGTCCCTTCGCCTCGGTCACTGTAGCACTGGAGGTTGGTGATGACCAAGAGGAGCTGCTACAGGTCAGAACAAAGGCACAAACACAGAAATATACAAAACCAAAGAGGACTTGAACACGTGGGTGAATTCTTAGCATTGCAATGGATAAAAGACATGTCTAACACTTGTTGTGTTTTCAAATCAGCAGACTTCATACTGTTATGACTTTGTTAGCCCTATGACCTTCTGTCATGGCTGCTGTTGTGGAAATGATATGTGTGGATGCAAAACATGATCTAGACACTGTGTCTGTGTGTTGAATTGCAATTTGGATTTTTCCTTTGAACTACTTGGAATATCAGGCTCAAGTTGTGAAGAGCTGTGATAAGAATTATCTCACATCATCAGCATCAGCAGGTTATCAAAGTAAACTGTTCACATGAGTCCATGTAGTAAGCGATCAAGTTCCTTTAACAAAAGAGTAAAACAGATATTAGTGATGGAGTCCAAAGATCTCCCATGTAGTTAGGCATGTAATCCCTGCTGGTGGCCCAATAACTGAGAACACTTGTACCAAAGCCATAACTATTGGGATAGTGCACCGAGAGCTACAAGGAAGTCTGGTGAGAGGGAGAGGCTTAAAAAGACAGTGTGACATGATTAAGGTTTTTATTTGGAATACACAGAGCCTTCCTAAAGCACAGTGCATGGCCAAGTCAATAATCGACCTTTGACAGTTCAGACAGAATGACAGTGTGGTTATACCATTGTTTCTCAAGTAGCCATTAGAAAACAATGAGCTACAGAAGGTACATGCCAGCCATAGCAGCAGTGTGTGGTGGATCTGAGCAGAGTTCAAATTATGCACAAACAACCTCCTAATCCCTCTCTTGTGCCAGGAAGCACCTGTATATACTCTGGTGTTGCACTTATAACCTCATAACTTTGTCATAAAAATGTAGAACGCCAGGTTTGTTCTGCAAAATTTGTGTAGTCAAACTGACTTAACCCGCTAGGTTTGAAGACTTACCATTTTTTGTGTTGTATTTTTTTTTTTTTAATCAAACTCATTTTGGTTCACAGGACACAGGCAGGCCTGTGCATGAGCCGAGAACTTAAGAGAGCTGAAACGCTGAGCTCAAGTGAAAAACACCCTTTACCCCACTCTCTTTTATAATTTGCCAGACAACATAAGATTTTTTCCTGTTGAAATATCTTTCTCATTCAGTTAGATATTTTTAGAATAAGTGCATCATTTTGTTTATATTTAGTGAGTCTGACATACAGATCACAAAGGAAAGGCACAAAACCTCCTCATGCACTCACTTGTAGTATTTTTTTGTTTTTTTGCAAGTAAACAAGAAAATACATTTTCAGTCCTGTTCAGTGAGGCTGCTGTAACCACAAAATAAACAGCAGTGCATTTTATAGAAAATTTGGAGCAATTAATGACTTCGGTTAATCTTCCAAAATTCCCAATGTGACAGGATCTCCACTCATGTGTATGACACCACTGTCACTTCTGGTCCAGGAGGGTGGAATGTTTCCATATTGTTTATCAATATTAATTCATAGACTTTATAACTGTGTCACATTGGTGTGTCAAACAGGTGTGTCTCCACAAAAAAGGGGGAGCGGTCCAGTTCAGGGACTGGTTAAGATGGGAAGGCACCTGTTAGCTGCAGGCACCTACGACACCATCTCCATGTTAGTCACCAGTATGACTGAGTAAAGTTTAAAAAGATGATTCTTTTGTATTTGTCTTGTTATATTGTTTTTAACTTGGTTGTGTTTTCTGCTGAACAGTTGGACATTATTGTAGGCTATGGATATTGACCCTCTTTTGAAAACAACCTGAGGTGGTTATTAGAGAAACTGCACTTGTTTGGATCTTAATTCAATTAAATTCAATTAATTTGAATTCAAATCAATTTGAGTTTATTTATATAGCACCAAATCACACTGAAAATCACCTCAAGGTGCTTTATATTGTAAGGTAAAGACCCTACAATAATACTGAGAAAACCCCAACAATCAGATGACCCTCTATGAGCAAACACTTGGTGACGGTGGGAAGGAAAAACTTCCTTTTAACAGGAAGAAACTTCTGGCAGAACCAGGCTCAGAAGAGGCAGCCATTTGTTGCGACCCAATTGGAGGCAGGAGGAGGAGGACAGGACAAAAGACACGGTGTGGATGAGAGTCAGAGATTAATAACTAATGACTGAATGCAGAGTGGTGTATAAAAACTCCTGTGTTGGATTATATTTTCCAGCCCTTAAGGTTGGAAGAAAGAGTCAAACTTCCCTTGACTCTGAACTGAAGCCAGTGTGAATACTAATGGCTGTTTGTTTATTTTCTATTGACCAAGCAAAGAAGTGTGTTGGCATTCTGAAACAGAACTAAACAAAAGATTTAATTTTTAAAGAAGATAACTGCTCAAAGATTGATCTACAAAATACAGTATGCTGTACTAAGTGAACTGTGGGTGAGCTGCTGAGCAAATGGTGTTAAGTGGACATTTGCAGACATTCAGTGTGTGTGTGTGTGTGTGTGTGTGTGTGTGTGTGTGTGTGTGTGTGTGTGGGCCACAGCAATTGATAGAAATGACTGAAAACAAATTAAACACTCGCATGTCTTTCTGTGATGTTGCAGGCGCCCTCAGGCTTTAAGGTTTGCAAGAAAACAGGACGACATGAAATTGTCTTTAAGATGCTCTGCCAAGCAGATGTAGACAAACACAGCTCACCTTAAAAACATCCATTTTACACCTCAGGGAAGATAGGAAGCTGAGGGGGAGAGAGTGCAGCTGGTTTCAATAGCTCACTTTTCACTTAACTGTCCTGTGTGAGAACAGGCTCGCTCTGTGATTGTCCAACATGCTGGCGCCTCACCTTCATCTGCTGGCTCTGAAGGGTCCTCCAGAGGCAGTCTGGGTGGTGGAGTAGGGGCCCTGAGAGAGGCAGCTGGCCCCAGTGCTCCTATCAGCCTCTTGTACAAAGAGAGCAAAGGACATGAAAGCAGCACTCTCAGTGAAATGGTAACTGCCAAATCAGCCGTGCCCTTCTCCGGCAGGCTATTGTTCAAATACTGGTGTCACCTCTGTTTTGTGATTCCTGCCGAGTTTAAATAAACAGAGAGACAGATCGGCTGTGGAGTGGTAATTAGACTGAATGGCAAGTGGATCCAAATACCCAGAGTGAAACATTTCTGAGAAATGAATTGAATTGCATTCTGAACAATGATGTTTGCTTCCAACAGTTGTGGGAAAATATATTCAGTATTGTGCTGCATACTGTTAAAATAACCCCTTTCCTTAACAGCAGTACACTCACTAACAGCCCAAACACATTCCCTCCCGAGCTGTGACAGGTTTAGTTCAGCTTAAGCCTAAATAAGAGAAACGGAGCTTTTGAAAATATCAAAACAAGAAAGAAAAAAAAAAAAGGTTAAACTAGTTCAGCTGGTTGGAAGCTTCATGGTTTCAGCGAATCTGAGAAGAACAAATATATCTAAGTTCAACCTCAAAAGTTGATAAAGTGTGACATTACTTAACGGGCCATAATGAAACCGCTAGTGTGGGGTTAAAAGATGTGGTTATGGCGAATGAGTGGGATTCATTTGGTTCATAGATTGGGAAACATTTTTCTACCTTGTCTCTTGTCTAGCATATTGAAAAATTGATTGGTTTGATTTTACAACAATGAGCACTGCTGGGCAGACACTTTATAAGGTCTAGCTTTTCTCCAGGAGCTGTACTGAAGACAGGGAAGGCTGCCCCCATGGGAAAATGTGGGTCACCACTAAGTCACAAGCTTTGTGGACTTTGTTGAATATCACAAAAACGACCTCAAATATAAAGAAATGCAGCTACAACAGAGACTCTGGCAGCTCCGGTAACTGGTTAAGGCCATTAGAAGGTGACAGAGTTTGTGGTTACTTCTGTTTTTTGCATTACTTCTGTTATTCTTGAGTCTCACAAGAAACTTGTGGATTGAAAAGAAATGTGACCATCCATGGACGCATCGCTAGTGAAATCCACTTGATTAACAGACAAAACGGCAATTAAAATATCAATGCAGTCTCATTGCAGTTTGTGAAATAGTCACAATGTGTAATTATTGATTTGCATTTCTGATGTTTATCTGTTCCTGGATGGCAGGATAGCAATCTGCCCAGGCGGATTAGGACACACACGCACACACACACACACACACACACCTCTGATCATCTCCCTGCCTTAAATTTTTTTAGTGCTGCATCTTGAATCAGTCTAGAGCTCAAACAACAACCAAATCAGAAACTGACTTTCACTTTCCATGCTTGGCACTGCATGGAGGGATCAGGCAATTTGGTCCATTCCAACTTTTCATTAAGCAACCAAGCATGAGTGAAAACTACTGCTGACTAAATAAAAGGTCAATAAAATGGATTTAGAGCCTCAGATTTTACAGGAGACTAAAAAAAAACCCCCTGCAAATACTTGCCTGAGCACTGACATTAGAATTCCTCACAAAGGTGAGATCTAAACCTTCCTATTTTAACTTGCTGGATCTCAGTTTAGTTTCACCGAGTCTGCAACATCCTGCAATTAGAAAGGCCATCTTTGCTTTGCTGATAAACCACAACTTACCTTAGTCAGAGCATGTCATTCTGAAACTTGTGCCAGAGTTCTTCTTTATATATGGAAACATATTGCTAAAGGTTTATGCACAACAATGTGTTGCACTTTTTCCCTGTATGCCCTAGTAAACTATCGATGTGTCATCTTTGCTTAAAAAAAGAGAAATGTGCCTAGTGTAATGTACTGTGACATTGTTTATTTGCAAGTTGTTTAACAATAGATTATCTCATTACACAAGGTGCATGGAGCAGCAAATCAGAACAAACTAATTTAAGTGACCTTGCCTTGATGTTACTCATTTCAGCAAATAAATAATCCTGATGGGAGCAATGCATTGTGGGAAGTGAACTCTTACTCCTGAGCCATCTTTGTCATCCACATCTGAAGCCACGGTGGAGCCCCGTGACAGATGCTGCAGGAGATTTGATGGCATTCAAGAGGCCAGCTAGTCAGAATAAAAGCCACATGAATAATAAAACTCTTCTATCAAAACACGGCACATGTGCACAAGTGTGCATTGAAAGCTTTGTTAGATGATGTGAAGTTTAAACAAAGACTACTAGAGTCCTCGGCATGTTTGCTAAATCAAGAGAGATTCATAGACTTTAATAAATATTTATTGTAATAATTGTTTTGGGTTTTTTTGCAACATTCAACTTTTTGTAGGTTCAAAGATGCATTAAACTTTAACATCCTCTTTATTAAACAAATAGCATTACTGAAATGATATCACATTGCAGATCTATTGGAAAATGGTTCCCCTTGTGTTGTCGATGACGTTGATGCAGGAAATATATCGATTCACGTCTTCAATTTAAAATCCCGTCCACCTCCACGTATCTCCCCTTCCTGCTTAAGGTTTCCTCTCTTCGCATTGTTTGAGCTGAAGGTTACAGAAACAATAGTGAAGAGGGCTATCTGCACCTGATGTTTAATTAGTTTTAGTTTCGTTTTGGCTGCGTTGGATTTGGCTGAGCTCGGTGTGGCTCATGTGCCTGCAGAAACCTCAGGAGTTCCTTCCCTTATCGCTGCCTCTCTGCCTGGTTTCCATTTCATTCTTGAAGGTGAGAGACAATGGAGCAGAACGCTATCTTCACACTGAGGTTAATTACACAACATCTGGTTCATAGTCAGGCATGCAGCTTAGCATAATTGTGTAATTAATGAGAGAAAAAGAACATTTCCATCCTGCCCCGCTATTTTATGTTGTCCTGCTTATGCAGTGCAACAAATAGAGTCATCATCACCCCATTTCATGCCATGTTTAGACAGCGAACAAGGAGCACAGCACCTGTTGTTTCCACACTTGAGCAGTGATTTGGTGTGCAGAGGAGAGATGGGGAGGTGTGTCGATTCAATGATTAACATATAATTGCAAGGAAAGAAGGGTGATGGAGGATACATGCATGGAGGGTGACTGAGTTGTGCTTGTTTTACATTATCTGAGTTGGATCGCTTTTTTGACAATTTGCGCTTTGAACCATTATTTCTCCATTGTCATGCTGTGTGCCGTTTTAATCCAATCACCACTGTTGAGCTTTTCATTTTATATTCAATCCAAGGTAATTGGTATTTCTGCTTGTTATCTATACATACGAAGTGAGATGACTGTTTTTTGTAGAGATACTTTGTCTCAAATTCAATCAGCCATGAAGAAGAACCTGGCTGATTACTCTGAGGGGTGAAGTAGGGCTGGGTGTCGTCACTGATTTCTATAACTGATTCAATTCTGATTCACAAGGTTTTGATTCGATTCAGTTTTGACTCAGACAGTCAAAAATATTATAATTCTGATCATTTATCAGTGCTGACACTTGTGAGACTTCATCAGAGGTGCGAGCATCGAAGCAGATGCCTTTGTGTCAAAGTAACTGAGGATGAAACACAGAAAAACATGAAGGAGATTTTTCTGGCCTGGCTTTTTATAGCAGATAACCACCTTAAAAATATCCTGCAGTAGATCAAAAACAGAAGAAAACCATGATTCAACATATGAACATTACCTGATGCTGCTTGTCTCGAAGTACACAGAGAGAAAGCTGTGCAGGGAGTGCGATTTTATTGTGGTGGAAGCAAAACTGCCAAAGTAGGAGGGAATTCAAGCATAGTTTTGATCTTCTTTTGCTGCTGGTTCAGTGAATTTGACAAAACCTGCAACTTCAGAATCTGTGAGATGTCAATTTTGAGCACCCGACGGCATACCCGCGTACGTGCTGTCGTACTTTGTGTTTACATCTTTTTGCGGAATCCGTTTACCAGCTCTTTAATCGTTTGCTGTTTTAGCTGTTTGATGGTTGTTCAAATAGTTTTGTGAGCTTTAAGCTGAGATTCTGGCATTTCTGGCAAAATACATTTATATTTAAAAATCAATTCAGGATTTAATGAATCAAAACTGCATTATTCAAACTAAAATTGATTTAAATCAACCCCTAGTGTGAAGGTATGAGGACTGAGAGCTCTGACTACAGTCCTGAAAAGTGTCATAGTAGTACTAAATAAGACAGCAATTTATATATTTGTGAATTCCATTTCAGCACCAGTTTCTGAAAAGTCTGAACATTAAAAAAACAGCAACTGATTTGAATCTAGCCAATTTCCCATTCAGTGATATGTCTTTGTGGACCCTTCCAGCATGAATGCTGTTTTTAGTTTGCTCTTTCTGAGCCACAAACTGAAACTGCAGAAAAGCATCTTTTCTTTGTCGAACTGATCCAATTTTCATGTTGAGGTTCATCACTGTTGTTGAGAGCTGATCCATCAGTGTGAAGCATCCAAGCCGCAGGAGTCTTTTTTTTGGGGGGGGAGCACACACTAACTCTAACACATTTTTTGCTCGCTGTCTCCCTTGCTTACCAGATTTGCCTCGCTGCAACTTTTCCTGTTCCCCAAAAACATATTCAGTTTGAAGTCTTGTTGTTTTAACACATCAGAGGTGATGCAGTGTGATCACAATGGTTCTTACAATGAAATTTGAATCAGGTTACTTTATATACAGTAGTCAGAGTCACAGAACTCTGTGATCATACTTGATGGGTAACATCTCACTAAAATCATTTTACTGTAACCAGAAACAAATATTTAGAACAAGTGATTGTGTAACCAGTATTCAGTAGCTGAACTTTGGTGTCAAGTTTCACTGTACTGTGCTTTCCATACACCCCACTCACATCTGTACACTTCACCATTCTTTTGCATGAAAACATTGTCTGGTAACATAACTGAGGGAATCACTTGCTTTTCTCACGGGAATATAATTACATGAGCATCAGTTCTAAAAGCCATGATTAAAATAAACGTATTCATATGCACAAACATTCATCAGCTGACTGATGATTCATGCTCACTTTAACCATATGGGATCATTTTACCATATGGAGAAATACTGTATCTTCTTGCATAGTAAATGGTAAATGGCCTGTATTTGTATAGCACTTTTACTAGTCCCGCCTAAGGACCCCAAAGCGCTTTACACACCCAGTCATCCACACATCAAGGATGAACTTAAATTCTCCAGGTGGATTTTTCTTTAGACATTATTTCCATCTGTGGAAGACTTGCAATTACAGGTATTCTTGGAACAAGAGCCTTCTGTCATTAACATTTTCAAATGGCGAGGTGTCTGGGCTCGGTTAATCTCTTTTAGTGATGGAGACTGCGTATGTCACAGCTGGAAACTTTTTTGTCGTCTAAAGACTTGCAATTATACTCTTTAGACAGAAAGAAAAGTACGTTGAGCAGAACTCTGTCAGTGTCAGGGATGGGTTAATGATACAAACTCCATGTGTCACAGCTGGAAAGAAATGTGTTGGCTCGCACACGTCCATGCAAACTCGTCTGTGTTATCGTCTCTGTTCTCAGAAGATGAAAAGTCCAGTCGCAGAGAAAAACAGAAACCATATGAACTTTTTACAACTTCTTTCTCTGGAGAGCATTTTCAGCTGGAAATTTACAAATTTTCAAACTTTCCGTGGCTGCAGTGAATACTGTATGTGTAAAGTTTATTGGATTAGATTGTCTGATATGCAGTGCTGAAACAGTTCATGGTTGACAAAGATTAGAAAACTTTTCGATGGCACGCCACAGTTTCAATTGGTTTACTGCTTAAAAATGATTCAGAATTGTTCGAAAGCAATTGTTCATCTTCCCTATTTTGTAAACAAATCATTTCTATTAAAAATTAGAAATGAATGCATGAGACTCAGATGTTTTGATCAAGTAACCATTAACATTGTTAACAATGCATTGGTAGTCGCTTAAGTTAACCCAGTTTTATCTATGATGATTTATTTACCAAATCGATGTTTTTTCAGCATGTTGTGGGTTCAGAGATGCTCTTCTGCATATCTTGGTTGCGGTGAGTGGTTGTTTTAGTTCAAAGTTCTTCCAAATCGACATTTTTACCTGCTGCTTACTGGATAGGTTCTCTTTTTTGGACCATGCTCTGTAAATCCTTGAGATGGTAGCAAAGGTAAATCTCAGTAGATCAGTAGTTTCTGAAAACGTCAGACTGTCTGGCACCAACAACCATACTACATGCAGCCATGATACATTCAAAGCCACCACCCCATGGCGTACGTGAGCCCCTTTTGCAGCTAAAGATCACCTCCTCTACAGCCCAACTTTATCAGAGCTTTCCAGCGAGTCATGGAACCCAGGCAAAGTCATCAGCATAAATCGATGTTTGCACCACCTCTATAAAATACTGCCATTACATCATAAAGCTGATGAGCCCGCAGCAACTAGCATCTGCACGCCGCACGCCTCCGCCTGCAAAAAAA
Source organism: Aulonocara stuartgranti (assembly GCF_965226115.1). Taxonomy (NCBI): domain Eukaryota; kingdom Metazoa; phylum Chordata; class Actinopteri; order Cichliformes; family Cichlidae; genus Aulonocara; species Aulonocara stuartgranti. The sequence continues at coordinate 30,514,998 of NC_138949.1, forward strand.
TCAGTTCCCACCTTGCTGCTGATTAATGGCAGGCTCCTGTTTTCATAATGCTATTTAAAGGAAAGAATGAATCAATTTCATATCTTATGTTTTAATGTGGCATATTTATTCTTCAGTTGTGTGGATTTAATGTGCCTCAGAAAGGAGTGTTGGTGGGTGGAGATGGATGCATGGATGGATGGATGGAAGAACAGCGAGAGCGAAGGGGAAAGAAGCAGATAAAGAATATTTATGATGACTGGGAGTAATATATGTTTGGTAGAAAAAAAGCACAGATAATTATTGAATGCATGCAATCACATCACACACAACGACCACTACAGGGCTTATCGGATAACACAAAAGCTTTTATCCGACAGAGAAGAAGAATGAGAAAAGGTGCAAACACATATGAAACACACACTCATTTGCATTCATCTTGGACAATTGCATGTACGCTCCTTCGGTTTACTTTGGCTTTCCAGTCACCTGTGGCTCTTTCTGTGTGTCTCACGGCTGAAAAGCATGGCTTTCACACACAAACACGCAGAGCTGTTATTAACTCAATAACTCACACCTCTGTCAACACTAACGAGGCTAAAACAAACCCATTCCTCTTCATGTTCTGTTTGCACTTTACTAAAAAGGCGCTTTTTCTTTTTTTTAATCATCCAAAGCATGAACAGACAGTATTTCACTGCACCTGAACAACCTCAGCTGAGCAAATTTACTGATGGGTTTTCACCAATCTCTGTTTCTTGTTTTCTTTCTAGAGTGTTTTTCTTTCTGTCTTTACTACCTCGCTGTCTCTCTGCGGTGTATTTAAATTTTTCCTGAGGGAAACAAGGGGTGAACGGTCTATTTTTTTGCGTCTTTTTACCCAGCAATTTTATCATTTTGCAGTTTGCAATGAAGTAATTCAGGGTGAAGACAAAGATGCCAAGCACTCAGTCAAGGATAAACAGTGGAGGTTAAGATATGGCGCCAGAAAATTATGGTTGAACTTGTTGACCCAGCTCAGATAAAATACCACAATAACCAGCTCCTCCTGAAAAACATGCTGTGCTCAGTCAGACTTGGATTTATTGTTTCTAGTAGGACGAAATTAAAAATGTAATCAGTTTTTTTTCTAAATTAATCATTAATGTCTCCATTTCTTTAAAGGTAAGAAATGCTTGAGTCAACCCATATTTTAAAATCTAAAAATTGAGAATCAGATCTGTATTATATATCTTCATATAGATAAATATACAAACACAGTCCCATTAACATACTTTCCTTTTCACCCAGATAAAGTTATGTCTTAGGCATTGTACGTAAAAGGCCAAATAGATTAGTCTAATGATTAAAATGTTACTGAAGACTAATAAAACATGTATTATTTATTATTATTACAGACAGTACCACTAATGCTAAGTTTAAATTGTCCAACAGATTATAAAGGTTGCATTAGATGTATATTTCTAAAAACATCTCAAAATACATTAAAAAACTATTTCCTGCTACTAAGGCCTGTCTTTAAATACTGTACACATTTATAATAATGATGTATCTAATAGTAATGTGGCTCTTACAGACAAAGTTCATATATTTCTGCAGAGCTAAGAACTTGTTATATTTCTGCTTCATTGTCCTTCCTCCTCTGTACTAGAGGATTTACCTTGAAACAGTAGGTGGGAACCAGTATCTTGCGGAGAAGAGACACAAAGTGCAACAAAAATATGGCCGTTAACCTTTTATGACTGAGCCTCCATCCTAAATTTTGGACTTTTTGTAGAGTCTAGTTTTAGCTTTCGTCCCTGGTTGTTTTTAACAACTTTTATCAGTCGAAGCCAGATTTTTTGCTTTAGCTTTAAAGAACAGCTTGCTCTTTTTACCAATGGTACACTATATGTACCCTCTACATATTTGAGGAAGCATAAATGGGTGTTTCATTTGATCTTTGACAAAACTTTACATTTCTGTTTTATTTTCAGCCTATATTCTCTTCAGCTCTCACTACTTGCAGCAGTGTTGCTATCACGGTGTTTCAGATGTTCTGAACTCTTTACAGCCTCTTCACAGGTCATTTTATGGCTGCCATTGCAAACGTAGCGTACCTGCTTTCTGACCATCTCTCCTTGGGTGAAATTTTGAAAGTTGCATAGATTAAATTTTTATTCTTTAGCATAACCCCAGTGAGTTCTGATTTGACATATAGGAAACAAAACCACTGCTGCTATTTTAACAATTAGGTTTGTTTGGGTTTTACTTTGCAAAATTGTTTTTTTTGACAGTTTCAACAAGATGATCCAGCTGAAATATATTTATTTAGACATGTTCTCATGATGAAAAGTACTTTTCTTTTGCAGTTGATAATGATGCCTACCTTTCTTTCTTCTGCACTGTATCAATCGCATAATGTCAGTGTTTATGTGCAAGCAGGTGCTGAGGTGCTTGTCACATTTCTCAAGCCTTTTTATCTGTTATGTTGTTGTTGTTCGTGTGTAGGCTATCACCACCAGCCTGTATATAAAAGATTAATGTAGCCCCCGTGATGTCACCTGTTAGCTTGTGAACTGTCTTCAGCATTCTCACTGTCTTAGTTATCTTGAACCTGTACATGACTATATTTGGACCAGAGGGTAGATTCAGTAAGTTAACAGCCAGCATTAGATCTGGCCAGCTAGCCTGGTTAATAGGATCCATATACAATTCAGTGTGATATTGAATGAAAAGCTCATTTTGACTAAATACAGGTTTCTAAGACTGTGTACCTTCTAACAGCACACTTAACCCCTTAGAGACGTGCTGGTAAACATGTGCCACAGGGCAAATGCTAACCTTCATGGTGCACACTCCGGTTTGGCTGACTAGATGACTTTTCAATATATGGACATTGCAGGAAGCCATATAATCACTTATTTTTAATGGAAACCAATGCCGTTCTCAGTGTAGTGATGGAATGCCATCATTTCACATACAGAAGTTAAGTGGAATGTGTGGAAAGTTGGCTTTTTTGTACTGCCAAATCCAAATGTTTCTGCCTTTTCACTGTTGTCATTACAAACTGGTGACATATTGATATTGCCCTTTTTTTTCTAGAGACTTTAACTGTTAAGAACATTTCAGATTGTATTCTTATTCCTTAACTGTTAAAAACAGGGAGGCAATAGGAAAGAGATCCATGGACCTAAATTTCTACACAGGCCATTTATAAGTATTAAAGTATTAAAACCTTGCCTGGCCCATTGGACATTTGTAGTAATAATAGTAGCATCTGAGCTGTGCTACAGCAGTGTTTATGGGTAAAGTGACCTGATGAAATGAGCTGGACATGTTGTTGCCCTGTGTCTCAGGTGGTACAGCTGTTTAGTGCCCACTAGCTTGCTGCTTCTATGGTGCAAAGAATCACTCCGTGGCAAAAACATCACTGTGCTTAAATTAAAACGAGTTTGACACCCTTGCATTGGAGTCTTTCTAGAAGTATGTCTCGCCTCTCACTTTAATTTCAATGGTCCTCAGAACATAAAAAGTGTCATATGACATGACTCTTATATTACTGAACACTCAATGAGAGGATATAATATCCATTTATCACTCAAAGAGCCTTAATTACTTGCTTACTACTTAGTGAGATTAGGAAAATTCACCTTCAGAAGACAAAGTTTTGGTATTTTGGTGAAACTATAGGTTTTTTTTTTGGGGGGGGGGGGGGTTGAAGCCCCAGAGGTTGGCTAATGGGCTGGCAATGACAGGCTCAATACACAACATCTCAAATTGTGTAATGATGTTTCAGTATCTCTCAAATTTTGCGCTCATTTCTTCACAGCAAAACCCATTTCTCTCTTTGTGTATCTTTCTTCATGTTGCGTCTTTCCTCTCCCATCTTGTTAATCCATTTTTGAGCTCCTTCCTCTTTCTCCCCCATCTGTCCAGTCCATCACGTTATTTAGTGTCAGTTTCAGGTTCAGCTGACCAAGCAGCAGCGCCTATTATGTCCAGAACACTCAGCCGGTGCATATACTGCGTTTGTGGGTGATGTTTTAGTGTGTGTGTGTGTGTGTGGATGTGGGTGTCTGTCCCTGCTTGCAACAGTTCTCATTTGTGTGTGTGTGTGTGTGTGTGTGTGTGTGTAGATTCACAAGGTTAGAGGTAAAAGCTTTGTGTTTACTTGATAAACCATAAACTACTGTACATCAAAAGAAAAATAACAATAGCACTTTTGTTACTGATGTGACACCAACTTGCCTCAGAAGGATATATATTTTATCCAATCATTTTTAGACACAAATAAATTTGAGGATTGATGGAAGTATGTTGATGTGTTAACATGAATAATACCTTTCCCTAATATTTAAAAATCAGCTTATGCATGGCTTGTTCTGGTGTCGAGACAGGGACTCAAAGCAGGCCTCAATGATAAACGGATAAGAAGCTGATTAAATCAGATATATTAAGAAAGGAGATTGGGTGGTGGTGGGTTGTAAAGCGGCTTGTAGATTGTGCCATACATGAGGTAGCCAAAAAGGAGGAGGGTATCAGCTGATATGGACTGGCACTGACATATGCTGGGATGGAGGTTTGACTCTGGCCTGTCCTAATTAATGTTAAGCTTGATTTTGGGCATCTTTGTTTTACAAGGTTGTATATGTGCATTAGGGAAACAGACTCCTGATGTGTCAGGTTGTAGCAGAGGCCAAACTTGTCCTATTTACATAGTGTCATATCTTCTTAACACTTACCTTATCTGTCTGTGGTCCATTGCGGCTTACTTTATACATTAATAATATAATGTAATTACTTTTAATGTACTTCAGTGTCAGTGTCAGGCCCTGACTCTCCTTTGTGCTGCTTTTTTTTTTTTTTTTTTTTTTACCTTCCATATACCTAATGATGAACCGGTTAAACGCTATTCTCTACTTTTAGCTGTGAATCTGAATATCTTGGAGTTACAAATATTTGCTATTTTGTCTCGCATGCTTGAAAGCACAGTTTCATTATGATTATTAAACATCTGTCCCAAAGTCGACCAAGGTTTTTCTCATTATTGTTAGTATTGTGTTATTTCATATGTGACATTCATGCACTGTAGCATCAGCAAGCCTTAAGGCTCTTTAGATAGTCATACTTTTAGATTGTAGCACCACTGCCACACCAATAAACCAGGGTTGTGTACCACAAAATTGAGAGAGGGAGGAAATGGTTAAGAATATGCTTCAATCAAACTAGGCCGCTTGAGGTCTTGGTGTTGTCCGGCCGCTTCTGAATTATCCAATTAGCTATGATGAATTTGACAAACAGGAATATAACACATGCTTTCAAACAGCCTGTTCTCAAAGATGTCCATAGTACCGAAAACCGATGGAAGCAGGCGTGTAAGGAACGAGTAATGGCTTCAGAGAGAAGGTGAAAATATTCACACATCCTAGACATTCACTATGCCAGCTATGGCTGCCAGCTGTTAGATGTTTGTTTGTAAAAGTAACAAAATTTGTTGCACTACCACAAAAAATCAGATTTGTTAAATGCTTTTTTTAAACTTAACAACAGCCACTGATGGAAGCAAAACCACGTCTTTTTAAATCTGATAAAATATCTGTGCGCACAGAGACTGTCAGAGGTGTGCTACAATGCAGTATTGTACTCATTCACTTTAGGCCATTTCTTCAACATACAGCCTTTGCTTCCCTGCCCTCTTAATGATGAGTGTTTCTTTGTTCTCCTCTTGCCTCCTTAATCGATAGCTCTTCCTCTCCACCTCTACAGTCCATCAATACTGAATTTGGAGGGGAAAAAACATTTTCAGGAATGATGATAGCCATCTGAGGATTTTTATGTGGTTCGTGTCCACATGCGTACATATATACAGTACAATACATGTCTTTGTATATGTGTGTACAATCATGCGTGTACGTATTCCCCTATGGATGCAACCTCACATCCTTGGCAGCAAAACACATTAATCTTTCCAACACTAATAGTGAAAAAAGAAGTGGAAAGGACAGAGGATGTGTGGGTGTGTGTGGAGAGAGGGTGAATGAGAGATATACTCCACCTTCCAAATTAAGAAGAGCCAAAAAAAAGTTTGGCTTTCATGAGGCATTAGAGAGATGATTAATTTGTCGTCTCAGAGAAAGAGGGATGGAGGGATGGAACGAGACGAGGGAGCGGGAAAGAGACAGTGAGGGAGAGGTTGTGAAGTGGCCCTTCTGTCCTCCCTTGCGGTAATAGGATTGTTCGTTTACTGACGTGCTGATTAAAATGGAAATTCAACACAAGTCCAGACTCCCTCTGTCTCACACACACAAACACACACATTCATACAGTGTGCTTTGTATGCAGGTGTCTGGAGACAAGGATGTGACCTGGTGTCCCGCTCTCAGGAATGCAAGAGGAAATGACAGGAACAAAAATGAAAAAATAAATAAGTAAAAAGGAATGATGGAAAGTGAGAAAACATAAAAGACAGATAACGGAGTAAACATAAAGCAGGAGGGGGAAACAAAACTTAGGAAAGGCACAAGGATAAGTATCAAAGTTACAGGAGTTAATTTAATCATAAATTATTCATATTCAGGAGTAAAACTCCAAGCCGAGGAAATATCAGCTTTTAATTATATAGTAAATATACATGATGGCTGCTTCCTGTGACCGCTGTGGTTTTGTTCTGTTTGCTGTATGACCATTTGTGAACTTTAAACATGTGTGTTTGCAGACTGCAGTTTGGTACACCAGCATTTAAGGATGAGAAATTACATGCCAGCATTGTATTAATGCACGGTCTTTACTTTATGTACCTAATATAAAGCATCTTGAGGCAACTGTTGTTGTGATTTGGCGCTATATAAATAAAAATGAATTCAATTATTAAGACATTTCCAAATTTGCTCAGTGTTGTAAATGTTGTAAATGAATTGCCATGCTTTGGTTATGCCAAAATACACAAGAAGTAAACTGTACAGTAAGCAAAGCAAGTGCTTGCTTATGGAAAAACTCTATGGTTTCTGTTCATTACAGAGATTATGACTGATAAAAATATACTCTTTGCATAGTTGTCACACAAACAAATGTTAATTTTAGACATAGATATCCCAAGTACATACAAAATGCACTTTTTAAATGGTGATTTCATTTTTTAAGGGAAAAAAGCTATCAAAACCTACCTACGTTGTCTGGAAAAAAATGTGTCCTCTAAACATAATAACTGGTGTCCCACTCTTCTTACTCCGGAGTCTGAATAGGCCACTCCAAAGGCTTCATTTTGCTTTTTGTTTTTAAAGCCATTAAGAGCTGGACTCACTGGTGCATTTCTGATCACTATTCAGCTGCATAACCCGAGTGTGCTTGAGGTTCAGGACACAAAATGATGGCCAGATATTGTCCTTCGGATTTTCTGGTACAGAGCAGAATTCATGGTTCCATCAAATACACCAAGTTGTCCAGGTCCTGAAGAAGCAAAGCAGCCCCAGGCCATCACACTACTACCACCATGTTTAGCTCCTTTTCCATTAGTACCAGCTTGGATTGACTCGGCTTGGTTCACCATGGTTTTCAGGGTTTTCCATTTTAGTACCTGCTCACCTGGGGTTCCAAACAATCTGAGCAGGTACTAAAATGTGAAGCTGTCAGACTGCATGCCACCAGTTGGTTATTCAGTAGCATCACCCTCAGTCATAAGAGCGTCTCATTCATGAAAAATACAACCACCATTTTTGAAACCCGGCAATGAGGGAAATAGCTACAGAAAACAACGCCATGATCCCCGGGTCTGCCGAAAAGCCACAGACTGAGCAGGAGGTATATTCTTACCTCAGCATTTGTGTTGCATATTAATTACGTCCCAGATGCTCGGACACGTTGCAATGACAATGCACACTAGTACGGACTGGTTGATGATCCGTAGCAAGTCGATCCCAGTAGGTACTAATGGAAAGGTACAAATGGACTGTTTTTTCATGCAATGTTCTTAGTTTTGCTCCAGATACTTTATTCCAACATTTCAACTTTTATCTTGTATTTTCCCAAAAGTTGGCAGATTATCAGGATGTATATTTGGCAAATGTACTTGTTGGTCAGCATTGGAACTTGGAGCTCTCCCATTGATGCCATTCTTGACCACTTTCCTACTGTTGAACCATGAAAACTGACCTTAACTGAGCCAAGCAAGGCCTGTGGTTCTACGTGCTGTTGTAGGTTGTTTGGTAACCTCCTGGGTGAGTCATCAGTGGGCTCTTGGAGTAATACCTAGGAAGGTTCACCACCGTTCCAAGTTTTCTCACAGTGGTTTGGTGGATTCCAAAGCCTTGGAAATGGCTTTGTAACCTTTTCCAGAATGATAGATGTCAGTACTTTCTCACCTGCTCTTTTTTCAGATTGTGACATGTTGCTTTTTGATATTTTTTAAGCCTCCTTCACTTTGTCAGACATTTTCTGTAAAGTAATGTCTTGATTCAACAGGTCTCACAGTGGTCAGGTCTGGGTGTGGATATTAAAATTAAACTTACCTTTAAGAAATGATGGTTGATAACAGCACCCTGTATTTATTGCAGGGGTGGGGAACTCCAGGCCTCAAGGGCTGATGTCCTGCTGGTTTAAAATATTGCCCTGGGTCAGCACACCTCAATCAAATGATTGGTTCATTACCAGACCTCTGGATAACTTCAAGACATATTGAGGAGGATTTAGCCATTTAAATCAGCTGTGTTGGACACATCTAAAACCTGCAGGACACCAGCCCTTAAGTCCTGGATTGAAGACCCCTGATTTACTGTATTGTATTTATTTATGTTTTTCTAGGACAGAGAGAGCGGTTATAGCAAGAAACTGTTCAGCACTTAAAATGCCAAGTAAATAACCATAAATGGTGCGAATGTAACCTGGCAATGAGGGGAAAAGGACACCAAGGTTAGTTAAGCATGGAAATTATTTGCACATATTTAGTGTTTATGATGATTTTTAAATTATAACTGTAATATTTGAAGATGTTGCCGTTCTTGTGGAGGCTTCCTTTTGTCTAAGTTAATGAGGAACTCCCATACTGGACTTTTATTTGGTTGATGTAAAACTTGACTATACTGACTTCAGACTTGATATTCAAATTTAATTAGAATTGGAATTTCCTTAATTATGTTTTACTAATTCTAGAAAGCGGTCATTCCACCCTCTTTGCAACTCAGAAGAAATGCAAACCAACATGCAGAAGGAATGTGAAAAAGGAATGAAAAGAGATGAGAAAAGATAAAAAGCAGCCGTTAACAGCGAGGCAGAGGGTGTTGTGTGATGTGCAAGGCATAAGCTATAGACACATTAACACTTATAGATGAGAATTGTAAATAATTTGCAGTAATGGTGCATTCAGGCAGCTGTTGCAAAAGGCTGATTCAACATGTCACTCGATTTCAGTCCCACTCTGGGAGCCTTCAAACACCACTAAGCGATTTGCTTGACAAGCAGCCGACTTCGTTCCCACCAGCACAGAGAGCAACAGCGAGCCACCAACTCCCAGCGGTGCAGCTTAAAGCCAGGGTGCATGTGTGTTTAAAGGAGTATCATTCCTCATTTCTGCTCCTGATTTCAGCCCTGTCATCCTCTCTCTCCCTCATCTCTGTCCCATCATCTTTCCTCCTCCAGCTCTCTACCCTCCTGTTTTGTTCTTCTCCCACTCTCATCTCTTTTCACATTTCATCTCGTGTTCTTCTGCTGTTTAAGCTTCTTTTCTCGCCTTTCTCTTTGCCTCCCTTCACTTCCTACACTCTTTCATCTCTTCTTCTTCTTTGCTGTCATCTGTCTTTAACTCTTCAGTCCCTCTCCTCCACTTTTATCCTGTTCTTTGCCCTTTTCCTGTATTTTAAGGTCTGTTTTTTGCTTTCCCTCATGCCATCCATCTGTCCTTTGTCTCCTTGTGAATGTATGTTTCTAATCTCTTCATTTCTCTGTTTGTTTTTTCATCTTCTTTTTTCCCCTTGCTCTTCCTCTCTCCCTTTGAGTCTTCTTTTCTCATTTACTTTCGTACATCCTTATAGTGATTTTCATTTGAAGTTGAAAGTCTGCGTTTCCAGTTGGAATTTTCAGCTGGAATGCCCCCTCAAGTTGAGCTTTTAACTTGGAAAGTCAGAGCGGCCCAACCAACCCCAACTTAAAGATTCAGCGGCAGTGTACATAAACATTTAGTGAAGCTGTAAAACTTGTGTCATATTTGTGACTCACTAAATAAACCACACACAGAGCACTGACCAGGCTTTGCAGCAGTGTCTTTAAGTTAAAACTGCATTGCTAGTGATGCATTAACGGATTTGCCTTTGCTAATGAGCAAAGCAAATCCTGCTTTTCCTTCTGTTTTCTAACTGTAATAATGGAGCACACTCAAATTGGGATTGACATCACTTCCAGCTCTTAAAACTGATTTCTGAGGATTTCTGAGGCACTTTGCCTCCTTTCCTTGTTTCTTTTTCTCATCACCTCTACTTCTCAGCATCCCCTCCTCCTCCTCTCTTCTCCTCATGAAAGCCACTCTGTCTATCAGTGTGTTCATACATTTTAAAAGGAGAGCTGTTACAATAATGCTGGAGGCAAGCCTGCAGGAAGCTGTCAGAGATACAACAGAACGTCCGCACTGCTACTCCTTTCTGTTTACTTGTTTACCAGTTGTGACAACAAACAGTTTAAGAGAGAGAAAGCGCAGCTTTTATAGAGAGAAAAGAAGAAAAGGGAGAGGGAGAAGAGAAGCGACGAGGCAATCTGTATCTCCTGTTGGATCTCTCTGATTATAGGGATAAAGATACCACTTTGTGCTGGAAAATCTCTGCTCCCTCTCAGAGCCAGAAGGGATTTTTTTTCCCCCTTTTTTTCATAGAAATACCTCAAACATGTTGCATGCCTGCTGTCTCTGTCGTCCTCTCCTTGGGCTACCGGCTGAATCCAAATGTAAATGGCAAGCTGCGCTTTTGTTTTTTTTTTCTTGTTTATTCATTAAAAGCAAACTGCTCCTTGTTAAATGCCACAAGGAAGGAATAAAGGTTAGAGACATTTGCGTTTGCTCTATTTGTGGGTTGACAAGTTTTGAGATTTAAATCCTGATGTCATTTGATCATGTTGTTGTGAACTCCAGAGTAAATTATTGCAGGTATATATTAAAAATTACTACATATTAATCTGTTTGAAGTGATGAACAGCTTATCATGTGAAACGATACCTGCACTTTCATCCAGTAATGGCCTAGAGTAGAAAAATAGTAGACTTTTTTCCCCCACCAGTTACTGATTTGATTCCCTGGTGCAGCTGAGTGTGTCTGGACAATAAAACTGAACGACATTCATACTTCTCTGGAAACTCTTCTTATACAGGATCACAAGTAGGGGTGGGTTTTTATAATCGATTTATCCATTAAAATCGATTCTGGCTTGGATAACATAAAATCGATTCATTAAAATCCTGAATCGATCTTTTAATATCAATTTATTTTGCCCAAGATGCCAGAATCTCAGGTGAAACGTCACAAAATTTCAACAACCACCAAACAGCTAAGACAGTAAATGAGAGCAGGAAAACGGCTTCTGCACAAAGACTTAAACACACAGCGCGGACCCACGGATCAGAATCAGTTAGATGTCGCCTTTCTCACGGTCCGGGATGAAAGCCGACAGCTCGCTGATTCTGATCTGTCGGCGGGTCCGCGCCCTTTATGCGCTGATTCTAAAGCTGTTAGTTTGATGTCTCTCCAAACAATATTGACCGAACCAGCAGCAAAAGAAGATCCAAACTACGCTTCACATAAACATCGTCATGAATTCACTCTGACTTTTACTGTTTTGCTTCCACCACGATGCATAGCTCTCTCTCTCTCTCTCTCTCTCCCTCTCTGTTTTCTGCATTATTCCCTTGCTTGTTACCCATAAGTCTACCGTTGTTTACAGTGCTGTCGGCCGCTGTTTTTTTGCCCTTTTACATTCTTCCGAAAAGAAAACCTCATTTCTGCCGTTCAATACTGAACAAATTTAAACTTTTTAAAATTATGCAAAATGCAAAACGCTTAGACGTGTCTCTAATAAAACCGCTGTAACGTCAGAGGTAATGTTCATATGCTGATTAATTGTTTTCTTTCGTTTTTGATGTACTGCAGAATATTTTTATAAAATCCCAGGCCAGGAAAATCACCTTCATGTTTTTCAGTGTTTTATCTTCAGCTACTTTGACACAAAGGCATCTGCTGTAATGCTCACACCTTTGATAAAGTCTTGTGTGTGTCAGCTTCCTTTTTATTGATACAAAAATATGTAAATGTACTGATCTGAATTGTAATATTTCTGACTGTCAAAATTTCCCAGATTTAAATCGAATCGTGGATCGAATCGATTCGGGACCTTGTGAATCGGAATTGAATCGATTCTAGAAATCAGTGACGATACCCAGCCCTAATCACAAGCAGAAGAATGATGAGCTACGTAGAGCCAGCCCCTTCTTAACAGCACAAACAGCATGAAACTCTTACCTCGAGTGTCCAGAAAATGATAAATGTTGACTTAAAATTACACAATTATTAACTTTAATTATTATCAACTGTTTGCTTCCATACTGCATATTCTATGTCTCTGAAACAGATTTTCGTAAAAACCTAAACGTACTTATTGTTAAAAAGATAAAGACCTTTGATCCAGAGGAGGTCAGAGGATTGTGAGGCTGGCCCAGTTAGAGTGAGTAATTAGACTTGAATTAAACACACACACAGATGGTGAATAGTGACACTAGTCGATGTCTGATGCTGCATTAATTAATGGCGATTAGCATGTTTTCCGAGAAATTTGTGTTGTTGTTTTGTTTTTTTCTCTTCGTGGAAAAATGAAATGATACATAATCTGATCATTGCTGACTGTTTAAACCCCATCAGGTTTTACACATGCCAGAGGTCTGTAGTACTGGACTCAATCCTGACTCAGCAAACGAATATGAAACTGGGTTAGCCAATATTTTCTACGAATTGTGAGGAGTGCTTCTGCTGTGGCCTTATTTAAAATGCATACAGCAAAAAGAAAATCATGCTTCTTAAATGTGTTCCCACCTAAAGTAGAATATCACACAGATAAGCAAGTCAAATGTACTGCACAAACACACACACACAGACACACACTATCTGTGTTGCTCCCTGATCAGCACCATTTCCTCTCAATCCAGCAGACTTCCCGGCGAGAGCGGCGACAGATACAGACAGACAGAGAGAGGAGGAAATGGCAAAAGGGGCTTTGGACGGAGAGAGGATTGGACACGACAATTTTCTGCCCCATGGGGGTGGACACGCATGGGCGGCCTAATCGGCTAAGGAAGGCACGGCGGGGGGGGGGGGGGGGGCACTCTTCACACCTCAGGGGTCAGAGAGCGAGGCTTTGTGTATCTGTGTGTTCCCACGTGTAGGCTAGTCTGAGATGTGTTTGGCAGGGAGGCCATTCCAGGGTTACAGCACCTTCAAAGCCCTTCAATCCAGCGTCAAGCCCTTTGTGTCAGTTTAAAGCCACTTAAAATGCCACCAAGGAGGATGGGAAATGGTTGATAAGGGCAAAAAAGGGGAGAGAAGTAATTCAGGACCTTAAATTACATTCAGATATGTGAGGTTTTTTTCTCAAAATTAATTTGGCTAAACAGTAGAGCATTGCCTTTTTTTTTTTTGTATTTGTAATTGTATTCTTCTGGATATAGGAAATTTAACAAGTCAGAGTCCAACTTTGGTTCCATTTGGAAGTCTGGATACAGCCATGTACAGCAAAAGTACATGTGATCTTGGTTTAGTCAAGCATCTGAAAACGGATTTCTTGCTAACAACTACCGGTAACAGTGTTGGCAGTTTTGAGTCAAGCTCAATTAGGGGTCGGCGATATAAACGATATACGATAGAAACTATATAAATTTGGCCAACGATAGAGATTTTGACTATACCGCTCTATCGCGATAGCGCATGTTGATGATGTCATCAAGCTGCGCCTGTTTCGGTCGAAAGCATCGCAGCGGCTAAAACCATTATCATCTGCAAATTATGGCGGGCGACAGTCATAGCAAAGAGATGAAGCACTTTTGAAATATGGGGAAAGCCAAAAACTGTGCTTCCTCCACTTCCGTAACATTGATTCATTAATGATGAATTCTCTCGCAGCTGTTCTATTCCCATGTTGTTGCAGTTTATTAATAACTAACCTCGTATTGTGGATGAAAAATCTCAGTTGTTCTCCTGACTGAAGTTTGGCCCGTGTATAGCATCCTGCTATGCGATTGTATTTGTCCCTGACCACCAGAATCCCTCACGTTAACTTTTATCAAGTGGAAGAAAAGTTGGTGTTCATCCTCCAGCTTCACTCTGCTAATGTTATGCTAACATAACTGTGTTGCTAGCAATCACATCGCACAACATTATATACCAGGTAGTCCAACTTCAGTAACCCTGCAAATGCCACTGCTGTTTAGTTTTCTGTCTTCATTTATGTTGGAAGTGGTAGCAGAGCTGTACGTTTTAATTAGTTTCAAAAATCTCTCAGTCAGAACATGGTATGTCATGTTTAGGTGGAATCTAGCGAGCTAACTTCCTGTTAACTTGTAACTCCGTTAAATTTAATAAATTCTGTTTTCATGGATGCCTGGATGTTAAACTTAATTGTTACACCCGATAAAGCAGCAACGATGATTTTATTAAAGATGAAAGAATTTAGACCGTTTTTAACTCTCAATATTTTTTGACTTTGGGACCTGAAGCTGACTGAGTTTTGGACCCAGATTACTCCGCAAAGCTCCTCACTACGGCAGCCGTAATGCTCTGACAATCCATCAAGCAGTGCGGCTTACCAAAGTTGTACTAAAACATTTTTAACAGATTTCTGCACGTCAAAATCGGTTAGAGGTCAGTAAGCACAACCAGAATTCATAAGGCACACTCTCGATTTTTAAAGGATTTTAAGTGTGCCTTATAGTGTGTAAAATACGTTATACAGAAGAAAAGAATACATCGCGATATATATCGTTACCGCAGGTGCTTCAAATTATATCGCGATATGGAGTTTAGGCCATATTGCCCAGCCCTAAGCTCAATGCATGCTCAGCAGAATAGCTGTCAGTAGAAGAATGCAACTGAAAACTGTTTAAAAACAAGCTCCTTCAAGGTAATCACTTACTACTGCTCTTTTTAGAGGGCTCCCCATTTGTTTTTTTTAACAAATGCACAAGTGCATCTGTGATTTCACCACACGTCTTCATTAAACTCCCCCGACCTTTGTGATCACTGGCAAATGAAGCTTAGTCTACTGCTAGCATGAATACACTAGTCCTAAATGGAAGAGTCCACAGTCTCGAAACGTCAAAGTGGATGATGTGAGTGTGAACAAGTCTCTGCTGGCTTTGTGATGGACTGGCAACCTACACATGGTAATCCCTGGCGCTTACCCAACACCCCCTAAAGTTGGGGTAAGTCTGTAAAATAATAAAACTGCCTAAATACCCAAAAAAAACAAAAAAAAAAAACAACAACAACCAAACAAAAAAGGCAAAAGTGGAAAAGACACGATCCGGAAGATAGTATTATACATTTTTATATCATTTCCATTCCAAATATTGTGCTTCAGCCTTCTCAGCCAACATGAGGTGAATTTATCTCAACTGAATCTTTTGTTACTTTTATTACTTAGCAGTGCACAAAAAGCTAAACCCAAGTAGATTTGATAAGGAGTTTAAGATAAAGGAATCCGATTAAGATTCAAAGGCACTTTCACATTTGATAAAAAAAATTTGCCAGACACCCCTCTACATATCGGTGCCGCTTTGCACACGTGCAAACACACACACCGCAGTAGCTTTGAACATTTGAGTGTGAGAAGTGTAACAACCAGACAATCAGCGTAGCAAAGATCCTGCTGTGCATTGAGATGGTCCCTGAGGCTCTTGTTGATATGAACAAAGATAAAATCCTTTTCCTGAGATGTACGTGATATCCAAGTTTTAATGCATATATATTTTCCTCACTTGTTAGAAAGCATTTGATTTGGGACATATTTAATAATTTTTAGTCATTCATCTTTAATCTTGTTGGTCTCTTCTGACCAGTAAAGTCACTGGATTGCTGGGATGTTCAGGACTGTTGGACATTATCTGGTATTTGTTCTGCAATGCCTTGATAGTGTCAGTTTCAGAGAGTTTGATGAGATACAGAAAGAGGAAAATGAGATGGGAAATAGAGGGACACAGTGACAGACAAAAGACAGAGAGTGATGGAAGTAATGGGTAAGATGAGCCTGACAGTGAAGATTGGCTATGAGAGGACGGTGGAACCAAGGAAATGATGTGAAGCAGAGGAAATGAGGGAATTTGGAGGGGGGAGACCTTGGGAAGTTCACATGCAGGTCATCTCATTGTTAATATGCATATTTCTGCATCTGTTTGTCCCCTGAACTATAGCCACTTTATTAAATTATACTCTGAAAATTGGGATTTAAGTTATCACCTTGCTGCAAGTCTCAGCTAATCCTGAGGCCCGACGTTCACTCTTCAAACATCTGTTATTTTAAGAAATGTCAAACGTAGACCCTTCAGGTCAGGTATTTTCCTGCTGAATATTGAATGCACATTTTTACTGACCTTATAGTGTAGACACTGTGTCAAAGCACAAAAGAAAACAAGCGATTTTAGAATCGTTTAAATATACCTGACACAAGTCCTCACAACTTTGCTGAACTCTAAGGTTCTACCGGTCTTTGAGAACGATGCTGTCTGTGATCAGTTTTCTAATTTTGTTTCTGTGCTGGTTGGCTTGCTGGCTAGGTCACTGTTGTGCTACAGAGCAGAACCTCAACTACTGCCACTAGCTACAGTCCATGATGTTAAAATTTACTGACTTATTGTGTAGTGGATTCAGCCTACTACTCAGATGTGAGATGAAATCCTGTAGGAGAGGAAAAATATTCCAGACTTAGGTTGTCCTTTGTTTGCTCAAACAAGAGATAAATTAAAAAAACAAAAAACAAAAAAGTTTTGTACTACACAGTAAATAAAAGTGCATAATACAAATTCTAAAATATAAAAATTATTATTGCTACAATGAGAACGACTTGATCCCTCCATTTTTGTCAAAACCTATAGGTAACTTGACAAAACCATCTCCTGTAGCTATTTCTCACAAGTTTGCCACCTTAACCTGAGTGCAAAGAGCCACAGCAGAACCCAGTCACCTGGGAAGAAAAACAGGAGTGCTACTGAATGGTGGTAATGGTGTGGGATATTGGTGTGTTGATATTAAATACTTCCATTATTCCAGATGTTGCCTGTGTTCATCCCACAGTTGTTCTTTGTCCACCAGCTGCAGTAAAATTAGACACCTCTAGTTTGCCTTTAAAGGGCAAAAAAGGGAGTAAGTCCTCCGTTTGTCAGCAGGGGACTGGCAGGTCATGTTGGACCTGGTTTTGACTGTTAGTATGTTAATGACTGTTAATAACTCCTTCCTTTGGCTTTTAGTCACTGATTAAGTTAAAGCACTAAAAACTGCTGCTATCCACAAATGTGCCTCCCCAGTGTGGATAAATGTGACACCAGTGGTGTCTTTTACAGCATCCATATGTGACAAGTTGGGTGTGAAAGACCTGTCTTGCTAGAATCTGTGTCACACACAGATGTGTTATTTTTAAGAGCAGAAGCGAGCAACTGACTCCCAAGGAATCACAGCATGTGCAAAATGTTAAAAAAAAAAAAAAGCAGAATGCTGATTGGTGGATCATTTCAATCATTTATTTAATTGAAAACACAGAAAACGCACTGCAACCTGAGATAGAATTATATATTAATACTGTATGTACTACATTTGGCCAGCTTTCTGTCAGTGGCTAAAACAACAGTCTGTGGCTGCTTCTCTTCACCTCAGAGTAGATTGCATTTTCATACCATGCTTGCTGTCCACTGGTTACTTACATGCTTATTTGGATGTCTGGATTAGGAATTTGCAATTTACCACATCTGTGGTTTCACTCTGCTATACCCGGGGTTGAGCACATTCTCAGAGTAAAAATAACAAAATGCAGTTATTCAGAGGAAGATAATCTTTGGCTCTATTTCCTCTGGCCACAGACAAAATATCTATCAACGTCGTAACACACTAACCCACACCTACAAGCACTGCTCAATTGACAATTGTTCATTCAGGGAACAAAATGGGGGTGGGGGTATTGGACTTTTGCAAAAACTGTTTATTTGAAACAAGTACAAGAGACAAGAAGCAGGGAGATTTGAATGAGGACCAAACCGGAGAGCTGAGAAAGGATGCTGTGAAGGGAGGAGATAAAAGCAGGAAAGAGGCGAGACTGACACCTTTTTGAATGACCTCACTTTTCCTGAAACATCTTAAAATTTTCCTCTTTTACTCTGCTCTTATATTTGGTAAATGCAGAAGGAAAGAACCTGAAAGAGACAGAAGGAATGGACTTAAAAGAAAGTGCAGCGTAAAGTGACCTTGTCTGTTTCTTTTTCTTTTCAGTTTATAGGGTGCAAGGGGAAAAAAAAGTTAAAGGCAGTTTTCCAGCCAGAACCAGTTTCGTGATCTGATGTAACCAGCATTTTCTTTTTTTTCTGTACAGGGGGGAAAAAACACACACAAAAAAAACATTGACTAAATCATGAAATAAAAATTACAGGAACACAAAAAAATATTCACACTTTACTTACGCACACAGATAACGCAGATAAACACACTGTGTACCATTTGCTGCAATTATGGTGCTACTGCTCTGCAGTGACGTTAGCTGGGGTCATCAGCGCTACAACACTGCATGGCCAAATCTGACTCCATCTGTTCTCACAGGAAGGTGTGATTAGAAAGCAACAATGTATGGCACTGAATATTAGATTCATTTACAAAAATGTTTCCTTTAGAGGTTTTTCTTTTAATTACCAAGACAAAATATTCCTCATCCTGTTAATTTGGAGAAAGGAAAGTTAGAGTTTGTGTTTACTGTAGGACTGTAGGACAAAATGCTTTTGTCACACAGTTCTGCTGATCCACTCAAACTATTGTAAAATGTTAACAGAAAAGAAATTAACATGCTGTGAATTGATTTTATTTGCACAGTTTAGCATATTGTTCACGCATGCCACGTTACCAAGCTTAGCGCACATCCTTTGGATTTCGATGCCAAATTGGTAAATTGCATGTAGAAAATATGCTAATTAAGCTCCTCCTATGACCCTGAATTGATTACGCAGTTGTGAAACTGCATAGATGGAGCTGGTTAAACTGCCTTAGCGTCTCTGCCACCAACCGTTTACCAAAAAAGTCCATATAAATCCATACTTTATGGATTCGCTCGTGTGAGAACGTTAAAAATACGAGTTTGAGATCTACATTACGGACTGGTCACTAACTATTTAGAGGGGTTTTTTTGCTTTCCTTTTTTCATCCTGTTTATTGGTTCAATTGAATCGAATTTTATTTATAAAGCACCACATCACAACACTCGTCTCGAGGCACTTTAAATTTTAAGGTAAAGACCCAGTAATACAATAATACAGAGAAAGCCCCAACAGTCAGACGACCCCCATGAGCGAGCACTTGGCAACAGTTGGAAAAAAAAATCTTTTAACAGAAGAAACCTCCAGCAGACCCAGGCTCAGGGAGCAGCCATCTGCTGTGACCAGTAGGGGGTGAGGGGAGGGAGAATGCAAATGCAGAGTGGTGGATAAACACATAGAAAGTGGAAAAAAAGATCAAGAAGAAGAAACTCTCGGGAACCTAGGCCTATTGCAACGTAACTAAGGGAAGCTTCAGGGTCACATCCTCCAGCCCTGACTATAAGCTTTATCAAAAAATCATCTTAAAAGTAGAGAGTTCCATAGGAGAGTACCTATGGAACTGGTAAAAGCCATTCAGTGGGTGACAAAGTAAAAAAACAAAATTAGTATAGTTGTCTGTAAGGTGAATGAAAATCTGATATGAGACAGTTCTGCCTGTCAAACATGAGTAGAAGTAAGCAAGTGAACAGTGTGTGCAGATAGCTTTATAAGATTGTGCTAAAGACAGCACAAAATCTTTATCCTTTATTGCTGAAAATCATTTTGTGTCTGTAAAATTACATTGTATTAATAATATGCATGGAACAAATGAATAAATACATCAAGACAGCTTTGGCATTCCCAAAGATGGGGCCAAAGCTCCAAGAGCTGCATGCTTAAAAACAACAATCTTTCTGGATTATTTCCAGTAATTCTTTATAGAATGAGGGAGCGAAATAGCTCAGTATTGCCAAGTAGCCAATTTCAACATTGCACACAGTCAGCAAAAGCTGTTGTCTGGGCTTCAGTGACATTTAATATTTAAAATATAAATAAAATGAGAGTAAGAGACACTGAGAGTGTGTTGTCTGTCTCTCTCTGTCAGGTCAGAACCTTCATCTCTACTCGGTCACTATCAGCTGAGAAAGCTTTTATACTACACACACAGCTCAGCACGAATTTGCTCTACACTTAAATTGCTACCTGGACACCACCCACCTGACTCTCCTTTCTAACCTTACTAATTTCTGTACTCAGCCCTTTTTTTTCTTTGGTTCATGTTTACCCCCCTCTTCCCCCAGCACAGTCACCCCCCTCCCCTCCCCACTCCTCGCTCCCTCTTACTTACCTTGATTACTTTGGGAAAGGAGCCAGAGAAAGTTCCTACAGTTGTCACCCTGGTTATGCTATGTCATTTACTATCTCACACACACAGACACACACACACGCTAGCATGAAGTCAATATACCATAGAAAGACGCACGCACTGTACGCTGTGCACACACACACTACTATTAGATTTGTCATTTTGCAGAACTGATAAGACTGCTATTAGACAGAAAAATAAAATAGTCCAGCTTGTTATGTTTTTTAAGCTGAACTGCTAATTGCACTGCTCACACAAAAATCAATGTAAACAGTGTGTGCGTGTGTGTGTTTGCAGATATTGGTCAGTAGGTGCATTGCTGTAACTGTTAGTAGACAAGCTTTTCATACTATATCATGGTTCCTCTATTCAGGTTCACTACTCAAGGCACTATAGGACAGTCTACATTTGTGCAAAAGGCAATGGTGTTTTGTTAGAGATGTGTTAAGATCTCTTTATTAAGTTTAAAGATGAGTCTCTTTTATTCACAAGTAAAAGGTACTCACTCAGTAAATACCTTAAAGATGTCTCAAGTGTGATCTATTGGTTAATCTTTGAATCACCTTATGTTGCCCTTCCTGGTCGTGGCAGGGAGTGGTGTGGTCATAAACTCTGCAACTGTATGTTAAAACAAAGAGCAGCAAATGTATGCCTGACTGCAGAATGTATTCTGCCTTCTTAGACAGTGAAACAAACTCACAATAAATAGCAAGTTGTTTTAAAGTGCAGTTTGACACATGTTAATACATTTATGAAAACCCCATGTCTTCCACAGGACTCTGTCCAGTCCTGTAAAAAAAAAAAAAAAACTAAGTACATGCTTAATTCAATTCAATTCTTTTTTATTTATACAGCGCCAAATTACAACAACAGTCACCTCAAGGCGCTTTACCTACAGAGAAAAACCCAACAATCATATGACCCCCCTATGAGCAATCTCTTTCATGACAGTGGGAAGGGAAAAAAACCCTTTAACAGGAAGAAACCTCCGGCAGAACCAGGCTCTATCACTACTCCTCCACTACTGCTTCCATTGCTCATCATATCTGATCATCAGCAGAAGGTTTTAGCAGTTTGCTGGTCTGGAGCATTCAGGTTTGCGTTAACACAATGCCACAATCCTTCCAATAGTGGATGCTGGAGCAGCTTCTCCCCATGGTCAGACCCCCAGAACTACACCTCAGACTATAAAGGCCTCAATTAGCATGTTCAATGTGAAAGTTCATCACAGAACAGTTAGAAAGACTGAACAAGCCATACTTGTTCAGAAGGCTTTCCAGGTAAAAAAAAGAACACAGTAACACAAACTACTATGCTAACAAGTTTTCTGCAACAAGGAGATTCATTTACTAAGATTTGCATAGAAATGTTCTTACCCTGAGCAAAAAACAAGTGCGTATCCAAAATTACCATTCATAAAACATATGCACCAACCTATTTTGTTCTGTGTTGGTGAATGGACATCAATCTAAGCCAACAAGCTTCTGCAAACTAAATGCAGACAATCTGCATACTATCCCACCTCCAGTTTCTCTGTAATGAGACCTGTTTACCTGCAGGTAAAACGGAGACAGCGGTGACAGTGATGTAAGAGAGAAGACTGCACCTCAAAGGCAAGAAAAGTGGGAAAAAGCCAGACTCAAGAAACTGTAAAATAGTGCATGTGAGGATGCCACAGCTTTCTAAAGTGTTTCCACCACAGTGATGAAATAACAGGATGCTGAATATCATTTCCCGTGAGATGCTCACTGTGGCTAAAGTAAAAAGTAAAAAAAGTTTGGACATCAAAGCTAATATAGAAAAATGAAATTGTTCAGAAATTGTTGTTCGAGAATATAGAAGTAATTTTTAATAAAAGATTCTAATTCAATTCAATTCAATTTTATTTATATAGCACCAAATCACAACAGCAGTTGCCTTAAGGTGCTTTATATTGTACAGTAGATCGTACAATAATAGATACAGAGAAAGACCCAACAATCATATGACCCCCTATGAGCAAGCACTTTGGTGACAGTGGGAAGGAAAAACTCCCTTTTAACAGGAAGAAAACTCCGGCAGAACCAGGCTCAGGGAGGGGCGGGGCCATCTGCTGCAACCGATTGGGGTGAGAGAAGGAAGACAGGATAAAGGCATGCTGTGGAAGAGAGACAGGTTAATAACAGATATGATTCGATGCAGAGAGGTCTGTTAACACATAGTGAGTGAGAAAGGTGACTGGAAAGGAAAAACTCAATGCATCATGGGAATCCCCGGCAGCCTACGTCTATTGCAGCATAACTAAGGGAGGATTCAGGGTCACCTGGTCCAGCCCTAACTATATGCTTTAGCAAAGAGGAAAGTTTTAAGCCTAATCTTAAAAGTAGAGATAGTGTCTGTCTCCCGAATCCAAACTGGAAGCTGGTTCCACAGAAGAGGGGCCTGAAAACTGAAGGCTCTGCCTCCCATTCTAATTTTAAATACTCTAGGAACAACAAGTAGGCCTGCAGTGCGAATCAAGTGTGAGGCCATCTGTCCAACAGCAAACGTATTGCCCAAAATGGGACCCAACGGGACGATGAGTCCAAGAACTGCAGCCAAAGAAAAGAATCAAGATGTTACAACAACCAGTCAAAGTCTAGACCTCAACCCCACTGCCACTGCTCTGGCATGGCCACCAAATTTATTTTTAACACTTTAATTTCTGGCCAAGTCAACAAACACACTGATGTTTTCACCGTGTTTTCTTCATCAGAACATGCCAGAAAATGGCAGTCATATCACTTACAGATGACAATCTACAGTAAAAGTTTTCGTGTTTTCTATTTTGGCCTGTTTATGACACTTTAGTGCATATTGAGTGAAGTTCCCAAAGGATTTTAAGCCATAGTTAAAGTAGAAAATACCACATTTTCTTAAGCAAAACTTGTTTCTTACCTCTTATATTTTATACTAGGTGCTCCTAACACATGCACTTGTGACCTTTATGTGACTCTGCAGATATTTTTACTGTTTCCTTACGTTTGAATTTTAATGACCCCATGCAATAGTAACGAGTAATTTCCTGGGGGAAATAGTGTCTCGTAAACAAGATGTAATGCGAACATGATTGCGAGTGTGTGTTCTCATTCCTTGTGGGTTGCAGTCTATGCATCTCAGATTAAAGAAACTAGTGGGCCATAACTATACAAACACACACACACACACACAGTCAGAAGGGCTGCTGTTGCTTTGGAAACGATGCATTCAGGTAAAAGTATAAACCACAATGAAGGAAATAAATAAAAGTGAGCAGTTTGATATATGTTGATGAGTGAAGTATGCAAGTGTAATTTTCAGGTCTAACAAGCACCTGTTGTTCATTTGATGCCATTCCTTTCTTTCCCATATTATCTTCCTCAACCTCTCACTTAACAATCCTCAGCAGAACAATGACTCATTTGTTTGTCTGTGTATTATCTCAATCAGGACAAAGAGTGTTTGCTAATAAGAAGTGGTAGTTACAAACTCAGTTAAGTGTGTGCATGTGTCTTTCTAGTTAGCAGAGTATTCATCATTTCCTGACACTCTGGAAACACTAAACAAATAGAGGAGCTTCCAGCTTCTAATTACGCTGTACACTCCAGCACTTAAACCTATTAGCACTGCAGGGGAGTTTGTGTGTGTGTGCGTGTGTGTGTCCTGTACCAAGCTGGTCCAAGTGCTCTGTTAATTTGATCACTTTTTTGATAAAAGCCCACTGTGCTGCCCACTACTTATATTTACAGTGTTTAACATACAAACATTGTACTCAGTGTTGGAGAGTTGAAATCAGTCTCATTGAATTTTAAGTTATTAGAATCTAAGGTCACCCGTAGTAATCCCATAGTTGGAGAGCTACCTTTATTTACTTTTGTACGCACAGATGGTGTTTTCTCACAGCAGCCTGTTATGAATTTATTCAGTTTGACAGAGTTGTGCTTTGAGCTGCCCATGTTAACCACAGTATTATACCAATGTGCAATTGTGCATTCAGCATTTGTGTGTTTAATATTTAATGTTCTTCCATGTGTTTGATTTTTCTAAAAAAAAAAAAAAAAAAAAAAGTCATGTCACTCTGCAAAATTTCACTGTGCTATAACCAAGCTATGCAAAACACTCACCAGAGCCAACGCAAAGTGCAGACATTGGAAAGAAAAGTTTGCAGACATCTCTAAGCAGTCCTGTGAAAAACTAAATACATCCTATGATTTGTAGAACCAATTTTAGCAACACAAATGTGAAGAGTCATTTTCTGTATGACTTGATCAACCCCTCAAATGAAAAATAAACAACATACCATAAACATAGGTGTTCACAGCCTGTGCTCAGTACTTTGTTGAAGCACCTTTGGCAGCGATTACACTCTCAAAACCTGTGGTTGTGATGCCACATGCTTGACACACCTATTTCTAGCCCATTTCTCCCATTTGTCTTTGCAGTACTGCTCCAGCTTCATCAGGTTCGATGGGGAGCGTCCGTGCACAGCCAATTTCAGATATTTCCAGAGATGTTCAAATGAGTTCAGGTTTTTTACCTTCAAGTCTGTGACAATCACACAATGATATTGAAGCCACTCCTTTGTTATCTTGGCTATGTGCTTAAGGTGGTTGTCCTGTTGGAAGATTAACTTTAACCCCAGTCTGAGTTCCAGAGCGCTCTGGAGTCGGATGTCTCTGTACATTGAAGCATTCATCTTTAGTCTCCCAGTTTTTGCTGATGATAAACCTCCCCACAGTATGATGCTGCCACCACTATGCTTCATTTAGGAACGGTATTGGCCAGGTGATGAGTGCTGCCAATTTCCTCTAGACATGATGCTTGGCATTTAGGCCAAAGAGTTCTACCCTTAAACTGGGGGATTTTGTTTCTCATAATTTGAGTGTCCTTCAAGGCACCTTTTGGAAAACTCCAGGCAGACTGTCACATGCCTTTTACAGAGGAGTAGCTTCCGTGAGGCTTTATCATACAGGCCTGATTGGTGGAGTGCTGCAGAAATGGTTGTTCTCCAGGAAGGTTCTCCTCTCTCCGCTGAACAACGCTTGAGTGACCGTCCTTTTCACTTGCCAACTAAGAACCATTTAACCTGATTGCTTAGACTGGCTTTGGAGCCAGCTCTAGGAAAAGTCTTGGTGGTTTCAAACGCCTTCCATTTGTGGATGATGGAGGCCATTGTGTTCACTGAGACCTTCAATGCTACAGATTGTTTCTGTACCTCGATGCAATCCTGTCTTGGTCTTTTTCTTGGACTCCATGGCTTCATTTGTGCTCTGACATACACTGTCAACTATGGGACCTTATAAAGACAGGCACACCATCCAAATTATGTCCAATATACTGAAGTGGACTACAAGTTGTAGAAACATCTAATATCTGATCAGTAGAAGCAGGATGATACTGAGCTTGATTTGCAATTTTCAACTGATCTTCATGTCAAAGACTGTGAATAGTCATGTACAGGTTTTATTTGTTTTTCATTGTAAATACATTTGCAAAGAAATCAAGCAAGTTTTTTCAGTATGGGTCATTGTATGTAGAATTTTGAGGTAAAAAAAACTTTGAATACTAAGTTTCAGTGTGTTTTAAAAAATTGATGTGCATATTTCCCATTTTCCAAGCAAAGTCTGAAGTAATGAGATACTCAATACTTTTGCATAGCACTGTATGTTAAATGGCCTGCATTTGTATAGCGCTTTACTTAGTCCCATTCACACACACATTCACACACTGGTGATGGCAAGAAGAGATGGGCAGTAACGCGTTACTGTAATCTGATTACTTTTTCAAGTAACAAGTAAAGTAAGGGATTACTATTGCAAAAACTGTAATTAGATTACCGTTACTTTCCCGTAGGAACGCTGCGTTACTACATTACTAAAACCGTGATTTTTTGCGAGAATGTCTCACGACAGTGATGTAAGCGAGTGCGCCGTTAGTGACAGCAGCTGTGTGCAGATCAACAATGGATCACATATCGATTGTGGGAGAGAATATGAGCGTGCAGCGTTTAAAGCGTGGAATTACTGACCTTACTTTGGTACTTTGGTTACTGTGGTACAGTGCAGCAGGCGGGTCAAACCAGATCAATATATCAGTGACTCTTATCCTTGTTGTGTATTCAGATGAAAGGAAACACAACTCTATTAGACATTTAGGTATTACACAGACAGTAAGGAAAACTACATGTAGTGAGTCCTAGTAGGACTGCACAGGGATGATGTGGTGTCCTTATATTTTTTAAAACTTCATAGCTTTCATTTTTTACCATATTTAAATGTGGTTAAATAAGGTAAAGGTTTGTGTTCAGGAATTTAAAATCAATTGCAACACCTGTTTGAATGCAGAACTAACTGATGATTACGGATTGCTTGCTTGATGGATGGATCAATGGAAACAGAGGAAACAAAGTTGTTTTTTATATATAAATCTGTGTCTGTGTTTGGGGCTTGTAGAAAAACACAAGGCATTAGCAGAAGGGGCGGTGCAGCTGATATTTTAACGCCTGTTTCTGTGCACTCACCTGGAGAGCCTGATAAGATGGTCTCCATCTAAATCAGCTGCACAGCAGGTGCAGCTCCACAGGCTGCCAGTCAGCCTGCTTCCCCCAGCTGGGAGCTTTGCTCATGGGGATGTTGGCAGCAGGGATCTGGGCACCACAGCTTGAGTTGAGGATGTCTGCTACATCCTTCAAATTGACTGGCTTGCTGTTCTGTTAACCTATAGGAGTACTGTGTACATACAAATCACACCACTGCCTACTTGTTGCATACTTAATGTGTTGATCCTTTTTGTCCCTGTCTGTGTGTTCTGTTTGTAGGCAGTGCCGAAGCCCATAGCCATGGAGCCATGCTGGGGAAGCAGAGCAGGTGTTCTCACAGTGCTACTGTACCTGCCCAGAATCCCATCTGGAATACCTCCACCTGGACAGTCTGGTAAGATCCTTAGACAGTAATAGACAATATGCAGTACAGTATGTTTTATGTTAAAAAGATTGAGAAATTCTAAGAATGATGGGCGGTATTTGCAATGTTATTTAAGGACCTGAACCTTCTGCATACATCACTGCAAATTTCTAGTAAACTTCTGCAGTGTTGTGCATGGATTTATTTTTTATTTCTTTGTTTAGGGAGGGGAGTGGAGTAGTAATTTCCATCTAATTCTAATTTGTTGTTTGTTTTTTTCCTTCCAATATATTGTCCATTAAAGTTTTACACAGTTTCTCTATAAGAAAAACAAAAAACTGCTGCCTTGGCCATATTTTGTGCTGGCAAATTTTAGAAGGCAGGTTGTACATAAAGAACAGCTGCAGTAGTTGCAACTATCAACACAGTATTTATGTCCACACATCCATCTCCAACGACCTAAGTTGCTTTTTCGTGATCAAATATAACAAATACAAAGCCCCACACTGGTTATTTCTCTGCTTTCATTTGATTCTCACCGCTGTAAACTAACAGCTGTTTCTGAAACCTGAATTCCTTTGTTACTGCCACAGAAAGCATTCACACCATTATGTGATCTTTTACAAGGTGAGCTGAACGATGTTTCAAAAAGATCCAGATGCAGCAAGCTGTGCTTCATATGTGCCTCGCAGCAGCTCCCCATCAGCTTTTTTGTAGAACAGGCTGTGGCATTATAATCAAAAGCAGAATAAACACTAAAATGTGATGGCATCAATGGCATCATCAAAAAGATGTCTTGATGTTTCTTGGTTGCCACCATTAGAACAGACTGCTGCCACGAGCAGAGCAGAAGGGTAGCTTAGTAGTTTGTTTCTAAGTCATTTAATAGCCCAAAGGTTAAATCTTCAATCCCTGATCTTACGCTCAATCATGGCAGAGCAAAAACGTGTTCTACTTACACTGAGTTTAATGTTGAAACTGTAAACCTAGAGGTAGGGCTCACAGTATCCTGTGTGCAGAGTCTGTGCAGGTTATGCTCTGCATCAATCTGTGGCAATTAAGGGAGAAACAGCGCCGTTTCATTATTCCTCATCCAATAGTGTTTAGTTCAGCACATGTAAATCGGGATTCGAAGTGTACCCACTGACGTTAGTAAAATACAAATCTGGGATTTAATTAATTTTTTCTTAAGTTGTTCTTTTGTTAATATTTGGAGCAACACAAGAAAATCTTAAGCAGGTTTTAAGAATCCCATCTATAGCTTCAAGACTTCTAAAGAGATCTAAAACCCTCAAGTGTCCTAGACTTAAGTTTTCCCATTATGATGGCAACACAAATAAGGTTTAGTCAGGAAAAGATCAAAGCAATGGCAGATAAAAAATGAGACCAAGTAAAAATGTATCTTATAGGGTTGAACAACAAAATAAAAAGTGCATTCAAATCATGATTCTGATAGCAAAAGATCCGAGACAAGACGGGCTTAAAAAAAAAAAGCAGCTCCTTTGTTGTCCAGTATCCAGGAATCCTGCGGTCCAACCAAATTTAAATGTGTTGACTTTACCTAATTTCATGTTGAGTTGATATTTCTAGCAACTGTTTATCACATAACCAGCAATACGCTTGTTCATTTCCTCTTGGAGTCCCAGCTTTAGCCAACACAGTTCCTTTCCCCTTCCTATGGAGCTGCAGATGTTTCTTGTCTTTCATGTATCTCTTTGTATCTGATGCACACACATTAGAGATATAGTGTTTGATCTACTAGAAAAATGTTCAAAATGTATGTTTTTTTTCTTTAAATCAAGATATTAAAATGTCCTTAATTTTAGTATGTGAAGAATAATGAATTATTCAGAAAGACTCTTGACATATGGCATGTTAAAGTTGGTCTGATGTGGTTAGACCTGCCTGGTTTTCCTCCAACACTTACTGTTGGATCAATTGTTCCCCTCAATGAGACATCCTGACTTTCCGCTGTCTGAGCTCATGTTGCACTATAGACGGGTGACATGCGATATCCCCAGGTCGCTCCAGTCGACCACCAAACAGCTGTGGAAATCAGTGTAAAGACAGCAGTGCTTTCTTTGAGACCTGACCAAAGCTTGCAGGGATGTGCACTGTCAGCATGAGGTCAATCTTCTCTCTCTCCAGCTCATCTTCCACCTCAGTCAACCTTTCATACTTTTCTCGCTCAGGCATATATATTTAATCTCCCCTTGTATTTTCCTTTCCCCCTACAGCCTTTTGGTTGAAGTAGACTGTATGTAACTGAAGCTGGTGTGGGAGGCTTTTGCTCCTCCAGGCAGGAAGTGTTGCCTTCAATGCGATGAGTACCTTGATGACGAAAACAAACAGAGCAGACAGAAAATTGACCACTTTGCAAGAAAGCATTTTCTCAAGGTTGAAAGATCCTGCAAAACATAGCAACAGTCACTGGAGTCTAACACAGGGGAAGGAATAAAGCATTAAAGACCCAGAAGTAATTATGCTAACTATAGAGAAAACTAGAGACACTAAAGGTAACACAAGTGTTTCATGAAAAAATGAGGACCAGAAAGTAGCCAAGAAATGTTAAATTTCTCCTTTGTGTGTCATTAGGCCATCCATCAATTTCATGCCATTAATCTTAGCCAACCAGTCCATAAATAACAACGACAATAATAATAATTTGCCCCACCAGCAGATAGAGCAACTGGCTGATATCCAGAAATCCTACCGCTGGCTGGACAAAGCGGGACCAAAACAGCTTGTCCCTGTGCTGCCATGATTAGTGCCTCTGTGCTAATCATGGCACTACAAGATCCATAGAGGTTGGGGTCTACTTCCCCAGACAAGACCCCAGGTGCAGGCTGTGTTAAGATGCCTCTGTGACAATCCAGCACATGTGGCTGTAGCTCAGGCGGTAGAGCAGGTCATCTACTGATCCTGGTTCAATTCCTGGCTTCCCAAATATCCTTGGGTAAGATATTAACCAGATGCATCCATCGGAGTATGAATGTGTGTGAATGCTACTTAGAAAAGCACTTAGAACAATGTGCTTGTGTGAATGGGTGAATGCACAAGTTGTGTAAAGCGCTTTGAGTGCTCAGAAGAGTAGAAAAGCGTTATATAAGAACCAGTCCATTTACCATAACAGCAGGGTGTAAGATGCTAGCAGACAAGGGCATACATGGAACGCCATAACCAAGCTTAGTATACAGAAACATCTGTGCTGAGTATGCCCTGATGATACTTCCAGATACAGATGGACAAACCAGTGATGGCTAACCAACTGGGCATAGTGGTGGTGGACAAGCAGAGGAAGACACCTGTAGCGATACCGAATGACAGCAACATCAGGAAGAAGCAACATGAGAAGCTGGAGAAGTACGAAGGGCTCAAAGAAGAACTCAAGAAGATTTGGAGGGTGAAGGTAACAGTGGTCCCAGTGGTAAGAGGAGCACTCGGTGCAGTGACCCCAAAGCTAGGCAAGTGGCTCCAGCAGATCCCGGGAACAACAGATCTCTTTCCAGAAGAGCGCAGTCCTAGGAACAGCAAAGATACAAGCTTCCAGGCCTCTGGTAGACGACCCAATCTTGAAAGAATAAAGACGGCTCACAAGGACAAGAGGGGATTTTTTTTTAAATGCACACACACAGAATCCCTATTATAGGAATGTATTCACTGTTGACAAATTTGATTTAAAAAAAAAAAGCCAGTTAACTGCTGAACCACACATGCAATGTGTTATAATGAAAGTACTACAATTGGCATGATGTTTTTTGTTCACTACCTTAATCTACCTGATGTTTTGGACATTAGCTCATCACAGAAGGTTTAGACTCATTTTCAGAAAATTAAGGGCAATACGAGGCTCATTGTTCCAGTCAGGCTGCTCTCTGGAGAATGTTTAGGCCTTTTTCATCACAGTGGAACAGCAGTTATTGCTACCAGTGTTTGAAGTCTGACATTGTTATTGTTGCTCTGATTACCACATAAGCACACACAGACAATCACAGTATTCAGAAATACAAACGAAATGTAGAACATCAACACAACTTTTAGAACGCCACATGAAAGTGCTTCAGTAACAACAAATTTCCCGCCTACTATACACTCATGCTCCTCTCCTACCAACCTTATGCTCCCTAGAGAGGCTCTTGTGTAGGGTCAGACAGCAGTCCCCCATTGATGTTAGCATGTATGAAGGTGAAATCACTGCAGGCTTGCTCCACCCACCCTCTGTGAAAGACACTTCAAGAGGAATCTATGATGAGCGTGCCCATTTTAGCTCGCTTTCCTTCGCATCATCTTTGTTTTCTTCTTGTCCTGCGTTGCTCTGCTCCCTCGAGGTGTTACCATTAACTGACCCTTTACATGTAAGAGGGGGAAAGAACAACTGGAAACAAAATGAAGCCCCATGTTTACAGCTCACAGTTTCTCAGCTTCCTGTAAAAAAAAAAAAAAGAATAAATCCTGCTTACTCTTTCCTTAATCTGTAATGTTCCATTACTGTTCTTCGAAGGCGGGGGATAGAAAATGTCCTCCACACAGGTTCTTTCAGACTGCAGGAACTTATCCATAATTCTAGTAACTGTACAAGGTAGTACCTGGTATTTTTTCCTGTGTGTACACTGCTGGACCTGGGAACCATTCTACTTTTTGGTGCTACGTTTTTGTAGTCTTACTCATCTTGCTTAATATAACGTAGGTGCACTATAACTGGTGTAGATAAGTGTATGCTAATTGGTCATTAAATGGACAAAAAGGCGTAACGCTAACAAAAACAAGAGCTCTTAACATCAACCTTTAAAAAAACACAACTAAATAACCTGAAATCTATTAAAAAAGCCAGAGGAAATTATAGTTTTGACAGGTAAGAGCAAAATAGAGAACACTTCACAAAAAGCACAGAAAGAAAAGGAAGAGGCTGAAAAAAAATGAAAAGACCACAACAAGGCGACACTGCATTACCAACCACTACCCAGCAACTAGTACTTCACTTCAGAGTTCCTGTTAGTGCAAATGTCAAGAGAAAAATGCCTTCGATCTACATGATTTCCATGTAGTGGAAGGTATGTAGTTACTGTCCAGGATCCACTTAGTCTTACATAATCAGCACAAAAAACACTGATCAAAAAGCACCTACTGAGAAGAGCTACATCACCTTCCAATTCAACTAAAGATATTCTGTAAATCACCAAAAGACGTCATTCCAAGCTGATGTGTGGATTTTTTAGTAATCGTCTCACTTTTCATTATCCAGACTCCAGCAGAGAAGACATTTAATTGCAATCAGTCCCTAAGTTGAAAAACGTCATTTACTGTACCTGCAGCACATCTGGTGCATACTGCAGCAACTACGCGACAAATGGCACATTTTAAGCATTAAGCCATTACGCTGTTCTAAGAGGTTTCTTTATTTCAGCCGAATTTGATTTGGTTTTCACCCTCTTTCAAAGCAAGCGATAAATGGAGCACAGATAAACTGGCATATTGTTCAAGCATTAGCCAGGGTTCTGCTAAACTTATGATAAAGAGAGCGTACGCCTAAAGGCAAAGCTCCTGCTTTCCTGGTGAGTCTAGTGTCCAAGTCTAATCAGTGAAAAATGAGACTGCAAATCCAAGCAGTTACTCTTTCTGCTTGGAGAGGTAATTTGGGAATCTGATGAGTTTTAGAGTGTGACATGTTGCACTGCATGAGCTGCAGAGCAGTTCTACTTTCCTGCACCGCTACAGTGTAACTGCACTCTCCATGTATCACAGGATGGTGTGAGTTTTTATCATGCTGCATGAGCTAACCTCTGCATGTGAAACATCCTTTCTGGATAGCAGAAGAGGCCTCCAAAAGCTCCCGTGTGAAGCTCTTGTTTCTTCATTTTGATCCAGCTAGACAGAAATACAGTGACATTGCAAATAACACAAAGATCACTGTGTAAAACCAAATCCATTTCTCTAATAATAGATTCACTTTCTGGTCCAATAATTCAATCAGAAATCCTGAAAAGTCAAGTAAATAGCAGGCAACCACTCCAGTTAGACCGGCTGACAGCTGTTGTCAGCCAAATTGCAGTGGACAACTAACACATAGTGCCTGCCTCTAAGAGCTCAGCGCAACAGCTTGACCACTGTGTGACTGTTTGACTGATTCAAAGTCACAGTGGCCTGACATGATGGACAGAGCAGGAGAAAAAGGCTGACAGGATGGGTGACATAGGGGAGAATGGAAAAAAATAAGAGATCGTATTTTTGGCTCCAGCCACCACTTCTCCGTCTCTGCATCCCAATTCAATTGAACTTTCTCATGTCAGTTTTACCCGTTTCTGCTCCATCTGCTGCAGCTGGTGTCTCCCCCCCACTTTTTTATTATTTGGTACATAAAGCGGCTCTATCAATGATATTAGTGGATTTAGCAGAGTGCAACTATTCTCAGTTCAACGCAGCAGAGTTCAGGATGGAGAAAGACAGACTGTAGGCTACATTTTCTTCTCAGGCGCTCTCCTGAGCTTAGATAGTGGGTCAATAGAAACAGAGGCACAGCACTATTCACAGCCGCCTTTTCCTGCACTAATCTGCCTATTCAGCAGCACAGTTAGGCCCTTGAATATATGAGAAAAGGGGAAAAAAGAGAGAAATACAGGTACTGTAAGATGTTAAGTCTTTCAAGAGTAAAAATAGAAAAAGCAATGTGACAGACAAAGAGAGAAAGGAAGACTTCAAAGACAGTTTTGATAAGAAGCAGAACCAAGTTTCTAAAATGAATTATGTGTGAAAACAAGTAGAAGATTGGCAATACATCAGTGGTTACAGAATTGTTAAGAACGGAGCCCAAGGTAACACCTCTTTGTTAACAAAAACAGATTTGCACAGTAAGACAAATGTTGTAGGCATCCATCCATCCATACTTGTTCCATCCATCCATCATCATCTTCTTACCCAAAGTCAGGTCATGGTTGCAGAAGTCTAAGAAGATATTGTGACCAATGTTTTTGGCTTCTCGTGTAGCATCCTGAGGCATTCCCAAGCCAGATACATCATGTAATCCTCCAGTGAGTTTGGAGTTTAGATCTAGGGGCTTTGCAGGAAAACATGCACAGATGCCAAAAGTACCACAGCTGACTATTTTCTC
The DNA here is from genome assembly GCF_965226115.1 of Aulonocara stuartgranti. Classification (NCBI taxonomy): domain Eukaryota; kingdom Metazoa; phylum Chordata; class Actinopteri; order Cichliformes; family Cichlidae; genus Aulonocara; species Aulonocara stuartgranti. The sequence continues at coordinate 30,549,607 of NC_138949.1, forward strand.
AGACAGCAGCTTTGTGTTGTGCTCTCTAAAGTTGGATACACCCAAAATGAAGTTCAGATAAAGTACATTTTCATTCTCTTGGTCATAATATAGAGGTAATGACTAAACGTGAAAAGTGGAATACAATCTTGCCTTCTGATTCATGTTTGAAAATCATTTGGTATCATACCACTATTACTTACCCATCTCATGTTCCATTTTACCATCATTCGCAGATTTCCAGATCTGAAGTGCAAATCAGAACCACATTATCTGTAAAAAGTAGAGGCGATTCTGAGTTTCTGAACCCTGATACCCTCCTCACCTCAGCTGCATCTTAATCCTGGCACATCACAATGCCACTAGAAGTTCAAAATCCACAGCACCTTCCACAGGTTTTTGTGGACAGTATCCACAGTGAAATTCTGTCATTCCATAAAGCACATGTTGAATGGATGGTCAAACTTGGGGACAGATTTGGGAGATAAGCCAAACCCCTCTAAAAGGCTTCTCTTTGCCTTGTTCCCTCTCCTGAGAAAGCATCTTTTGCTCATTTTGCTCTATCATTCTCACGTTGGCCCTCTCCCGAAAGGGAAGAAAAATTCAACTTTATTATCCCTGAATAGGGCAAAAATACACCACTATGGAAAAAAAATGATAAGAGTTGACACATTAATAAAACACTTTCCTAATTTAGTTAAGCCTCGTTTGCCATATTACTCCTTGATGCAGTATGATTGTGCAGGGAGCAAACAAAGGATTTATAGAAATATTCTGCAGCTTTATTGAACAGCTTAGTAGATCCACAAAGCTGGTCAGAATGTGCCTAACATCTCTCTTTGCACAATTGTTGTTTGGAAACAACATTTTAGCATTTCCATTGTGAACACTTAAATATTTTAAAAATCCATTTTAAAACAGCTAAGCAGCAGTTTCTTTTTTATTCTAGAAGTAACAATGAAATTGGAAAGCAACTGTCTGTTTTTTTTACCTCAGGACCAAAACAATGGTTCGACTTTCATGTCGTTCTACTACATGTATAGCTACCTGTTAAAACTGTGTCTAGATAGGGACCCTCTGAGACTGCTTTCAAAAGTGAGCAAAAAAAAGTGCGTAAATTCTTGAATCCTTTGTTTAAATGCCAACATTTACAGCAGAAATCAACATCTTTAGGGCCTAGTCCCCAAAATGGTTTGGGTCTCTTTAAGTAATTACACAATGTTAGGGTATGTGAAACCAGGAAATGATCCCCTTGGTGTTCTTCAGTACAGGGCCCTGATATGTACATTTCTAACTCCAATAAAAATAATACCGTGAAAAATACTCAAATCGAGGCTTCTACATAAACATGTGAAATGTGTTTTCAAGCTATGTTCATGGATATACACAAAGAGCAATGCAAGCTGTTACATACTGACAGCTGGACTGATGAAAACAAGAATGCATTTGTTCTGTCAGACGTAAGAACAACAAGTGCAAAATGCAGCTGAAACTGTTTTTGTGTTGACAGGCCAAGATGTTTGTAGTAACACTAGCTCAGCTCATAGAGTGAGACCAGAGGGGTATGCTAGAAAGAAAATGAATAGGTTAACAAGCTTTGTTGAGCCTAAAGCCAAAGTTTTTAGTGTCACAACGATGGCTCTCTTTACCTGGTTAGATCATGATAGACATAAGCTGCACGGAGCAGATCAGATTTAGAGCTTTGGTTTAAAATCCACAGGAAATGCCATGTTTTCACAGATTCTTTTATTTATACTATGCGTTAAGTGTTGTATAGACTCTTTGCTGTAGGAATATGTTTTATACAATGATCTCGTAAAGAATGTTGTCACAGGACTGCATTACAGTAATGGATGCCCCATCAAATTCACCCCCAGAGCAGAGTGTACAATGGTCAGACATTATTAAATGTTAAGGTTTATGACAGTACAATTAGAAAAAGACAAGTAAGGCTTTTTAGGAAGGGATGCCAGGAGAAGGCCTCTTCTCTCTAGAAACAACACAGGAGCACAGTTTAGTTTTACAAAGTTGCATCTGAAGAAACCACAAAAGCTCTGGAACAATGTCCTTTGGACAGATGTGACCAAAGTGGAGCTTTTTGACTATAAAAGATAAGTTTGTTGAACAAAGCCATATGAAAAACTGTCGAGGGTAATGATTTAGACTTGTTTTGTAGTTACTGGATCGGGTACACTTTGCATTCACCTTAAACTCATCTGCATACCAAAGTATCCTGGAGTCAAATACTGGGCCGTCTCTCTGACAGTTCGACTCAGTCATCCAATGTGACACTGATCTGTGACACTGTATTTTACTATCACCACTGAATGGAGCAGAGCTTTACAGTCACAGCAGTGCAAACTGTGTATCACACTATTATAGAAATCTTCCTGTTTTCAGTTGGCAATGCAGAAAATGTATCAACGTTTATATGCTTGATCCTCATCTGCTGCCAAGTCTCTTTTACATTGCTCAAACTACAGCTAATAGAGAAGAGATTAGAAAATTGATCAGTTAGAATGGTATGCTATTTATCACTAACAGCCTTCAATGAATAAAATTGATGCCTGATTAAAGCGAGATTAAATTAAACACATTTCCATGTCTCCTTTATTAGGCGGGAGGGTGTGAGACCCAAAACCAAGTAAGCTTTACCGTTTATAGTTGTGACTAAACATTAGCACCAAAAGGACAGAATAGAAAAATAAATATTAAGCCAACTTTTATTTATTTTTAATTTACATGCTGTTCTTATGAAAATAGATTTAAGAGAGAAAAGTGAGCTCTCTGTGTTTTGGGCTTCAATGCTAATTGTTCTTAAAGATTTTTAAAGAGCGAGACAAAATACTTCTTGGATCTTATTCTATACCCAATGATTAAATTTCTATCGACCTCATTTAACTGTCTGGCTATTATAAATAAGCACATTTCTCAACATGAATTTTTATAAGCAGACTGAGTGTCCTAAAAGGATTGCTGTAGCTGTATTGTCCTTTTCTTCCACTCTGTGAGTTGACCTCTTCAAACCCTCCTCCCTACACCCCCACTGTCACCCTCTGAGTGTCAGACTTGAGAGCTGCATGACAGGAACTGGAGGGCAAAGCTTGGAAACTCAGCTCCATTGACCCAGAATGGATCTCCAATACTTTGATCCTCTCCATCTTTGAAACCATCTAACCCACTGGGATGCGCCCTCCTGTCACCCCCCACTCCTCCATCTGTCTGCTTGTTGACTTTTACCCATTGTGTGGCATTTACACACAAACAACTCCTGTATTTATTGTGCAGGTTTGAATGATGAAGTCTTAACCCTTATCTTGTTTTTCCTTTGCCACTTGCCTTTTGTTTTGCTCCAAAATGCGGGCGTACTATTAAATTGATGGACATCAGTTTAGAAGTGTATACGGATCAAGTAAGAGATTCAAGGTCTTGCTGACTTTATAATTTTATCAGATACATTTAAAAGAAAAACGCAGCAAAGGAAAGTCGAGGCAAAGTCAGCTCCCCAATGAGCACCACTGCTTGAATTCATGTAGCCACTAAAATGACTGCTTTTCAACTTTAAAGACACATGGTTTTGGTTGTTTTGTTTTACTGTTGGGCATACTGGTCTGCCTTTTTGTCCTCTTGGCTCTAATACACTTAGAGATATTTAAATGTAAATTTGTGCACTTCAGATCTCTTAGCAGGCGTGAAGAAATCCACCACCAAATGCTGTCATGTACTATTAATGTAAAGCATCCTAGATATCTGAATCCCAACATGTGTACTTCAAAGCCACTGTAGCTATGTGTCATGTTTACTGAAATCTGTGTTTCGTGGATCTATTAATATTTGAATATCAGTATGTTGCTGTTTGACTGACTTTAATTTACGTTGGCTTCATTGAATGCTGATAGCTCTGTTCTTCTGTTTACCACTGCTCTGCATCCTCAGCACGCTTCCCACTTTCATTCAAGGGTAAACACAAAACCAAGCTTTGATGTTTCTTATATAGGAGGGCCTCACTGTGAGTTTTGTGACCAGGTTAGCAAGCAGGCTCCGCCTGTCACAGATGTTTTCCAGCTGCAGTCCCAGTTTTCCACATCGGGTCTGTGTCGATATGTGTTCCTGGGGAATTTTGTCTCCTGCTAATGACCCTATTAGTACATCAGGAGTTGGAGGGGTCTGTGCATGTTAGGGGGGTGAGGTGGGGTGGGGGGATTAATGATGCGTCAACTCACCTGACAAAACAATCACGTTAATGTGCTCTGTTACCACGGCAGCAAATGAGCACTTGCACTCACCTGCAGCATGATTTGATTACTTTTGACCAATTTAATTTTGCAAATGGAGATGTGTGTGTTCACCTGGAAAAATCAACACAATTATGATGGCAATTTGTCAGAGGTGAAAGCTTTTTTGATGGAGGAATATTCAGATATCACGTTAGAAAATTAATTCGGTTTGCTTTTTCACTCTGTGTGATCTTTCATTGTGAGGCCATGTGTTTGATAATGTGCAGATGCAGTGCATGTATGTAGGTAAATGAAAATGGCTCAATGTTCCACAGAAACATTACATTCCTGCTGCATGTGTCTTTTTATAAAGTTCTTGTGGTAAGCAAATAAGTTGCAAACAACCAGGTAACAAACCTGTGACAGCAGATTTAGGAAATGTGAGAAATGCCTCTTATTATCTGTTGTGCTCATGTTTTTCATTTGATTATTTATCAAACACTTCTAAACCCTCAAGTTTCTTTTCTCTTCTCATTGAGGGGAATTTAATTTAACCTCCTAAGACCCGAACTCTTCCACGGCATGCATTTTTAATTTCTCTTTGATATTTGGGCATATTGGGACCCGATGAATGTAAAAACAAAGAATTACCAGATTTTTTTTTTCTACCTGATTTTTGTTTCTAAGAAAAATGAGAGCCATATATGAGGACATTCGTTTAAAATTTCAATAGAACAGTAGCAGTATAATGTCCTCATAAGTGGATATCAGTAGGGTTGGGTATCGTCACTGATTTCTAGAATCGATTTGAATCAGGGAAATTTTGCCTTAGACAGTCAGAAATATTATAATTCAGTTCATGCAGCATTACATTTCCATATTTTTATATCTATAAAAAGAAAGCTGACACTTGTCAGATTTTATCAAATGCCTTTGTGTCAAAGTAACTGAGGATAAAACTGAGGCGATTTTCCTGGCCTGGGATTTTATAAAAATATTCTGCAGTAGATCAAAAACGAAAGAAAACCCTTAATCAACATATGAACATTACCTGCTGCTGAAGTGAAGCAGAGCAAAGTTACAGAGATTTGATTAGAGACACACCTAAGAGTTTTGCAATTTTGCATAGTTTAAAGTTTAAATTTGTTCAGTATTGAACAGCAGAAATTAGGCTTTCTTTTCGGAAGTAAGTAAAAGAAGAAAAAAAAACAGCGGCCGATAGCGCTGTAAACAACGGTAGACTTGTGCAACAAGCAGGTGAATAATGCAGAAAACAGATTTTTAGACGGGAAACTGTTCTTGAAGTACACAGCGAGAGAGAGAGCTGTGCATGAAGTGTGATTTTTATCGTGGTGGAAGCAAAACAGCAAAAGTCAGAGGGAATTCATGACGATGTTTATGTGAAGCGTAGTTTGGATCTTCTTTTGCAGTCAATATTGTTTGGAGAGAGATAAAACCTGCAGCTTTAGAATCAGCGCAAAAAGGGCATCAACACAAAGCGCGAACCCGCCGAAACATCAGAATCAGTGAGCTGTCGGCTTTCAGCCCCGACCGTGTCCGTGCCTTCGGGTGAGAAATGCGACATGTCACTGATTCTGATGCGTCGGCGGGTCCGCGCTTTGTGTTTACGTCTTTGTGCAGAATCCGTGTTCCTGCTATCATTTACCGTTTTAGCTGTTTGGTGGTTGTTGAAATTTTGTGAGGTTTAACCTGAGATTCTGGCGTTTGGGGCAAAATAAATTTATATTGAAAAATCGATTCAGGATTTTAATGAATCAATATCACCCCTTATCCAAGCCAGAATCGATTTTAATCAATAATCAAAACCCACCCTTTGATATCAGGCCCCTGTAGAGTATTTTGGTCTAAATAACCCAAAATGTGATGTCCACATATGTGGATGCCAGGTCGTAGGAGGTTAATGCAATAAATATATCTTTTTGCTGTCCCAACAATCTATGAAGCCTTAAAGGATGTGAAAGGAGTTGTTTAAGCTCTTTTGTTGAGGTTAAAGACTTCTCAGATTTAAATGAATTAAAGAATACTGGAATCTGTCTTTACTATATTCAATAAATATTGTTTTAAAATTCCAATTTAAGAAAAAGAGGAAAATCCAAGCACACAGCTCAGCGTTATCAGTGGCACTGCATAGAATAAGCATACAAGCAATGCAGCAATAGCATGGGCGTGTATTTACTCCACAGACATGCAGAGAATCTGCAACAATCCTTGCTGGAGTTTAAAGCAAATTACAAATTACCAAAAGTCCAAGACAAGCCAAATCCTGTATGTATGGTCGCCAAACAAGCATACCTATGAAACTATTGCCAACAAAAAACAAAGAGCCGTAATGAACCATATTCCGACACACCATGTGCTGCTAGCTGATCATCTGCCTCCAATGTTTTTTGGAAGAACAGAGCACATTACCGCTCGCTGCCATGTTTGCTTGTGTCAGAACTTGCAAAATACTCATAATACTGTGCACAGGTGAATGCACACTTAAATGCATAAACTTGCAGAGTCATGTACACACTGTCACGCACTGTGTAATCAGCTTTCCCCTTTCCACCCACTGGAGAAAAAAAAATATCCCAAGAATCACTTGAGTGTGAAATGCTGAAAACATCCTGCATCCAAATCATATCAAGAGCACGGCAGATTCCCTTTGCTATTTGCCTGTTTTGTTTATTTGGCTCCTGCATGCCGGCAGATTGAGCACTTGTCGTAATGACCATGCATTGTCAGGCCCACGGATGTCGGCAGGGAGAGGACTGGCTGTATTGACAAAGCTGCCATGACTCTAAAACCACATTAACAGTACAACTGCCAAACTAACACAATGCTCCGAGGCATCTGATGCTTGGTGCATCCATCCTGATGTCTGTAAGCCCTGCTGTGGAAACCGTGGCAAACTTCACTCACAGAAGATGTTTTTAGAGGTGTGACATCCTGATGGATGGTGAGAGGGAGACAGAGGGAAAAGAAGGAAAAGAGACACAATGGCGGGAAGATATACTTCACTGACCTGAGCGCTATCCCCGCTGCCTCCTACTGAGTTCAGAAAGATGTTGATAAAACATTTTTTGGATGTTGTGAAGAGGTGCCTATTGAAAAGATGATGCATCGCCACATGCTAAGGAATTTCACCTTGATGTTTTCTCCCATAGGGCCAGATTCACTAACTCGTACCACCAGCACCAACTAGCATTAGATATCGTTCTATATTTACAAACAGAGTGCAGTGATGGACCCTCTGTCAAACGCATCAGGTTCCTTCCTCAATGCACAAAATATAAGATGGAGAATATTTAACTTAAGCAAACAAATTGATTTACTAACATTTGTGCCACACAATTTACATAATTGTGCCAACATTTATCAGATATTTTCAATTACTGAAGCCGGTGTTCATTAAAACGACTCTCTCTGCCAGGCTACATTTAATTACATTAAATGTAGGCCTACATGCAACATACGTATGACCTATATTTATATGTTACTGATTACAATTAACAAGCTGTGCCTTTCTTGTTAGTAAATTACCTGCAGCTGAATATCATCTCTTAGTTTGTGACCTAAATTGCACAGGTCTTGGCAGTTACATTGAAATGAACTCTGACTTTATTTTGAAAACAGCAAAACTTTTGTAAATTACCTGCAAAACTAACCACAACTATCATTACTATTTCTAGATTGTGCTCACATGCCAATTTGCCCCATCTAGTAAATCTGGCACAGCCTCTTTACTTTCATCTGTCCTATTGTTTATTTTTACCATCAGTAATAGTTTAATATTAACATTACTGGAAATCATCCCTGAGAGGGTTGCATCAGGAAGTACTTCTGGCATAGAAATTTGCAGAATACTATGCAGATTCATCTGCTGTGGCCAGAAAGAAGCTTTATTAACATTATTAGATAAAAGAAATAAATCACAGTCCTCCTTTCACTTTGGGGGTCACCACAGCATCTATTTCCATCTAATCGTATCTGTAGCATCCTTCTCTGTTACACCAAGCCTCTGCACATCCTCCTTCACTACATCCATTCAACATCTTTTGTCCAATATAACTATTATCCCTCCTGTGCAAACCAACCCTCATGCCCAAACCATTTCCAAAACACTTGACTTGAGCTGCCTCGCTGATATACCCACTTCTGTTCTTGTCCATTCTGGTCATTTCAACATCTTCAGCTGTGCTACCTTTAGCTTGGCCTTCTGCCTTTCTGTCAGTGCGACTGTGAATATATGAAAGTCCAAACGAGGATAAAATAGCACTTCTCTGATCAAACTCAAAAGATACAAACAGGGACTTGCTTTTCTAAGGACTATAAAAATAGAAGGTACAAATTTAGATCCTTGCAGAACTCCACTTTGAACTCCACAATTTAAGCACTGAAAATAATTACTGGATATGGAAAAGATTTAACCATGTGAGGTATAAGTTATCATTGGTGACAGACCCAACTCTCCTTTACTGGCTATAATGACATTTTTAAAAAGAATGTCTTTTCAATCAGTCTTGTCTTGGCAGGATGTGTTCTTACAAATGAAGATATTCTGCATTTAAAAAAAAAAAAGAATTTTAGCCCTCTCTCTTTTAGGGACTTCTGAAAAAGGGTTATTTTCAATTTTGGTAACAATTAGCTGTTTCTAGCTGCTTGTAGATAAGGAAAGACACTATGCCACTTTACTATCTAGAGAGATAATCAACCATGTCAGTTGCAACATGTATCCACCCTTTCTTGGTGTGAAGTGATATTCTACGATAAATGTATCAATGTTTTGTACTACTTGTCTACATCCCTTTAATTATTTCTGTATAAGGACAAACATGGGTTTATAACAAATAACACAGGCACGTATAAAAATCTACTCTCAAAAAGTGGTCGTAGTTTTACCTTGATCAAGCCGTATTTATCTCACCTCTGTCACATCACACTTTCAGTAAAATTTGAGCCCATCTAAAACAGCATAATACTGCCCATCTTTCACTGATTACCCTATTTTGTCTCTGGGATTGCAGGTATCGCCATAGCCAGTGCTCTGGTCGACACGTCACAGCAGCGAGTGATGGACTTGAAAGAAAGAGCCCTGGGTCTGAAGCACCGCAAACACATTGTGCACCATCAAGGGACCTGTGTATGAACTATGTGCCCTCAACGAGGTACCACCGCATCCAAAACGTCCAAAGGGGAATTTCACTGGACACACTATTTTTGACTTTAGACACAATGGAGAATTGTGAACACAAAGGCAAAGCCTGCAAAAAAATAGGGTTGGATGATCCTTGACCTTAAAGTGGTTTGGAAAGAGGACGGATATGGATTGAAGCATACAGATGGGGCGAAACTACTCTCTTCACAGGCACCCAAAAGGGGTAAATGGTACTTGTAGTCATATTCTTCCTTGGACCAGATACAAGGTTTTTGTCATTGTCCCTCGTCTGTATATTTTCAGAGAAGTACTTGCAAAGTGAGAATGTCTCTCCACCACAGCTTTCTTTGAAATTTGCCACGAGGAGCTGGCAGACCTTTTCCATTTTCATGCCATGTGGTTTTGTCTCTCCCGGGTTCTACAGTCTGCCATATTGACAGAGAAAATAAAATAGAACTTGTTTTTCACCAAACAAAACTAAATGACTTTGACCTCCAGTCAAAAGATATTGATAGTTGATATAAAGTCCTCCTGATTTACAAACCCAATGAGACTCAGGAGCAAAACCAGTAAAGAAGAACACCGATTTAACTAGATAATTGCAAAAGTCTTTAGTTGGCGGAGGTCTATTACAATGATTCACTAGAGGAAAAAGTTTAATTTGCTAATTTTGAAGTTGTGAATTCAAAGAAATGCATTTTTGCTATGAAGCTCATTGGATGCAAGTAAAAAAAAAAGTGTTTTATGAAATATGTGTGGTTTGTTTTTCCCTACACAGTTGAAGTTATAGGTTTTAATATCTGCTCAGGTCCTCTGTGATGAAAAAGGTCCATTATCTGTAGCTCTGGGCCTTATATACACACATTTGTATATGCACTATAAGTGAAATGCTTTACCCGTACATTAGAACCCTCTGTGGAATTTTATTATGCAACTGATCTTCCAAACATGATGTTTATTCTGGGCTGCGATGTAACCTCAAGGTCGGTATCACACACAAACTACTGATGGTGTTCATATGCCTTTTTTATTTTTTCATTACTGTGAAGCTACCATATACATCCTCCCTCGTGATATTTCAAGTCTGTTTATCCGTAACACAAACTTTAATATAACACATCTCAGTATATATTATTTATTAAAAATGCAAAATGCGGTTTAACATTTTTTAATTAACTCACAAATGTTTGTTTTTGTTTTCTTTTTTTAAACAGAAACTGTAGATAATTAATTTTATAAAGGAAGTCTGTGCAGTAATCACATTTCTTTGCTTGTGCCCTCAGTGTCTTTATTCATTTCTAACTCTTTATTTTGTACATCACAGAACGTTTCATGTGATGTTAAGATGGTTTCCCTTTATCTCTCGTATCAAACCTCCATTTAATGTTGTAAAGTCACCTTTATCAGCTGCACTGCATACAAAGTAACATGATGTCTTTGATGCACATGTATTACCTACTGTTTTCTTTCAGGCATTTTGATGTAATTTTGCACCAATTTGTTGCTGAGATTTGGATTTACAAAGGGCAGCTCACCACCGTGTATTTGTCCATATGAGCATTAAATCTGCACATTTACAATTTAAAAAGAATAAATGCTTCTTTGTGTTGATATTCAGTCTGAAACTGTGTGTACTGTTACCTCTGGTGTTGGGAAACCGCATTGATTGGTGTTCTCAGGATGTCAGTCAGGTCAAATGACAAGATCAGCCAGAACTACAGACAGTGTCATCCAACACTGTTTCTAGAGTTACACAACGACTCTCACAGCATCCTGTGAAACAGAGTAAAGTTAACGTTACTTTAAACGTAATGTATCGCAGAAAGATGGTGTTGAATTTCCACGATTTCCATGTGCTATCAACATCCTAGGTATCTAAAGCACCCCTGCTTTACTAATATGTACCAAATCTAATTATTAAAGGCTTCGTTAAGTTAGAAATGCTTTTTATAAAGTGGATTCCACAGGTGTACCTAATATAGTGGCCACTGAATTGTATCCTGTTCACTTTCTGTTCTCTGTCTCTGTTTTATAATGTCCCTGGTTACAACCATCACTGCCTCCTATTTGTCATAATGTGTGTGCAAAGGGGGGACATCGAGAACAAGCACTTCCATTACATTTCTCACCATACAAGCCAAATGACCTGTTTAATATACAAATTAAACAATAACTACATTCCATCCATGTGTACCTCCCTGCCAGAGCATCACAGTAAGATGTTGTTTAATAAAACCTGGATATGGCTCAACATTTGTACAAATACTATCGTTTTAAAATAAATCCATGTCTCCTTCTGCTGCACTCATAAATGGCTCCTGTATGCTTTTAAATCGACTATATCCCTTTGTCATAAAGCGGTGGGGGTTGCTTGTTGAGGTGATCCCAGAATCTTCTGAATTAGACACTTTTATGCAAATGTGGGGCTCTAAACAGAAGAAAATGCCAAAATATATCCTTTCTAAGGAAAAGCCGTGGGGGATCTAGTGGCTACACTGCTCTAATGCCTGGATGCATTTCAAGATCATTCACAGTCTGTAATACAGAGGTAAAGACATCCAGTTAAACAATGTTTTCATGTCAGTAATCATTTATATATTCCTTCTTTTACCTTAAAATAACCTTAAGAACTACCAGTTTATTCCACTGGGCATTTCTTTCATGTTTTTTAATGTCATATTTATGTCTAATCAAACAACTACATTAGGGTGTACATCTTAATTGGAGCTTAATTGCAGAAAACTATGAACAAAGGCGTAATTGTTATATTAATAGAAGCAATTTAACATGCTGTTTGACTGTTTCCTTTGAAAATCTCATCTGGAACTTGAAAGCCCTCTGAACATTACATTGGGTCAACGCTGCTGCTGTCACCACCATTAGTGACCAAGAGGAGATAAGTGCTCCTTTTTATGCTCTTAGCTCACTGTATTTTCTTCCCTCAAGATAAAAGGCTACAGTATTTAACATTAAGTGGATTGCTGGCATCTCCACTCCACTCAATACCCAAACGTCAGGGGCAGCAGGAAGTGGTTCACTTTCCCTTTTATCTTGATCTGAGATGTTTTTGAACTGGTTCTGAGTATGAAGAGGGCCTGTGTTTTTAGGGTAAAGTCAATGTAAGAAGCTCAATAAATGACTGACATCCCCCACCACGACAACACGCAGCACCAAACAGAATGCAAACATGCAAAGTGTCTCAAGAAAGAAGGGACACCTGTCTAAGCAATAGCTTTCTGCTACTCTTAAGCTCAAACTGCTTTACAACTTATACATGCAATTTACCTGTCATACACCCAGGAGGATAAGATGGGTAGGAAAACAGACAACAAGAAAACACATATAATGTATTCTTGAATATATACATGCACAGTGACTTAATTACCAGTGAATAATGATTATATGCCATCTGATTATATGCAACACATGTATTCTCAGGTTATATTTCACACCTAACAGAAGACAAATGGAACTAAAAGCTGATCCACATTTTGACATTTGGCTACACAATACCATTGGTACTTCACATATGATTTGACATTGAATACATTATAGAAAACTGCCACAACTATCATGTCAATTATTATTAAGATAGCTCTCTGTCACTCACTGATGACATCAAAGGATTGCTATCAGCATGCCAGTAACAGAAGGTTTTCAGTAACAGAGCCTTTTTAGCATCATTTAGGGTGTCATTGGATAGCCCAAAGTGATGATTAAAAGGGTTAAGGATGCAATGTATTGATAACAGCCTCCTTTTTGAAGCCAACTACAACTGCTAGTCGGCCTCACAGCTGCTCAATAAATGACTGTTTGCCACGGTCCTTGAAAACTGAGGTTATCCAATTATATCTTGATGCATCCTCAATTATCCAGGTAAGTAAATCCCAAAAGGTTGATTCTGATCATCTTGACGTAAAGTTTTCAGTGGTAGAAATGTTTCTTCACTCATCCAAGTGGCTTGTTCAGTCTCGGCTGACTGCGGGTTTCCCCAATCTTATAAACAGTACATTTCCATAATTACTGAAACCAGCCCACTGAATGAATGCGCTGTGAGGTCAGTTCCTTGATCATTAATATGCAAATTTTCATGACCATTGATCAACAACCATTGATCAAAGACCACTGATCAAAGGCCATGAGTACCATTCACAGAGAGTTGGGGAATGGCTGCAATCACAGCATTGTAAGATGGTGAAAGTAGCCTTAGGCCTCCTCGATTCAGAGATGGTCTTTCCCCTCACATGTTTCTGTGGTTTCTTGTTTTCAGTGTGCTTCAAACCCAAAAACACGATGTCCCAGCTATAGCAGCCGGATAGCATAGTGGTAAGACCACATGTGTTTCGCGTGGGGTTCGCAAGTTTGATTCCTGCCTTGTGCATCTGTATCCAGTCCTGTATCCCCATGGCTAAAGATTGATGAATTACAATAGACATGCTAGGGCAAGGGGGAGTCAGGACAACAGGTCGGGGGGGAGATATGATCACCCACCAGTGGATGAGGTTAGCCAACTTCGGGGCCTTAGAGGTGGTAGTTATCAGTGTTGGGACTAACGCGTTATTAAGTAACGCGTTACAGTAACTACGTTATTATTGTGGTAACGAGCACGGTAACTAGTTATTATGCCAAAATCAGGAACGCGTTACTCGTTACTGGGATTTAGATAGGGTCGTTACTCGTTACTTCGTGTGGTGGCATCGCGGAGTTTCCACAGATTCAGTAACATTAGCAAGTGGTGGAGGCAGCAGGTGGATGAAGGAAAAGGGATGCAGAAGGAAAAGAGACCCGAGGCGGCCGCCGGTCCAAGTGTGAACTGAACTTCAGGTAAGAAGTTATGACCTGCAGTCTCTCTGGGTCAGATATAAACCAAGTTTAGGTGGAGTTTATTTTCGTTATTCTGACTTTTTCCGTACTGCGTGCTAGCTAGCATGACGGAGTTTCTACACAGCTGGGTGGTGCTATGAAGTTAATGATGTTGAACCTTATTTTGTTCATAAGTTATTAGAGTTGCCAACCGTCCCGTCTGGTATTCAGAGAAAATATTATGCGTTTCTTATTGAGGTGAAAAGGAACAGTTTGTCCCGTAATTCAGCTACAATGAAAAAGGCACAAAGCTGGAGTTACTCTGTGTCTTTACGCTGCACAGCTGCCTCTTCTTCTCTCATTCTCCCCCCTCCCTCTCCCGTTTCTACTTCAATCATGAAACTGATCAATGATCAGCTGATCGGCTCTCTTGTTTGTTTATCGCCCACTTTGCGCCGAAAGAGGAAACCAGCGGATGTCGCGCTACACAACAGCAGCACGTTTGATCAGCTGTTGTTAGAATTTATTTAATATTAATTTCTAGTATCAGCTGATGTTTGCTGGAGCCACAGCTGTAAAAAAAAGCTGCTGGTCATGATATGGTTTGGTTATCTGGTGAGAGGGAAACATGAAGATGAAACCAGGAGATGTCCTTACTGAATCATCAGAGCTGAACAGGTGATGGAGAAACAGGTTTACCTTTTAGGTGACATGAATGAGTTGAAGGGAAGTTATGAACTGTTTCTGAGAGACAAATAACACCAGGATCCTTTTTTAGGTAGCTGACAGCTGGTAACTGTGCAGGTGCGGATCTAGCAAAGTGTGGCCAAGGGGGCATGTAGGGCATTAACAGGGAATGGGGGGCACAAAGAAATACTTTTCTTTCTTATTCTCATTTAAAATGTCTAGCTTTTAAAAAATAATTATCTGAATCTTACAACAAACGATTGATAGATTGATGCATATATACCATCAAAACAGTGTACATCACTGTCACAACAGTGTTTGTTTTCATTCAAAGGCTTTATGATTTTTCCTATAATGGTGGGCCGGTCTCTAGTCAAAATGCCCGGGCTGATTTTTTGTCCCAGTCCAGCCCTGTATGCAGCTCATCTGCAGTCTGGTGTTACCTACATCTTCCTATTCAGAAGGCAGAATTTCTGAGTTCTGAGTACAATCGAAAGCACCACGACTGCAGTTTTTGTGTTGGATGTAAAAGGCGCAGATGACTCTGTGAAGTAGGCTAGAATCATGGCAGCAGTCAATGACGGTCCAGGCGTGGGATTTCTCTCGTGGAAATATGCACGTTATCATATCCTTTCTATTGGTAGGTGGCACAGTGCACTTGCGGCAAGTAAGCAAGCTAGAAGACTGGCAACGTTATGGAAGAAACACATTAACAAGAGAATTCTGAGTAAAACCAAAGTTACTTTCCCTAGTAACTAGTTACTTTGAAAGTAACGAGTAACTTGAAGTAACGGAGTTACTTTTGAGAGAAGTAACTAGTAATGTAACTAAGTTACTATTTTAAAGTAACTTACCCAACACTGGTAGTTATATTATTAGTTTGAGTCCTATTTGTTACTACAATACCTCCCAAACATGTGCTCTTGATGCTCAAGCTTAAATATGATAACTTATCATTAAAAAAAAACTGCTACTACTTAAATCCCCTTTGTTAACTTTTCAGTTTTATGTCAGAGATGATTTTCAGCTCGGTGGAGATAAAGTTTCTAATTTAGAAAGCTCAAGGTCTAAATTTAAGACATAAGTAGAACATTTAGTCTGAAATGAGTCTTCTATTAAATTAGCAAAAATCAATCACACATCACCTCTGCCAAGTCTGCATTTTGTCACATACACACACAGTCTCTGTTAGGAGCCTAGTGCACACAGTGCAACGCTCTAATACAATGTCCTCGTGTCCTTTTCAGAACATGTTAAGTAATAAAACTGATTACTTCTTAAGGTCAGAACTCTGGTTTTTCTCTTTTCTCCTTCAGCTTCCCCATCTCTCACTTCTGTCTCAATGCACCATCTCTGCTGCCCTCTTCCTGCCTCCTTTCTCACATCCGCTTGGCGTCACCTCCTTCTTGTTGAGGACTCAGGGTCAGCTGAGCCACATCCTTGTGATTAATGCCCCGTCCAGACCTCAATCTTTATGCCATTACGGGCCAATTGTGGCGGGTAATTCGGGCCACAGTCTGAGGACGAGTAACCGAGTCAGGCAGATGAGGGTAGGGGGTGGGTGGGGAGTGACGAAGGATTACAAAGCACACTGCTGTCCTCTGTCCACCTCCCTCCACACACACATAGGCGTGCGCGCACACACACACACAACCAAACCAGCGACCAGCCAGTAAGTCAGCCAGCCTCAGTGACGTTGTGAAGAATGTTGGCCCTGTCAGCGTCGTCCTTTACTCAATACCACCACGCACTGCTCTGTCATAAGTGGCCTTCTGCACTAACAAAGAGAGTATTTTTCCCCCCTCACCACACAAAGTGCAATGATGTGGATGAAAGAGGAGTGAAGCTATTGATGCACTATATCAGCTTAATTTTGTGAGCAATAACCAGAGAGACAATAAGCAGGAGGGTCAGCTGACAGGTCGAGGTGACCGGTTTCCTGCTTTGTCAGAGTTTAACTTCAGAAAGAAAACATTTTGTGTCATCGTGTAATCTGTGTTCCCTCTTGTTCTATCAGTTTGTCACCCAGACTGACTTTATGTAATCATCTAAAGTTATTCAAACTTTTCTCTAAATAAAAAAGCTAAGTTAAAAAAAGTTCAGCAAAACCTTGATTTCATCCTTTATGTTTAGATCAAACAGGTTTCTTCAATATGCTTATAAAATAATCCCTGTTTTGCATTTGTCTACAGCTTTTACGATTTTATTTAGCAAGGTTAAGGCATTTGAGAAATGTGAACTTTTTGTAGTGTGCCATCCCATATGGAAAAGAAATAGAAAAAAACGTATAAAAGACTTGCATCAGATGTGGCCTACTTCATATAGTGAATCATATAAGGTTTATATGATTTACACATGAAAGTGGCCACTTTCATATATTGTTTTAGTAAGTATACAAAACATACAAGTTTCATTTATATAATTTCTCTAGGGATCACTATTGCATGCTTTTCATACAAGTTTCACACAAGACAGATACAAACTTTATAAGATTTATATACTTCTGTTCCATATGAGGTAGCACCATATGACGATCCCATGTACCACCTGTCTTCTCAAATCTGCTCTGTTTACACTCAAATCTGCCTGACAGAAGAACAAGCCTCAGCATTATGGTCTGGTGTAGGTTCTCAGTCATCCAGGACATGGTAGTCTAAGAGCTTGGGAAAAAAGTGGTACAAAAGGGTAACCGTGGAACATGCAAAGAGGAGGCTATTAAGCAGTAGAGAGTAAGACACCCAATATCACGGCAAAGCATGTCATAGGCACGTCTCTTAAGCGTGAAATGAACACATATGCTTCAGTTGCAGATTATATTTCAGTAAAACAAAACTTCAAATCTTATTCAAGCCAACATGAAAATAGTCATAGGAAAGCATAAACAGACTGAGGAGCTTGGGGAAAAAAACGACTGGACTTCTAAGTTTCTTGAACAACAGAGCTCTGGTTCTTTAGACTACCATGCCATGGATGAGACTGAGAACCTACACAGACACATTTAAAGAGACATTACTAACACATTTGCATATAAATACACACCAGCCACCTAGCTTTATTGTTTCTGGCTTAAAAGGAGCTTAGAATTTATACCTTCCTTGGTGACTAGTGGCTTGTTGGCTTTAAATATATTATCTCCCTATGCTGGTACTGCAACTTAAGCATGCGTGTCCATTTCACTCTTAGGAGAGACAAAGCGTGACATGTACACAACGAGCCAGCGTGTCTACTGAATACTGAGGAGTCTAATGAGGTTTAATTAAAATGCGCCACCATAAAGTTTTGAGATCAAGAATTCTTACACTGTATTGTTGCAGAGCTGTTAGAATTGTTCTCGTTTTCTTGGTTTTAGTTTCAGTTAATTTGCTTGTTTCCCCTTTAGATTTTAATCTTTAGTATTTATTAATTTCTCTTTTAGCTTTTTTCTAATACTATAGTTCTGCGTATGTTAGATGCAAGGTGTAGAAAGAATTTGTATTACACACTTGTATGAAGGCCTGTTAATTCACTGTCATGGCATCCACTGATGCCCCCTCAGACTGGTTGTGTTTACCAACACAGCCAAGACAAAGACCAAAACAAGGACAGTTTATATACACTTCTATTTATTTTTGGAAACCAGGGGGTATTCTTTCTTTTTATCATGACTCTAGCGTCAACAAAAATTGTACTAAAAAAACCTTTGAAGCTGCTGTGCATCTGCAAACCACTTTGCAACCCTTCTTGAAATTGCTGACTTTTACACTGTCATATCCATTTTAACTGATGCCTGCTCTGTGCTGATCTTGTTGCTGCCCCTCCCATCTTTATGTCTATGCATGTAGAAGGCAGTAGGTGCCAGAACAGAACATTTCTCCAAAATATAATATAGGTCAATAATACACATTACAATGTTCTCAAACCCCAGTGCCAAGTCCTAGAGGCCAGTCTGTGACTCCCTGGCAACCCCAAATCCTTGTGATCTCTAGCAACTAACGCAATGAAGGAGAATCCACATTTTTTTAACCAGCAAACTTGGTTGCCAGGTGGTCACTAAGTGGTCACCCACTGGTCTGTATAACTTGTGACTGGGACATGAGAAGACTGTTATTTGTTTTGTTATTTATTTACTTCTAATTATAAAATTATAAGTAAGTATACTTATATTAATAAATATTCAGGAGCATAATTCTCGGACCAGCCTACCTCGTATAACACCTGACTTAACACATGAGTTTATCAGTAGTTTGTTGACATACATTTTTTCTTCTTCTTCTTCTTCTTTTTGATCTCTTAAAATGTTTATTCACATCTCACTAACACACATTATTGGTTGTTCCGTCTTACAAGAGAATTAAATGAAGAAAAAATTCAGACATTAAAGTTACAAACAAAATGACCAATTATACCGGGATTATAAAGACGCACAGATGATTACGACAAACACATCTATTATTATTCATAACCTATTTGTCACAGGGACATGAATTGACCACACAGGAGTTTACTGCACTGCAGTGCAATTCCCTCATGATACATTAATAGCTGTTAATTCATGCTGGTGTCAGGAGACCCGGTGTGTTTATGTTAAGTTTTATGATCCTCTTATAAACTGCCCATTAATGAATAGAGCTTTTGTATCGATGAACTATAAAAATAGATAATATCAGGAGCCTTGTTATGAGTGTGAGCGAATGAGGCTGCAGGATGATTGTCAATTCTAACAATGAGTCTGGTTCAGGTTTATTCTGGTTATAATTCATATGCATCACCTATCTTAAAAGTTATTGATGCTAAAGTGAAAGTGTTTATTGTACCACAAATCTCTATAACATGTGTGCCTAGAGAAAGGAAGGGCAATGCAAGAGTGTGTAGAAACCTTACCTGTGTTGAACTCTGGAAAGGTCGAGTCAAAGAAGATTAAAATGTTATCTGGACCTATCAAGGTGGATGAGTTGGAAAACAAACAATCCAGTCAGTTCTTATGAATGCAGAAAACACAACCATCTGTAAACACCCTTTAATGCTGGTCATTTTCAACATGTGGTTGAGAGGGGACTGACTCCAATTTGGTGGCTACATGAACTTTTAGCACCTCCATGTTGGCTACATGCTTCATCTGTGGGGGTTGTACCTTGATCCTAACAAATGACAAATTCTGTGGCCACAAATCAGAAATCAGTCCAACAACTAGTAACTGTTTGAGAGATGAGGCTGAGATGGAGATCTACTTTGTCTCGAAATTAAAACATTTTTAAGAAGATCAAATCTAAACTGTAGTTTCAGATTTCATAGAACTTAATGACCTCTAAAAATGAAAAATGTCTGAGGAGGGTCAGATAGGACACCTCCTGTTACTTAATATATACAAAGATATTACAACCTGAGGGACAGAACTATTATTTAATGGGAAGCATCTTCATTTCATCTCAGCCAATATGACCAAGCAAATCTCATATAAGACTTTCAAACATTAAGGAAACACACAAAAACATGTGCAGAAAGCTTCTACACTAAAAGAACTTCCAAATGGCACCTAGCGAGGTAACCATGCAGATTTTGAAGCCAACATTCAAAATTTAGATTGTACCCATGGCCACACTCTAAAGTCAGTAACTATCATGCATTCTTTGTTTCTTCATTCAAAACAACACATTTTAGTTTGCAGTAGGTTTATTGATTTGGACCTATTTGTAAGCGCATCCATTTAGTTTCCATATGCATTTATACCAATTCATTTCTTTTTTGCTTTGTGACTAATCATTGATTCTCTTACCTGCCATGAGCCCTGGGAGTTGCCAAACAAAAGATGGCAGCCAGGGTTTAAAGCACTTAAATACATAGAGGGGATGATTGGACCGCACCACCACTTCCTGCTGAAGGGGGAGAATGTGTATTTTCTTTGATTTAAAAAAAAGCTTTTGTATTTGATTCAATATTTGTCTTTAGGGTTTAGTGGTTTTGATTTTCTTCTTTGGTGTTTAATTTATTGACAAACTGGACTGTACTGCATCGTTTTTGTTGTTTACGACTGTGTTTTGTTTAGTTACCCCCTGTTGCGTCATAGTGGTCTGATCTGCCTTGTGTGTCATTTCCTGTTTAGGTCGGTTATGTTTGGTTTGTCAAGTTCAAAGTTTCGTTTTGTTTCTTTGACCTCTTTTATGAGCTCAACATTTATTGTTTTGTAAATATAACTTTTTGGGTTAAATAAATGAAAACCCTCTTTTTCTAATAAGTCCACAATGCAACAACTGCAAAAAGAAAGCAAACAATCACCTGGAAAAAAGCCATGAAATGACCACAACTACCATAATTATCAAGTCAAGTAAATTCTAAACACTCATTGAAAAACAAAAAGAAAAGTACAGAATTTGCCTGTGCAGTAATTCAAGCATGGTGTCAGTCCGGTCAGGCTAGGACGTCACGTCTAGAGGCAGATTTGCTCTGCCTACAGTTGCTGCAAATCTGCAAACTAATTTGCAAGGCATCTCTACACCGGCCATGTTATGTGCAGTTTCTGACTTAAACGCCATACCTGTTGTCACTGATGCCTCCTCTAATATTTGCTGGGTTTTGCTAAAACTCCCAAAATCTTACTAAATATATACAGTGTCACCTTAGATGGAAGTATTAACCTTCTTTTGAATATAGTGGTCCTATGTTTCATTTGTATTCTCTTAAAAACAAATCAGCATGATTCAAGATTTTGATGAAAATCTCTTGTGGAAATGACACCTTTGTATTCGCGCTAGGACCAAATTCTAGTTCACTAAAATACGCGGTCATTAATTTGATTTTGAGAGTCAATTCTTAACTAAAATGAGGTGAAGCTCATTCTTGTCGATTTTATGAATGATGAAATTTGCATCTATAGCCAACCACTGTTCTTATTCTAAAGTTATTCCATTTTACTGCACAGAAGCCAGGTGATGCCTGCTTGTGCCCCACAGCTTTAATCACAGCACATTCATGAATGGCGTTCCACAGTATGAAAAAAATGGCTTTAATGACTCTTAATAGGCTCAATTTCTGAATGTGAAACGTTGCCTGCTATCAAAAAGTCATATTTTCCACATTTACTGGATTTTATCATTTGATAGCTGTCTTTACAGTTTTGTTTGGAAGCTGCAGGTGGAGTGGGGACTAATTTTAGGATTGTATGTCATGTATTTGTGTGACTATTTTATAGTCTATATTGTGACTTTCAGATTCAGCACCACCTGCCCAGGGGCTCGTCCATGTAAAGTAAACTGGGTAGAAAGAGACTTACAAAGGGGAGCTATAAGGTTGAGATTTATTATTTTAATTGGTACCATTCCAACATGTTAGATTTTGGTGCTTTGGTGTTTTCATTAAACATAGACTTTTGTTTTTAAGCATGTCTCACACCTCAGTAATCCACACTTCTCCTCCAGGAAGTAGAAAGAAAATGTCACTTTTAATTGTGTTATCTGCTCTTTGTACCCCCTCAGGGTGGAACAGAAGCAAAGACAGGTTTGTAAAGTGGACAGAACTGAAGGGTAAAGTATGTTTTTGGAACAAATTAAGTCTTTCCACTTGAGGCTGCCATATTAATTACATCATTGTAGTTATTCTACTGTATATTCTGCTTGATTCTCGGACATCGAAAATGTCAATGCAAGACTAATCTTTGAAGGAAATCTGAATTGCCAGGGTGAAGAGAAACAGCCAGTATGATTCAACTTGTTTCTTTTTCCACAAATGGACTCCAGATGAAACAGATTATAAAATAAATAAGTTAACCCAATAGAAAATGAATGTAAGCAAACCTACAAACAGTAACAGATCTGGAATCCCCACTGTTCTTTTACCATATAAGTGAAACAGCCTTTATTTTAAACTGATGTAAAACAAAAACATCAGTTTGTTCTACAAAATAGATTTTTCACTAGATTTCAGTAACCTAGATAATAAAGTATAGTTTAACAGGGATTTTGGAGGTTGTGCATGGTGGACCTCGACAGCAGAAAGTGGATTAGCACGCACAGCAGCAGCTCTAGATAGCCGAAGTGGAGTTCAGTAGACTGTATAACAAAAAGTTGGGTAAACTGCTAGTTAAATAAATACATTTGAATAAATATCAATAGTAGTAAGAGTTTCCATTAACTGAGCAGGCACAGTTTTGTTTTGTATGTGGATGTTTGCAACTTTGTTACAGTAAAGGAATAAATAAATGACATCTGTGTTGAAACTGGATATGGAAATGTATTCTTTTGTTCACTTACGCTTTACAAATGCTGAACACAAACTTCAGACCAGAAATGAGAGTCAGCAAAGGAGGGCACACTTCACTTATAACTTTCTTTATGTTCCTATTGCGACCAACGGTTGTGAACTGGTCTCCTTGGCAATAGTAAATAAATAAATTACTGAAACCATTACATTTTCTTTCTGCGTGTATGAAATTTGTTGTATAGTTAATGGCTGCACATAAAGAGTGACTTGAACACAGTGGTAGAGAACGATGTCCACGGATCACCTTATTTTAGGCATTAAAAATACTGTGAGTCAGATATTTTTTGCAGCTTGTTGCATTAAGTGATGTGGCATTTATGTTCACTTCCCCAAATTAACAAATTCTTGGCTAATGGGTTTCCAACTGCAAACGCTTAACACAGTGCTTGGTATTAATGGGTGAGGATGTGCAGTTCACTTAATGGAAGAGAAAGTAAACTCAAATGTCAGACTAATTTGATGACATTTGATGACGATGCACACAACAATTTCCCCCATCGTGCTTTTCTATTATACAATAATGTTTTATTCATATTGCTTAAAATGCATCTGCAGATGTGCCCAATGCCAACTATCAACTCCACTTTTATGACACATTTAGCCATAACTGGGAGCTCGAGGGCCAGTATTTACCTGTTCGAAGGAGTTTTTCAGCCCACTTTCTGAATCTCTGCTACAGAAGTGCTCCAAAGCACTAAGTATTTGGAAACCTTTCATGAAAACCGATTCAGAAAGGAGGTGGAAATGAGGAGGGACAGACAAAAAGTGAAATGCTGGAGGAAGTTTGGCCTCACAGTGCAGAAGGTCAGTTTTTTTGTGCTTTTTTTAAAGTGGCTAAAGTGTTTTCTTGGTAGGGAAATTTTAACAGTGCAAGGTAATTTCTTTATGCAGTTAACGTTACACTCAAGTGTTTCCAGAAAATCAGCAATAAGACCACTCGAGCCAGGTGCTTGAGTCCAACCCACATATTAATGACTCCTTAAGGATTATTAAGTGCAGTTGACATGAATATTTCCTTGCTTAAAAACGCCAAAAAAAAAAAAAAAAAAAGCCAAAAAGTCCAAGTCTCGGCATGTGAACCATACTTCTGGTCATTAAATTATTTAAAATAAATAATGGCCCCCAAAGCCGTTGAATGGAGGCTCTGGTGTCGTAGACCCCAGCCTCTATTGATCTTGTGCTTAGAGCTTATATATACATAAATAAGATGTAATTGATCAAAATACTGCACATTATCTGTACAAAAAAAATATCTACAGGAGTATGGATCTTGCCTTCTTTCTTTGAAAGTTTTTCTTAAAGTCCAGCACCTGCCACAAAGGTCTCTGGTATGCGTGTACCCTTTTGTTCCCCGTGGTTCTGTTTCTCAGCACGGTGCCTCGGATAATATAGTATTGCTGTGTGCTCACTCGGTCTGCTGTGACCCCTCCTCCTCACACCAGTTGGTCAAAGCTAAAAAATTGTGCGAAACCTCAGATGACTCTTACTTTATCTTTGGGTTTCCTCTGGCTTGGTAACCCAGGGTCAGCTGCATTAACACACATGATCTTATCGGCCTCTCTGGATCACCTCACACGGCCTCAATGTTTCTTTAATCCTGCCCGCCTCACCTGCCTTTCCCACGGGCCCGGTGCCTACCTTTCATGTTTCCACAGGGAAATAACATCACATACAAGCAGTCTGGGTGATTTAACAGTTTTTAATTATAACTTTTTGTACAACAGATTTTACATTTTCACAAGCTAAGAAGTTGATGATGCCACATAGCTAAGGGAGTCTGCAAACTCAAAATCAAAAGAAGCTGGTATTTCTGGTATTTCAAAAGAACAAATGGGACTGTGAAGGACAGCAAATATTTTTACCATCTCTACTGTTTGTTTGGTCCAAAAGTGGGGATCCTTTCATTGTGAGGAAGTGTCCCCAGTTTTGAGGCCTTCTGTGATCAGAAAGCACTGAGTCACTCTCATATTCCAAAGACCACGAAGACACGGCTCTGGGATTCAAATATAAAATGATCACACATACTCTAAGACACAGTTCTTAGAAATGCAATCAGTCCCAGGCAGGGCTTTTTGTAAAACAACAACTAATAAGATTTCTCTTTAACTTTCCATCCAAACAGACATTCAGTTTGTGGGAATCATCCCACGTCCCCAACCATCTTCAAACACACCATGAAAAAATCCTTCCAAAGCATGGTCCGGAATATATTTGTCCTTAAATATTGATTTCTAACACCATGCAATGAGTTTTCTGTCTTCCTTAACTTCAGCATAAAAAAGAACCATTTAAATCTTTAGCAGGTCCATCTCATTAACTTCAACTCATCAAAAGAGCACAAATTAGTAAAAGATAGAAAAACAAGTGTAATTTTTATCCAAACAACAAACAAACAAAGAAAAACCTGTCAACACTGCATTTTAGCAACGTCATAAATGGGGCTATGGTAAAAAACAGTATGCTTAGGAAATACAGCTGTTTTTAAGGTACAGTAAGAGAGTTATAATGATATCCTCTGCCTCAGATGCAATAATATTCCATAATCATGTACATACTGAGAGAAATATACATTTAAGTTGTTATAAAAAAACAATATTCTGGCTTATTCAATGTACTCTATGTTGTATCTGAATGACAAAATAGCTCACAATGCTCTGAAATAGAATATTATCAGACATTTATTTGTCCAATTCATAGTTTCAGCCAAGTACATACAGTGCATATACCATGTTTATGCTCGGTAAATAACATTAAAGTTCTACTATACATTAGTTGTGTTTTGAGAAGCGACATAAACCTAAGCAGCGAGTGATGAGTATCTTGTCAGTGGCTAGTGCTGAACATGCCACAGAGATGTGTGTAAGTATCCCGATCACAGAGAAATCTGTCAAAATTAAAAGCTAAGATTTTATTTGCCTCCAATGGAAAAGCTGGAAAAATGATGCCACAATGCCGTGTTTTTCCCTTTTTTAAATTTTTCCAGTAGTCATCCAAAGTAGACGCACAAAACCATTAATGATTTCCATATAGATCAGAAGACAAAAGTAACCATTTGCTAAACTCCTGCCTGTGCTTAAGGTGTCAAGCTTTGAAGTCTGTTCAACATGGCAAAGTGGTGTTCGTCACGAAGAGCAATTTAACAATATTTGAAAAGTAGGAAGGGTGGTATCATCTCTTGACTCTAACGTTCCATTTCAAATACCTAAATCAACTCTTAAGTTGATATTCTTTATAATTCAAATTTGAAAATTATTAGGTTATTAACAACTAACACTGTCAGATCAGGACTCTTTGCCCTCAGGAGCATCATCCACGGAACATTTACCAAAGTTAGCTCTCATTCTCAAAACTGTTTCTAGTTTTCCAAGTTTCTAATGATGACATATTAGAACAAAATAATTTGCATTTCCAAATCTGCTAAATGCATGCTCACGGTTTCCCTGGAACCACAATAGGCTGTCTATTGTGTGTGCGTCTTGTTTTAAAGCAGCTTGTACTGAACTTTGGATACTTTCTTGTTATTTATTTGTTTGTTTTTGGAACTAGAAGTGACAGATTAGGACCACAGAGTCAAGTGCTAAGCTGTTAGCTAACACTAACAAGTTTTCTTAGGAAGGTGCACCCACAGACTGAACTGTCACACTGCACAGACACATATACCTGTTGATAATATTCAAGTAATATACAACTAAAAGATGAGAACTTCCGTTATTAAAACTGGACTTAGTGGACAGACTATTGGCCAAATTAACCACACAGGAATCTTATTGAATAAGTGATCACACTAGAAATGCTCCAAAAGGTAACAACACCACGAATATGGCCGAGGGGTCAAGTTCAGTGACCTGAATTAGCTGAGGTGAAGGCTAGCAAACATCTAGCATATTTCAGGCAAACAGCACAGCTTATATTAGGAAGCAGAGTTGGCGTGTAGCCTGCAAGTGTACAACAAAAACCCTCATTTGAGGTTCTCGTTCTCTAACCAGTAAATGTTAATTATGTAAATAAGCTTGTTAGTTAGAGATTATAAAGTATCTGTGACAGATCTTTGCTACTTAAAATGAAGAGGAAATTCTGCCTCTTTTATGTCATTTGAAACTCACCATACTGGAATTAATTAGCAACAGTGACTACGGCTTATGGGGTTTAGCAAATGGTCAGCTTAAATTTAACATTTCCTCTCTGAACATGCTTTGACAGTTTTACAATTGAGGCAATAAGTTGTAACACAGAAGTGACAGAAGACGATGTACTGATGGATGCATGAGTTAGTGCTGATTACACTCTACAGCAGCAAGCCTGCTTTTTGTCAGCTCTGGTTTTTGTGGGCTCGATGCAGTGGCGTTCATCTAAGCAAAAAGGAAAATTCAGGTAAAACTTTAGCAGCTTCTCTCTTACCTTCTCCAAAAGAAACATTAAACATGGTTTGGACAATTGCAAGTATGCACAATCACTAATGAGTGGAGTGGATTCAGCCGTCCACAGCAGCGTCCCGACCTGTGATCGCTGAGCAACACGCCGTTTTATAAAGTGAAGAAAGGGAGCCGAAAGCCTCGGACCTAGTGTGTTGCTGTGTGTTTCTGTCTGACTGTGTGAAAATGTGCATCAAGTGTTTGTGGGACTTTGCCTGTGTGCTTCTGCCAGCGGCAATCTGTGTTCAGTATGAGCTACAATAGAAACAGTTTGGGCGCTAAACTTCTCTGACGTTTTAAGTTAATGTATTTTGTCCTAAAAAAAGAAAATGACTTTTTTTCGTCAAGTGACATTTAATTCAGCTCATAAAAATGTAAAATACCAGATCACGGCATTATCAAAACAGACACATACCACAGAGGAGATGGAGTAACACCTAAAAGGCTGCCCAAGTGATAATATGTAGCCATTACTGAACTCACTGTGACTTTTAAGCGAAAGATCCCACCTATAGCCTCAACACACAAACAGACATGGGTGAAAACTGATCAGACAACTCTGAAAATTGATGTTCGTTTACATTGCGTTCCAAGAGTCACACGCTGTGGTTTATTGGAATGTAGTCCTCCAGTATTTTCTCATCTCTGCCCAAGTGAGCGGGGTACGAAGCTGTTTTAAATCACCTCTTTCTCTGACTAACCCAACGTGAGCACACAGTCAAAACTTGAATTAACATGTATAGCAGATCACTGTTTTAGCACACAGCAGCAACGCTAAAAAAAAAAAAAAGAGAAGAAAGAAAGAAACAACAAAGCTTTTCAAAAATTCATTAAAAAAAACAACAACAAATCAAAGCAGGAATTAAAAGACAGAATCCAAGAGAAAAAAGTACAACAGGTCTAACTGAAAAGAAAGGATATAATTCCTTGTTTGTCTTCTTCTTTTATACAAATGTGTTTGTCAGTCTGTTTGTTGCTGGGAAGTGACGCAGCTACAAATTGCCTTGCCAGGAAAGCACCGGCAGGCTGCAGTACCACAGCCAGAACAGCGGGGGCAGCAGGGAGGCCAGGCCCTCAGGCCGTCTGGAGGCAGCCGAGTTTCTCAGGATGGCGTTGGAGGTACTTGGACCATCTATCTGAGGGTCCTGTTAGACAGATAGACAGAGATTGGAGAAAATGAGCTCAGCGTGGTTCTGAGATGTCCCAGAAAGATTATGTTCACAATATGCAGCTGGCATTGCAGAGGACATTAGGAGGAAATGCAAATGCCTCAACTTTTGCTTATTTTTATTTTATTTTGTTAATATTATGCCTACATACTCATGTTCACAATGTTTAAAATGTCTTCAGCATTCATTTGGTGTGGCACACTAAACCATGAAAGGTTGTTTTTATAAGTAAAATGCCACCGTGGAAAGTTAAAAAGTAGAAGTGTGTGTGCGTGCTTAAATTTGCATGTGCACCACGTGCTGGTATGTGTATACAGGACTTCACCAGCGGTCTTTGGCTAATAAAGCTGCAAGCTAACGGCTGGGTCATCTCCCCAAGACCTGGCCCTGCCTCTATTAAATGTCAGTCCAGTGCATAACAGTGCCTTATTATTGTACAATGACATTTACAGTGAACTTTAAAAGCCACCAGATAAGCAACGATCCCATTTCAGCCTCAAAGGAACTACAAAGAACAGGAGTTTACAAAGAAGGCAGGAAGGATTGCTGTGGCAATCACTGTCAGATGGAGGTCAGAGACTTTCAGCTGGGTCAGATTAGAATTGGTGATGATATGATAACTTGCCGATTGCCTTGTGGTCTTGAATGAAATTGTCGTATCAAATGAAAGGGCATAACAGTTTGAGCTTTCACCACCGAAACAAGTTATAGGTTCTCTTTGTGCGATACTGTATCTCAAAGCAAATCTTTAATAGCAGTTTTAACCTGTAACATCAATATAAACCAAACGGCCACCGTAATAAAACCTCCCGTCTAAAAAAGCACAGGTCCCCCTCGTGTCACCAAAATAACCCTGACGCTTCGGAGATAGATACAAGACCTTTATGGTGAGTTTTCTTAGTGTGCTGTGGTGTAGATGCGGGGATGTTGGCAGCACATCTTCTGTTTCTGTTACTTTAAAATGAGTGAGGAGGAGAATACCTCACACATATTGTGGGATACTAATTTGGACTCAGGGCTGGGTGAAGACCTTATGATCATGTGAACAAGTGTGATATTATTTATTTGGGTGGTATGTGTCACAGTAACACCCACATGTATACCAGGAACACGTTTCCCTAGCAGAATCATTAAATTATAACGAGATTATCAATGTTAGTTACTTTGCCTGTCAGGGACAGCGTGCTGTGGATAGATACTTGCAGAGCTGTGAAACATACTTTAGATGGATGCTTTCCACTCTAGTTATTAACTTTTACTTTAATGTCAAGGTTTTGGTATAACTCTTATCAGAAGGTCTACATTTTGTTGTTTTGTAGATGCCTTTTTAACCGTAAAAGGTTTACTTAAATACATCTCTAACCTTACTCAAAACACATAGTTGCTCTTCATGTGCTAGACATTCAGCTTATGCTTATTCTTCAATTTATACAATAGATTTGTAGTACAACATTCACCGACATTGAACTTACCACACAGATGACGCCATCGGCACTCGAGTTTGACTGCGATTTCTGAGCCTGCAACAGAAGGATACAATCAAACATCTCAACCTACAATCAAGCTTATATCTGCAAATGGCAGTCGGGTTATACGTTACTGAAGTTTCAAGGTCGAGAGTCTGAAGTGTGCATGTTACATCACAAAACAGAGACTGTCAGCAGAGAATCAGAAGCAATTCATTTGCTTTGTTCAACAATCAATGCAGCAATATAATTTTAATTAGACTGAAAATATTCTGTCAATGTGTTTTCACAACAGGTGAAAACACACGGATCGGTGTTCAAACACTGTGACTGTGACTAAACTTCAAACAACTATCACATTCATTCTGTGCATTTATGAAAGCTCGGTGCTGCTCTGATCATAAAAACAGATTGGAACCTGAAGCTGAATTGGAAAAATCTACAGTAACCTTGCAGAGTTTACGCTGAGAGCCTGTTAAACTTTTAAAGCCTCTGATATTTACACAAGAAGAACGAGAGTGAGCGCAGGGGGACAGTCAAACCCCCACTCTGATTTGATCTCAGATTTATCATTCAGCAGCTGTCACACACTCAAATACACTGCCTTTGAGTCCCAGTCTGTCACACACACACACAAACGCTTTCACCATGTGCGTAAATGAAGGTTAGGGACTGTTCTGTGATGACAACCATGACGGATAATTTGAAGGCTTAACTTTTTTTCATGATTATTACGAGAGTACTATTAAAATTACAGCATACGTAGATATCATACCAAACGCAGAAATGCTCTGTGATGCAGAATGCAACTCTGTGGTTGAGCTCAGCCAACCATGACCATCCAGTTTTTCAACAAAATGCTTGCTGGGTTACTTAATTACTACTTAATAACTGTGTGTCAGCTAATATTAGTGTCTTTCATTTTTTATTTAGGAAAAAATGTAGAAATGTATTTGTATTTTGTTAAACAGTGTTGATTATATCTAACAATATATCATACAATCACATAAGGCAAAGGTACTAAACTAGAAATTGCTTTTTACATCTCTAGCTGGTATTTCAATCATACAAAAACATACAAAATACAGTCCTGATCAAAAGGGACGGTCGGTTTAACTGGAAATAACTTTTGTCATATCTAAGAGATCATCTTTAAAGTAAAGAAGCAGCTTCATTATGACAACTGTGGTTTCAGTGTTGAAGTTAACCACCAGAGCCCAGAACGTAACATTACTGAAGGTTATTGTGGCATCATCTTGACAGAAAACAGAACAAAAAGTCAGCAAACATCCAAAGACTGGGAGTTTGAAGTCTAGAATCCAAAATTCAAATAGAACAGAAACTAATGCGCCGCAACCAGCGTTGGAACATACATCAAAACCTCTGAGTTCACTTTGCACGAGATAACTGTGAACAGGGAATACAAAAGAACATATTTAACTGTGTTGAATTCAGCGTTACTCGGCACAGTACATGAAAAAAATATATAATGGAAAAAAAGAGCAGCAATGGAAAAAAAGAAACATATATAACATCGTGACAATCATGTCCTCTGGGTCTAAGCTCTTCAGGCAAATTTCTAAACAGATTAGAAGTGATTACCACTTTTGCTGATTGCAAGCCCACCATGAGCTGATTTACTGATTGGCAGTGTAGACCTTGTAATCAGCATGTGAACATCTTGTATTTTTGTTGTGCATTTGGTGAATTAAGCAGCTGGTTATGAGTTTGCTACCTGTTTTTCCTTTTCTACCTCCAAGAAAAGAAACTTTATTTTTCTCTTTTCTTCTAATGACCTGCACACTGAATATATGTATTGAGGATGGATGCTGTAAGTGAAACGCCTGTGTGTATACAGGAAGTAGGTGTGACAGCATAATAAATAGCTCCTGTATACAGTATAGTGAATTCAGGCCAAAAATAGGGACGCACAGAATGTAGCAGGCATAGTATTATAGAAAGTGAGAATGTGTATTTTGTTATTATACCCATGCTTCAGCGCTAAAGTGGGAAAAAAAAGGGTTGGGTGGAATGATGTCTATAAATCATGGTGTATTTGCAGGCCTCTGCACAACGACCCAAACAGCAGAACAAGCTGAGATTTTAAAGCATTGTCAAGGAAAAAATAACAACACAATGACTAAGCACAACTTGCTTAGTCATTGTGGGGTTGTGTTTCCTGATTAAGGCCCATCTGTGTTTACCGCCATTGTGCTAAACGTTTCCCCGTCTCATCACTGAAAGAGACGATAAAGTTTTACAGCTTGTTGCTGAAGTTTCGAATCCCGAGGGCACCGAGTGTTTCGCTGCAAAACGTTGGAAAAGCTTAATCATGTGAATGTGAACCTTACATCGCACATAGATGTAGGCTTCCATCTGCCACTTTATTGCTTTTATGATTGCAACATCTTCATGATGACTAAAAAATTCAGCAATTTAGATGCAGATATTTGTAAGATTTGCATTGTTGCAACTGTGAATATTAGTCATTCGTGTCTTTATAAGATTTTCTGGTGATGTTAAAAGTGTAATGTAATAATAATTGTGATTTAAAACTGACAAACATAGCAATTGAAACACATTTATTGCCTTAGCTTCCTCTTGGACTTTTGAGCCATTTAGAGTTTTCGTCTTCTTTTACAAAGACATCAAGTCCGTTAACAAATATGTGCATGGGTGGAGGTCAGTGAATTCAAATACACATCGCTGTTCTTTGTTTTGTTTTTCTGATTTACTTCCCTGTTTGGAAAAGTCACATTAGCATGTAGAACATTTCCATATTTGTCCAGGGTACTTCCTGTCTGCTTTGGAGTCAACTATATTTATAACAACAAAAAAGAAAAAAAGAGAAATCAGGCTGACAAAGCCCTGCGGTTTTTAAATGTGTGCTGATCTGCACACATTTATGT
Organism: Aulonocara stuartgranti; assembly: GCF_965226115.1. NCBI lineage: Eukaryota > Metazoa > Chordata > Actinopteri > Cichliformes > Cichlidae > Aulonocara > Aulonocara stuartgranti. The sequence continues at coordinate 30,582,642 of NC_138949.1, forward strand.
GTATGTGTTTCTCTGAACATGTGTGTAAATTTTAGCCCTTTTGTGTGAGGAAAGAAGAAACGCGGCAATTCTAGTATCTTAATTTCCTGTAAAAACTAAAGAGGATGAAAGCGTCTTCACATTACCGCCAAAACAAAGACACACAGTGGGGAAATTAAACAGAGAGGAAAGTACCCTCTCCAGCACAAGAAACGAAGACAAGAAAAAGGAAGCTGGGTCTCTTCAAATTCAGCTGGCAGCTTGAGAAAAACACTGTTCAGCCACATGTTTGAACATTTTATAAAGGAGCCAAGTTCGATTTATAGACACTGATAATTTGAAAGGTCTCAGGCTGGTTATTCTCCAGCCCCTAAAAATATAGATCTCACTGGGAGGTGAGGAGCTTTCAGCTTTTAACACCTTCAACATTTTTTCTCTCCACTTTAATTTTTTTCGTCTTTCAAGCCGGGGTAAATGCACTTCAGATCTGCCAGATTCTCACTGGCTGAAACTGGAAAGGTTTTGAGTCAGTGTTTAATGGTGATTGTTCTGCATGTTTGTGCGTCTGTGTGTGTGTTTGTATAGGAGAGAGATCAGTGAGGAGAGTAGAGTGAGTTTTCTTGACAGGCCTGTCCCCCGAGTGTGTCATTTCAACAGCATCGTCCGCATTGATGCTTACATACACACACACATTTAAAAAAAAAAAAAAAAAAAAAAAATCACACACATACATGCAACAGCACTCGAATATACCACACACACACACACACACACACACACACACACACACACACACACACACCAACTCTCTCATTAACTTGTATTTGACGTGGTATCAGAGCAGTGCCAACAGCACACACGCATCAGTACACTACCAAAGCTCATTATCAGTGCAGACTGGGTGTTTGTGTGAGTGCGCTTGCCTTTGTGTGGATTTGTGTGAACAGGCTTGAGTGTGTAATTGCATCTATCTAGAATATCTGTCTGTTAACTTAACTTGCAGGGCTTCATGGCTGCTTATACTGTCTGTGCCTACGTGCATACAGTACAACCTTCCTCACCCACATACATATTATATGTTGCAGCTATCACTTTCACATAGATTAAAAGCTATGCTATTCTCATACTGAGTAAGTAATGTGGAGAACGGCCCAGCATAGCCAGCTACATTGCTACTAAGACACTTTGAAGTGTTGGTGTGGCGCTCGGTAACATCACCTCAGAACCACATTACTGGTTGATTCTTCTCTACATCACTGAAAGCAGCCACTACTGATTTGTCCTGCAGCAACAAGTGTTGTTCAGTGTCAGGTTTAGCTCTTAGCAGACTTTTTCACCTTCTAACCTCTGATATACATACAGCAGACCTTTGTAGGACTTTGAGCACAATGGTATGTAAGCCAGGTTTGCAAAGTCATCCTTTGTCATTCTGGTACATCACTGTAATGCCAGCCCACATCAGATCACCAAGCAACTGGCCGATTTTATAAATGGCATGCTATTTGTGCATCTGCACGCCACTTTGCAACTTGCTCAACTTCCTTCATGCAGTCAGTCATAGTTTGTCTAAATGTGCGTCTGTAGTTTCATAAAAATCAAAAAGATTAAACATAGAAAATATACACAGAACTAAAAGTAAAACTAGCTAAAAGCAAAAAATGGTAAATTTTCATAATTATTACTTTTATTAATGAATTTTTAATGTCACAGTTGTTCTGCCTTCAGTCAGGTGCCCAGTTTTCCATGATTAATGCAGCTCTGGCTTCAGTGTTGTGCTAATTAATATTTTAAATATTTAAATAAAACATGTTTGGTAGGTTAATTAAATTCTAAATTGGCTGAAGATGTTAATAAGTAATGAATGTTTGTCAGTCTTGCTTTATCAGCCATGTGATAGACTGGCAACCTGTCCAGGACGTACCCTGCCCTGACTCTATAACGCTGAACAGTCACGGGTTCAGAGTCCCCCTTGACTCTGAACTCCATAACTGGTTGATTAAATGGATTAGTAACATAAATAATCGATTTTGTTTCTAAAAAGAAATAGGTGATTTCAAATGACAAGGCTACATAGATCTTATGTTATCACTCTTTATTTTGGCCGGTTTGTCGTGGGTTTAAAACCCTCAGCTTTACTACTGTGGTGCACTCTTACTACACCCATCAAACAGGTTTCTAGAAAAAGCAGCAGTAAAAGCTGCAATAAACTTGGCACCAAACTGCAACCAAAGTGCTGACTTAAATCGCTAAAGACCCAGTCATTTCCCTCAGAAGATGGAGGATCTCAAAGGAGGCTTAAATTTATCAATCAATCAATCTTTATTTATAAAGCACTTTTCATACAGAAAAAATGTAGCACAAAGTGCTTTACATAGTTAAAAGCAGCCCACCCCACCCTCCAACTCACTCCCCACACTCTCAATACACATATATCCCCCCACCCCCACCCACACACACATACACACACGCGCACACTTAAAGAGTAAAAATTGGGCTGGGCTCGCATGAGCCAAGTGAGGAAACACTATAACAGAGAGCCGGTCACAGACCGCAGCCTCCGGGCTGGGCACACAGCAGGAGGGAGGCCAAGGAGCCCCCCAACCAGGCTGAGAGGACCCCAGAGACCCAGCAGCCACGGTCAATAACAGCCCCGGTGCAGAGAGCGCCCTCCGAGGAAACACTGGAGATATGACGCAATACGATATATACAGGGTAAAATGATAAAATAAATAAGAACAGGATACAATATAAATATAAATATAAATAGAGTAAGAAGATTAAAAAATGAATAAGAATAAAATCAAAAAATATTAGGTAAATCCTAAATTAATAATAGAATAACAGGATAGAATAAATAAGCATAAAAAATAAATAAACGCTAAGTAAAAGCTAAATTAAAAAGGTGGGTCTTGAGCCTGTTCTTAAAAACATGTACGTTCTCTGCGGCCCTGAGCTCCTCCGGCAGGCTGTTCCACAGACGAGGACCATACCACTGAAAAGCTGCCTCTCCGTGAGTATGTGTCCTGACTTTAGGGACAATCAAAAGGCCAGCACCAGAGGACCTCAGGGTCCGCGAGGGTTCGTATGGTAAAAGCAGATCTGAGAGATAAGAAGGCCCAAGACCATTAAGACATTTAAAAACCAATAAAAGAACTTTAAAATCGATCCTGAAACACACGGGGAGCCAGTGCAGCGATTCTAAAACCGGTGTAATGTGGGCCCGCCCTCTGGTCTTCGTCAGCACACGAGCTGCCGAGTTTTGCAAGAGTTGTGAAGTTGAAATATTCTTCTTAGGAAGACCAGAGAGCAGGGCATTACAGTAATCAATGCGACTGGTAATAAAAGCATGCATCAGCATCTCCGTGTTGGCCCGAGAGAGAATAGGGCGGACTCTGGCTATATTTTTTAGATGATAAAATCCAATTTTGGTTACATGTTTAACATGTGGGATAAAACCAAGCTCAGAGTCAAAAATAACACCCAGGTTTTTCACTTGTAGCGAAGGACATAGTGAAAATGCCTCTAATTTAGACAAGAGTTTCTCTCTCTGAGCCTCAGGACCGACAATTAAAACTTCAGTTTTGTCCTGGTTAAGCTGTAAAAAGTTTTCTGCCATCCAAGATCTTATATCCAAGATACAGTTAAAAAGGGCATCCATTGGTCTGGTGTCATCAGGAGACACGGAGATGTACAGCTGCGTGTCATCAGCGTAACTGTGGAAGTTCACTCCATGCCTCCTGATGACACTGCCGAGAGGCAGCATATACAAATTAAAAAGTACAGGGCCTAGAACCGACCCTTGAGGCACACCACATGTCATTCTATGGATCTTAGAGGAGCATGTATCCATACTCACCATAAAAGTTCTGTCAGAGAGATATGAAGTGAACCAGTTGTGTACAGCACCAGAGAGGCCCACCATGTGTTTCAGTCTGTTTAAAAGAATAGCGTGGTCTACTGTATCAAAGGCTGCGCTTAGATCCAGTAGCACCAGGACTGAGAGCTTTTGGGAGTCCCAGTTACAGGTGGCCAGAAACACGTCTCCCAGTGAATCGTAATGTTGTGTGTGTCCACTGAATGTGGAAATAAACAGTCTAAAAAACAATGTTAATAATTGTCTAGCACTTGTTCAGTTTCTCTCAAACAGCAGAAAAGAAAAAAAATCAATTTATGAAAGGCTGGGTTCAAAGGCTGGGTTTTTAAAAACGAAGCTAATTTTGTTAAGTGGAGTTTATCCTCTTTAAAATTTGCTGACTGTGGATTTTTAGCGGTATTACAAAGACGAAACCAAAACTATTCAGAAACGGCCGAAACAGGCACATCATGTGCAAATATAAGATAAGGATAAAACATGGTGTTTACAGTTAAGATTTCTATTCACAAAAAGAAACGATTAAGGTGAAAGTGCCTGTAAACAATAACTTTAACAGTTGCATGCTGCTGCATTGGGTTGTGGTATCGTTATATGTGAAACGGCCCTCTGAGGCTCTGTCATCTCTCTGCTGGTAATCACAGTGTTATCCTCATTTCCTCCCTGACCCAGGAAGAGCCCGTCACCAGTGTTCAGGACTGATCCCTCCATTTAGTCAGCCAGATAACTGTTGTTCCTGTAGTGCAGAAGAAGCTGCTCCAAAGGACAGACTGACAGTTTCAGAGCCTTACAGGCCAAATTAGGGAATATGTGGATAAATGCATAGATACACACATGAGTGTGTCAGTTAATGAAGGGGCACGCCTAGAAATCTACATAGGGGGTAAACATGAATAATCCCACTAGAGAAAATATTCCTGTCCACTTAATACAATATAATCTCTGATTTGACCTAAGAGGAAAATCTCCCTCCATATCCCCATCGGCAACTTTTTAGTACCAACCTGGCAATATGACAATTAAAAGAATCGTAATGTTGAGTAAAGCTGCAGATGTTAGCTGGTATTCTCAGTCTATTTGGCAGTAAGGACAACACCCCACATTTATTTGTACTACAGTACTCATGGATCTAGGGGGGTGGTCTTCACACGACAATGAGGAGAATACTATGAACCAAAGTTATATAAGATTATTCTTTTTAGAATATTAATTAGAGAGAGAGAAATGACATTTACCAAAGAGTTGCAGATTATCAGGTCAGATAAAAAAGAAGGAAACTTTAATACCTTTTAGAAAAAAAAAATCCTTTTTTACAAAGTAAAACTATCTTGCACCTGTGCTACATTGACTAGAATCCAGCAAAAATAAATTTGGGGCATGCTGAAGGAGGGTTTCAATCTTGATATGTATAACCTCAAATGTGAGACTCACATGTATGGTGTCATATGGTGTCTAACTGAGAAATAACACCGGGAAAAAGGGAAAAAAAAGGTCTGAGAATCATTTTCTTACAGACTTCAGCAGTCATTTTTTTCCTTCTTATAGTGCTATTTAATTTTCTTTGTGATAGCCTCTATAAAATCCCCCTGAAAACTCCTTGCCGGCTCGCTTTGTGGTAGTTTGCAATTTTTGAGGGGCAGCATTGGAGGCAAAAGATGATGACAGGTTGACCTGCAGGATGACAGCCTTCCCTGCCATCTTCAAAGCCACTGGATAAACCCAGACTAAAAAAAAAAATAGTACCGCTCCTGCAGTGTTGATCTTTGAAAACTAGACACAATAAAAAATGTTGGAGATTGGCTGGATATGTGGGACATCTGGTCAAGCTAACCTGCGTGTGTGACCCACCTGTAGGCTGCCGCAGAAGTGATAGATTGCAGGGTCTGTGTTAATGTGGTTGTCAATGGTGTTGGGGTTGCGTTCACGGTTTCTTTGGTAGGGGGTGGTGATGGAGGTGGTGGTCTGGACAGGGGACATGGGCTGCCACACCCCGACATCAGTTCCATTCCCGAAGGCCTGGATGGCGTTACCTACAAAGGGAAGAAAAGAAATGATTATAGGTTTCCTGTCCAGAAAACCAAATCCAGGTAAGTTAAGTTATTTCATGGCTCAAATGCACGATAATCCCCGTGTTAAAAGTAAAACTGTATTTTGCCCAAACCACAATTATAGGAGAGTTAGTGGGTACTTAAGTTTTGTTATCACTTCCCTCCATTATAAATTCACCACACCGTCAAAAACCTGAGTGCTGATGTGGCTATTTACCATTAGAGTCCATTAGCAACCCTATTAATAGCCTTCTATGGCTTTGATGTAAAACACACACACATGCATATACACACACATCAGAGGGAAGCTGAGCCTTACAGAGCTGCTGTTTGAACGTAATGATAGTCTTCCCTCCAACAGTGAATTATGACCCTGAAAACTGTGGTAAAGGAAGGAAGAGCTGATCTGCATAACTGCTCTTTAACCCCACTCAAATATTCATACTTACATGTGCAAAGACACGTGATTATGTCGGTATGATGAACAGCATGCAGTATTTTCATATTGCATGTTCAGGTTTGTTGGTTTCCGCAATTTTCTTTGACAAATCCAACGTCAAAAATTAAAAATGCAGTTGTGAGACAAATTTATATAAATATTAGTGTAAATTATTACTATAATCTGTGTTTAAAATTGATTGCCTACATAGAGCATCAATGCAGAAACGCAGTGTTGCTTTTAGAGGGGAGCTAAAATAAAGTGCTGCAATTAAGTTTAAAATAAAATGTGTTTTATTAGCAGAATAACCTATCAGTCTTTTCTAGCTCTTATTGAGATATATCTGTCTTAAAAAAGATCCATCATAATTCATTAATGATAAAAGATCTATATTTGAGAGTAAAAGCAGATTCATGGTTGCAGATTCATGTACCTTAAGGTATAACATGTCATTAACCTGCACCTGCAATAACTTGCAATGCATTAAATACATTAAAAAGATCAGTCAACGTTTGACATTAAAAACTTTGCATAAAGTCCTTAAATACACCCAGCTGGACTTGATAAGTTCATTTGTGAAATGATGTAATGTAACACACAGTAATGTTGTTACTTTGAACATAAAAATGATAAAAAATTAGTATAATGACATTTAGTTGCTGAGTTACAGATGGTGTAGCAGGGGTTTGAGGAGAAATAAGCATACATACATAAAGACAGATATTTTTTGTATTATAGTAAGAAAGCTCATACTGACTAATACATATATGCCTGGTGATTCTCCTTGTATCTGAATATGATGCTGACACCAGTCTATGTTGTTGCTTCTGGAGAAAATGAGGCTTTATTTTCTCCAGTAGTTCAGGAAACATTCACTCCATTAAAGAGAATATGGACACACATCCATAACCAGTTTAAAGGAGGATCTAAAAACCAAGTGAACCTGTTTCAGCCTGCAGACCTGTAAATTTGCTGATTCAATTCCAGGCCTTTGTAGAGTGGCATCCTTTAGACCGGTTGTTTCTTTGCAGGACCAAAGGAGTACCAGCAGCCGTGTTAGCAAAATTAATTTGTGAAAACTGAAGAATGGCTGATATCAGATCTGAGAGAAACAATCCTCGTAGTCTTTTCTGAACACAGCAAGACAGCGTCCCCTAATTCCTGCTGACCCAAATCTACTCGTTTTCTTGTGCAAGAGGAATGATGGGATCCTCGGTGTGTGCCTGGCATCTCAGAAGGTGATAATGTTCTCAAAATGTTTACCTCTGGCTACATGCATTAGAAAAGTCTGGATTTTAAGGATATTTTATGGAATTTTATGCAATCAGATTTTGTTCTGATCTGTTTGAATAGTCCATGTAAAGAAAATGGTGAAAGATAAATGACTTAGATTTAAACAGAGTTTCTTTGAAGCCACTGAACAAATCACGATCTTCCGCTCCTCTGGTCTTTCCTTTCCTTCCTCCTGAGAAACTGATTTCCAATTGAACTCCCCATGACCTAGAAAGAACCTTTGAGTTAGTTCCAGTCTGCAGATTTAATAAATGTGACTAGTAATCTCGAACTAAGCAAACCCAGAGGCTTCTTCACTTGATGTGCCTTGCCAAAGTGAGCTCTGGTAAGAGAAAGATCTCTGACACAGACAAACAGCATAATGTTTTCATTAATGTAGATTCTATAGAACTTTATTGTGAAGGTCGTTGTTGTGATTTGGCACAACTTAAACAAAACTACTTTTTTGTTTAGTTTAGTTTTATCAGTGTAGAAATCACATATAATGGCAGAAAAAAAAAAGGCTATGATTGTGTTTTATTTATTATTAGCTATAACAATAGACATGCCTTTTCTGTGTGTACCTTTCATTTTGACAGTGACAATGCAAAATATTATTCCCTCAACATATTTGTTTAACATTTCACAAGAGATGCGGTAGCTGAAGAAATTGGCTGGCATTAATTTTTGGAGATGCAATATTCAGCACAAAACAAGTAATTTTTGTCAATATCCTGCAGCCCTGATGCGTGCGGCTCTGCTCAAGCACGTGAATATTTAATTTTTCGCCGATGTGTGTGTATGCGATTGCGTAGCTGGTAGCTTTGTGTCGAGACAGCAGAAGGCTGATGGGGATATTGGAGGTGTTGATGGGCTCTTTTTTGTCTCTTCTGTCTGTCTCCTCACCTAAGGCCTAATTACAAAACACACTCGCAGCACAGTGAGCGTGCGTGAAAAACAGGTTACATGTCAAATTAAGGCACAGGACATCAGACCTGTATGTGTGCTCACTCCACTCCTTATTTTTAGATATACAATGTTTTGGAACCTGTGTTTTTTCCTGGCTCCTCTCTGACATTTCCACTCATTTGAAGTGTTTTTGGCAAGGTGACGTCTTTGACTAATTATTCAGCATGCTATTGTAGAAAGAAATAAAAACTTTGTTCAGAGATTAAAAAAAGGATTATTGATATTTCCTTAGTTTCTGTTGGAAGAGCTCACATACAAATATCTGTAAATATATCTACAGTTACAACAGTGGATGCGCATATTAAACATGACCACAGTTTTAAATATTGAGGTCAGTATTTGTATAAGCCAAATACTAAGGATTCGAGTTTTTTTTTTCCATTTTAAAATCACACTAAGAGCAGAATTTCATACTATAGTCATTTTAAACATTAGTGCAAAAGTAGCACTAAAACAGTTTCTTTCAGTCAGAAGATCAAGTGAGTGGCTGCACAAGGAAAAGGAACCAATGATGATTTTGATGTGTGCATCATGCAAAGTCACTCTCGTGAGTTGGCAATGAGGATAATAGTTCCCATTCTCAAAATTAGACAACAACCAAAACTGAAAAACAAAATACAAGCTAATCTTCTCTAAAACATTATAAATGCAAATACAGCTAGGTGTTATGCAAATTATTTTTGCAAAATACCACATTTTAAGCATCAGAGCTGTTTGCTTACCAGCATTTGCAAAATAGCAGTTAATCAATATTTGATCTTCTTATCTTGAATGAAAAACGAAACCTTTTTGTACTTATGTGAAATAGCATGTGTAGCTTTCATTGTGAGGGAAAATGTCATCAGCACACTAACCAACACGAGCATATTATTCACTAAGGTGACACTGGGCAAGTTCACACTTGTACCTCTGACATTCACACACTACCACACAATTTCTATGGTTTCACTTCACTTCCTACAGATTAAACCTTCAAGAAGAGAAAGTATTATGTTAAGGGAAAAGCATCAATCCTTGAGCATATTTGCATAATAAACCTAAAGACACTGAGCCTTTGGCTTTCCTCAACACATTTGATACAGAGCTAATGGAAGTCCTGCTACTATTTACTCAGGATACATAAAAATGACTCTGTGGCATACCAAACAAAATATATTCAGTACATTAGTTTTCAGATACTGTTGACTGTATGAGATTTATGTGGCCAGTTTGATGTCACCCGCTGGTTTTGGACTCCACATTCTAAAGTTTCAGCATCAGCCTTTAATATGCACCCATGCTGTTTTTCTGAAAAGAAAAATGGCCGCAGTGACAACGTAGAGCGTTAAATTATCAGCTAAAGCTAGAAAGCAGGGTTGTTAAGCATGTCTGCCAATTAGTGCAAAGTAACAAACTAAACAGGTTAATCAAAAAGAAATTCACAGACTTTTTGAGTGGGCTACACCAGCGGTCTCCAACCTTTTTTGTGCCACGGACCGGTTTATGCCCGACAATATTTTCACGGACCGGCCTTTAAGGTGTCGCGGATGAATACAACAAAATAAAACTAGTACCGGTACCGAAAAAAGAAGATTTATTCATAACACACGTGAAAAGACCCAGGAAAACCAAGTTAATGATAAAAACGATAACAAAATAACGCTGAAAACCGATAAAAACTATACATTTCACACCTGAGCCTCAACTCTCAGGGCCCGGTACCAAACGACTCACGGACCGGTACCGGTCCGAGGCCCGGGGGTTGGGGACCGCTGGGCTACACCACACAGAAAACCATATTATACCTGATATAACTTCATTAATAAAAAACGACTAAAACCACAAACACAAGACGTCCAGTTCAGTGACTCAAACAGGCAGAACTGATGACTAGTAAACAGCAAACAGCCACGTGCATAACTCCAGTATCCAAATGAATGAGTCAAATTAAACCGGAAGCCTTTTTATATACACTAAGTAGCAAATCTCTTTCAAATAAACCTTTCTAAAACACTAGGACAAACAATGATTTAACCTTCATCAATGCAAACGGCAATGTGCACTAGAACAAACATGATATCATCTTCCCACTGCAGCAGATATTGGTGTTAGTAGTATGAGTTTGCCTCATGCAGATGTCTACATTACCACTTTATCTCACTTTACATGTACATGGATTGTTGTAATACTAGAATTATGTTGGACGGCGTGACCTTTGCATATGCAGGAAACAGGGAGGAATTACACTAAAAAAGCTTTGAATATATTAAAGTTACAGTGTCTCCTTGAGAATATTAAAGCAGCGGATCCGAACCTGGGGGTGGGTCACACAATAACCGAGAAGCTGTATAAAAAAATTACAGGATAGGAATGCAGAAGGAGGTGTGTGCTATAATCAACCTCAATACTCTGAAAGCTCACACAACAAAACATACACATTTAAGGAAGTCAGAAGCTTAGAAAGATACAAACCAATGTAATGCTCAAAAAATCCTCTTTTCTGTCTTTTTGTCTAGTCTTTGTCCTTCCTCAAGTTACTTTCTAGCCATGACCCTGTAGCTGGTGTGTGTCAAGATTGTCAGAGTTGTCAGTTCCACTTACTGCTGAGCAAGCCTAATGAGAGCAGAAGGAGGGAGGGCATGAAAGGATGGAGATGGAGACAAAGAGTTGGGATGAGCAGACAGAAGTGGGATGAAGCATGAGCTGGAGAACAAGGGAAAAAGAAAGGGTTGTAATGGGAAAAATAAGGGAGCAGTGAAGAAAAAGGGAGAACTGAGACTAATAATGAAGAGTCAGAGGAGGCGTATTCCTTCTCACTTTGAACTATGTTCAACTTCCCCAGTGAATAAAAGCAAATAGTAGATATAGAGGGTGTGTTTTAACCCACGTTAACCCCCTTTGATCTTGGAAATCTCACAATGACACTTGAACACACAAAATCATGCCAGCACGCAGAAGCAAAGACTTACAATACGTTTCATGTCTCCCACGTGCACTAACTGGGTGCAGACTCACACACACGCACGCCGACTGCAGCGGCCCTTATTATCTAGAGCAGAGGAACCTTGTTAACCCTGACTGGTAAAAAGACAACGGAGTAGAGAAAACAAGAAGAGGGAGGGGAAAAAGATAATAGAAGAGGAGAAGACAAATGAGAGCGTGAAAGAGCGAAGAGTTGGTGAAAACGAGGCTGCCTCTTGTTGGTGTTTTCTCATCTGCTAACTGCCATTCTGACAGAGGAAAATCAAACCACCCACTCTGCTCATGTAGAGCCGAACAACCGGCACCAACTCATTCCCCTCATTGTGACTACAGCTCATTGTCTTCAATGCACACCACTTTCTACAGCACACACCCACACATGAACACCCTGCCCAATTGACTGCTTGCCACACGGGTCTCGTGGTTGATTGCTTCATCAATCGAATACTGAATTTTTAATTAAGGTGACTGTACATCTTGACAGCTGCAAATAGATAGTGGTCAATCTGTGCTATGTTGCACAAAACTAATTCATCATTCAGACCAACTTTCACCCAGTGACAGGTTAAAGCTGCTTGTACCACAGCAACGTGAACAAGATTTCAAAGAAGCTGCAAGTAGTGTTAACTCATTCAAATTGCCACTCGAGGCTTTTTCAGGAAAAAACAAAAAACACTGTACATTACACTGTACATCAGGATCAAGCTGGTGAATACAGAGGGACCTTCAGCAGCTGATAAGACAGATATTCTCACTGGGAGTTGGCAGAGATTAGAAAAAGAACTGAAGGACAGTTAAATATTGAATTAATATCTACCCTGTGACCAGAAACACAGCTAATGGCAGCGTATGAGATGTGATTATAAAGTTACGCAATTCCGCCCAGGAAACATAACTTTCAAATCCTCCTGGTGCACTGCTGGACCACGTCAACAATGGCTGCTATTTGTAAATGCCACTGACATAGTCCTGAAAAATGTACTTGTATGGGAATTTTAATGAACCTCCACTTCTCTTTCAAAGGAACCCCACTTTTATACCGAGGCTCATTCACCAGTGATGATGAGAGCTGGGTTACCATCTACAACACAGTGGGAGTAAGTACCATGTTTAGCATTTATAGAGTTCAACATTCTTATCGTAAAGCTGACATGACAGCCGTCTGATGGACTGGCTACTTGTCAGGATGTACTCAGCCTCTTGCCCTGTTAGAGTTGGGATAGGTTCTTAACCTACTCTGAACTATATAAGCAATGCAGAGGCCGCATTACTGAAACAACAACCAAGTTTTATTTTGATATGTTTAATTTTTTTTTTTCAATCACATAAATAACAATTTGCAATTTTAACTGATTTTTGCTTGCCGACATAATTTAAACCAAAATGCCAATTAAAAGTGTCTTAAAGTAAAATTCCAGAGTGCAAGAAGAGCTGGAATCTTTAATAGGAGATTTGTTTTTATCAACACTTGACCCATGTCATACCAGCTACCACACATCAGAAGCTACATTAAACATACTTTATAACTAAAGCAGGAGATGGCAGCGACACTGTCTCATCAAAATCTTTGCTGATTAAATGAAAACATTTTCCAATTTTAAGTTCACCTGATTGTTTTCACCTGTTTTCTGCTCCCTCCTGGTTCTTGTTGAGTTATTAGTCCACTGTGTGTCTGTTCCTGCATTCCTCTTTCCTGAGTCAGCTGTTATGCTTCCCCTTATGATGCTGCCCTGCCTTGCTCTCCCTCTCTCTTGAAATACGGTGACACCATGAGGATAAACATTTGTTTAAGACTCTGCATTTTGAAGCCTCTGCATGCCATGTCAGTTTTTTGGAATAGCATTTGAACGAGAGGGTTGCATGCCAAGTTCCCAAGTAAAGCTATTATTGTTAGTTGCATTATACCTATGACGGCACACTCAAGCACACATATCTGGCAATTAGTGCAAAATAGCAAACCAATGAAATATTACAATTTCACTCACAAAAACTGAAGCATAAAAGTGACAACAGCATCTAAAACGCTCTAAAAGGAACCACAGAATGGTCAAGTGGTTCAGGCTCAGGAAAGAGGAAGCCTAGCAGAGAGCTGCCACCTACACCTGCCTGGATCAAGACACCTGTAATCCAAAACCAACCACTTTCACAACTCAAGTGTCTAGAGGGATTTTAAAAACATCTACACACCATTAGGCCAAACCCATATTTTAGAACCAGCTGTAAATGTGCTTTTTAATATTGCTAAGATGGGTATTTAACCTCCTAAGACCCAAACTCTTCCACGACATGCATTTTTTAATTTCTCTTTGATATTTGGGCATATTGGGACCCGATGAAAGTAAAAACAAAGAATTACCAGGTTTTTCTTTTTAACCTGATTTTTGTTTCTAAGATAAATGAGAGCCACAATGAGGATATTCGTTTAAAATTTCGATAGATCAGTGGCAGTATGTCCTCATAAGTGGATATCAGGCCCTTGTAGAGCAAAAGTGAGTATTTTGGGCTAAATAACCCAAAATGTGATGTCCATATATGTGGACGCCAGGTCCTAGGAGGTTAAACATGGGAATGTGTGGAAATGTACTCACTTTTAGAGCCAACCTCAAGTGGCTGCTACAGAAACTGCAGTCTACAGTTCCACACTGCCTTCATTTTCCAGCTGCTCGGTGAGCACATATGCTCATCCAGCATGGGTGTCCTTGAGGGAGATTGTCTTCCAGCTGTGACCCTGTCTCCTGACCTCCGTAGAGGAATCAATTAGGAATCACATTACACTTAAACTGTGTTGGGGAGGAAAGAAGCAGCTGACTGCCACTGAGTGTAGTATCAAAACAGAAGGAGCAGAACCAGTTTAGATTACAAGGAAACTCAAAGTGAGGCTGGCTTACATGTGCACAGACCCATATTAATCTGGTTAGAAACAGGTGTGTTTACACTGAATGTATGTGGAAGAGAGAGAGAGAGAGCGCGAGAGAGTTTTCCCGTCTCCATGAGTTTGAAGACATTTTTAAGACTCCAAAAGTGGTTTTAGTGTCAAGGTTACAATTAGGCTATGGTTCCATTTATGCTAAGGGTTAGTGTTAGGCATTCATTTTCGATGCTTAGGGTTAGGGTCAGCAGCTAGGGAAATCATTTTGTCAATTAAATGTCCCCACTAAGATATGAAAACACGACTGTGTGTGCGTGTGTGTGCGTATGTGTGACTTCAAGTAGGTTTGTTAATTAAAGTCATTGCGTAAGAGGGTTTAGATGGAAAAGCCTCTTTCTGTCAAAGATCTGGAGCAGGAGTTCTGCTACACATTGAGACACTCTGGTGCAATATGACTGGCTTTTTTTCTGTTATGCTGCTGGATAACAATGCAAGCATGGCAATGGGATATATTTGGTAAGAAGGAGATACTGGAAAGAAAGGAAGGGATAAAAGTGCACAACAAGAATATGACCAGCAGAGCAGAGTAGGTGAAAACAGACAGACACAGAACTCAGAAGAGCTGCTAAGACTAATCCACAGTCAAAAAAGAAAATTGAACAGATAACAGCTGGTCAAAGTAGAGCAGCACAAGAGGAAAACTTACGTAGGCAGGTGTTCTCTGTGAAGAACTCAGTGAATTTGTCACACTCATCCTTATTGTTGCCGCTGTTGCTGCAGTCGCAGTAGGGAGAGACACTGATTTTGGGTGAGCGCAGGTAGTTGGGAGTCATGACAGTACCTGGAGAAAGATGATAGAATGATTCACTGATTATTTTCAGTAACAAATGTGGTCCATAAACAAGGCTTTATTGTAAACTGTTCAACCCTGAATGAGCTGCTAACTACCAATTAAAAAAATAAAATAAAATAAAAATTTAAAGCCTTCAAAATATCAGGTATCATCATCGTGCTGTGTTGATGATAAATGTTTAGCAGTGATGATTTTTATTTTCTACAAGAGAAACGCAGTCTGGTGGAGTTTCTCCAGGAAGCAGAATGCAGAGAAGGTGGAGTGAAGAATAGGCTCTCTCTCTGCGAGGGAAAGTAAATAGCTTCAGTCAGTGATTTCTCACTCCCCCAATGGATTGTTCCCTTGTGCTGGCTGCAGTCCAGAACAGGCCATTTTGTTTTGCAGTAGGCAGAATGAATTGGCGCTGTGTGGACAGTGTGTGTATGCGTGGTCAGGTTTGGCGACTTGAGAGGACCAAATCTCGAGTGTTGCAGTAACTGTTGTCGGGAAGAAATCAAGAGTGGGATTGGTCCACGTTGTGAGTGAGATAGCTACAAAAAATTACAGCTTGGTTCTTCATGTCAAAGCTGTGTTGCATTTTTAACAATGTCTTAAGCAAATTCTCATATTTCAAGATCTTAGAAACTGCAGTTAATCCCGAGTCAAACCTGACCGGTCACAATCAAGCGAACTCACCAATCAGACCCGAGTAGGCAAGGAGGCAGTCTGCATAGTTCTCCTTCAGGCAGCCTGACAGCGAGCGGGGCTCCGGCTGGCAGTTGACAAAGAAGTCAGCGAGTCGTGACCTAAAACACACACAGATCAAAAACTATTTTGTGATTATAGCTCCAGCAGATAAGTTCAGACGGCCAATGCGACTGTAAATGAGCAGCAAAAGGCCCGGTTGAAATTAGTGTCCACTGGAAGTCATTTGTCTCAATTCAATTAGCCTTCTTAATGGCTGACTTCAGTGCAGTAAGATGACCCTTTATGCTGCGGCTGGTTTGTATCCTGGAATGAATGAAGCTACGGACTATTCTCCGCCCAGTCTGTTCTGTTTCATTTACCTCCTTCAAAAATGTTTGTTTACACTTTTGCACCAGGTGCAGTGGTTTGTGAAATTGAAATGGTGTTTGTAGTCCCAAGGAATTCACAATTTGAAGTGAAATTACGTGTGATATAGTGGCTCTTTGACACAAAGCTAACACCTTCAGACTCAAACATCTTTAACCATCTTGGTGTGTTGGTGCAGTTTCGGCTATAAATCCTCTCACTACTGTTAAAATGTCAAACTAAGCTGAGACATTTCCCAACACGGTCAGAACAGGTCAGAAAATCAAAAGTTACTTGCACAAAACAGCAGATGTTACTGGATAGATTTTCACATTTTTTGTACATTTTTTTAAAGTAAGTATGACACATTTTTTCCAAATGCTTTTTTTTTGGTAAAATACTGTTAAATGGTTTTAAATGTCAGTAAAAAGCTTCGCATAGCTTGTGTTCCTGCACTGTTGCTGAGTAAAAGCAACAACAATAGCCAAAACTGCACATAAAATTCAAAGGTGGTATGCTGAATGTGCAATAATTGGTCTCCACCAACTACTCTTGCTTAATTTGTGTGCGTGTTTGTTAGGACTTGTTTAATACCTGTAGTGACTTCGAAGGAATTTAAAAACTGGACACCAAAGATCGTCTTTAGTTCAATATTTGATCAAATGTGAAATATATTCAGTGGTGTTCTGTTTGATTTACTAGGAACAAAAAAGTCATTGAAGAATATTACAATGCCCAAGTAAAGTTGATCTTTGTGATATAAGTGAGTTTGACCAAGTTCATGCCAAACATGAGATGTTAGGTTTTCAAGGACTTGATGGACAGCCTGGGTTGTATTCATCAAATTCAAAATGAGCATGTTTAGTATTTCTCATTTTCAGCATTTAAGATGCTCTTTATACTAGTTTCACGCATCCAGATACAGTTCAAATGATTTGCAAAGCAGTGTATCCTTTTTCCTCCCTCTCTCTCTTTTGTTCCTGTTAGTTTTTTTGGGCAGCACGGTGGCACGGTGGTTAGCACTGTTGCCGCACAGCAAGAAGGTCCTGAGTTCAATTCCACCATCAGACCGGGGTCTTTCTGTGTGGAGTTTGCATGTTCTCCCCGTGTTTGCGTGGGTTCTCTCCGGGTACTCCGGCTTCCTCCCACCGTCCAAAGACATGCAGCTTGTGGGGATAGGTTAATTGATTAATCCAAATTGTCACTAGGTGTGAATGTGAGTGTGAATGGTTGTCTGTCCCTGTGTGTTGGCCCTGTGACAGACTGGCGACCTGTCCAGGGTGTACCCCGCCTTTCGCCCTATGACAGCTGGGATAGGCTCCAGCGACCCTGAAAAGGATAAGCGGAAGCGAATGGATGGATGGATAGTTTTTTTGGACATGGGGTTGTATCTGCACTTGCAGTGTGATCCGTCTTATCACACCAATCTGATGCAGAGCTGAGCAGTGCCTGGCGAGAGCTGTCAACAGCAGCCAGCATACTACACCTGACATATGGTGAGGGAACTTGTGGAAATGCATGGCTTTAATCTGTCTGTGCTAACTGACAAATGGACCGGGAGGAAGCCGTGCTGCAGTGAGACCTGTTGTTCAAGCCCTGAGCATATGTGTGATGGATTGAGTGTATGGAGGGTTGAAGCTGCCAAAATCAAAAATGAAGAAAAAAAGATAAATGACTGAATATGTAAATATGTTACAACAACATAAAAATAAATGCAGCCATTCATTGTGTTTCGTTTTTGATTTACATTTATCAATATTAATAAAATGACAAGTCAAAGAATTTGAAAAAAGTGATGAAAAAAGTATTTATATATGCATCCTTTTCCTCTGCATCCACCATACTAATGTCCTAAAACCCTCCAAATTCAGTATCTTTCTATATTTCTGTAATCACTTTAAAAAATTACCTTATACAAAAATAAATGCAGAAAATTTACATTGAATTCTTAGTATAATAAACTAAATTCTGGCATCTTCGGTCCTTCATAGGAGAGTTCCATTGGGAGAAAGATGGACGGAAGAAGAGAAACTTGCAGTATAAATTTACTACTGCTGCCTGCTGTTAAGCAGAGACAGAGGGTGAGGCGAGAGGGAGGGAGACCTGAGGCCACAGTCCAAATGGAGCTCATTTATGATGCCTAATGCCTCCATTTAATCCCAGAGACCCACAAGACTGCTGGCTCAAGCCTCCGGAGACTGCATAACCACATATACACACACACTAGTGAGGGCAGTGTCAGATGTCCATCACTGAATTACTCTTTTCTGACTCTTAATGCAGGAACCCTACAGTGTACGTGGGTGTGAGTCTGAGACTTGAGGCATAAAGGCAGACAATTTATTACTGCTGGTGCTACACTGACTACTACACAATGTAAAGAGGTGTCTATGGGGCATGTTAATGCACAAATGTGTTTCACAAAGTGGGGACTTGCCTCAGATTTGCAGACAGAAAGCTTGTCTGCACACTGTAAAGAATTCGATTTTAGGCTCTGTGAGTTAAGATTAGAGTAAAGCCGAGGTCAAAGCATATTTGCCGCAAGCCACTTTCGGTGAAATTTCCCTCTAAGTGAGGACATACAGTTTTTTTATTTAGTTATACTGTTGGAGGTTTTGTTCCATTTCTCTATATAAGGAACGACAGTATGTCAGTGCACTGTGTACAGGCAGCTGCCTTGTTCATCAAAGAGCCAAAACACAAAATGATACTGATCTTTTTTCCAAGCTTGCACATATATAGTGCGTCCTCACCAAACAGAAGGGTAACCCTTAAAAGAGCCATGGTTAGCCTATGGTTTTGACTGATAGGCACAGGATGCTACCACATGATGAAAACTAGTTACACAGTTGATCACAAATCGCTTTTCCTGCATATCCTACATCGTCGATTTGCATCTAATGCCAGCTTAAAAAACACAGTTAATATCCAGAGCACACAGCATTTATCTCAGAAATAAACCATGGCATCACATGGCATCCAAGTTACAGTATATCTGGTACTTATTGACCATATTGACATAAAAAGGGGTTCCTCACTTGCAGATGTAGTTGGTCTTGCAGGATGCCTGCAGCTCCAGACAGTTGGGTTTCTGTTTCTCTTCGTACGAGCAGACAGGAACGATGGTTTGACGTCTCCTTTCAGAGCATGCGGTTTGGTCGCTGAGCGGGCATGAGCAGAATAGCATGCCGTAACTGTGCTTGGGAGGAACCTGTGTGGCAAAAGAAACCACGACATTAAGGATAGAAATTAATTCCTTTATTAAGACCCGCATTATTACTCATATTTTAGCATTATTCTGGGCTACATGTTGTACCGTCTGTGCCTTTAGACACATTTTCTGGATTTCTTTCTTGATGTGGTCTGAAGTAGCTGTTTTCTATTCGTTTTGATGGATTGTTGTTGTTGTTTTTTTTAACTGCTCCTAACTTTATTCAGTATTTATTGGTACAAACTCACCTTGCTGCAGCTCATTTGCAGCAAGATGGTTTAACATTGCTTCAATAAAGCATCAATCAAATCTGACGTTCAAGTTGAAAGAAAATGTAGATGTAACAAATGACAATCGGACCACAATAGGAGAATGTAATGATACTTTAATCTCCAACACAAAGAAAAGCCTAACGCTCAAGGCTCTTTACGCAAAGACATCTCTATTATGATAAAATAAAGAAAAATTATACATCACACAAAGATTAACAATGTCACACTTTCTCTGTAACATTTCTATTTATTCATCTTGTTGCTTTGCAGAAGCAGTGCCAAGTAAAGTTATTCAAAAAGGGGCATCACAGAAGCTGGGTTGTAATTACAATGCTTCACATCATTTTTCACAATATGGAACAGACAGCAAAAACATCTTTTGTGTTTTATGACTGAATCAATGTCAAAGCTTGGCGCTGGAATAGCATACCCTGAACAAAAAGACCCACATGATTATTTATTGTGAGTTTGACAACCCCTCAAACTTATGCACTTCAAAATCGTTCTTTCTTTTGAAGCAGGTCCTTTGTGCTGGACATTCAGCTTTTATCAGATATCAGTCATTTGGAAAACCTCCAGTGTGTGTGTTCTTTTTCTTTCTGTTTGTTTTTTGATAAGCTCGTATCAGAAGTGCCTTGCCTTGTCAAAGAACTGCCGCAGGGCCTTGTGGCACTTCCTCTTGTTGCAGACTTCAGCTGTGGAGACGCGGCTGGTACAGGGGCTGATGTAGGCCGAGCGGTACTTCTTACACGTGTCGTTCAGGTTGCAGGCCTTAGCAGCATTGAGACAGTTGTTCTCTCTGGCCACTGCAGGTTCACCTAGTGACATAAAGGGGAGAGGAGACATTGGGGAGAGGAGAGGATGAAAACAAGAAAGAAGGGTTATAATCACAGAGGTCATCAAGCATGTGATGCTAATGCAAAGCAACCCAGAGATCACTAGAAAAAGCAGAAAGCGCTATCACTGCATAACTTATTGTCACATTCTTCATAAAAGTGACTGTGTGGGAGTGAGAAGGAGGACCCAGGTGCAGACACGGAAGGAGACGGAACTGAGTGTAAACAAAAGGCGAAACGTTTGTTAGGCTGAAAAAACATGAATACGAAAGCAAAGCAAGGCGAACAAGCGGCGAGAACTAAAACTAAAACCTAAACTAGGAGAACTAAACTGAGATAACTATGACATTAGACATGAACAAGATTCTGACCTGAGAAACTATAATGAGGAAGAAACAAGAACATGAAACATAAACATGACCTGAGCAGAATCATGAAACACAGGCACTGACACGGCGTGGTGGGAGGAAACACGGACGACCTGACGAAGACCGAATGAAAACACAGACTAAATACACACAGGAGGTGATCAGGGGAAGTGGAAACACATGGGGAAACAGCTGACTGGAATAAACATAATGACACTGTGGGGGAAGTAAAACTAAACACATGAAACATGGAAACACCAGACTTTTCAAAACTAAAACAGGAAACAATGAGAAACGTAGACATGACAACACCAGCTAGACACTTGAGACGTAAAACACGTGGCGAGACAAACGCACAGGGATAAGTGAAAGTACAACACTGAGGACAAGACAGACCACATAGAGACAGGAAAGACTCATAACTAAGGAGACACAGAAGAACCTAAACTAGACTTAAAACTCAAGAACTTAACATCCTTTCAACTGAACATAAGAAATCACAAATACAAAAATAAACTCAATATGCTGTGTCACAGACCCAGCCCCTGACACTTATTGTATAATGAACAAAGCATACGAATCCTCTGCATCAAAAA
The DNA here is from genome assembly GCF_965226115.1 of Aulonocara stuartgranti. Lineage (NCBI taxonomy): Eukaryota > Metazoa > Chordata > Actinopteri > Cichliformes > Cichlidae > Aulonocara > Aulonocara stuartgranti. Next base: position 30,604,218 of record NC_138949.1, read on the forward strand.
CAATCACAACAATGCAATACATCGTCAAATTAAAAGTGAAATGTATTAGCTTATGTAACACAACTGGTTTTCTTTAAGGCCATGTGAGGTGGCTTGTTTTCGGTCAACGAGGTTGTATCCTATCTCAGCTCCACATAAAAACACTTTAATTGTGGACCAAGACAATTAGCCAACTGTTCCAAAATAACTGCATTTTCATCTGGTGTAAGAGCTTACTCAGGCAAACACACATACACAAGCCTGGCCTTTTTAATTTGCTCCAACAACATTTTATGCCATTCAAAGTATATTAATGAGTGAGAATTTCTTCCTTTGGGCAATTGGTGATCTAGCCTAGGTGCCAAATCTATGCTATGTGTATCTATGTGTGGACAAATTAACAGCGACCACAGGCAGGCTAAAGGAGCTTAAACAAAGCTCGGTGCATAAAAGGGCATCAGCTGAGCCAACAGCACGGAGATCAGCTGGAGTGTTGCATAGCTTCCCTCTCTGGGCTGTTGAACTAATAAAGTTCAATTTGTTTGTGGAAAAACAGCATTAGGACATCATATCTTATTTAACTATTAACAATCAATACGTGTATTACACTAGAAATGCAGCATCTAATAAGCTCTATGGAGCACACAGATTACACCTACAGATCATTACAAAACCGAAGCATATCAGCTGCAAAGGTCTCTCAACAAGAGAAGTAACAAAAGACTCAGAGACAATGTAAGAAGCAGAGGGCCGGCAGTCTAATAATGTTTTCTCAAACGAAGCAGATAACCTCAGCAACACATTTTCAACCTACATCGGTGTTTGTGTGCCTTAGTGTTTGCATTTCTGTCTTTGGAAGTGTATGTGTGCATATGCTTATGCTAATTGTACAGAAGACCCCATTTGGAGTCTCACTTTCTGTTTAGCCTGTAACAAACAGTTGCCTTCATCTCCGTGGCCCTGCAGGCTAACAGGCATGCTTTTGTGTATGCATACAGTCGAGGTTCAGTACTTGTCACAGTCTCCAGTGCAGTGCATCGCCTGCCTGTCAGCCTGCACTAATTGCCAGGGTTGTCCTCCATCCACCATTAATTAACATTTTTATACACCCCCTTAAAATATTTTCTTAGGTTAAAAAAAAGGAACAAAAACAGCATTTTTTTTTCCTTTATGACAGCGTCAATTAAAATGGGTGCAGCCCAGTGTGATAAACATACCGATGCTGCAGTGGGGGGGGGAGTATGGTAAGATCCGTTATCAAGTCGACAAACCCATCGGCTGATGAGTGCCGTGTTGTCCTGAGCAAACTGTGTTAATGAGATTCAACACATCAAGGCGAGGGTGGAGGAAAAAAGAGGGAAGAAGATAAAAGGGACCCAGAGACATGTGGGGATATGAGCTGATAGTCCAGCGAGGTATTAATTGGCGACATGGTGCTGTTTGCTTTACTACAGAGGAGGAGATCCTTGAGGTGAATGCTTCCCAAAACCTCCAGCCGACTCAGAGGAAAACCAGTGCTGACTCACTCATTGCCAGTTTTTACTATTTCTTTGCTTTCATGCCTTCACCTTACCTTTCACCTTTTTCTTCCAACATGGAAAAACAACAAGCTTTTCCATTTACAAGACTTTCCCCCCTCTCTGTTTGACCTGCCTCATTTGGTCCACACCTCCCTCTGTTAGTTTTCAGGCTCATTTGGTGGTATTAATTACAATGTATGCAATTTGTTTTGGTTTGAATGTTTTTGACAATTTTATATTGGAATCAAGTTTAAATTGCTTCATTGATTATTAATTTAGTTTTAATGCTGTGTGTATAAATGTCTAAACTATGAATAGTGTTATTGTACATCATCCTAAACAGGCGCATTCTCTTCTTTGTCTGCTATTAACATGATACTGTAACAACTCATAATAAAATTCTATCCATCCATCCATTCTTATCTGCTTATCCAAACCAGGGTCCCAGGGGTGCTGGAGTCTATCCCAGCTAACATAAGGCAAGAGGTGGGGTACACCCTGGACAGGTTGCCAGTCTGTCACAGGGCTAACACAAAGAGACAGACAACCTTTCACACTCACATTCGCACCTATGGGTAATTTAGAATCACCAGTTAACCTAACTGCATGAAGGAAGCTGGAGTACCCAGAGAGAACCCACAAGGACACTGGGAGAACATGCAAACTCTAAACAGAAAGGCCCAGGAATTTATTTATTTTTTTTATCTTGCTTTTATTACAGAGTGTTTTATGATCTTATTCTTTCTGTTTTATTTGCATAAACAAAGAGCCATGTTTAAGACAAATTTCTATTCAGTTACTGGCTACTGTTTTAACCCTGTCTCAAAGATGACTTCTGTTATAATGATAAGTCTGACCTAAGCCCCTAAAGATATTAGGACTTAACCGCAGGAACAGGGGACAAGACACAGTCACTTTCAGGTATTTCTTTTACACTCTGAATGGTTCTGTGACATCTATAGGGAAGATTAGAGACAGCATGTCTAGTTGAGGGTGGATATTCATTCAGTCCGGTTGTTTTCCAAAAAAAAATGAAAATTGCGAAAGTAATACCACTATATAAAAGTAATGACAAACACAGTTTTACCAATTATAGGCCTATTTCTCTACTGCCTCAATTCTCAAAAATTCTAGAAAAACTTTTTAATTCAAGATTAGAAAAATTCCTTGAAAAACATCAAATAATAAATGTTGGTCAGTATGGTTTCAGAACGCAAAGAACCACTTCAATGGCGATAATTGAGGCAGTAGAAGAAATTACTGATACACTGGATAAAAATAAATATGTAGTTGGTATTTTTGTTGACCTCAAAAAGGCCTTCGACACAATCAATCACTCAATTTTACTGGATAAATTGGAAAGATATGGTATTCGAGGGAAAGCTGGTAACTGGTTAAAAAGTTACCTAACAGGTCGGGAACAATATGTTAGCATAGGGCATTACCATTCAGAGAAACTTGGTATTACATGTGGTGTTCCCCAAGGGTCAGTGTTGGGACCAAAACTTTTCAATGTATACATAAATGATATTTTTGATGTTTCTCAAGTACTTAACCCTTTAAGACCTACCATAGAACCAAGTCCGCCAGAGCTTATATTATATTTTTACATGCTGTGGAGCCATTTTTGGGAGCATTTCAAGTTGCTATACATCAATACAACCATTATAGCCCAGATTTTAATAATATGTATTCATTAAGTGCATAGTAATTACATAAATTGCAAAAAAGTGCAATAAACTACAAAAAAATTGAAAATCGTTTTTGATTTTTTAACATATATTTGTAGTTAGAGAAATTTAAGAGTCTTATCCCTCAAAACTGTAAATACAAAAAAGTTGCACAAAATAGTTTCCCACCACATGAAATTTATTTTGAGTGTCTTCATAGTTTTATTTTTGAAATACACCAATTTTTATATACTGCAGGAAAAATGAAAATAAATATTATACTGCAAATTTGCAAAAAAGCAGCATATGCATCAAAATAAACTATTTCCAGCAGTGCAATATGAGTCCTAAGAATCCCAGAAACGACACAGAAAGTCATAAAGTCAAAGATAACTTTTAAAAAGAGCAGTATAGGCCCTGAGGCCCTGATCGCAAAAAAGACTACATTTCCGCGAAAATGACGTCACTTCCGGTTTCGGGCAGGTAATGGCGGAAATGCAAAAGTTTGCGCTGACGTCTATTCCAACGTAGGAAGTGTTTTGAACAGCTGATCAGATCGGTAAAGCGTGTTTCTGGAATATTATGTTTTTGTTCCTGCAAGCGCTTTTTATGCAGTTTTTGCAAAGCTTTATGTGGAAGGAAACCGTGACCTAGGACAAGCTGATGGCATCAGATGTAAGTACAACTCCTCCGGTTTCATATGCAAAAAAAATTTTTGCGCTAGCTTACGTGGTTGCAGTGCTACTGGGATTTAAAAATAGTTATGCATAACAGAGCGTTCCCGCTCCGATCGGCTCTAAAGGGTTAAACTCATACTGTTCGCAGATGACACCAACATATTTTTCAGTAGCGATGATTATACTGATCTTGTAATGACTGTAAACAGGGAGCTAAAATTAATAAAAAAATGGATGGATATAAATAAATTATCATTAAATATAAATAAAACTAAAGCAATGTTTTTTGGTAATTTAAAATATAATATAGAATTACCAATTATCATTGAAGGTGTACCAATTGATAATGTGAGTGAAAACAAATTTTTGGGAGTTATAATTGATAACAAAATTTCATGGAAACCCCACGTCAGACACATAAACCAAAATTTCTAGAAGCCTCGCAGTTTTGAACAAAGTGAAACAATTCCTTGATAAAGATGCACTTCGTACTCTGTACTGTACCCTGGTTCTTCCATATCTTACATATTGTGTGGAAGTGTGGGGAAATACATATAAAAATACAACTAATCCATTAGTCACAGTACAGAAACGAGCACTGCGTATTATTCACAAGGCTGGTTATCTAGATCATACTCACAAATTCTTTCTTCAGGCAAAGTTACTTAAATTCCAGGATCTGGTTAATTACAATACATCCATAATTTTGTATAAAGCTTTTACTAAACTTTTACCGGCAAATTTACAAACTAGATTTGAAATTCGAGAAAAGGTTTATAATGTGAGAGGCTTTGGAGAATTCAAATTACCCAGAACTCGAACAACCCGTAAAGGCTTTTGTGTGTCTGTATGTGGTGTGAAAATCTGGAACAGTCTGAGTTTACAATTGAAACAATGCAAAAATATTCATAGATTTAAATTTCTCTACAAACAGTTGGTCTGGTCACAGTATACTCAATGATGGGTTTTAGTGTGCTCTGTAATGTCTGTCCTCTTACCATTGCTGGTATGGATTCCAAAAAAGAAATAAATAAATAAAGTGTGCGTATGTATGTACATATATGTACTTGTGTGTGTAGATATATATGTATGTATATGTATGTGTGTCTGTTACTTGTAGTTATTACTGCCTGTTACCTGTGGTAATGCAATTTATAATTTATATATTCTGTATTCAGTTATGAAGGCTCTAATTGTTGGTTGCGAGCTGCCGCTTAGATGCTTGTATCTGCCCGGGGCTGTTGATGGGTCTGTATGCAATGATGGGCGTAGCTGCGGGAAGTTTATTGTTTTTTTTTTGTTGATGAGTGAGTATAGGGGTGGGATTTAATAAGTTTTCTTCGTCCCACTCCTTTTTCAGGCAAGTTTTGTTTTTTGTTTTGTGTATTTTATGTTCAATATAGGTATTTGTTGTGCCTGAAAATGAATAAATAAATGAATGAACTGTACCCCATTTCATTTATAGTTATTTTAAATATAGCATGAGAACAAAGACCTGAAAAATGAATCACTTCCAGTACTGTAAAATTTGCTTTTCTAACATTTAAATGGCATTTTTATGTCACATGTTTATTTTACATGATTGTTTGTGCTTTTAACTCCCCCGTATCACCCCCACGTCTACACAATCAAACATGTGAACTTTTTTTTTCCTTTCACTTGCTCAGATCAACTGCCTGACTCCAAAGTGTCCAATCTGTAGTTGCCCCATGCACTGCTTTAAGAGGTTTGTTTTTTCCCTTGTTTATGTTCAACTCTATTAGTACAAACTGATGTAACTAAAAAAAAAAAAAGCTTCATTTTAGAAAGTCCAAGACTTTTGCAGTTTGGGAGGCTTGATCTAAACTAGAATTAAGTATAAAAAGAGCCTCTTGTTCTCTAATTAGATTCACAAGTTATTTTTTTTAAAGTGTTCTCATCAAAATAGAGTTTTTAATGTTAGGGACGCAATATTTCCTGAAGGAGAAAAAAAAAAAGCTTGTGTTGTAGGATTAGTACAAATCAAGACTTTTCAAGACCCTTTGAGGTTGAAGCCAGCTAGTATTTTCAACTATTATGCCTGCCTTAATAAAGGCTTTTAATGTACTTTGGATCCTTACTCTGGCTCAGAGCCTGAATCGTTTTTTAATTTTTCCTAGCATTTAGCTTCAAAAGTACTAGAATTATTCATGGACTAATATTCATGGACGATATATATACATGTATAGAGGTACAGCTGACTGAACCCTTTCCCTCTGAATTCCTTTTTCTTTTCATCAGATATATTACTTTTGCTTTGATATCTCTCATCTGAGCCTGCATCCGCCATAACAGCACATGATTGACAGTCCCATGGACTCTTCTCCCTGACTAGATGAACACGCTACTTATTCCTCTGCCATCAGTTGTCTGATTTTCGGACCGTAAAAATATGGCACCTGTTCAGACAGCATCAAATTTCTGCCAAACTATTCCCTCAGATGAGTTTGTGAATACATCTGAGCCAAGAAATAGGTCATGCACTTGGAAAATTGGGCTTTGTTTTACATCTGTTAAACCGTGTTTAATTGTTTGTTGACAGGCACTTTCAAGTTGCAGCACAGTATGTCATCATCTAAACACTTCTTAGTGAAATCCGAACACACCTGATGTGCTCTGGAATTATGAGACTTAAATGTATCTGCTCCATAAGGAAAGTGACAATTCTGACTAGTTCTACGGTACTCTAGATGTTTGGACTTTCAACAATTAGTCAGTGTTTGACTGGTTTCAAATGCATTTTGAAACATGACAACCTAACGTACACAAGATTTTCCTGGCTCAAAGTGGGTCTTTGAGGGGTGAATGAGCAAATAAGGCAGTCTGCATGTAGTAAAGGCAAAGTATCTGTGTTAGCTTACTTAACTGAAATCTGTGTAAACTAAAACAATTTAGTTAATCCAGGCAACACTAATATATTCAAAAGAGAACAGCTTTATTCATGTGCAATAATTTAGATGTATTGTCATGGTTCTGTTCTGGGTTTTTTCCACGCTTTCTTGTGCACATGGAAAACTAGAGGCAACAGCAAGATGCCCACACAGAACAGAACTAGCATCAATAATATCATGTTTAACGCTGATTAAATTATTAAATACAGAAGGTGGGTTGCAAAGTGGCCTGCAGATGGCTTGTAACTATGGAGTAGCATAAATACCATGTCCTGTATGAGAATTGCCAGTTGTATGTATAGTGGGGCTGTTCAGTTAGTCAAATTTACCTTCACTTACAGTTCTGGCTGTAAAAAATCTGCATACAACCAGAGCAACAAGCAGCATTCCCCCTACAGAGACTTGATCCGAAACATCCTGGAATCTGTCCATCATTGCACAGAGAGATAGAAGACAATGTAACATGACCTAAATGGTAACACTGGGAAAAGGTTTCATCCAAACAGACTCACTCGGTTGCTCCTCAGTGACCAGTGGTGCTTTGACAAATAGCCGCAGTATCATGGCTTTACCCCAAGGGCCCATTAGGACAAATACAAAGTTGGACTGCATGCAGTGTGAATGTGTGAATCAAGTTTTTGTGGATACATGCCCTTCCTGCATCAATCTGCCCACATCCTTGAGTCTGAATATGTTTGTTTTCCTCACGCAAACATGCACAAAAACATGTTTGTAGTATTTTGCTTATACCAGCCTGCGCCCCTAGTGTCAGCAAATACATTTAATGAACTCCCTTTGCACTCCTGGCAGATGGCATTGTCTCTCCAAAACACAGGCACACACACAAACACACTGCGTGCTATGACAGGGCCCATACAGGGTTGGGGCCGGGGCCATCTGGAGGCCTGGTAGGGGGAACGAGGCCCCCCCAGTGGCTCATGTTTCCGATTCAGCCTCAAATTGATTATCATGTCGCCTGTTTCCTCCAGTCCCGCTGCCACCCTACCCACCACCCCCACTGTCTAATTTCAATTACCACGGGACACCACAGGGTCGAATCCTGACCTCATCCACCTCTGTGCTCCCCCATGCACCACTTGTTCAGCCCCTCTTCTCATCTTTTTCTTTCTTCTCCTTCTCTCTTTTTCTGTAACTCCCCTGAATCTCCTTCCCTGTTTCTCTTTTCTGCTTCACTCTTTGTGCTCCTCTTTCATGTCTTTATCCATGCAGCTCTGGATGTATTCCAATCATTACCTCCCTTCCTCTTTCTCCATCATAATCATCCATCTCTAGACTTCTCTCTTGTGGCTTCCATCGCTCTTGTTTTCCGGTATCTCCTCTCCCCTCTGCCATCTGTCCTTTATTTTGTCTTTGGAGTGAAGTGTAGCCATTTAATGGCCTTCGGTGGCCTTTGTATGACTTTCAAATTTTCATTATTTACCTTATAGGAAGGCTAGTTGTGATATTGGGTTTTTGTACTGCACGTAGTGTGAATTTAAAACTACCCTTCCTTTTTTCCGTTTTTCTCTGTCAAGGTTGTACTTTTCCAGGCGAATATTGACTTTTGTTTTATGATTGATATCGATTGCTAAGGAAAACTGTGTAAAAATGTATGAGTCAACCCTGAAATCCAACTTGACTTCAACCTCCACTGGTGGAAGGCATGTTTTTCACTCTCCATGTCATTGATATGAGCATACCATTGTCCTTGCCTTGAGCCTTGCTATTGTTGCAGTATGTAACTGTCCTTGTTATAGCTGTTTTAAATATAATGACATTCTGTTTTCCCAGCAGTGTTTGTCACTAGCGGTTTTACTCCAGTCTGACAGAACATATTACCGCACTTTATCCAGTCATTTGGGGGTCAGCGAGGGGAAACTGGGAGCACTTGACAGGTGTGTTTGTTTCCACTACTCATAGCTCTGCAGCAGTGGAAACAGTCAGTAGTTCCATGCTGTGTCACTGGGTGATTGCTCATAATTCACAGCCTCTTTGTTTGCTAAGTACAATAAATGCGCAGGGATTTGTCCTGGTGGTGTGGCTGCAAGGGATTAAAGAACAAACAACGTGACACCCAGGGCCAAGCAGACTTCATAGACAGTGAAAGGTGACAGCTTTAAAACACTACATATTAAAGTCTAAAAATAAATATATTTCTGTTACTATTTTAAATATTTGCTTCATGACTCTGCTTTCAAACTGCACCAACTCAATTATTGTTTTTATTAATTACTGTGTGGAGGACTTTCGGCTTTTCAGAGCTGTTGTTGTTGGGTTTTTTTGTTTGTTTTTTTTAAACACATTTTGCATTAACTCTTTAGGAATTGTTGCAAGTGCAAGTGAGCTAGGCCATCAGTAGACCTAAAAAACAAAACAACAACAACAACTAATGAATAATGAAGAGAGAGCAAAATCTTAAAGAGTAGCCAATTCACCATTTTGGTACATTCTTAAAAAGAAGGAATGCAGAGAGTATGTGAAGGCAGCTGCAGTAAATCAGAATGTCACACAAAACAAGAGTGGTAACAAAGCACTAACACAAATTGAAGCAACATGAGCCTCAGTAAAAACAGTAGCTGCTCGGATCTGAAAAAGGGTCGGTACGTCATCACTTAACAAGCAGATATGGGTGATTTCAATCTGTTACACATTATAGGCCTTGATTTTAAAATGTGATGTTCACTTTTTATTTCCCCTTAGAATTTTTCCCAACCGTAAACTTAATTTGCTCTGCTCTTGTCTTGATTATTCATTGTCTAAATTATTTTCCTTGCACCTCCTTCCCACTTTGAGAAATTACCTCGCAGTCAGATTCAATAGAAAAATCTAACATAATAAACGAGGCCTGAGGTCTCTTCTCTGGGAATCCTCTCTCTCCCTCTCTCTGTTGATTATCAGTGGTGAGTTACACTGCCATCTGCTTTAATGGGCTCCACGCTTGAAAGTGCAAGACAAGCAGAAATGGAGAGTGTGGTGTGGTGAAGAAGGAGCCTTAAGGTTTACTCATCTTTCTTGGCCTCTTTCTATTTTTCTTTCCTTTCTAAACTATGTACCTCGTTCTTTTCTCTGTGCTTTTCTGATTCTCTGCTGGCTTCCTCTACCTCCCTTTTACTTTCTTTCAGTGTGGTTAATAATCTCACTCTTCCTCCAAACACTGTCCCAGTGCAATAAAGCCACATGGCACTTGGTGCAGCAAATACCATAACTCACAGTTCCTAGTAATTGATCCCTGTAGTGCAACAGTCTCTTTCTCTTTTCCCTTTCATTCCCACCCTTCCATCTATATCTTTTCCTTCCCACCTCTTGTCATTTGTACCAACTTTTCCCTTCCAATTTCATCAAATGCATTGAGGCTAGTCCAATAAAAATCCGCCAAAGACAATTATTTCTGTCTCTCCCATTAGCTGCTTTCTGTTCTCAGTTTCCTGAAATCACATCGCACTGCAGTGTTATACTTCTCCCTCCGTCAAGAAATCCCTTCACCTCATTTCATCCGTCCTGCTTTGCTAAAATTACAAGCCAGGTCCCGACAGGAGTGCTTACCTGATTACTTAAACTGCTCTCAGACCCTCATCAGGTCTTCCAATTTCATACATGAAAGGTATTTTCTTGCCTGAAATTTTGCCTTTGGTCCAAATTTGTCCTCCTCAAACCCGGGATTTTGAGAGCTGGAACTGAAAGAGGAGCAGCAGTACAACCCTTTGGCAAATGGTGTATGCTGGCTAGAAAAAAGTTTCCCTCCTCTCAGCTTTATGTTGGCCCTATATCCCAGCCAAAACTTATTTCCTTTTGAACCCCCCGGTCTACTTTGCAATATCAACAAGCTATTAGAAGCATGCCTCTCATGGTTGAGTGGTTACCTTCAACACCTCTGGAACTAGATGTTCCCCACATGGCTGGAATCCCAGCCGAGTTTTACTCCTTTGATTCCCTTACTTCGACTTTGTCCCAGCTTTCAAAGAGAGGTAAGAGATAGCATGTTAATTGTTGATTTCTCTTTAATGTTTTCTCTAAAACAACTTGTTAATAACAGTTTCATGAATTTGGCTAAATTAGCATGACAGAAAGAAAGAGTTCTAGTGTGTGAGCTAACCAACTGCAGAGCAAGTTATGGGGCTAACAAAAATAAAATCAGTAAGCTGAATAAGCTTACCTTGTTTCCCTGTTAGTTTGTTTGCTATGTTGGGTTAGGCCTTGGGATTCAGAGGGAACAACATGTTGTCAAACTACGATTAAATTCTCTCAGTCCTTCTGGGATAGGAGAAAAGAAACTGGCAGCAGTGAGCCAGTAAGACAGTCATATTGCTGGGACAAAACCCTGAGAAGCTCTCACGTGTTTGAACCAGAAGCACTGCATCACGTTCAACAGAACAAAGCTCTGTGAGAGAGGAAGAAAAAAAACTTGAGGAGGCAAAAGAAAAGGGGAGTGGGAGGAAAAGAGAGGGAGAATTGCCTTGGCTCTCCACAGTGATGAATCTCCAGTGAGGCCTGTTTCATAACCCGTCTGCCAGTGTGGAGATCAGCCGGTAAGAGCAGGCCCTTTGGGGCTGCAGGAGAAATATATGGCTCTTTAATAATCTCCACAAACACACTCCAGTACAGTATTGTACAGTGTACCACCCCCACACAACTCCCACCCTGGTCCAACCCTCTGAACACTAGCTACACTCTTAGAGTTCTTGTCATATAGATTTTTGTTATGTATAGATTTTGGTGGCCAGAATGAGGAAAAGTAACCCAATGTGGTAATGAATGGGAAAAGAAAATCTATTGTCTGAGTTGTTTTGCTTTATATGACCGTTTAAAAAGTGCCATAAAGATGCCACTATGAAGCTTAGCATTTGAGATTTTATTTATTTATTTATATATTTATATATATATATATATATATATATATATATATATATATATATATATATATACCGAGTGCTCAGTGAATACCTCAGGCAGCAGAAACCCAAGAAAGAGGATGGAGACGAGGAACCATCATGGAAGGACAGGCCCCTGCACGGTATGTACCACCGGCAGATAGAGGAGGTGGCTGATATCCAGAAATCCTACCAGTGGCTGGACAAAGCTGGACTGAAAGACAGCACAGAGGCACTAATCATGGCAGCACAAGAACAAGCTCTGAGCACAAGATCCATAGAGGCTGGGGTCTATCACACCAGGCAAGACCCCAGGTGCAGGCTGTGTAAAGATGCCCCAGAGACAATCCAGCACATAACAGCAGGGTGCAAGATGCTAGCAGGCAAGGCATACATGGAACGCCATAACCAAGTGGCCGGCATAGTGTACAGGAACATCTGTGCTGAGTACAACCTGGAAGTCCCGAGGTCAAAATGGGAGATGCCCCCAAGGGTGGTGGAGAATGACCGAGCTAAGATCCTGTGGGACTTCCAGATACAGACGGACAAAATGGTGGTGGCTAACCAACCGGACATAGTGGTGGTAGACAAACAGAAGAAGACGGCCGTAGTGATCGATGTAGCGGTTCCGAATGACAGCAATATCAGGAAGAAGGAACACGAGAAGCTGGAGAAATACCAAGGGCTCAGAGAAGAGCTCGAGAGGATGTGGAGGGTGAAGGTAACGGTGGTCCCCGTGGTAATCGGAGCACTAGGTGCGGTGACTCCCAAGCTAGGCGAGTGGCTCCAGCAGATCCCGGGAATAACATCGGAGATCTCTGTCCAGAAGAGCGCAGTCCTGGGAACAGCTAAGATACTGCGCAGGACTCTCAAGCTCCCAGGCCTCTGGTAGAGGACCCGAGCTTGAAGGATAAACCGCCCGCAGGGGCGTGCTGGGTGTTTTTTATATATATATATATATATATATATATATATATATATATATATATATATGAATGAGAGAGAGAGAGAGAGAGAGAGAGAGAGAGAAAAAAGACACTGTTTGCCAGAAGCACCTGCTCTAAAAGCAAAAACGGTAAGAATTGCAAGGTCCTTCACTCTCATTAAGTATTTTTAGTTCTGACACAAAAATATACTTCAGTGGAAGATTCAAACACTTCATAATGACTCAGCACATTAACTGATATTTAGAGAGCTTTGCCAATTCCTATACCCGGTTAAGAATCTGCAAGTGGAGGGGTCAAGTGGTTGTATGCGCTGGTTTGTTCTAGAAATGTTGGTATAAACACAGATGAACTGCATCATATGTGTCTGCTCAGACCTTCTCCTGTGAATACAGCCATCTATTACCCGTTTTGTGGTCTACGTGTAAAAGTTTAATTTAAAAGTTGCTAAATGAGTTGGGAAAAAAAGGCAGAACATTTTGAGTTTTTAAGTCTAAGTCTGGTGTTGTAAAATAGCTGATACTCTACCTATCACCATGTTGATGCTACTTCTACTGACCATAAACAACACTTCAAACAGTACTAGCCTTCTTATTCTCAATTCACTAGATCCAGGCCATTATCTTGATGCCAGACTTTGTGGCCTCTAGTTCAGTACCTTAAAGCTAATGCATCATCGCCCTACCTCACACCAACTGCCACCCTCATATCTGGAGAATACCCCTAACACCCATTTCCTTCTGCTTAATATACCCAGCCATTCTGCTTTCCACTGGTCCCCTGCTCGAATGGCTTGTCCCTTCTCCCCAGCCACCAATATGTCCCAGCCCTTCTGCCTTTACCGTCCCCAACACGCGCTCCCTCTTTGAACATCAAACAGTCCGCTGCAGAGATGGATGTGGACATCTAACAACTGCTGAACCTGTTTACTCCTGTGTGAGTACAAGTTGCAGCACAAGCACATGGTGCATGAATGTATTCAGCACCTCACTTGCGTCTGTCATATTGATTTACAATAGTGGCAATGATGTGCCAATGAATTTGTTACGCAGTTGGGAATAAGCCAGAGCTGGAGGGGGGCAGTTATTGTTGTCCGTAATTAGTCCTGCTGGTGCCCTCTCAGGTATCTATGTGCGAGAGAGTGGTGAGCAGATAAAAAGAGAATGAAACGGCAAGGGAAGGCCAACAGGAGAGGCAGAAAGAGGATGCAGTTCCCAACAAAAAGTTAAATGCAGAGACTGTCAGCACTTTTCTTGACGAGAGAAATTGAGAAAAGACAGAAAGACAGGATGATTTCTCTTTTTTATCCTGCAAAAAAAAAAAAAAAAAAAAAAAATCAACAAAAACATCACCACATTCCCCATCAATCCAGGTCATAGACTCAGCAACAGCACCACAGCCATGCTTCCTTCAGCCATCGTTCATCTCTTTCGGACCACTAAAAGAGGGAGAAATCTGTGCAACTTTCCCTTTATGACAGGAGGAGGTGATGGCTGCTGAAAGCAATCTGACGGCTCAGGACTTTCCGATCGATACTAAGAGGCGGCAGCGCAGTCAGCTAGTGCAGTACTTGGGCAGAAAGGAAAAAGAGAGAGAGGCTGTCACTGTCGAGCCTGGATAAATAGATCACCGGGATTACCAGCAGTCACATTTGACTGCTAACCACACTCTTTTTAATCTTCCAGCCTGACAGAACTATCTTAACCCAAATGAGAGCTAGGTAGCAATTCATGAATCCAGGGAGACATTTGGGACTGAAAAGTATGATTCACTATAAATAACTTAAATTGCAGGACCTGTGGATCAAGCCCTTTAAATATTCATCCTGCCTAAGTGCCCTGGAGCAATCCAATCCAATCTAATTTTATTTATATAGCACCAGTCCGTGACAAAAGGCGCCTCAAGGCACTTTGTACTATGAGATAAAGACCCTACAGTGTTACAGACAGAACCTGAACAATCAGATGACCCACGATGAGCAAGCACTTGGCGACCATGTTGAAGAAGAAGTCTCTCTTAACGGAAGGAGACCTCTGACATACCGAGGCTTAGGGAGGGGCAGCCGTCTGCTGTTTGATTGGCAGGGTTGGGGCAATAAGACAGAAACAAGGAGCAACAAACAGAAACTAAAAGAGAAAGTAGAGAGAAGCTAATGATATGGAGCAGTAGCATAGAAACTCATGGGAAGTGAAAAGAGGAAAAAGTAGAGGAAATGCTCAGTGCATCATGGAGGGTGTAGGAACCACAAGCACCCCTGCACTCTGACAGCAAAGTTCTCTGTTGAGATTATATAAGGTCTTTAAAATAAGGATTTTAAATTCAGGAAGCCACTGAAGAGTAACTAATATATAAGAAATATTTCTCTTTCTTGTTAAACTGGATCCACTGAATGCTTTTCAGGGAGCCTTCAGGATGACCAAACAACAGCAGTTTGTGTCTAGAAGTCACATATGCTTTTTCAGCATTAATCTGAGAGTAATTTTCCTAATTTCGTCAGCACTGGCAGGTAAAAGAAGACAGTGCAAGGCATGGAACTGCAAAGAGCTCTACAGGTATATAGATAAACATGTGCTCTATTATGTAACTAATCACTGAGACATCAAGGATTTTGTTTAAGGGAGAACAAACAGGTTGCTGATCCATGCCTGAATACAAGCATGCTGCCCTCTGGAGACTTATGCTGCTACTATCATGACTAAAAATATTCCTCATTTGGTGTAAACACAATCTAATGATAACAAAATAGGCAAAATGATTCACATCAAATGTAGAAAAACACTGTTTACCTAATGGAAAATACTATCAAAAGTGAAAACAGCCAATAAAATGTGAGGCACTGTCGGCAGAATGAGATCATTGTGAGATCTGGACAGTGTCTACAAGCAGTTTTAGGCTGCTATATGTTCTATATGTAAACTTAGTATTTTGTTTTTAAGGTAACAACTTGTGTTATAATGAAAACATTAGAGGCAACATTGTGTTCGCACATACTACAGTGGGGTTGCTAACACATGTGTAGACATAAGCTGCTGGGATACTTCACAGAAACTTGGTGTTTTTATTTTTCAGTATTTATTTATTTATTGTCATTGTCAAGAACAATGAAATTGCGTTTGGGGCTACCATACAACCCAAAAAAAGAGAAGAAAATAATAAATACCCCCTAAAACCCAAGTGTACATATTTAACCCAGTGTGACTCCAATGCAATAAGACAATCCTTAGCAATAATGTTCGTAGAAATTCAGACAAAGACCTGAGAAACATGACAAAATACAACAATGCAACCCATTCAATATTATTGTACTGTGAGATATGATATCAGATATGATAGTTATCTATTTAAGAAAGAGGGGGGGGGGGGGGGGGCAGGAGGGGGAAGAGAATAAAGATATGATGCACCAATGCAGACCAGTTCATTGCTATTAAGAAGTTGGATATGGTTATTGTCCGTGAGAGGGGGGCAGAGAGTTCAGGAGCCTCACAGCCTGTGGATACAGGCTGTTGGCCAGTCTGGATGTTCTGGCCTGTATAGACCTGTACCTTCTCCCTGAGGGCAGCAGATGGAAAAGGTGGCGCGCAGGGTGATGTTGGTCCCGCAGGATACTGTGCACCCTCCTCAGACTAACCAAAATGCATTTTCTTAGCATTTTAGCTTTCTGTTGCTTTTCATGGGACTGAAACGTTCTCCCTCTAGTTAGCATGGCTTCAACAGTATTGCATACTTTGTTCTGCTTTTATGGGGGAATGGTGTGTGTTTTATGAGTTATATGTGTGTGTTTCTGTAGCTCAAGTCCTCTACCAGAGGCCTGACAGTTTGAGGGTTCTGTGCTGTATCTTGGCTTCTCGTGTGTTTGCACTCTTCTGGATAGAGACCACTAATGTTCTGCATGGAGTCTGCTGGAGCCACTCTTCCAGTTTCAGGGTTACAGCTCATAATGCTCCTATTACCAATGGACTAGCTTCTGCATCTGCTCCACTTGTTCCTTTAGTCCCTGGTCCTTTTCTACTTTCTCGTCCTCCTTCTTCCTGAAGTTGCTGTCAATCATCACTATGCCCGGTTGGTTGGCCAGCAGCTGTTTGTCTGTCTGGAACTTAAAATCCCACAGTACACTAGCCCTGTTGTTCTAAGCCACCTCTGGTAGCATCTCCCATGGGGACCTAGAGACTTCTAGTCTATATGCAGGACAGGTGTTCCTGTACACTATCCCAGCAACGATCCCAGAGGTTGTGATGCTCAATGTCCGCAGTTATGGCTTGCAGGTACATCCTGCCACTATGTGTTGGATAGTCCCCGGTAAATCTACCTGGGAAGATTATGACATGTTAAGACACACCTGAATGCTTCAGACAAACAAACTGCCAAAACTGTTTCCATATGGAAACAATAAGGATGTACTTACTTTCTCACAGGACTGCAAAAAGTCTTCTGAAAACGTTCTTTTTCATCATAACTATCATCACAAGGAAAGAAACTAAGTTGAATCCTTGGCCATCAGATCAATGAACTGGTTAATGAAGTGACTCTGTGATAGAAGAACTGCTCCCTGGATTTACAGCCCAGATATTGAGTCTATCACATATTGTGATGTAGAGTACATAAACATGGGTTATCTTGAGGAGCAGACACGGACGTGGTCTGTCACTCAGACAATCTCTATACCTCACATCAAGCCAGTGAGATATTTTTATATGTTTACATCTCTTTGCTACTGTGTTTCTTTTGTCCATAAATACATGTCCAAGAAAACAAATCCCTTGCCATCCCAAACTCTTGCCCTCCCTCGTATAACTGACATAGAGATGGGCGATATCAGCCAGTGCTCTCTCCTCCACAAGCCTTTTGCAAAGGCATGGGAAGCTTTTGATTGATGATGTTCATTTTCCAAGCTGTGTCTTGGACACTTTAGCTGCATACGACCCACTTCTTTTGGGCTATATGTTTTTAATTTAACATCCAGACGTGTCAAAGTCTGGCTTGAAGATGGATGAGAACTCCTCTACCTCTGCTGGCAGGTTGAAAGAGGAAAACTGAGTGGGAGGGGTGGAGTTGTAGTTGGGGTGGTGGTGGTGGAGGAGGGGGCTGAATAGTAAGATACAGAGTGTACAAAAGCTGCCTTATAATGAAAAAGAAAGGAAAGTGAGTGCTGCCGACGCTGTCCAGACTGCTGACAAAGGCGGATGAGATGAGAGACAAAACGAGTGAGCAAGAAAGAGAAAGACCGAGGGAGAGTGGAGGAGAATTGAAATGGAGAGACAAAAGCACAACTGGCATTTGGGGAGAAGAAACTTTGTGGGAGATGGGCGAACAATGATGGTAAAAGTGGAAACAAAGAAAGATAGACAAAGAAGAGGAAGAGTGCACGCATTTCCCTCATAGGGGATGTTAGTTGTAACAAAAGCTTTTTTTAAAATCACAGGCAGGGCTACAGTGAAACTCATTTTCTAACGAATATAAATTCTATTAGTTTGTACAGGAATTATTGAAGGGGAAAACTGAAGTACTTTAGAAGTCTCCAGTTTTGCACACAAAGTTTGTAGCATACTTGGTAAAAAAAAATAAAAATAAATGAAAGGTTCTTTTTTATGGTCCTTGTTTGCATTCTTCTGCAAACACGTGACATCGGTGCTTCCTCACTTAACAAGACATTTCCAACCATTTGCACATTTTATCTTTCTAGATGTTTGATTAGATGTCTTACATTCTTTTCAGAAATTAAAAGTCAAACTTGCATCAAATAGATAATCCATCATGTGTGTGAGAATTTGCAGTAAGCAAACGCAGACTTTTCAGTTATGCTACGATAAACAAATACACCCAGACAGCAGACACATTTAGGCTACACACTTGGGGGCTACTTGGTGCCGTAAATGACGTGACCACAAGAAAACTGCAAATGTTGGCAACATTTGAGCTGTATTTGATGATACTGGTATGACAAATGGAAGACGAGCAGATGATCAGATTTCAGGTCAATAAATACACACAAATCTGGGCTCGTATGAAAAGTAAAGAAGATGCCATTACTGCACTGGGATCTCTCTACAAGTTGAGCACACGTTTTAACAACAACATATAGGAAAGCAGGGAGGACTTGTCTCACTACAGGGGCACTGGGCAGAAGTAATTTAGCAGAAAAGACTTTATTCCAAACAATAACGCCACAGAAAATTTGGTTAACAGAAGTCAGTCTGACAGTGCCTCATTTGCAGCTGCCTAGCTTAACAGTAGAAGACGAATATAACATCCAGGGCTCAAAAGCAACGCAGGCACAGAAGTGCCTTTAATCTTAATGTCCACCAGGAGGCTTCCAGTTCAATAGAAGTCTACGGGGAAATGGGCTTGATTTCCGTAAACACTTTCCTAATGAGTTTATGAGCTCACTTACTCATTTCAGGTCATACTGAATAAAAAAAATCTCTAAATTTTTTTATCATCTTGGTGGCTCTAAGTTTCAGAAAGCGACTGCGGTAATGGTGCTGCAGCCAGTGGACACACAAATCAGTCATCGGATTCTAGACGACTAGTTCATGAATATTTTACTGACAATTTTGTCTAGTTGCACCTCAAAGACTGTATATTGCCAGCATTTCTTGATGAAACAAATTTCCCTTCATGCAGCCTTATCCTAAGAGGGAAATACAAAAGAAATGGTTTTACCTGGAAAGCCAATGAGCAACATGAAACTGCAAGCTGATTTTAGAGTCGTGTACTGTGAAGCTACACCAGACAGTGCTGACATTTAGTTTACAGTGTAAGGCCAGTGAAGATCTGTGCCTGTAGTACCCATAAAGATTTCTCCCATAGCACAGGATCTGGTGGGAGTCTGGGGGCTGGGGAACAGAAGGGTTGTGTGATGAGTTCATGATTAAATGAGATTAGTTAATGATTACCTAATGACTCGACAGGCGACCCCAGCCTCATTTACTGACCAGCGACTTCCCCTGCATACTCTTATTTGGCATCATGAAAACAATGGGTCAGTGTGCTCAGACAAAGCCTAATTACATTGACTGTGGCTGCTGTCTCATTTCAAACCTTATATTTCAAAGAGTAAACCCCCAAAAAACAAAACAAGAAACCCACCTCCATAAGCTTAGAATTAGAATTAGAATTAAACTTTATTGTCATTGCACATGCACAGGTACAGGGCAACGAATCTGAGCCAGTTTAGGTTTATATTCTTTGCTTTCCCACCCTTTCTCTGTCTCGCTTTTAGACCGTCTGCATTGCTTACAGTCCATGTTTCATTCAACAACTCTGTTCTGTACCTTTCAGTAAAATCAAACCAAATAAAAAGCACTCAAAGGAAATCAGCAAAGGCTCCAGTGCCTTGACCATCCATTTGGTCTCACTGTAGAGGTTTAAACACAGTGGCTCAACTGATTCTATAAGGCAGTCTGCTGAGTGACTCAGGATCCATGAGCATTTCCCATCTATTACCAGGTGAAAGTGAAATTGACAGAGTGAAGAAGAAAGCTTCTGGAAATATATTTTGAGTGTGGGCTGCCCTTTACTCTTGCTGTGCCAATAAAGTTATTTGTCTTTTTTGACAATCCTGCAGGACTTAGTTTGTTGTCAGTTGCTTCTAAAATTTGAAGCTTGCAAAGTTACAGCTTATCTGCTTTGACCTCCAAAAGTGGACTTTTTAGAGACTTCAAAGAGTTTTTGTAGTTGTTGTTTTTATGTTATTTTATTCCTCAATTATTACTGAACTGCAGTGGAGAAAGCACATTTTGGTATTTTCCACTTAAGCCAAGCTTACAGTATATACATATTGTTTGTTTGTGTGTAGCTGAAGCTGGTAGAAGACG
This sequence comes from Aulonocara stuartgranti, assembly GCF_965226115.1. NCBI lineage: Eukaryota > Metazoa > Chordata > Actinopteri > Cichliformes > Cichlidae > Aulonocara > Aulonocara stuartgranti. Next base: position 30,624,599 of record NC_138949.1, read on the forward strand.
CCAGTTAGTAAGACAAAAAGTTTGTGGCTCAAAGACACTTAAAGTGAAATACTGAACATGAAATATAGGAGTTACTACTATCACATAAACTCATCTGTTAACCTCTTGTAAAAAGTTAGTTTAAACAAAACAACAACTTTTTTTCAAAACAGAGAAAGTCACATTTTATAAAATGAAAACAAAAGTAAGTCTCATCAACAGCAGACAGAACCAGGCAGGACTGACTGTATATAAAACTGTTAGACGGTTTATACACGAATTGGCCAATGGGGGAAACTCATTTGTTTGCAAACAGCAATTAAATTGTGCCAAATCCATCCTTTACATACAGTCTGTGGTCTCACTTCAGCCAAATGATGTTTAAAGTACATAAAAGCTGAATGTAATAGATGGAGCATCCTCCTGATCAAACCTCCCCAAATCTCAACATGAATTTAAAGCTTTAAGCTGTTCAGAAACAGCCGTTTACAGTCGCCATTAAAAGAAATGTTGAGTCACTGACATCTTATAAAGAAACATAAATGTTTCTTTCCATCCATTTTGTTTTGTTCTGAATAAGGCAGCTGAAATCTTAAATATTGGCTTTTTCTCTTGCTAACTCAGGGTGGGCGCGTGTTTTGTTATTAAATTTAATGAAGGAAAGAAAAAAAGAATCCCCTTGTTAAAAAAGAAAAATAATAAAAATCTGTGTTTTTCACGTGTTCAGAACTTTCTATTAGCCTAAATGCATGTGTTTGCTTCAAGTTCCTTGATCAAAAGATTGGCCAACCAATTATTTTCTTATTAACACTTTCAGACATCGTGTAATGCCGTGGAAGTGTTTGACTTGTTCAGAAATCCTCTGTTTGAGTGACAGCTGCGATTTAGCTGCTACACAGCACACGTCAGCAAAGGTTTGTTCATCCGCTTTGCTTAATCCTGTTTGTTATCTAAATCCACTGTTTTCTTTATGACTGAAAAGGGATAGAGGTGTGTGTGTGTGTGTGTGTGTCCATGTGTGTTTATAGTGGAGTATAAATTTGCAAGTTTAGCTCTGTGTATCATTGCGCACTCAAACCCCTGTTTATGACTGCATGTTTGCCCACCTGTATGCGAGTGCAGTCACATAAATATGCACATTTACCTGTGTGTGTGTGTGTGTGTGTGTGTGTGTGTGTGTGTGTGTGTGTGTGTGTGTGTGTGTGTGTGTGTGGTTACTCGGTTCTGTCTAAATGCCTGCCTGTGGTTTATGGATATTCATTACAGAACCATTACAGCAGAGGTTACACAGGACGGGGGGATGTATTATCTGCTAATGCATAAAATACAGTCTCCCACAAACACGCGCGCACACAGACACACACATACATGTCCATATCTCTTCACATCTCAGGAATGAAAGCATCAATCATCCCGTGTGGAGGATCGACCCGAGCGTCTACGACGCCGTGTAGTGAGATGATGAGAAACAAATCACCCAAACACATTCCTATCTGCTACTTCCCGGACAATTGAATCACTGCAAGTCACAGCGGCAAATCACCGCCTCGCAGGCCCGACATCCGTAAAGACGACTCACTTGTAATTGAGCTTTATTAAAATGGGAGCGCGTCAACGACAAATAGATCGCAGTCGCTGGCTTTTCACGAGGCAAACTTTCATTACATTCAACAGCCGCTTCACTTCCTCACAAGGTCGATCAATCCCGTATTCCTCACCGGATCGATGGGATTGATCTGCATAGCTGACTCCATCATGTGACAATAACAGCTGGCTGATGTCCCGCCCAAGGCGCTGTCAGTTGAAACGATGGGTGTTTTTATTTACTACTTGCTTCATCAAAGTGAAACAGAGTAAAACTGTGCCTCATATGCTCAGGATAGATTTCAATCATTGGAAAAATGAAAAGAATGCCACGGAAGTTATGGAAATATCAATGTGCCGAGATATTGTGATATAGCGGGAATTTTAAATCTATAAGTTGAAATTTGTTCATGAAAAAAAATCCAGAACCTTTAAATTCAGTGATAAAATTATGCCCAGGAATAAATAACAAAAATAAATATTTGTCTCAAATGTGAATGTAAAGACCAAATAAGCAGAGCACATTACTAATAATGGGTACAGAGACACAGTTTCTTAAAACTAGGTCTTTCAAATGTAAGTATTTGAGGTTTCTCATTCCTGCTGAGTTTCAGGCATTGTTTAGTTTAGCTCTTTGTTTGGTGAAAGTTATTACAAAAGAGGCTGAGGGCTGTTTGACTTTGTTAGAGCGAGCGCTCCCCGTGTGCCTGCGGTCATGTTCAGGAGATAAACACAGGACATTAGCTTCAGGTTGGATGAGCCTCAGGGGCTACATGAACTAATCTCCTCTAATAGACAGCAAATATTCACTCATTACACCCGGAGTGTTCAGTGCTGGTCACTTCATCCCTGTTTGACTTGTGCAAAGACGCTGAGCTATAGTTAAAACAAAACCATAAAGTGTGAAGTAGAGCAGAAGTTAAACGTTAACCATTGGCAAGGACATGGCTTATAACCAGAACCAATGACAATGAATAATTATCCTCATTGTCTTAGAAAATCCAGCCTTGACAAGAAAAAAATAAAACTCGATGGAGGTAAAGTTACTGAATGAACAATGATGCCGGCTGTGAGTTTAACCTCACATTTTGAGGTCCTCATTTTTTGGTGTTTATTTTAATAAATTAAAAGAATGGAAAATGCAAATTGATCAGTGTTCATTGTGAACACATACACACAAAACAAAATCTGATCTGCTTATTTAATAGCATCTGTTTGAAAACTCCAGGTACGTTTTGGTTTGTTGTTAAACAAATATTTCTGTTGTTCATCCCTTAATTTTTATCTTGGTACTTAAAGTGTGATTTTCCACTGACAAAATGAAATAAAGATTTAAAGAAATTTTTGAATTCTGAAAGTTGGCGTGTAAAACGGTCGCAACTTGGACAAATACAAAGACATGCGAGTAACAACAACTAGAAGTAGAAATTGCATCATTTCAAGAGCGAAGGAGGCAGAAAAGTATGTTTTGTCTTTTTTTGTGAAAGGGCCTTTCCACAACAGACAGCAGAGAGGAGGAGGACAGAGGGGGAGAGTGGCAGAGTGGGACAGACAGAGAGACACTGACAGACAGAGACAGATGGAAGCTGAAAAGAAAAAAAATGGTATGCACGAGAGGAATGTTCTTAAGGGGTTTTCCTCCCGGACAACGAGAGATTGTTGATTTAAACTGAGATTTAAGCAGCTGCAGCAGTGGATTATATATGTAAGTCGTCTTCTACTGTCCATCATTTCACTTTTTAGCCAATTTATCTACACACGTTCCAGCTTCATTCCATGTGAGCACGTTTTTGTTGTGCATGTTCCTGTGCGTTAACCAGGTACCATATATCTACGAGAGTGTGGTGCAGAGCACAGCTGTGGAAGTGGAACGCACACTGCAGCAGCAGTGATTGACCATATTCCCCCTGGAAGGAAACATAGTGTCTGTGCATCTCTGCATGCATCACGCACCGAGCTGGGAGAACACTGATAAACCTGCCGCAGCCTGATTACCTGCCCGCCAGATTCACTCACTCAACAAATCCCGCTTAGGCCGAGGCCACATTGCAGATTTGTATTCATCAACGAACACTTTACCCGCAGTCAATCTCCATGGTGTGCGCTAATCAGGACCTTCAGAACAGCACTGGAGACTATTAAGCAGGACTCAACACAGTCGAGCCCACTCCATTTCCGAAAGCACGCCTGGAGAGGCACCGATGGAGCCATCACCTCTGCTGGTTGTTAATTCACTCTTTTTCACGCCGTTGCTCCTTGTCTCCCTGTAAGTCGCTCTTTCTGTTCGTCTTCCTGTCTCTCTCTTGCTAACTGCTCCTCAGTGATTTGCTTTTGCCAGGTTTGATTCATACAGACTTCTCGTTGCCTCTCTACAATATTTTAGCTGATTTTCTGTATTTCCTACAGCAATTCTCTCTCTAGTGTCTGCATGTTGATGAGGGGACCTGTATCGAGCGCTGTGGCTGTATTAATCAGGGGCACATGGAGCCATTCCAGGGACTCTGGGCCCATTACTGAAACATTTAATAATTGATCAGGTTACTCAAACACGCACAGGCTCTCGCACACAAGCTAGTACATCCACAGAGAAACTGCATATGTCAACGTTTGTCAGGACTGCAGTACAAATTAGTCATCAATTCGAGAAGGGAGCCGTCAGGTGAGGAGCTGAAAGCTGACAAAAATGTGCATACAGTTACTTAAAATAACCAAATATTCAAAATACACTGTTGTTAAATATATATTTAAAAAAAAACCCACACAAAAAGAAAAACTCTCAGCTTCAACTGCTTGTTTTAGTTTTCATGTTTTTTCAGTTTTGTTAAAATAAATTAGAAAAGGCAGTTTTAAGTCAAATAAGCCTTACTGCCAATTTTACATGTCACAGTCAATCACAGAATTAGTTTTATGGAGAACTACTCAGCCCGTGTAAAGAGTCACAGATGTCTACAGCAACTTTGGAAAAAACTTGAGGAGCCTGAGAAAATAACCCACTTTACAACCTTTGCCTGGGTCTGAAGCGTACACATTTCTACAACAAACCATGAATGGATTTCCAAACTTGACCAGTAATAGAAGCCGATAATGTCACGGCCGAGTCCGCTTCAATTCTGACCGCTCTTGCCGTTGCCTCTCAGAGGTCACGCAGGGGTATGAACATGCAATATGAAATCCCTGCAGTATGTTGAGATAACACTGATGACAGATTATCATGATAGCATCATGATTGGAACACAAACCTCCCTCCTCCATCACACTCACATTTTCTTAACTCTGTCCCCTCTGGAAGGTGCTCATGCGGTTATTACCAACAACACCATTTCACCCAGCTGGGGTAATTTCATGCTCACCAGAGTCACACACAAGTGTCCATGTGGACTGTGGCATACATTATGCTGGAGAACTCATGATGTAACATCTGGTAAAACTTTTTTTCTTTTAATCTAAACCACTTTTAGAAAAGTGGAAATTGAGGTAATAAAAGCCCCACATAGAAAGACAGGCAAGCTAACTGCTTCCCTCCGTATAAACACTAGGCATTTCAGCCCATCAAGGCCTTAATGAGGAATTTAACATTACAGCACTCTTGTGATTGAATAGCCTGCGTCACGTCTAACAGTGGTATGTCGGTTTATTTATCAGACAGACATACCTCTAATAGGTGGAAAAATTAGGAAATTAGGAAAAAGTACAATCCTTGTTGCATGGCTGGAACATAACATTGATATATTTCTCTGTACACCTGTTCATTGTATTTTTCTACTAATGATAACTTGCAACAATCGAGGAGTAATATCAAATCAAATCAAATCAAATCACTTTTATTGTCACATCACATGTGCAGGCACACTGGCACAGCACATGCGAGTGAAATTCTTGTGTGCGAGCCCCACAAGCAACAGAGATGTGCAAACACAACAACACAAACGAGCAAAATACAAGAATGGCCAACCTGAAACTAATAAATATATGTACAATATATAATAGTGTATGCATTTCTGGATGTGTATACTAAATATTTTCCTACGTGTGTGTGTGTGTGTGTGTGTGTGTGTGTGTGTGTGTGTGTGTGTGTGTGTGTGTGTGTGTGTGTGTGTATACACATTTTTACAAATTAAATAGTAAAAAAAAATAAATAAATAAATAAATAAATATAATAATAATAATAATAATAATAATAATAATAATAATAATAAAATATATAAAATATACAGAGTTGAATATGTGCAAAACAAGTGGCATTTATATACAGTGTGGAGTGCATAATGTTGAAAAATGAAATATGAAAAATGCTGCATGTGTTTTGTGCTCGAAATGTAACACAGCAGTTAAAAAAATCCCTGTCATGTGTTTGGAATCGGAATTAATGTATTTCCAAATCTACTGGATTTATTTGTTTACTTATTTTTATTGAACATTGAATGTTCGTCTCTTTTTTTGATCGATTTTCTTTGTACGGTGCCACGTATTACACAACTGTTTTCACTAGCTAAATGACTGAATAATTATCTGATCTCCAGTTGTATAACTGGTGAAGTGGCCCAGTGTGGTTAATACGCCATCGTTGCTTAGAGCTGTGAGCTGATTGGCTGTTACTGTTATGCAAAAACTAAAGTTTATGCAACTAAAACTTTGGGTGAGGTTAGGTGGGTTAGTGTTAGTGTTTTCAAACTGTTGCAGTTTTAGGTCATGAATGAATAAGAAAATGAGTGAAAAATAGATTTTTAAAAAACATCTTGAAACAAATAAAACTTCCTTGCAGTAGAAAATGTCTTTGCATGACTTGACTGAACCCAGAAAGCAGATGTACAGCAAACACCCACCCACCACCCGACTCAGCTCCCTTACTTTTTTACTGCATTATATCAGCAGAAAACTACAGTGCTTTGTGTTCCTGTCTGCCCTGAATAGCCTTTCATGAATATTTCTCATATTTTTTCACACTTTTCATGTTTACTTTGGCTTTAGCACTTTGTTGTTTGCATTTTAAGATGTGTTAATTTAAAAAAAGAAAAAAAAAAACCTTCAGGAGGACGGCCAATCCAAATGGTTGGAGCTTCATTACCCATCAGTAAGTAGCGTAGGTGATGAAGAGTTTCATATGCGACTCTCTTAAAACCCCTTGACCAGCTACACAGCTTCAAAATGACTGCTTGAAGAGTATGAATGCATCTAAGAGAGTGTTTGCATAACTAAGCAAATAGCTTTTAAATAACCCTGTCAGAAGAGGCTTCAAGTCACCATATATGAGCCCTCTGGTGATAATTTAAGATAATCATGTGAAGCAAGATGAAAAAGGCTGATGAAAAGATGTAGAGTTACTGCTGTAATTCAGTAGCAACCCTGCAGGTATATATAATGCTTCAGCCACAGAAGCGCTTATTATTTCCAAATGGTGTGAAATTCACTGTTATTTCATTTCGATACAAACGTGTCACGAAGAGCTAAAAACAAACGGTTGAAAGTCAAATTCAAGCAATGGAAGCGCTCTTTGGACTTTTTTAGTAAAGAAACAGCCGCTTCTTGGCTTAATATATAAACAAGAGCAGTCTACACTGGCAAAGACACCACACTGTAATTCTCAGTGTGAAACCTTTTTATGGTTCAACAGTGGCACAAACAGGAGGTAATCTCTGCAGGTACAAAACACTTTTCCCACAGGCTGCTTCCTCTTCACTTCCACACAGCATAAATCACATGATGAAGCCACAAAGATGATTTTATGTGCATGTGTGAGACGAGGAGTGTGAGCGTGCCACTGGATGAGCACTCATGTGGCCGAGGACAGAATGTCCCCCAAAACTGCTTCAGTTTAATTGGTACTTTCCATTGAAGTGGACCTAGTACAGTGAATCTCTTGGACTTTTTTAATAACTTGAGCTCCAAGTCATCAGTGATGATGAGAAGTTGCATATCCCCAACTCCTGACTCTGTTTTGGAGAAAAATAAAGGATTAAAAAATAAAATGGAAACAATTTCTAAAGTTAAAGTTAAAGTTTGTCCTCCGATTGTCGAGTCCTTGGAGAAAGATGTTCAAAAATCTAATGTTTTGATGGTCTAGAGTCAGCACTAACAGGCCAGCATGATTGCATAGTATTGGTGCCACAGTGAGCTTTGCAGGCCATCGTTTTTTAACAGTTTATGTGTAACAAATAGTAATTGTGGTGAATTCTGTTGCTGCTACTTGTCCTCTTCAAGCCAGCTTTCTTTTCCTCTGATCAGTCTTCTACATTTGCATAGCACCATCAACATCAAGCTTTTGAAAGACAAGCACACAAGTCTTTCTTTATAGCCTCTGCGCTGGTTGAATTCCCACAATTCCTCATTTGCACTGCCAAAGAGACATGTAAACTGACTCCAGTGCTAGAACATAAATCCTACAAAACTTGAATCCAGCAACGCAACTAGAATAAAATCTGATGGGAAAAAAGAGAAATAACAGTTGATCAGATAAGCAGGTAGGCTATAAGCAAGCCAGTTTAGCGTGCTTAAAGCCTGAAACATCTTATTTGGATCTAACGTTTCTAAAACACCTCACATTAAAACACTTTACCATAGAAGGATATGTCTGAATTACCCGTGATACCTGTAACATCGTAAAAAGAGTTCATATACACGTGAAAGTCCTCTCATTAGTTCATTGTCACAGAGTGAAAAAATCCCCTCTGTCCATTAGGTAGACGGCCTGCTATGATGAAGGAGGCCATATAGGAGCAAGTGATGCTCCACAGATCCAGCTGTCTACATACAACCGGTGAGCGTCACACCATAGATCCCTGTCTGTTTGAAAGAAGATAATGCAGGACACATTAGAGCGCACATGCACGTACACACACACAGCTTAACTTGTACATTTGGTCAAATCTGTCATCTGAGGTAACAGAGCTTAGTTCTCTGACACTGTTTAAATAACAATTCCTGACCAAGACCGAGCAGTTCTGCGATGAAGTGAAGCGATCACACTGTGACCTTTGACCTGCAATAGCACTCCAGAAAACAATGACTAACCTCTCTGACATGCATCGTTTTTTTTTTCACTTAAAATAAAAATCTCTGCATATACAAAATTGACCTTTTGAAAAATTCAGGACAATTTGTCTCTTATCCTCTTATCCTTAAAAAAAAGTGCTTATCAGGTCTCATAAAGATCTCATAATGAAAGTGATTTAGCGAAATTAAAAAAAGCCTCTTGCACTTTTGAAGAAATGAATAACGGGAAAGATGTGTTAGAGTAGTGTGGGTAAATCTAACAACAGTGTGTTACAAAGTACATCCAGGCTGTTACTTCTACTACTACCTTTAAGAGGCCTTGGAGAGGTAGTAGTTTGTCTTTAAGGCATGTTCCCAATTCCCAGCTCCCTGCTACAGATACCGCTGCATGACTAGATGTTTACTTTTACTCGTAATCCGAAGAAGCCCTTTCCCTCTGTCATTCCTCTGTCGGCGTTTACACCCAAACCCTCCATCTTCTGGACACAGTCCAGATGTCAGATTCTCTCCACCCAAGTGAAAAAGTGGGGATGTTCCCAGGTTGTAAAGATGACGGAGAAGATAAACAACATGGGGGAGCCAGAGAATCAGCAGGAGAGAATAGGGTCCCCTGCTGTTTTGCTTGAGCAGCCATTCATCAGGTGTTCAAGTTGTTGGGCAATCTATTTCTCTATCCTTTTCGGCCATGTTGCTGAGATATGGCCTGGCAGACCTGCGGGCAAAGGAAATGGGCTGCCTTTTTCTTTCCTCCAAGGACCTGGATTTATTTCCTTTAGTGGGAGGCTCAGAGAGGATCCTGCTAAACACAGAACTGGATGAACAAAACAATTGCCGCCGTTCTAACCCATTGCTCAATTTATACTCTGCAAGGGGCTGAAAAGAAAACTGCATAACAGCTATTCAGTCAAAGCTACTAAAAGCTACTTATGCATGACAACAAGAGTCCCTGAGGATGACCTTTTGCAGTCATGCATTTAATGATTGCACTCTCCAAGGGTTAACAGCAGCTACAGTGTGACGTCAACCATAGCTTGCCGTAAACGTCTTCGGGAGGAAGTTGAGTTTTACGGTTGAGCATATAAACCGTCAGACTTGAAGAGCTTCACCAAGTAGTTAATTGTCACAGTTTTAGATTTTGGTTGTGTGTCAGTGTCATTTTTTCCTTTTTTTTTTGCAGGACTTACAGGGGTCTTGCAAAGTGCTAACAAAGTTAGCTACCGTATGAAGACTTGTTAAATTAGTATCAGTGACACTAAGCACCTGCCCTTTGAGCTCAAGCTCATTTTGGAGGTAAACTTCGACCTGGACAGGCTTTTAAAAGGGAATGAATAGAAAAAGTTACACAACAAATCAAATACACACATTTTACATGGCTTGATGATAAAGATCTTTCAAACAAGAACAAATCCATGTGAATGTCTAGTTATTAAAAACTGCTTTATATTTGATATAATCTTTCGGTGCAGAGGAAGGATTTAAAAAAACAAACAAACAAAAACTAATGTTAACATTATGACCACAACAAGATGAATAAAACCACAAAGACCTCAAAGACACCAAAGCACTTGCCTACAGGCATAAAAGACAAATGCGTTCCAGTGTACAGTGTTTTTGATCAACTAGTGCATCTAAGGCATGAAAGAAAAAACGTAAGGCTCAGAGTCAAAGTGTCAAGGCGCCACGCTGATGCACTAGAGAGAAACTTTCAGCGGGTCTAAATAATATTTGACAAGCTAAAACACCTGACTTACCGCGGCTCTTCTGCAGCACTGGGTTCCACTTAAGTAATATGTTTCCCCTGACCATTTGTAAAGCGAGAGCTGCTCTTGTTTCTCACACACAACATTTCCAGCCGTGAAATACAATTTCAATCTATCCAAATAGTGAACCTGTATCTATTTTCCTCTTTATGTGGCCTCAGAGACAGACGGCAGTGCCAGGGCGGCTGGTGATAAAAGCAGGAAATCGGGGCGGTGGTTTTATGATCACCTGCTGAGTTTTTGATGTGTGTCAGTGGCCACGTGAACATGATGGTTGAGGGGAACAAAGGAGCTGCTCTTGTGAACTTTGGTTCAGTAGGAAGCTGATTGCAGCTGTTGATTTAAGAATAGGTGAAAGCCTTTTCATTTGCAAGTGGGCCACAGCTGAAGACTAACACAGACACAGGGCTGGGAAGCAAAGGAGTGGATGCACGCAGCACACGTGAGAAAAGCATAATCGACATAAACATATGTCAGTGCGCCCCAGGGTGTCTGTGGCTACAATGTAGCTTGCCATCACCAGTGTGTGAATGTGTGTGTGAATGGGTGGATGACTGGATATGTAAAGCACTTTGGGGTCCTTAGGGACTAGTAAAGCGCTATATAAATACAGGCCATTTTACCATTTAAACATGCAAGAACCGGCTTGATTTCCTTATGGACAGAATTAAATATAAAGGAGATTTACTGTGTCCATAAGGATAAGAAAATACAGCACATTAAAAGAAACCTAAAACTCTATCATATCCATTTCGCTCCAAGCTATTTATGCAAGAATCCCAATCAAATGTACCTTTTATTATCATGGTTGGCTCTAATAATCATTCTAAGAAAAAAAAAAAAACTATTTGAGAAAGCAACAGCTTTATTTATTCAATTAAAGGAGACAATGTCAGAGCGGAGACTTAATTCTCTTTTAACCGCTGCCAGCACAATATGGCTCAACCGACATCCATATTAAAGACCCTAGTGCATTAATTAAAATGTGACGCAACCAGTGCACTCAACTGCAATTTGAGCACACAAAAGAATCCATTCATTTGGCCTAAAATAATCATTAAATGCCGCATATCCTGTTCCCTAACTCATCGCCGAGTTTTCCTGTTATTTATTCATTGAATGTCTATTAACCTGAAGGCATTTCACAGAGAGTAATTTATTATTCAATAAGGGTAACACTGGGGTGCCAACACTCGGAAACAACATTTATTTGAGACAAATGTGAAATAAATCTCTGCTTGAAGGACCAAGAGAAGGTGAGGAAGACAGAAGAGAAAAGAAAACTTTACCAAGATTTAAAAAAATAAAAAAATAAATAATCAAGTGCTGAATATACCAGTGTAAAATTTCAGTTCCAATGAATCAGTGTGCATGTTTTCGTGTGCTCTGCATGCCAGCAAACATTCCTAACAATGATGCGATTTTCAGCCTCCAGGCTACGGCCAGCACAGCTTCACATGTTATTGACCGTCCAATTTGCTGGATATGAGTTGACCTTGACATACACATACAGATCTGGGTCAAACAGCTGCACATGCTAACATACATGCAACGTACACACATACCATCAGAGCCGTAACAACCCCAAAACCAATCCCTTTCCATCCCTGTAGCTATATTTTAATTTGGTAAAGCTCACGCAACTCAGGCTCATCTATTTTATGTCATGTTCAGCATCGTAATTCAATTCCTTAACATGTTATATGACCCAGTTAAAATGTATTATAGGCTTGTACAGTGGGAACAACAGTGAGCTGTATGGACACAATGAGCCATTGAAAGTATTTTTCCTGTTGTGAAGATCTCTTGTATTAGTCGCATTTTGTTACCAGATTTTAATTATCTTGAGAAAAATGCATCACATGATCAGAAATAGTCACACATATGCAAAGACTTATGTCACATAACAGAACATGACAATATTAGGAGGATCCCCTCTCTATGACATCATAAAGATCCAAGAGTCAAAAAAACATTGTATGAAACTGAGCTTTTTGCTCACAAGAATTCCTTGTGCACACACTGACATCATTACTTGGTAGGACCCACTTTTGTAAAAGCTTTTATTTGACAAATACTAAACAAAATAGGCCTTTAAGTTCATAAGTAATTTTCATTTTCAGTCACCTTTCAATTCATTGACAGCAAATTTTTCTTGCATGACTCTCGAAGAGCAATATCATCCCACTTTGATAAAGATGTATTATTACAGTTGCAGCCATTGAGAAACAGCTTCATATCCTGCATCTTTTATTCAAAAAGCTGAATCCATATATTTGCCATATTTCCACATATATCAGGAAATGGTAAAGCCCCAAGTTACAGTAAAGCCTGATGGAACATTTCTTGCACCTCTGGACAGGCTTAAATCAAAATCATTTTTTTCTCAGAGGTATAGGAACACTTTCCTTATAGCCAGTGCTGAGGTCCACTTTTTATACTCTGCTTAAAAGTGCAATGCTTATCATTTTTGATAAGTTTTCTGCAGACAAATGCAAGTCATCCCACCCAAGTGCACTCCAAGTGGACTGTTGTAAAAGAAGAAGAAAAAAATAGCCTCTCAGACTCCATTATTTCCTTGGCCATCTTCCAGTGTGTGGACACGTTTCAGCATTTAGCCAGAGTAGTGAGAGAAGATAAAACAAGCGCACTGCGAACTGTTTCCGTCAAATTTCCATCGTGCAGTATGATAGCTGCAGGTGGAGAACACAGGCAGCGTGTTTCTCTCAAGAAATCTTTCTATTTAATTTCCCAGGCTGCCCGCCTGCTGCCTGCCTGCCATCCAGAGAGGATATGTTAAATGTGCTTGGCCTGGGGATGTTTGATTTCTCTCTGCTGCGCTCCCTTCCATCTGACAGATTGGAATAATAAGGAGAGCTAATTGGAGAGGCTGCTCATATGCTTATTAGATGGGATTTTTTAAAAAGCTCCCACCTCTCCCTTTTTTTTTCTTTTTATATATATATATATATATATATATATATATATATATATATATATATATATATATATATATATATATATATATATATATATATATATGTGTGTGTGTGTGCATGCATATATAACCCTATATATGTACACATGTATATACACACGCACATATACATTTTCTGTCCCTCATAGTTCATATACTGCGGCAAACTGAGTGTGTGTGCCTGTCTGTGGGCGTACGTCTGTCCTTATATATGTCCAGAGCTTTGCCACGACTCTCTCCAGCTTTCTCCAGCCAGCTGATAACAGCATATTGGGACACATTTTCAATTTCTACTACTTAGCATTACAACGCTTCTTAATCCGGGAGAAAATCAATGCCTAATAACCTATGAAAATGTACAATTGCTGTTTTACCATTGCCAGAGGCCTCGTCTGCATCCCCTGGGCATCAGGCTATAAATATGCCTACATTAGCGCTTAGAAGAAAATAAAAAACACAGAGACAGGCTAAAGACTGAGCTGATACTGAATACTCGAGCTGGGCAGAAAACAAACACCCCTCTTGCTCTTAAAGTTGTTTGAAAGCATATTGTAAACTGCTTTTAAGGTCACACCATTTGTCGGTAACATGAATGTGTCTGGTAATGCTACCTTGTACATTTTAATGATGGAACTTGTGCGCCACTTTGAAATAAATCTGAATACCTAAGCCACTTAAACATTAATGAATTTAAAATATACACTGCATTCAGCACTCATGCACCAGTGCTCTTCATTCAAACAAGAACAAAGACCACACAGCTCCTTCAAAAGATGCATTTTATTTTGCTCTGTTTTTTGAGCTGAATTTTCCAGACCTGCTTGTATGAGCTCTTTACTTTTGCTTCCAATGCACAGTATATTATTTTTAAGCAAGCTTTTCATTACAAATTTGCTGTCTGCCATTTCTCTGATATGGAGTTAATATTGACTGATGTTAAGCAAACTGAACCGCTCGTATGGATTTATCCTTTGAACGTCATCTCATGTGTTTTCCTGTGCAGCGATGAAAGTGTGGCTTCTGTTTAGCTTCAGGAACAGAGAGAGTTTGCTGACAGTTCAACTGGCTGAATTCATTACTTTAGCTCATCTTATTTGCCTTTAAGGTCAGATACCTTCCTGTATGTTACCTTTGAAGTGCTAATTACACTTTTGCTTTTTTTTAAACTACATTATTAGTTAAAAGCATGATTTAAACCCAAGCATGTGAGATTGTTGCATCTACATGCATGAACATTTTCATTAATTATTAACTGATAAAACTAAAAATCTGTAGAAATTCTTGACAGTTTATGTCATAACCTAGTAATTCATAACCCAGAAATACCAAAGATTTGCTAGTTCAAAGAACTATACATGGGTTTTGCAAATGAACAACTAATCTGAAGCAGATATAAATAATCTGTCAAAAAAAGGGTTTATGTTCTCATTATAATCTCAAAAATAACATGGATGGTGTAAATAAAGTGCCAAAGTTAAAGTTTAGTGGTGGAAAAAAAAAATCAAACCAGAACATCAGTGCTGCTGTGGGTGAGCTAGCTCACGATCCATCACAGTTTACAGGTGTTTGCCTTTAAAATGACAAATGTGATGCTGACCTTCAGCACAATTTGGGTAAAGAACCATTAGGTTGCAGGTTTCACTTTAATTAATTTTAAATCATGCTTTTTATTTGTTCTTGTTTCTAATGTCTCTGTAAAGCACTTTGAATCGCCTTGTTGTTGAATTGTGCTATACAAATAAACTTGCCTTGCCTTGCCTTAATTTGAATATTCAAGGAGGATTAGAGATGAACTGTGAATGGACAGGATGGACAATGGATGACTCACCATGGCCTGAGCTTATCGGCTGGATGAGCTAATGAAAATATCCACTTTTAAAAAAGAGGGAAAGGGGGGAGATGCCACTTCAGCTCTGTTCCTTTTTTCACAGTACTTTCGAATGCCGCTTCCTGCGCTAGTGACATTGTATTTATTTGAACCTCTTTTGGCCATACAAAGGTTTTCACTGAGAAGCCTAAGTAGTACTATTTCAATTCCATCTCCTATCAGTTGCTGATCATTGTCACATACTTTTCACCACGTCAACAATTTGAACCAAACTCGCAGACTCAAGATCATTGTTGTACCCGAGTCTAACTGGGCTAGGCCATTACCCCAGCTGTGATAATGAAAAAAAATCAGAGCTCTCCTGAGCCTGCTGAAATCAGGGTGGGGGTGGGTGCAGCATTCTCCACAGACTGTTTGCGCTACACTTTTTTTGCTGATTTTTTTTGTCAAAGCAAAGTGTTATGGAAAGTGTTAATTGTAGATGAGAAATTTGCTAAACAGCAAACTTCAGTTAACTGAAGATTTTTGTTACAACTGAGAGTGAGACAGACATCAATCTGAGATTGTAGATATTAGTAATTATTTTATGAACAATTATGAAAATCTCCCAAATTGAAAAAAAAAAAATCTAATGCTTTCCCCTCACTGACCTTTGCCTCAATACTTAAAGTGCAGTTTATTATTAACACTTTAAACAGACTTACTTCTTTCTGTTCATCAGTTAAGCACTGTGACAGTATAAACCTTGCCAGACGGCACCTGTCTTTTTGTCTGTGTGGGTCTATGCACGCATGTTTGGGTTCTCTGCAGCAGTTTATCTTGTGTTTTGGTGAGTTGGAGGAGAGATTTTCCCTGGTGACACAGAGCAGGAAAGACCTGGCTTTACTGGATGTAAACAGGCATGCCGGCTAGGAGGATGAATGACTGCAGAGCTTTGCTCGGGGCTTCATCACCTACCCCCCCACACACACACACACACATCACATACAGTACATCACAAATACCTGCCACCTCCTGCAAGCAAAGCTCTCCATCTTAGGGGAGACAAAGTTCAACTTTGCTCAGTTCTGCTCTCATGAATGCATATGGATGCTCGTTGCAGTCCGAAGCTCATCGCTAGCAGGTACGCTATGAAATCCATCAGCTCTTCCTCCTCCAGAAGAAAGTGTAGCAGCATTTCCCACTTTAAACACTCACACGCAGGGTGACAAATCAGTTTGCAAACACAAACACACCTCTGAGAGAAACACAGGGCCCATGTGAATATCCACAACCTTACATAAGCAGAATGAAGCAGTCAATTAGTCATTCACCAGAATATTTATCAATAAAGAGCTCAAAGATTTTGTTTTCAAATATTACGCACACAAACTTAAAACAGCAAGCCAATCACATACATATGAATAGCATCCAACCATCCATCCTACCCTCCTCTTCAAAGCATCTTCTTAATAACATTCATAACTTGTGCCTGGCAAGAGCACTTCTGCCTGGCCTTGACAACTTCGATAGCTCTTTGGAAAAAATCGATGCTCAGATAGGAATCTGAATCAGAGCCTGAGGCTGAAAGAGAGGAATATGGCACAAGTGTAGTTTTGAAAGAAAAGCTACTATGGAGACAAAGACAAGAAGGGCAAGAGATGAATTAAGATGTTGGGAGAATGAGTGTACAAAGGAGGAAAAAGGAAGTATGCGCTTGACAACAAAGGATACTTGTTCCAGTATATTTAATTTAACATTCAGCTGTATTTTACACCTTTTAAGATGAATCTTACAGTCATCTTACAGTGGTTGCTTATTGAGCCAACAAATAACATATTTATTAATAAGGAGATCTGGAATCCCAGCCTGTTCCCAATCCCAGGGTGTCAAAACTTGTTGTTTTGCCAAAGCTATGGCCGACTATGGAAAGTGACATTGTTTTCACTCTCTACTCTATGCTTTTGAAGGACATCTGGGTATCAGACTTTATTTGGCAAAGTGGAACCTGGGTGAACAGTGTAAAGAGACAACTAGACCAAGGAGTAACTGGTGCCTAAACCTCCCCAATGACTACAAGTGGATGTACATGTACAAGGAAACAAAAGTAAAACAAAGTCCCAAACAGGACAGACATTGCCGTATCTTAGATGTTTCTTCCAAACCATCATCCCCCCAGTCTCATACTACAGGCTTCGCTGCTCTTTAAAAAAATGACTGTTGTCTCTTTGCGTTGAATATTGCCTCAGCTAGTGCGCAAACATTAAAGGACATCTTGAGCATATTTTTGTAACATCAGTAGCATCTAATAGAGCAGCAGTATTTGAAGCCTTGTGATAAGAGTGCTTTAGTAATCCACAGCAGACATCTGTGTTTAGCACGGTAAAGAAAACATTCATGATAATAGGTAAAGGAAACATTTTCCTCCACAAATCTGAACCGTGGTTTAGTGCCTACTCTGGTCCAGGAAAGTTTAATAGAGCATTTAAATAAAGTGCTCTTCTAAAAGCACCTAACCAGTGAATGCTCTGATGTAAATGGTTAGCAATATATAACTTTTATTTTATAAAGGAACATATAAAAGTGAAAACCATCTTACAAAAAGCCCCAATTGGCAGCTTTTAGAAATCTACACCACATTTATTGCAAGAATTGTAGCTCTCCATATCACAGGCCACTCTTCTTGTTTCTTTGAATATTGTGTGTTCTTAACTTGATGGAATATGGACCGAGTCTACAAAGACTTTCTGGCTCACTTTGCTCTGTAATGTTTCCTGTTTCATACATTTATAATTCAATGGACAGAGAGCTTATGATGGGGTACAGAGAGGACCTGTGGTACTGCGTGAGGAAGTCAGTAGTGGCAGAACAGTATGTGAAGCTGGTTCAGGACACCACTGTCTGGTGCGAGACAGTGTTGAGGTGTGCGATAAGAGTGGGAGATGGGTTTGAGGTGGGGGGGATAACATCAGCTATCGGCTCTGAGCCACTTGTTATTTGCAATGGTAATGAGCAGGTTGACTGAGGTCAGGCAGGAGTCTCTGTGGACGTTGATGTTTACAGATGGAACTGTGATCTATACTGAGAGTAAAGACATGGTGGGAGAGAGCGTGAAAAGGTTGAGGTATCCAACTAAGAGAAGAAGAATGAAAGTCAGTAGAAGCAAGATATAATATGCGTCTGTGAATGAGAAGGAGACAGAAAAGGTGAATATTCAAGGAGCAGTGAAGCAAAGCCACAAACAGTGAGCAAGAAAGGGAAAGCATGGAGTGGGTGGTGATGAGTGTCAGGCGTGGACGGATATCAGCAAGAGTGAAGCACCATATTTACAAGATGGAAGTGAGACCTGCACTGGTGTATGGTTTGGAGATAGTTGCACTAGTAAAAAGACAGGAGGCTTAACTGGAAGTGGCTGAGTTGAAGATGTTAAGGTTTTCATCAGGAGTCACCAGGATGGACACAATTAGAAATGCAAACATCTAAAGTACCAGCTCAGGTTGAACAATTTGAGGACAAAGTTAGAGAGACAAGATTAAAATGGTTTGGACATGTGGAGAGTGGGGATAGTGGATATATTGGACAAAGAGTGTTAAATATCGAGGTGCCACGCAGGAGGAAAAGAGGAAGATGAGGGAGAAGATTAATGGACAGAGTGAAGGCGGACATGCCCGTGTGACAGAAGGGGATCCAAGAGTTGGGGTAAGATCAAAGGAGATGATCTGCTCTGGAAACCTCTAAAGGAAACACCCAAAAGATGAACAAGTAGTTAGTAGTTATTTCTGCTGGGCTTTATTTTTATTTTATTTTTTAACTAGTTGTGGCATGTTTTTTTATTACTGTTTTGTTTGGGGTTTTTTTGCTAGTGCACTTTTTTCTCACATATTCAGCCATCTATACATTTGATTTCCTATCCAATTAGGTTAACAGAGGGTTTGAACCTGGACCCTTGATAGGTTGCCAGTCTGAGTGATGTATGTAGCTTGTTAAAAGGTTTACTTAGCTACTTAGCTTAGGTTTACAGCTATGCTACCTAGGAAGTTATTTCCGACAAGAGGTTGGAGGACATTTTTCTATACTTTAAAAGATGGATGTATGATAGTGACTGAGTGTAATTAGTTTAGAGTAGATTACACGAGAGGTCCTTCATCCAATGTCCAATGTGCTCTGACAACAGGCCTGAAAAAGTACAGCTCTAACTCCTAAATGATTTTGTATGACAGACAAGTGCAAGAAGAGGAAATAAGAGCTGAGGAGATAGAAAGGATTTATTTCTACTTAAACGATAAGAGTCCAGTTCAGCAAAGTTGAGGGGCGAGATATGTGAGATGGGGATGTAATTCAGGGTGGAGCGAGGGACGTGAACTATTTCATGAGCAGATGACAGCTCAGATTAGAGCAAGAGATAGGGTGTTACTCAGATGCCCGGACCAAACTGGAAAGGTTGTTCTGCCACGTTGTTAGTAGTGACAACAGCAGTGGTTCAAATGTTTTCTTCCAAAGTTCAGTGTTTAAAGAGTTAATGGAGGTTCAAAAGTAACTAAAAGACCGTTCAGTTTCAACATTGTTTTCTAAGTCCATAGCAGACTGATTTACAAGGAAATAGTTTTGAGTTTGTTTCTCTATTCAAATTACTAATGAAAGCTGAAGCTGGGAGCTATACTGAGCACCCTCAACATACGCATCAAGATGTCATGTAAATAAATAAGATTATGACTCAAACAAAGCTATAATTATACTCTACATATAGACAGAATAATGACACAGTGAGGTCAGCATTTCTTGATGTGGTGATGACAGCTCTGCTCTACAGGAAGAAGGAAAAATGCTACTTCTGGCAAGATTTCACTACATCATCAAAGAGTGATTAATGACTTGGGATTTGCTATTGGTAGAAAACTAAGGAGAACCATTTCCATGTATAGAAACTCTCTCACAGACCTTAATGATTAGTAATTAGGCTAAGTCATGGCCAATCAGTCAACAAAATAGATGTAACAAAGTGAATCTTTCCATAGAGCAGTTGTTGCTTACCAGCATGCTGCACGTAACAAGAACTGCATCAATTTAGAATTTGAAATGACATTTCAGTATCCTGGAAATGTAAATAAAAGGCTAGTTAATGTTCAAAGACTAGCAGCATTAATTTGGCGACTGATGCACAATTAAGCAACTTTAAATTCTGACCAGATACCTGAGAGGCAACACGTGCTTGTACAACTTCATGAAAATCTAGTGGAAAGGGAGGGTCAAGGCCAGTAGTTCAAATGAGGAGCAAGAGAACTAAAAGTATTAAAAGCTTCATTTCTCTTTTTTAATTCATCAAAGAAGGAACATTTCATCCAAGTTTCAAATATTTTTACATGAACTGTCTCCATCTTTAATGAGAAGTTCCTAAATGGACTGAGCTCTACAACCTCGAAGACCTTCTCCAGCACGTGTCTATCTCAGTGACTCTTTCTCTGGTATCTGTCTGTATTATGTGTATCTGTGTTTGTAGTCATATGACGATCAAGACGCTGGGCAACACATTAGAAAGTAGCCTTTCTGGGTAAAGCAATGAAAAAATATTTGTCTATAAAAATTCTGCCAGTGAGTGGATAGTGGATAGCCCAGAATTGAGGTGATCACACAACCTGTAAAGACTCGTGGTTGTCTTGTTCTCCTTGGTACCAAGAAAGCAACAGAAACTAATTTTAAAACTTACATCCAAATCTCCCGAAGTGAAGGAAAGCTGGTCTAATCATATACCACCAAGTGCTTAATTACTTAAATGCAATGCTGGCTGAAAGAAAAGCCATTGAACTGTAATTCTCTGTGACTCACAGTGACTCAAACAATGAGTCAAATAAGTGCACCACATTAAATCATGTGACTTCCAGCAGTGTACCTTTATGTTCTAAATGTTACCATTATCACATCATATCCATAATTCCCGTGTCCCAGTAAGATCCTTCACAGGACACTGTCCTAGCATGTTTTAAGGCGCTACACTGAACATGAAATTTGTATGCTAATAAAATCTGAATCTTATCTGCGTTACCATGGCAAACACATCGCAGGGGTTCTCTTTCTCTTTTCTTAAAGACAAAGTCAGTTACATGGAAATGAGTGAAATATATTTTCAGACAGGAGAAGACAAACAGTATGCAAACATTGCATTAGACCACCTCTTTACCTGTGAGCTGAAGATATAATGTACACAAATGATTCCTGCCACAGAGCCTGTGGGGAAATCCACAGCAATTCCAACTTCAATTGACATTTAAGTCAGAGGCGTGTGCATGATTGCAAACGCCTGTGTGCAGATTTATGTGTCTAAGCATCCACGTTAGTGTGTTTTATGCGTTTGAATCTATCTTTTAGATTGCATGTTTTCTCTTGATTCACGCTGCTCTCCCCACACAGCCGGAGTGTAAATGTGCTCCTCTCCGTCCGTCAATCAGCGTGCTTATTAGATCGAAGTGTCAGCAACTAAACAGATTATTCCAGCAAGAGGAAAGCACGAAAGCAATAACACACTCCCAGCCTCAATCTGTTGCTTTTAACTTCATTTCACAGACAGACTCCTCTCACTTTCAATATCTCCACCAGCATCACAATTCACCTAAAAGGCAACAAGAATTTTTATTGGATCAATCGTTCTGCCACAGAAAACACAAAACATAATGTTTATGTTTTCCATTTAAAGGGAAAAGAGGAACCCTTTGCACTTACTGTATAACTCTAGTGCAATGTTGCTCTGGATCAAAACAAGCAAAATGAGAATTAAGGGACCATTCAAATATTTGTGCCCACTGAGTGGCCTTTACAAATATTTATTGTTAATGTTCAGACCACAGGAAGTATTAAAGAGCCAGTCAGAAGCGGAAAACTACAGAGGAATACTAAGCTATCAGCTAACGCTAACAACCTCGGTTAGCAAGCAAGTGCATGCATGAACGACCAACAACAATGCCGACTATTCTGTACTACAAGAGTTTCACTAGACTAAATGAATTGGCTGCTGTACAGTATAGGCCGTATTACATTATTTATAACAGAAGTGCAGAAAAAAGGCACCGGAAGTTCAGCCGCTCGCGTTAGCAGAAATGAAGCCTAGCATAAAACAACTGGCCACATCTGCATGAACTGACTCATGTGCGAGTTAGACAAAGAAATAAATATATAATCTGTCTTACAACTGTTGTACATTCAGCTCTATAGATAAATATAAAGGAAAAAGAAGACAAATTTTATATGCCATCAAACAAATGAAGGCAAGGACTCACTGGGCTTCTAATAGTATAAATAATAATCATTTATTTGTTTGTAAGTAAGGTCAGTTCTTCCTCATGTCATTATATAATCATAAACATATTTTTTTAATCAGTTCCAATCTCCTCATCAATACAAGCACTTTGCACTTCAGCATTTCAAACACTTTTGCAACATCACCAGTTTTGTTTTTTATCTTTTTGATTTTCTTTTGTTCAAGTTCAAAAATGTGCATAATGCTTGCGTGACTTACTTATGGTGTAAAAGACTCCCTGCAGAGAGCTTCTCTAATTGGCCTCCCTCTCTCCAAGACCAATCAAAATAGCTGATAATTGGAACAGCAAGGGGTGGGCGGGAGGTCAGGCAGGACACTGCCTCACTTCTCATCGGTGTCTTCTCTAATTCACTCTTTCTTCCTGTTGGTCTCTGCATCTCTCTCTGGCTCTCAGTATGCATTTACAACCTTAATTTGGCTACTACTACCTCAGCAGTAATGTCCACATGTTGTCTGCCAAGTCTGCCTCTATTTCCTCTCAATCTGCTTCCTTTGTGCTACATCCACTATAATGTATTCTGTCTGATTCTCATTTTCCTGAGGTGTGACACCACAACATTGTTTCTGTGTGGGCTCACATGCTCATATTGAAAAAGCAGAATCATCCGTAGATACCATTAAGTAGAGAATGACTGAGAGGGTGTGCGACAGAACAGCTGAATGCATGAATAAAACCTGAGAGCTAGGTTATGTCATCAATATGTATTTTTTTTAAGCTGGCTTTGTATACATATATTAGCTTAAAAATTGTGTTCACCTGAGTAAAAAAGTTCAACTTCTGATAAGAGAATTTAAATGTGAGCCGAGCCCACAGTGGTGCCACAGGGGTGCAGTTACTTTTTTGTTTTGGCAACTAAATTCCTCCGCATAATCTATTTCACCACCTCCCACTCCCCATTCCAGCCGACGTTAAATTCAATCTCTATAACGTGCAGCTGCTACTTGTTTTTCTGGATCTCACTTTTCATTAATCATAAACGGCATTACATGTCTGTGGTGAGTGACTGCATTTCTTCTGACAGGATAACAGCAGTTGGGTAATGGTAGGACTGCAGATGCCTTTGCAGGGGAAAAAAGGCTCAGATGAGCACTAGTACCCTTGTGTTCTTCTTCATGTGTCCAAAAAAAGAGGCACAAAATCAGCGTCTCGCCTATGCAGATAATTGGTCGTCCGAGATTTTACGCTAGCTATCTGTAATTAACTTCACCTATGTCTGTATGCTACATGAGCCGCTATATGATCTTCTGTGTAGACAATAAGATTAGCAGCGTGGCCATGCCGAGTCAGGCCGAGTCACATCTGTTCTCCACATCTTGATTTATGGTTTAGAAATGATGGCCTTCCATACTAAGCCCTTAAAGACACACTGGGGAGACTTTCAGAGTCGGTTTGCCTTAGTGGAATGGATTTGGCTCGGGATTTCAGTAAAACTGCAAAAAAATAAAAGGAAAGAAATGTAAGACATTCAATGAAATATCCCCCCCAGGGGAAAAAAAAAAAATCAATCAAGAAATGAAACGTGTGCATATGCAAAAACAAAACAAATGCCCTCTTTACCCTTGAGGCAACAGCTATTCTACAACCAAATCCCCATATTCATTACCTTCCTGGAGCCTAACGGTAATAAGAAACAGTTTCAGACCTTCGTCCACTTCATTCAGTTCTTTACGTTAATACAACGTAGGCCAGGGAGCAGAGCGCAGGCAAGCTGAGCATAACTGGCAGCTTGAGCACGTAATCCCAACTACAACATGGCACAAAAGCAGAGAGGAGGAGAGAGGGGGACTGAGGGGAAGGAGAGAGGAGACAGGGATAAAAAGGAAGGAAAGAGAGCAGAGTTTAGAAGAGGAGAAAAGAAAGAATCAGCTGAGAAAGAGAAAAGTGGGCAGATACTTAGGAGATCTAAAAGGTGTGTTATTCATTTACAAAGCCTTTAACAAAAAGGCAAATGAGCTTGTCGTTAAGAGTGAAAATATATAATATATATCATCCAGGATTGTAAATTTTACATTAATGTTCATCCAAACCAATGAATCTGTGCTGCTCGCTTGCATGTCAGACATTTGGGATCATTCCGTATTCAGTTACAAAAATGAAACAAAATGCAGCCGACATAAACACATCATACTTCTTAAAAAGAAAAACAAAACAGATGTCTTAGAAGGAAGAAACAGCTGCAACACTAAACTAATGTAAATCACTGCAGTGTGAATGTGTTTACTGACAAATCTGCATTGCAATTACAGGAAGTTCATGTGTTAGAAAATGTCATATTTTTCCCCCCTTTTTGGTTTTTTATGAGCGATCCACGCTTGATAAAAAACAACAAAAAACAACAACAGAATTATTGTTTCACTCGGAACTGCAAATAAAAATAGAAGGCTTAAAGAAGGCCAGAGTTAAATGTATTTATGTATTTATTTTATTTATTTATATTTGAGTTCAGTGCATTGATGTGACATTGTCCTGAAGGATTTAGTTATTCTTTATGGTTAAAGAAATTGCCCTAATTAATTCATATTTATTATAAATAATCCTAATTACACATCTTGCTTCCTTGTTTGTGTCCTGTGTCACTAAAAATACATTCTGTTTTAGTTTTATACATTGATTAATGACCTGCAGAATCTGCTTGTCATATTAGGTGTCCATAGTTGTCACTTAAAGTCGAACTTTATGTTTTCTCCCTCTTGAAAGTGATTACATCCTTGCATTACATACTTTAGATTCATTTTTTGCTGATAGGTTTCTAAAAAGAAACATGCAGATTTAGAATATAACATGCAGCGTTCTATAGATGGATACATAAAAACACTATTTGTTACATTTATGATAAATGGATTTGAAAGTAAATAAAACACATTTGTGTCGGACTTGGCTTATTAAAGTTCTTGTCTTTAAATGAACTTTGTCTGTGTGTGTTTTAGGTCCTGCACTCTTAAAGACTGAATTGCAGCATTGCAGCCACAGGTCATTGTGAGCATCACAGGGAAGGTTGAAGCCGCCCACTGCAGCTGTATGGCTAGAGTCGTGGAGACTTGCAGCCATGTCACTGCTCTTCTGTTTAATGTAGAAGCAACAGTGAGGATCTGTGGCACAAGGACTGTTACAGATGAACCTGCATACTGGGTTTTGCTGGGTAATATGACCAAGATACAGCCAGAGGTTGGCCATAAGATAGACTTCTCCTCTTCAGCTGCCCAAAAAAAAGGTTCTTGATCAAAACATAAACAGACCATTCGTTGTGACAGGTAAAAGAAGCCATCCTCAAAAAAGAAAGGTTCCACCTGCCACTGTGGAGGAGTTGGATCAACTGATGGGACAATATTTTTCCAAGCATAGTTCTGTTCTGAATAACCCATAATGTTTTAATTTAGGGGGCCATGTAAATACTTTGCATTTACTGAATATGTACTTACTAAATACCACTGTTCAAAAGTTGAATAAAGAAACAAAGAAATGTTTGCCTATTTTTAATTAAAAGCACTTTGTCGAACATCACATCAGTTACAATGTAGAAAAAATGTTATGTATAGTTTACAAATGACAAAATGTTCACATAAAATCATGACAGCATTTGTATAATATCACCCACTACTAGCATTCTGTAATTTACTGTCTCTTTTGAAAACTTATCACTACATAAACAGCACAAGACTTAAAAGTATTTAACAAGAGCATTTTTCCCTGGTTTTACTACCACACTGGGGCACATGTTCACCAAAACGCAGCAAACCTTTGCCATCTTATCCAGGAAGGTCACCTTTTTACCCTCACATGGAAGAAGTAATCTGATTGGCATGGTGGTATGTAGCATGTAGTTTGAAGCAGGGATTTCGTAGTGCCCCATGTGTAGTGTTGGAACCCAGTCAGGATTTGTTTCATTCATTTCATAGGCTGGTTTGTTGCAATAATGCCAAATAATTAGCAACTCTATAAATAGAAGGTAGTTCTGCATGTTTGTTCTAAGTTTGTGCTATTGAAAATAAAATTAACAGGCTATAAATAATAATATGAACTTATTTAGAACTTACCTGAATGAAAATACTGGAGCACACCAACAGATATCTGTGGCTGGTAGAGAACTGAATATCAGCTCGTCTCGCAGCTGCTATCCAGGCTAGACGCCTTCTTTTGGTAACATCCAACACATAAGCTCCCTCATGATGTTTCCAGGTGAGGAAACAATGAAAAGAGAGCCTGTTTTCAAGCTTATTCCTTTGTCGGTAGTGCAATCTAACATTACAACCGACCACACAGCAAGCATTTGTTTGGCCTGCTAATATGGCGCCTTGACCAAAAATCCTGGCTACGCCCCATCCCGTAAGATCACGCTCCAGAGCCCTATTAACGTACGGATCTAGAAAGAAGACGCTGCATTTTTAACTCTGAGGGAGGTGGAGAATGAGCCTATTTCCAAAACAGTGGAGTGTGTTCCTTTAAGTACTAAATTGTATATATTGTCAAAAACTAAAGTGTACATAGCAGTTGTTGTATCTTGTTTACTGTATCACTGACAGATAATTTCAAAGTCAATGAACGCTACATTATAGTGAGATATTGTGTAATGTGAAATACTGTAAGCAAATGAATAAACAACCTAATTCGTGATAGACCTTTGACTCTGTTTTGTTTGAATCCAACTGTTTTTTGCAGATGTGCATAAAACATGTTACTTTTAGTATTGTTATCATTATCATCATTATTGCACTAAATATATTTTAAATAAAGGATACTTTGATATACATTCTACTGTAAGGTTGGAAATGTATTTTCTTCACCCTAAAATATGTTTTGAAATGTATTTTGGTTTGAAAGAAATATATTTTCAATTTCAAAAATATATTTTTTTGGAGCATCACAAATACAAAATATATTTACCATATATTTGAAATATATTTTGGCCAGGAAAAATGTATTTTTTTACCGTATGGGAGCAGGTTTTTTTTCTTTTTCAAAATTGATTTCAAGCCACCGCCACCACTCCCCAACCCACAAATTCCCCCACCCCACAAGAAAAACAATGATGAGGGTTTCATCATGACAGGTGTAATCTATGGTCAAGCTCCAGTTTGTTTATCCGTCTGTCAGGCACACAGCAGACAGCTAACAGGCATCACCACAGTGGAGATTTCACCCAGGTAACATGAAAAATAAGACACGAGCAAACCTGCAGAGTCACTTATAATGCAACCTGATCAACAAGCAACCCGGTTGTTCAGTCTGACGTCACTAGCCGTGTCTGGGCCTAAACTCCGCTGCAGGTCCATATATCAAACGATCACTATGGCATTACTGAGAGTTGAAAAACTGTCTAAAGTCTTTCATCTTTAATAAAATGATCAGCGTTCTGCTCTACCAGGTGTAACAATTGAGTTTAACATCCAGGCATCCATGAAAACGGAATTTATGACATTTAACGGAGTTAGAAGTTAGCAGGGAGTTAGCTCGCTAGCTTCAATCTAAATAAAATATAGCATGTCCTGACTGCGGGGTTTTGGAAACAAATTAAAACGTACAGCTCTGCTATCACTTCCAGCATAAATGAAGACAGAAAACTAAACAGCAGTGACGTTTGTAGGGTTACTGAAGTTGGGCTAGCTGGTATATAATGATGTGCTACGTGACCGCTAGCGACACAGCTATGATAGCATAATATAAACAAGCTAACTTTTTTTCCACTCGATAAAAGTTAACGTGAGTGTTCTCGGTGGTCAGGGACAAATGTAATCGCATGGCAGGATGCTGTAAAAGGACCAAACTTCAGCCAGGAGAACAACTGAGATAATCCATCCACAATACGAGGTTAGTCATTCATATACTGCTGCATGGGCTGGGCTGTAGTTACATCCTAAGGTTTTAAAAACTGAGCTTAAATAAATGATTACCGGTAATAAAAGCCGAGGGAGGTCAACGGTGATCACTGACTGTTTTAGGAGCTTTTTGAGATCAAATAGAAGAAAATACATAACATTAAACATGTTAACAACACTAAAGCCATATTAAACGCAGACTACTTTAGACCCGGAAGTAGGATTCGTCGCGTCATCACTGAACAACCGGACAGTTACTAGCAAGAAACAAGTTAAGCCATATTATCAACCGTTTCCATCCACCAGTGTGTTTCATACAACTAAAGCAGCTTAATATCTTTGTTTGTGAATAAACTAAAATGAAGCAGCAACTTCCAGATTTAAGAAATTAAGTCCACACATACAGTGTAGTTCTCTTGTGGGCATTTGGGGATGGCTCCAAAAGTGAGTCCATTCCCAAAATGCAGAACTAAAAAGTATTATAAAAAACCATTTTTTGTTATATCTCCTTGGGTTAAAAATAAGGTTTAAAGCTAGAAATGTTGTTTCAGTGACTGACAGTGGTGACAGCTGTGGGCGCTGTGGCTGATCCCTTTTCGCTAGATCTCAACTCTGCTAATAAGAATCACTAACCTTGATCTGATCTTCTTCTGGACTACTTTTAATGCAATTATATAACAAATGATGTAGATTGCTGAGATACATCAAAGCATGGTAACATCAAAGGTGCTATTTAAATAGTTAGTGACTTGTACATTGCACTTTGCAACCAAGCTTGATTAACTCAAATACTTAAACTTGTGGCTCAAAAAAATAAGATTAAATAAATAAATAAATAATTCCTTTCTGTTCGGTGGCAGATTAGACAGATTACATTTGTCTAATGTGAAGTATTAAACTACTGAGTACAATACAGTTTAAAAGCTGACTGGAGGGCATGGAAAACATATTTAAGTTTCACATCCATAGTTCTGCCCCTTAAGTCTCATGCACATTTCACCTTAATCTGCAAAGCGAAGAGGCCTTGAAAGTTATTGAATTAAAGGGTTCTTGTCCCTTGTGAGTGTGAAGCAAAATTGCTAAAATGACCTCAGGCTCCATCGGGATCAAATTTGCTCTTGACCCACAAATGAACTACTGCATTAATGCATACTTCCACACTCATTTACTCACTGCACGAGCCGTTACTTCGCCCGCCTCGTCTGATTTCCATAACTCCACTGCTAGTGAGGCTAAAGTGGTTTACCTCAATGGAAATATTAGCAAAAACATTGCTTTACCAGCTGAGTGACTTTACTGTTTAATTCAGTGGTAAGTATGCACACAGGCGGCTAATTCCGTCTGAAAGTGCATGAGCCAAACAGCTGCGGATGAATTAACTTATCGTATCGTGGCCTGGTTATTCCAGGGTGTAAATCTTTAGTCAGGAAAACAAGTCAAACATCTTAAGATGGAGCGTGGTTGAGTGTGGGAATACATTATTTTGAGTTCCCACTTGTAAATGAAATTGGTTTCCTTGCCAGTCGTAAGCGCATTTGCACCGAGTACATTTCAACCTTCACTTCCCCAAGTTAAGATGCAGGAGCACCGGCGCTTTGCATGTAAATCTCTCAAGTTTAAGCACACAGCCTACGCTTGCTGGCTTGATCTTTCTGTCCCTTTCTTTAACTCACACACACTGTCTCACACCGTCTTACTCTCGCTCACACACACACAAAGCTGCACGGCAAATCCAACTCTTGACTTTAACTCTCTAAAACTCGATAACTTGAATTTCCCATGAAATACACTGCAGGGCAATTCCAAAACAAGTCGCTGGCAAATTCAACTACACACAGACCTAAACACACACACACACACACACACACACACACACACACACACACACACACACACACACAGAGCTTGTATATACACTCATCAGCACAACTGCTTCAAGTCTCTGGCAAGTAGATACAGACACCTACGCACACAAATCAGCGCTCACCCGTCATCTGAATAAGTAAATGTAACAAGGCAAGTTTTTTTCAAATCAGGTAAAAACAGACCAGGTGCTTATTTATTTATATAGATAATATAGCATACTTATTGGAGAAGAATAGATACGTGGGTTAATATTTATGTGCTTGAAAAACACACTATAAATTTGCTAATAATATAAAGTGTATATAAATTGTTACAGTATTTCATTTTAAAAAGCAGTAGAAGGTTAAAATAACAGTGAGAAAGAAGGACTTTGTTCCTGAGTCCTTTTTCTTCCATATCTCTGGCTAATTTATTAAATGGTGGTGGCGGTGTATGTTGATATAATGTGGGTCTGTTGAAATCTTAGCAGTAAAACCTCACCGCTTCATGAAAGCCACAAATTACAACCATGGCCCATGACTTTGACCAATGCAAATCAACCACTGCTTTAAAAATACCCGACAACTCAGCGGACTCAATTCTGACGGCATAAAAACCCTGTGTTTGATTTACATTATGAGGCTGCACAGACCCCAGTCCTGCCAAGGAAAGCAAATTCTGTTATGACATTCATATGTCAACATGCAGCCA
The DNA here is from genome assembly GCF_965226115.1 of Aulonocara stuartgranti. Taxonomy (NCBI): domain Eukaryota; kingdom Metazoa; phylum Chordata; class Actinopteri; order Cichliformes; family Cichlidae; genus Aulonocara; species Aulonocara stuartgranti. The sequence goes on from NC_138949.1 coordinate 30,655,375, forward strand.
GGTTTAGAAATCCAAATCAAACCAGAAAATTACTCCAACGAGCACAGCCAAAGTTTTTACTGCAGAATGAACACACAGTGGGTCCAGAGGTCCAATATTTACATCATTATCTCCTCCATTTTCCCGCACTCTAAAAGCTCATTCTGGCCTGCAGCAAACTGGCACAAGAATCCTGCTCCCGTCATGTGTTTCTCCATAATTAAATACACTTCATTTGATTTGCTGTGATGGTAAGTTGTCATATCTTGTAGGATTTTGTGTGCATGTGTGTATTTACATTTATTTTTTATTTGTTTGAGTGTTAGAAGTTTTCATACAATCTAATATTTAAGGTGACACAAACAAGTTTTGAAGTACATAAAAGTAACGTTTCCATGACAGCTTTTAAAGACACATTTTCAACCCATTTCCAAGTCAATACCAGATCTTTTGAAGTCAACTTCAGCCTTTCTTGGGACTTTATATTCCAAACCAACATAAAGCCAGTATTTTCAATTAAACATGTATTTTTGTCTTTACATTGTCTCTGTGAAGCAGAGTTAAAAAAAAAATAAAAAAAAAAACTACCTGCAGACTTTCCCGTATACCTGCTAGTTTGATCATATCAAGGCTTGATCCTGTTCTCCGAAATAAATAAACAGCTCTGGTGTTAATCTGGAACCAGACCAGGACCAATTCCTCCAAAGTGTCGTGATGTGGCTACTTTGGTCCGTACAAATGAATGAACCACGCCAAGAGGAAGTCCAATCTAAACAGACTATACAGCACAGGTGAGAAAATGCCCCAAATGCTTTAGTCAAATGGCTGTAATCTCACCTGACGTTCAAATTGAAGTTATGTTTTATGGAACAGGGAATATTTGGCTCATTACAATGCTGCCTGTTATAAGACAGCAAAAGTATTACAGAGTTGTGGTTTTCTTTTTAAACTGCATTACTAAATCCATTACTTAATTACGCTTCTGCACTACAGTAGAAAACCTGAGATGCATGTTTGCAATATGGTGTTGACACGCAGGTATCAGCTAACCAATACTGAGGACATACATCTTTGAACTTTATTATATTCTCCACCCCTCTAAGATGGAGACCAGTCTACAGAAGACTTCTCCACCCCCCATACAAACTACTTACCACATACCTTCCATATAAACTAACACGAGTGTGTAAACACTGATTATTTATTATTTTCCCCCCAGCTGCTCAGTACGTAGGTGACTTGTTACAGATTTAGGTTATGTTTATTCATGAAGTCATTTCCAGTTTTATGTTGTAACCACTAATCTCTATTCCTGTCTGCACTTTGTCTATTTTCCACCTACTTCATTCAGTACATTTACCAAAAGTAATTCTCATCTAATGAGCCAGATTCATTTGTGTCATTTTTCAACAAGTTTCCACATTTAGGTCATTTCTCAGCTCGTTCATTTTTCCTGTATCTCCCACATTCTTTTAACTGATTTCTCCTTAATAGCCAACTTTTAGATTACCCCGTTTACCCCAGATGAGGTGACTGGAGAGAACAGCCTGGGCTTCTCTGCTCACACCCAGTGTATGTTTCAGTGAGGCATCTATGTCATAACCTACGACATAACAGTAAACACCTCTGAACCCCAGACTCTAACCTACGATGTAAGCTGACGTGCACATCCCAAGAAACGTAGCTACTACACAATCACATGGTACTTCACAAGTAACGCACCAGCACAAGCATGAATGCAACAACGTCAGCCATAGGTTACATTGAAGGATTTACAAAGATTCCCCACAGAAGTCTAAATCAGGCTGCCCCTCAACACGGTCAGGGTTAAGAAGAAAATGGATAGATGGGTGATTTGGCCTGATTTCTGAATCCTATCTTTGACCACCTGTTATTAACCTTTGGCTTTCTGAATGAACGATTTAGATTGCCAAACTCTGGTCTTTCATCTGTCTGAACTGATGCAGTTAAATTGTTTCACTAAAGACAAAATTAACCGTTCCTTTTGTAAAGCATACACAAAAATAGTAATAAGTTATGCTCTTCCCTGGCAAGTGTAGTGTCAGTATGGAAGTAGTACTTTTTGTGTTTTACACCATAAAAGAAAATCATTAATCTTCTCAGATCAGTATTAGCTACAATGCCATCGCTTCTAAACAAAATGCCCAGCCCCTAACTTACCATCAGCTTGTTCTCAAGAGCACAATGTGGAAAGCCAAAATGGCTCTGCAAAGCCACGTCAAAGTGCCCGCCAGGGTCTGAACCACCACCACAGGCTTTCCGTTGACACGGCATACTGATATCAGTGGGAAGGAAATGCCCCCACTCATTCTTCAGTCCACAAAATGAAGCAGAGGCAGCAATCTGGTGGGAATGTATGTACGTGTGTGCGGCGTGCCAACATCAGTGATTTAAACGGGTATGCTCCACAGGCACGACAGCGGAGTATTGTGAATTACCCATCAGGACGTCTTTCTCTCTGCAGTGCACAAAACAAGGCCAACTCCGTGCTCACACACAGACACACAAACACCTGCACACACACACGCCCATGATGCACATTAGCACGTTTGGCTGTGCAACTCTCATGCTGGTCCAATTGCACAGTATGTCCCTTTCACCTCTCCCTCCCTCTGGCTGGACGGTGATAAGTACCCTGCTCTCAGGCAATGCAAAGCTGTGAATAATGGATGAAGTACAAGTTGCGAGTGACCACAGCAGAGCGCTCACATGACAGACACAATGACAGACATGGCAGGGACAGCAGGCATCTGTCTTTTTCAGCGCCTCTTCTCCCCCATGTCTGTGTCCATTTGCCACTTTCTTTATCTCCATGTTTATTAGAACAAATCAGCAGGATAATACTTCTCTTTTTATTTCAAAATAACATGATTCAGACTTCTGAAAAACTAATTTCACTCAGCAAGTTTTCTTGTCTGACAGCCTCCAGTGATTTGACCCGGGGTCGGCAAGCTTCACTGTTTGCTATCTCATTTGACCTTAAAACCACTCACACCATGTCTGTCTCAATTTATGAATAACGGCAGCATCAACACACATGCACAAACATCACCCTCCGTTCCCTTAAGGTGGTACGGTCATGCCAGCTCTAATTCTCATAATACTTTGTGTGCTTTATTTCAAGCTGTCCTGGAATGCTTTTTACCATTATAGTCTCTTTTAGCGTTCATGTGCACAAAGTACACACGCGTGCTTCAGCGCAACTCTGAGTCCGAACGCAAAGGAAGGGCAGTGCATGTGACATTTTGCGAGGTCTTTGAGGCTCGGTGCCAGTAACCTGTGGGGGTGGTGGTGGGTATCTCGCTCCCGCCTGGTTAGCTGACTGCCACGGTTACCTTCGGGGCTCACAACACGCTCAGTGACCTGTGCTGCTCTACTTGAGCAAATAACACAAGAGGGGGCGGGCGAGCAGAGGAGCTGAAGAAGATCTTTAGTAAACACCACATTATAATGTCATGTAACTGACCCAGCCCTGTTTTGTAATTTCGCCTAATGAAGTTTGTGGGTTTGTTGGTTTTCTCAAACCTCTTTAAATATGCACTGTTCCAACAGTCGGGTATTTATCTTCCTGTAGCCGCGGACTCTGCCTGATGAATTGCTCATCTTTATATTCAATCATTTTTGCATCAAATAAACAAGCAGGAAGAGAACTAACTATCTTTTACTCAGGCCAGATGCTTGGATACAACTACAGACTTTATCCAAACACATGTTATTTTGATTTGATGTAAATTTGTAACATCCTGTGAGGCTCGACATGTGATTTGTCTTCATATGTAAGAAAGTTGGCCTCTTTTATATAAACAGAACATGTAAACATGAAAACTCAGACGTAAGTCCTTTTCAAACTCCATGCCAATACTATACGCTTTTTTTTTTTCATCTACTCTTATACTGCCATTCACACTGACCACTTTATTTCACTGGATGAATTGACAACATGTATTTTTTCAAAACAAACTGGATTTTTAAAAATTATTTGGATATGAAATAAACTGATCTGACATTCAGACCATTATGTTTGGCAACAAGTGCGCTTGTAACTCAAAACCTGCACTGGTATGAATATGCAAGAACACGGCTAGATGCTGCTTCTGGTCAATCAGCTTTCTGAAATTATTGCTCTGCCTCCTCAAACGTGGTCCTAACTCAAAACGCCGATGGCAAAATGCCTCAGGCACACCACAGTTTCTCTTGCAGGTTAAAAGATGTAACCTGTAATATGTACGACTTGACAATTGATCAACTAACCCAGTATTTAATTTTATGAGGTTATAATCCTCAGATTTAGCATCTTGCTTGGCTACTCTTTTCATTAGCTGTAATCTTACACCCACTGGCCAGAGCAATGTCAAAACTGTTTTACTGACGATCAGAAATGATCAAAACTGTGACAACATTAACATGTGAATAAGGTCTGGGTGTGGTTCACAGTGTTGTCATATTGGTTTCTTGCTCTTTAATTCGAGTTAATCTTAGTTGGCCTTTTTCAGGTTGTTTGATTAAATTCTCAAATTCACAATATATCATATACTGAATTGTACCTGATATTTTGACAGTGGGCATCTCAGTCGAAACAGACGTTTACATTACAGCAATTATTTAGGAAAACGTTTAATATGACACAACATCCACATTAAAAGATGCATTTTTTTCCTTTCCCTTACGCATTTGTTTTATACAGAGTGTATTTTCTTGGAATGTGCAATAAGTTTGCTCATATGCTAATCTCAAGCATTTAACACCATTACACAGCAAAACAATAGATTTACCTTGGAGCTCTGTTTCTAATTAATCATCAGTATTTATATTAAGGCTGTAAAAACTGTGCAAAGTCTGTAAGAATGGAACCAGAGGATAAACACTCTGGGCGTGGCCCATCGTAAGCTCCTCTGAGTAAGAACGCCGATTTAAAATAAGCTCTCTCTTTCAGACAGTTATGACTCATTGGTTTGGGAGGAGATTTTAGGCTTTCTCGTTAAATGATAATAGCTCATCCTAAAGAGTGCGCGCCGGTGGCCAAATCTCCCGAGACGACAAAGCTACAAGATGATGACAGTGTGTTCTGTGTGGTAGAGAGGATCGTGAAAAATTCCCCTAGTGTGCTCACACAAATCAGTGTTTTGTTTTTCAAAACTTGAGGAAAAGGATAGCACTGTATTAGAGAGAGTGGTGATCATTGCTCCAATCACAAAGTCAAGGTAAAACACTGCAATGTTAAACACTTCAAGTTGTCTGAAACTGACTGAAAGTCGAGCTTAAACCACTGAAAGAATAGACTGATGTTGAGAGCCACTTTCTCAAAATTGGACTCATATACCAGCGAGAATGTCTAAAACTGCTTCAAGAATTATTAAAAGTCTCTGGGCTTGTTATTTGTGACTACACTGTGAACTAACACTCGACTTTTCCAACTTTCTCCTCTCACCTTCTTTCTCCTTCTTCCTCCCAGGGAACTGCACAACTCAACCTCTTTTGGTGATGTGTTTTTTTGCAAAAGAAACCCTCTCATATCGCTTTCGGTGAAGTTGAACAGTTCGCAGCATAAGCATTCTGACCTGCCTGAAAAGAACAAGAACAAAAAGGCCCAGAGTGAAGTTGCTAGCCGACGGCTGTGTTTTGAATCTGACACTTGGCTGCTCTTCACATGACAGCATTTGGGGACAAGAAAGAAATCCTCAAGGTGGTTGATGCAGTGAAACAATGGTGTCATGCATCCAAATGGTTGCATCACTAAACCACCTTTTCACATTCAGTTAAAAGTGTGGTGTGGTTAGAAAGTCTTCACTGAGATGACACTTTTGAACTCTGAGCTGATCTAATCTAATGGCAGGCCTGATTGTGACATTTAAGGTTGTCTGACATACATTTTTAATGATAATCTTTTAATGTTTGATATCAGAGCAGCTGGTCTCCCTTGGGCTAACATACCCAGCTGTCTTACTGAGGGCAATATTTATGTTTAATCTATTTTTTTACCATGCTTTTTTTGTTGCTTAATTTCTTCTTTGTCATTTAATTTCTTTAAGCCGTTATACCTCATTAATCCATTTTTCAAAGACTAATGATGAAATGGAGGGACAGTTTACACAGTACGGCCTTCTTTGTCAAAGGCATGTATAAAAATTAAAACTAAAGTAACCAAGTCATGTTTGACTTGAAACAACTGTGTCTTACAGGAGAAATGAAAAGTCAGTTCACAAAGTCCGTTTATTTCTCCTTTTCAAATCCTCGCTGCAGGACCATAAACGACAATTATTACCTGAGATGATGAATCTTTTTAAATGACAATTTTGGAGAAACGGTATTTACAGTTAAGCCCTCAGCCGCATCCATATTCCTGTCAGAGAACAGAGGGATTGAAGTTTTTAATTAATCTGAACACCAGCATCCCTGAGGATGCACAGACATAAATACTCACTCTGTCTGTCTCACACACACACACACACACAAACACACACACACACACAGAGAGAGTATAAACCTTTGCATACACGTCTCTCTGAGACACTTTGTCAAAGTAAAAGTGTCTAAAGAATGAGATGGAGCAGTTGTGCCCATTTGAAAGTGCTACAAAGCTGTGAGACACAGTTAAGAAATGTACATACATTTACATCATCTTCAGTCGGGGAACACATCATCTATTGTTTGATGACTCTGGGCATGCAGCCCGATATTTTAGAGCTTCTGCTGTTCTCACCAGATATATGGGCCAAGACTTCCTGTCCCATGCACTGATCAGTGTTTACAAAAACGTAGAAATGTATGAAAAAGCTAAATTATAGTCAGGCAATAGCCAGTAGCCATAGACACAGACCGAGAACCGCAGCTGTGTAAAACAACAGCCAAGCAATCGCCCAATCAAGAGCAACCAGACGTTCCAATATTTCCTGTGTTTGTTATCTTAACTTCACCGTCCGCAAGATCTCTCAAATCTATGTCTGAGAAAGGGGGTTTATTGAATAGTTTCTTATGCGTGACATTAAAAACATACGATCTGGCTCCAAATCCTCATCAAACAAACCTTTCGCCTACGAGAGGATAAACCCTCACTCAGCGTGGCCACACACGACACATGGGTGCAGCCCAGTCAGCCAGTGAAATCTGCCTCCTTAATGATGCTGGTGACATTTGTGCATTTAGCCTGCGCGATAACGCCGTGCGGATTGTGATTGTGATGGCTTCTTGTAACCCTAATGCAAAGTTTGATCATTTACGAACACAGTTTGACATCTTTATGTAAAAAATCCATAGAAAATAAACAAAGATAAATATATGAAGTATAGTTTTTGTTTTAAAAACTTAACAAAAAACAAAACCCTGGTTTTCACATGTAGCATCACAAATGTTCTCCTGCTTTTGCTCTTCACATGGATTGTTTAGTGGCATGCAACCAAAGCCCACTTAAACATGTTTGGTCAGTACCCATTACTACTGACCACTCAATAAGTTCATTACAAACTGAACAAATGCTAAATGGTAAATGGCCTGTATTTATATAGTGCTTTACTAGTCCCTAAGGACCCCAAAGCGCTTTACACATCCAGTCATCCACCCATTCACACACACATTCACAAACTGGTGATGGCAAGCTACACTGTCGCCACAGCCACCCTGGGGCGCACTGACAGAGGCGAGGCTGCCGGACACTGGCGCCACCGGGCCCTCTGACCACCATAAGAACAACAAACTACAACCATAAAGCTTTTAGAACTATTTTGATGTACACATAGCTGAATATGCAACAAAAGTATTTATACAGAGAGCCACCTTTTTTCTGAGCATTTCGTTATATTAGTGCTACTGAAGTCGGGGTGCCAGCACTGGGCCCCAGAAAGACTCCAATCCAGCTCACGGGATGGCTTTAGAAAAGTCATTAAGGAATAGATGACAGTCTGATTTTTCACCATCTACAATAGAAATGTCTATATTTTAAAGTTGGTCCATATCGTTAAAAAAAAAAAAAAAAAAAAGAATGGGGAAAAAAATCATGCAAAAACATTATTATTTACTTAGTTTCATTATTACAAAACATTTTTGGCTGTTACTTTTTCTGTAATTTTACACTTTTATTGGTCACAGTTTAGTCCCAAAGTGCTGTGCTGACAGATTTCTTCCATTTACTATACAAGGATTTATTTACCATGTAGAAAAACAGACATGCTGTTACCACGCATTGACTCCCTCAGTTAAATTCCTTAAAACACTGACAGAAAGGGGAGTTTCACTGGTCTTCACAATGTAAAATGACTTTGACATCCATGCTCTATAGTGTCTCTTTTAGCAGAGCATGAACAATGCCATGGAACTAGCAGCTTCCTTCAGTGTACTCTGTAGTCAAGCAGAACTCTTACGTGTTAACATCTTCCTCCAAGTTTGCTCCTATGCTGAGACCTCTTTACAAAAGTAAGAGTTCTCATGTGTGTGTGTGTCGGCTTACTTGACCGGTGCAGCTCATTGTGATTCTAGCTGTAGGGCTGTATTTTAAGGTCAGATGCTGAAGCACAGATTAAGAGGGAAAAACAGACAAACTTTACTCAAGGCTGAAAAACAATTCTAAACACTGCAAAAATTGTAACACAGTGTGAATTATGTATAATAACGTGAATTACTCAACATGGCTTAACAAGTTACCACTCTGGTCATTTACTTCTTTCAGCCTGGTGATGTTGCAGTTCTGCATCTCATGCAGACATTCATTTTTCTGTTACAAAGGAAACAAGTCAGGAAGCTCTCAAATGCAGACACAGGTAGCACTTCACTGCTCATTCAAATGTCGTACTTCTCTTAATGCGTGCATAAAAGCCAGTGGACTGAAAAGTCCTGCTGAAATCAGGAGAGGAAAGAGGAGAGAGAGAAGATGCATACTGCCCCTGAGGTTTTAGTCAGAACACACAGTTCAGCATGATTCAGCCTCATTCAGCTCGTTGCCGTTATCCCCCTACAGCAAGACTTGGAGCGGGTATGTGTATTTGCCAGTGAGTGTACGTCTCTGGTTAGTTGTGCAAGCACACAGATGTGCACCCACACGTGATGGTGTCAGTAATAAATGATCATGATTTCCAGTCCAGCCAGACAATCTATTAGCATGACACGTGGCTATATTTGTGAGTACATATGCACTCCGGGTGGATATTTACTCCAAAATGCGGTGAATTGCAAATTCGTTCTTAGCAAAGTAACTTTTCAGCAGGCTCTGATGCAAAATGAAATATTTCGCATATACATTGGCGCTGCCTGCAATAAGCTGTTTTAGGCCATAAAACTAATGTAGCAGTCACAGACATTGACTGCCCTCTAAAATGGAAATTCATAAGCCAAAATGGCATAGTGGGAATATCAAAATATGACACATCCTCTTCTTCTTTCAGCCCTCCCACTTCTCACTGGCTTCTGCCACCTCCCCATCCCTACCCATATCTTCTCCTGGGTTTTCCATCTGTTGTGGAAGTTCTTCTGAAGGACATGTCAGCTCTTCCTGACACAGCTGACTAAGCAGAGAGACGGACAGACTGGACTGACACCTCTCTCATATGGTCCCGAGTGAATTCTATAACTGGCATAATCACTCACCAGTGTGGATGAAATCAGTATTAATATCTTAAAGTCAATTTTCCTTGGATCTGTTAAGTCTCATATAACAGAGTAAAATTGATTATATTCTATTATATTTTTACATTAAATAAAAATACGAACTACGAGACACCGAGAACATCTTAGTTTTTGTTTGGTTTAGATATGGTTCCCTGTGGTAAGTGCAAAAAAACATTCAAACATGTAGTCTCATGGGTATACACAAAGATGACATTTAATAATTTGCAAAATGAGGCAAATCAAGAGTGATGTAATGTAGTCAGGCTCCCGTAATAAACTTAAACTACAATCAAATTTAGTTTTTTTAAATATGAAACCTCATTAGATGACAGATAAACCCTGAAGTTGTGCAACCACGACTGCTGCTGCTACTATTTTCACAGTGTTTTAACATCACAAACTGAAAACACTCTTACTTTATCTCTAGAAAACATCATGCATGATCAAACACACACACAACTCTATTTCATTACCCAGAATGGCCCAATTGGGATGAGCTCTCCTGTTTCTACTGGGATCCTGAAGTTCCGTGGAGGAAGGGCTCCCTCTGCCCAGAGCAGGCTCTCTGCCCTGGGAAAACCTGCCCTGGGTGCCCCCCCTGCCCAGAGCCGAAGTGGCAGAGGTGCTCCAAGGTTCCCCACCCTCTGTAAGAGATGTGCTTCATTCAGGACCACCAATCAACATCCATCAGGGTTCACAAAGGTCACAGGGAGGTCAAGATGATAAAAGGGAAGCTTACAGAGCAAAGGGAAAAGGAGAACAAGAACCAGAAGTGAGCATTCACATCATTCAGGGTGTTTTCTAGGTAGGAAGAAGGGGCACAAAGGAGCCAGGCGTCTTGTGATGCTAGGTTTTACAAAAGGAAGAAGTCTAGGACAGCTTAGTGTGCTACAGAAGAGAATAAGGAAAGAGGAACTGTAGCCTGTCACATCACTGAGGGAGTATAGTTCTTATCTGCAGGCAACAGAAAGAAGAAGCTCTTTAATCAAGGTAATCACAGCTGGTCCAGATGCTGCTCTGTACCTGCTCAGAGGGATCGCAGCAAGCTCCACGACTGACATCTATGTGACTAAGGAACAATTGGCTGGTTTTTACCCATACTACCAATCGACAAAGTGCACAGTTGTGTTGGTGGGGATCACTCTTTGGCTAACTTATAAATGAAGAGGTGTACATAAAACCAAATGAAATCAAACAATCACATTAGCCTGACAATTAAACAAGTCAAGAAAGGAAGAATCTGACACTGCCTGGAAAATTGGGGGCACGCAGTTATGGAGTTTTCGTTAGAGGAACGGTTGTGGATGAAACAAATGCAAATTTATGTATCAATGCCCTCATTTAACATCATGGAGAGCAAAGACTCAGACAGAACAAGAGCTCAGCTGGATGCTTGTCTGTGTGTGTATGGGTGCCAGCGGGTGCATGCATTCCCCAACATTTGTGTGCATGTGTGTGTGTGCGTGGGAGTGGGGGGGTGCACTCTCAGTTCTTGGTTATGTGTGTCTGTTTAAGGCTGTGTTTGCTTTTCAGGGATGCTGCTGTTCTGTGATCAAAAGGAGAAGCACAAAGGGAGAAAGGAGAGAGAAAAGGGGCAAAGCTATTATTCTCCAAAGACAGCTGTTTGTTAGTTAGAGATACAGCTTTAATCAGACGCGCTGTGGCTGTTGACAAACACGATCACAGGGGGGCGAGTGTAAATTCCTTTTCCAATTGACCAATGGGGAAATGAAAATGTGTACAGAGCGTGGAAAGGAAATTTGTACTGCCGTGCTACTCTGAAGCAAAAAGTTTAGTAGAAATAGAGACTTTAGACTATTGAGAAAAGATATCACTACACTACAGGTTTCACAGCTAGCTGAGAAGATGTGCATGATCATCACAACCAGCTTACTACTAATAAGTGCAACTACTAGGGGCGATCGTGGCTCAAGAGTTGGGAGTTCGTCTTGTAATCGGAAGGTTGCCGGTTCGAGCCCCGGCTTGGACAGTCTCGGCCGTTGTGTCCTTGGGCAAGACACTTCACCCGTTGCCTACTGGTGGTGGTCAGAGGGCCCGGTGGCGCCAGTGTCCGGCAGCCTCGCCTCTGTCAGTGCGCCCCAGGGTGGCTGTGGCGACAATGTGGCTTGCCATCACCAGTGTGTGAATGGGTGGATGACTGGATATGTAAAGCGCTTTGGAGTCCTTAGGGACTAATAAAGCGCTATATAAATACAGGCCATTTTACTGCAAGATGCAAACAGAATAAGATGACAATAATACTCAGGATTTGAAAAACAAAAAAGTAGGACCGTGACTTTTAATGAGTTTGCAAATTAAACCTCTCCAAATCAACTGTTGGACTGGTTTTGGAGAAAACACATACATACAGTGCAAATACTAAAGTAACACCAGTGGTTTCGTACAGTACAGTGTGATGCTGCCCTCCCTCAAAGATAAAAACAAAGAAAAGTCACCGCATAATTCCTAAAATAATTCCTAAAAGCCATTCTTGGATTTAAACAAGTCCATAAGAGGTCAAACATTCCAAAGATTTCGAGCAATGGAAGCAGAATAACTTTACAAATCCACTCCTATAAAAGAATGAAATGGTATAGCTCATTGCAGTCCCATTTGCTTTGGGAGAGTATGAAATTCCATTAAGACACACCGACACAAGTGGAAGCCCTGACGGCTGGAGCCGAGGCGAGTTAATCCTGCGAGTTGACTGTGTGCAGCCGAGGGCTTAGAGCAGCAGCTTAACACAAGGCCGCAGCTTTGGCACACCTGCCAGTGGTCAGTCACGCCTCAGCCAGCTGAGCGAAACACAATGTGATTATAACACATCATTATTAACTACACTGTATTAAATCAATTTTATCCTGAACGATTTAAAACATTGTTTAAATGTATTTGAGCATGGTGAGTGACGCAATATTAAAGGTAGGAGCAGGCAACTCTGTGAGCGCTGATTTGGGGACACATTTAGGTTGAAATTGGCTTAAATTTTGGAAGAGTTTTAAAAGTATTTAAATGACTGAAAGTCAAAATAAGCCAGACTATAGACCATGAGAGGTATCCGACTCCTCTATGAAAAAGAATCTAGCTACACTCATTGAGCATTGGGTTGGGTAATTAATCACATTTGTAAAAATGAATAATTTTTGCATTTATTTTGCTAAAGAGTCTGCGTTTCATAATGAAGAGCACAGCGTTCCTTTACAACAGCGGGCTCTGTAAACTTACTAATTCTGTCACGATCTGGTACAGGGATTCAAACGCAGAGCGGTAAGGTATCTCCAAGGTGTAGTTTATTTACAGTGCCAGTGCAATATATGTACAGTGAAGGGATCCAAAACTCCGGGGGAATCACAGGGTAACTCGCTCACGTCTTCTTCGCTCACACTCACACACGTTCCCGCAGCAGGGAGGTCGCAGGTCCCGGGGGGGGGGGGGAGATCTGAGGCAGACGAGAAGGCAGGTCACCAACTAATCACAAATCACGAATATGAAGCACAAGAGCTGTGAGAACACTAACGTTAGGGGTACAATCATCCAGCGACGAGAGGATCTGTGTTCCAGCCTCAAATAGTGCTCCCGGTGATGATGGGTGAGTGTTGTCAGGTGTGTGTGTGGGCCAAGGGCAGGAGCCCACAGTGAGCTCCACCCAGGCAGAGAGGGAGAGAACAGAAACAGCAATTGTAGCCTTGTGGGGCCGACCGGGCAGGCACGGAGACCATGACAAATTCTTTAGTTCAAGAGCCAAATTGGGACAGAGAAGACCAAGTCTTCCACTACGGATACAAATACCCAAGTGAAATTTGAAAAGTGGAGAACTTTTCTAAATCTTTAGGCATGTAGTATTAGGTTCAGAGTGCAATTTACACTTCCAGCAAGCAACATCTGCTCAAGTTTATTTTAACGTGTACTGTTATACGAGGCTAAAAAGGGTGTTCACGCTGCATAAAAGAGTCTTTCAACCCCCCCGCCCCACGCAACTCTTTCTTGAAAACTGATCTTTCCCAACTTGTGCAGTTTAAGCTATATTTTTGCAGTGCAATTTTTGCTTGCGAGTCTTGCTTGACTGGATGTGCACACATAGCCGTGTATAACAATCAGCGTAGGTGTCTGCTGCTGTGTATGTGAAAAGTTAATTGTCCATTTTTGCATGCAGTATAAAGCAGCAGCGGGAGGCAGACCTGGCACATGCTCCCACCCGCTGATTTGAGCTGTCAACCACGTTTATTAACTATGATGAATCACCCCTCCACTTCACATCCAATCAAAGACCTCTCAGAGGGACTCAAATCTGGTCACCTTTAACTAAATGATTTTCTTGGCCCATGGTGCGGCAGCCAGCGATTGGACTGGCAACCTGATGATATGGCTGCTGTTAGAATTATTCTGCCAATAGCCCACAGCTGGATCAGTCATTTTTGAAACAGTGTGGTGAATTAAGTGGCCAGCTGACATGCCGCTGCACGGTTAGGAAAAAATTTAAAAAGCTTGCTTGGCATGTTAAAGCAAAAGATAAAGAGCTCTACATACTTGGAATATAAAGGTGTTCTCTTGACCTTGCCTTGAGGATTAAATCTGTACTGGGTTTCATCTCTGCTGCATAATATAGTACATTTTACAATATGAGCTGACAGGTACCACTGAATCAGAATAATCTTTCTTCCACAATGTAGAGGGATTTTCCGTGAGTCTTGCTTTTTCTCCCAAACCTCCCGAAATCCATCTATTTTTAACTAAACATGTATTTGCACATGTTATACTAAAAATGTCAGCAGCACAGGGAAGAGACAAGGTCAATGAAAACACAAACCCCCAACTGACCAAGTCCTTCTCCCAGATCAGAAAAGTAGACCTTGGCGTGGAACTGTACACCTTGAACGTCGCTGAAGGATAAAACCTTTGATCCGGGCCTGAACGGAAGAGCTGGGGCAGCAAAGACAGAGGGAACTGCACAAAAGGAGAGCGATCAATAGATTCTTGTAGACACGGCCTCAAGTTTCCAATCCAACACAATGCTGTATTGATTAGATTTCAAGGAACAGGGATCAGAATGTCAGCAGTGGATTTGGGAGTCTTTAAAAAAAACTACTGCGCAGAGGATGGAACAATAGTATATAATGAGGCACTTGCTTATGCACTGCAAACTAATAACATACTAGACCTGCAAGATAGTAGCACAAGAAGATGCACCAGAAACATGCCATGTCGGTGTAATACAGAGGGTTTTAAAAAGTACCAAGGACAGCAAAGGTCTTCCACTACATGCATCAGAGAACCAAACAAGGGAAGTTATTTTCTGCAAATATTAGAAGCACTGGATAGCCACTGTGCAGAGAAAGAGGAAACCATCATCATCTCAAAGCAAACAAACAGAAGCTGCAAGGTAATTGGAGTAACTGTGGTCTAAAGACAAATACTGTCTAAAAAGTTATTATAAATATATGCTGAAATGTTATCATTGAGTATCTCACTAATAACTTGTTCTAAGTCTTCCCATTAATCCCCATGTCATGCTGAGGTAAATGGCTAAAATAATTAGTAGTAGAGGTGACACGATATGACTTTTTTATGTCCGATGCCGATACCGATATAATAAATTTGGATATTGGCTAATACCGATATGAATCCGATAGTGTGTTTTTTAATCAATAAAACTGTTTTTAATATCTTGCTGCATTTTGTATAAGTTCATACTCAAGTTTAAAAAAAAAAAAACACTAAAGCTATTCTGTTACACCTGTATGCAAAACATACACTGCACCCAAAATATTTCATAGTTCAGCAACACTGATTAATCTAATAAACTTAAACCTACTCCATCCTCCTTATTCTGGTATTTTAAAGAGTAAGCAACCTAACTAATAGGGTTCCAAACTCCCAGCAAAATAAATAAATAAATAAATAAATAAATAAAAATAATAATAATAATAATAATAATAATAATAATAATAGGGAACCACCCTCCAACTCATGATGCTTAATCGACGTAATCAACTTTAATTTGATACAGTGTGGAAAAAAAATGCACAGAAATCAATTATTTTTCAAGAATAATTAAATAGATTCAACATCTTTCTTCAACAGAATTGCAGACTGCACAGATGGAAAAAGTACTATAGCTTACTAGGGTATATTAGACTTAACAGTTACCATATACAGTAATGGACTTCTATACATTTTACATCAGATTAAAACTTTGGGTGTAAAATTCCGATAAAAGCTAGACATTTTAAATGAGAATAAGAAAGAAAAGTATGTCTTTGTGCCTCCTGCCTTTTCCCTGTTCATGCCCTATCGGCCCCCCTGGCTAAACTTTGCTAGACAGTTGCTAGCCATCAGCTACGTAGAAAAAGATCCTGGTGTAGAAAGTAATATTAAATAAATTCTAACAACAGATTATCAAGCTTAAACGTGCTGCTGTTGTTCAGCCACTGGTTTCCACTTTCTAGCACAAAGTGGGCCAAAAACAAACAAGAGAGACAGACTCGCGACAGAAAAGCCGATCAGCTGATCATTAATCAGTTTCATGATTGAAGTAGCAACAGGAGAGGGAGGGAGAGAGAGAGGCAGTCGCTCCATATATCGGTTGTTAAGCTAAACGCTGGAATGCTTTACAAACATTCAGAGATGAACTTACACACTTGCTTTACTTCTCTCTTGGATAACTTTCTCGGAGATGAAATGCCGGTTTGGTAGCGAGGCTCCAAATACTCAACCAGACCACTGACAGGTCTCGCACACCACAGCCGCTCTATCACGTGAGCACACTGCTCCGACGTGCTATGGTTATGAGCCAAGTTACGCCATGTCGCAAGTTTTGTGAGGTGCTTTTTTGATATTTAATGGATCGGATTACTTTTTTTTTTTTTATTTCTCTCCGATATCCAATCCAGTAATTTAGGTCAGTATCAGACCGATACTGATACGTAATATCGGATTGGTCCATCTCTAATTAGAAGCATAATAACACCTTACACTTTTAGACCAAAAGAACACCTCATTGTATTTTAGAGATAAATGTAAATACAGCACTGATAATACATCTAAACTGAAATAAAGCTACAGTTTAGTTGTTTTCAAGACATGCTAGCTTTGCTAGGATTCTGCTAAGGCATGCTGATTGGTCTTTTAGCATTTACAAAATGTACTTTCTTCATGGCACCCATTTAAAAACAGTAATTAGACAGAAACACTGCAGTTAAACTAAACCAGAAACTTAAATGTGTGTTTAATAAGCATCTGGTTGTGGTAACTGAAGACAGCTGTTATAAGGAGGATGCCCGAAAACAAAATGGCAGATGTTGTAAAGTGGTGTTGCTATGACATTGTATCCATAAAATATCTTGACCGTTTCAATCCAAAAGCATGATGGACACTGCTGAAAAAAAAAGAAAAAGAAAAGAAAATGTTAATGCTATTAAATTTACATTTGGGGGGCTGCAATTCCATTGGGCCCTCTTCACTCTGTGATATGACAAAGTGCACCGTACTAAATATCATATCCGTAGAGCACGCTATTATCTGATACTAACTGGTACTAAAAAATTATTATTGCTTAGAAGCTCACTTGTAACATTAGTGATATAGTGTCGTATTTGCTACCACCAACAGACACACAACTTCAAACTTGAAGTCAGGCAGGCGCACAGGCCCTCCTCATTAATAGCTGAAGCAGTCGACTTTCATGTCACTAAACAACCCGTCAGGAGGAATTTTGAGACTTCAGTAGAGCTCTCTTATTTGAACAACACTGAAGTTTGAACATTTATCAAAAATGTTAATCTAGCCATTAGCTGCTTAATTATTAGCAATTACCACACAGACACAAAGCCAGCCTCAGGGAGTCACAAGCTAGCATAATTCATAGAGGCAACACCAAGTTAAAACATGTGGATCTGTTCCCTGTGGAATAGGAGCAGCTAAAAGTACCTTTATCTGCTAGCCACATTAGCTGTACTAACACAAATAATAATGGCCTTCCTATCTATAATAGTTGGTGTTAATTTAACAGGATAGCACAATTATTTGTGTCTTAAACATGTTAAGTTTTATTTAAACCCAATAACTTTTGTTAACCCTGGCTTTAGGCCTTGTATTTTTTAGGCTAACCCTCAAACCAGCTCCTGGTGAATCCAATACATCTCCTGGTGTTTGTTCAATACAATGCCTATGAGCATAATCTAGCCAGCAGTTACATATTCCTAAATGTAACTGAAAACAATTTAGGCAAATAAATTTGCTGCAAAGGTAGGGCAACCCCTTTCTAGGAAGCCTGAATGATAACAGCTCCAGGCATGTGAGTCATTCTAGCTTAGAAAGTAAAAGTCATTTTCTGGGAAATGATGGAAAAGGTTTTTAGGAATGCTGATGAGGTCAGAAGTGCATGACTGTGATACCTAAACTAAAGCAGGAAACTCATGACTTCATCAGCTGCTCTGTGTGTTCCTAGAAAAACACATGACCGCTCTTTCTCTTAGCTGGCATGAGGACTGAATAGTGATGGACAGATGTTTCTTTATGTCATGAATCTTTACGCAGTCTCTCAACATGTGTAATTCCTTGGCCTTGTTTTTCTTGTGAAACACATCAGCTATGGAAGGCTTCTTTGGACATTTTGTAATAATTTAAGGCTGTCTTAAGGGATTTTGTACATTTAACAGTTATAACTGCTCAAGGTAGCAACCTATTTTACCTGTGTCTGCACTATAGAAACTGGGTAGTCGTTGGGTCTCTGCTGTTAGGATCTTGTTAGCTCATACTACTTTCTTAGCATTAAAGGAGCATTGAGTGACATAGCTGTAGTTGGGCCAGGTAGTGCACACTGATCGGCAAACACTGCAGCACCAACAACTGCCATTAAAAAAGTAATAACATATTAGTTACGTTAACAGCGAATCTGGACACGGGCATTAAAAAACAAAACAGAGAAATACAATGCCACACTGACTCAGAGTGAAATACTTGCCAGCATTTGCCAGGAATTGCAAGTCTTTCACAACATAACAAAGCAATGTAGGAATAAAATGAAGAGGCTCAAACACGATTTCAGGGAAAGCAAATGAGTACAAAATACAGCAAAGGTGTACTTCTAATCACTAGCTGACTATAAAAGCACTTAAGCATTTTTATTATGAGTGTGGATGCAAAAGAAATAAGGCTTGGAAGGTATGTTGTTTCTAGGGAAGTTCTGAAACTAATCTGAAAAGAGTCTAAAGGGACTTTTATGTGGTCTGGCCACTAGTACTCCATCTGTTTTAATAACATCAGAAAACCAGTCACAACCAGTGTTGGAATGGTCCATCACTAAAAAAAAAAAAAAGAAGTGATAAAGTCCTTTAAAGGAAACTGTTATGTCCAGAGAAACTCCCAGCTGTAAGTCTATTTGACTGAATAAGCATGAAGCAGGAGGAAAAAAAACGAGTAAATGCGCTCAGTCAACTAAGAAATAAAAAAAATCAAGTTAAGAGGCAGGATCCTCTCTCATTCGCTCTCTCTAAAAGATTCGGCACAATTAATGATGTTTCTACCTCCCTTAACTCCTCTGCATTTCCTCCCTGAGTTTCTCTTACTCTCTTAAACACACACACACAGATGCAGGCGTACACACAAACACTAGCAGGGAAAGAGATAGCGATAGGCACTCTTATCTCTAAACATTGGCAGCTCATAATGAGAGTGACTTCCTCTGTAGCCAGTGGTTGAGTGGTGCTGACAGCTTCTCAGCACTGTGTGTCAGCACGGGGGGATTTGAAGCGCTGCCTTAGCTTGACAGCCAGGCCACGCACTTACAGATGTTTTCACACTCACAACACACACATATGCGCAGACGTCGCAGCGACTACGCTTCAAGGTTGACTTCTGTGGGTGGGAGGACAAGATCTGTTTGAAGTCTTGACACATGGAAGAGACACAATATTGAGCTTTGGTGTATTGGGGCTTATGAGTGGTGAGTGGGTGATATACAGAGAGCTGCTGTAGCAGCCAACTGAGGGGAGGACTGAGCTTAAGGAGAGAGTTTAAGCCAAGCAGACATCAATACACGGCGACAGGGAATAAATTCATTACAAGCCAGAGACCACACTTTCTGATTACTGCAGAAAATTTGGAACATGCACAGGTTGGAGATAAATACCTTCAACACCTCGGGTGAATTTAAGCAACACTTCTCGATGCCCTTGACATTTAAGTATAGGAAAACACACAGAGAAAGGTTTAAAGAATGTAAACATTCTGTCATGCTATACTGAATTTATTAAAAAGTGCGCTGTTTATTTTAAACTTTTGAAGCAGTGGTTTAAGATAAGTGCTGCCAAGCTGAACACTATATTATCACCTCAGAACTGTCAACTGTGAAAGGTCAGTCTCCAGGCCAACGTGACAACGATAGTTGTGTAAACTCATCTTTATTCATAGGTTTCACGTCCTGGAATCTATGACGCTCTTATCAGTTTTCCACCGCTGCCACCCTATCATTTAAGCACTGCAAGTTGTTTTTACATTAAGTCACCTTTGGCTGCTGGCCTGACAGTCGATTAAGGTCCGTGTCACTTTCTGCCCAGTGCAATGTTTCTCTCACCTCTCATCATGCCGGTGTTATATGATAATTGTCTCACACAATAATAACAGTCTTATCGGCAAACAGAGGGATCACGCAGTTTAATCTTTGTGGCGTCACGTCAAAATATATACATCTGTTTTTAGATAGGAAACAAATAGTGAAGTTCATGGGGAGACCTGGGAATTTAATATGCACCAATCAACCACAAAATGTATACAATTTAATATTTTGTGGTTCCTCCATTATGCTTACGAGGCCTCTAAAGGTGTTCTGTCATTACAGCCATCCAGACATTAGGCAGATCTTCTAAGTCCTCGCACCTGCTGGGCGAGGCTTTCATGGACAAGACTTGCTCAGTTTTGCCAGGTGTCACTGCCTCCCTGACTGCCAGTCCAAGTGGACACCTGACACCTCAGTCTCTTCGTGCTGCTGTGTAAATAGAAGAGACGTAAGTAGACAATAGCTGCCAGCGGTGCCAGCCAGCCTCTCCTGGTACTGCCCCCTGAACCCTATGCTCCATCCCTCCCCTGCAGCAAAGACAAAACTACACCCTGCCACTACAATTATTCATATTTTTTGAATAATATATAATATAAAACGTTTTTTTAAGTTCTTTCTCTCATGTTTTATTGTCTGACTCGCTAGCAGCTTATTGTTGTGGCAATTGCCTGTATCAGCTACATTCCAGCAGTCCAGCTGAATCCAACTTGACAATGTTGGACTGCAGCTGCTGGTCGTAGTCCTTCTGCTGTCCTGGAAAGCTGCTGTGTGCTGGAGGCGACTCTAACCAGAACCTGAAGCAGATGGAGGACTGGCTCATGCCGAACCAACTCCACAAAGCAAAAGAACGACTACCGCCATCAGCTACACATCACAATAGTAGTTTTCGTGTCCATTGCAAGGAAAAAATGCTGCAGAAAATGTTAATCAGCTATTAATCTGCCACAGTGAAGTAGATAATTAAAATATTTGCAGATAAACTGATAGACAGAGCTGATTGATTTAAGACTGTTTCCTTTCCTTGGAAATGCATGCACAAATACAAGTGTTTGTATCCTCCAGCACATATCTAAATCTGTGGGAAACCATCATGGTAAATGGTAAATGGCCTGCATTTGTATAGCGCTTTTCTAGTCCATAGGACCCCAAAGCGCTTTACACTACATTCAGTCATTCACCCATTCACATACTGGCGATAGCAAGCTACATTGTAGCCATAGCTGCCCTGGGGCGCACTGACAGAGGCGAGGCTGCCGGACACAGGCGCCACCGGGCCCTCTGACCACCACCAGTAGGCAAACATGGGGTTAGTATCTTGCCCAAGGATATTTGGCATGCAGCCAGGAGGCAGCCTGGGATCGAACCACTGACCTTCTGATTAGTGGCTGACCTGCTCTGCCACCTGAGCTACAGCCATATTTAGATCAAGGGGATTTGAATGTAAACATCAACACTCTGAACTCTTTCTCATGTTCTCTACCCATTTCTGAATTGCCATCTGGAAATGCCGCTGGCTTGAAATGATGTATGTAGTCAACAGCAATGTTACGGTATGTTTCAAAGCTACATTCACATGAATGCAAGGACCCAGGTTATTGCCCAGCGTTGCCCATATTATTGCGGCTCTGATGACTTGCTGTTTTTTTGTTTTGTTTTGTTTTTTTTTTGGGGGGGGGGGTTGTAATTCTCAGCATTCAGTCTCTTCGTTAAAAGACACACAGGAACAGTAGCAGGTTCATGTGTCCATTGCAGGACCTAAAAATCCCTCAACATTAACATTTATGCCAGCCTATGGGGAGCAGGCAGATACTGTAGCTTCTATAGTAGCTCTACTATCCGATCAAACTGCACAGATGAGCTGCTGACCGTCTTGTAGGTCCATCAATTCTCCACCCTTTTCTAATGTTTTGTAAGTGCTAACCACTGTGTACAAGAAACACTCAACAAGACCTGCCATCTTAGATATCTGACGCAGCTGTCCAGCCTGCATGACATGGACCATGTCAACTTCGACTTCAACATCTGACTGTTTACTTCCTGCCTTATGCTTTATAACGCATCCCTTGGAAGGTACCATTTTAACAAAATAATGAATGTTATTGGCCTGTCCGTCTTTATTGTTGCAACTGATTAGTGCATTTACAGAATGAAATTGTCAAATAACAAGATAATGTGGAAGGCACAAGAAACAGAAGGAGCCACTGAAGAGGAAAAAAGAGAAGCGCCCATGGAAACATGAAAGGTACCTGTAGCAGCAATTGTTCATGAAGATAATAATAAGAACATACCCAGGCTGTGTATTCATCCATTTCCTGGCCACTTTGATTTTCCAGCACCCCGGGCCAAATGGCGTGGCAGTAATTCCAAGTTCACTTGAATCTCAGAATAATATGCTGTGTTTCTGTGTTGCTCTCTCCTGCATGGATCACTGATTCATAAACATGGGCAAGTGGTGAAGAAAAAGGCAGCTATTTCATGTAAAGTCTGCTCTCTACTTCCTCTAGGCTTAAACGGACTCATGCCGTGTGATAGAAAATTGCTTTTTCCCCCCTCCTCTCAACGCGACGTCTACCTTTTTTGTTTACCGATTTCCAAAGCCTGTCACTGCAGTTCAACGAAAGGTTACACATTAAACTGAATCGAGTATGTATACGTTCGATGAAAAGATAACACATGCAAGACATATCGATGAAAGTATCTGCATCGTCTATATATGTCAAATGAAAACAAGATTTTTAAAATAAGCGGTGGTCTCTGCAGTTTCACAGATAGCAGAAGACATGTAAGCACTTTAATGAAGTAAAAGACCAAGTGAATCAGACAGAGTTGCTAAAGAGAGATGGGAAGAAAGGGCTAAAGCAACTGAAAACTTTGATATTTTAAAGAGGAAGGAAACTGATTAGTGCAATTGACGGCCTAATTTAAAGACGGGTCTGCTCTATCCTCACACACTTAAGCCTTGTTTCCTTCCACCACGCACAGTGGTTAAATAGTTAAGCACCAGTTTTAAATATTTCATGTGCAGAGATCGCATTTAAAAAAGTTCCAGACTTAAAGCTGTCATCACTTTGATACAAAAACAAGCATTTAATGGAGCTGCCAACCTACAGGAAGATATGGTAGTGTTGCCAGTCCGCAAATGACCTCTAGCAACTTCCAGACAGCAAAGAGACATTAATCTGCATATATGAGAGACTACAAAAACAGACAAGAAGGCATTTACCTGCATTGCATTGCTTTTGAGGTCTACTGGAGAATTTCAGTAGGGTCTTTTTCACCCCAATATTTTATCTTTTTTTTTTCAAAAGCTAAACACCAGTGAACACAGCAACAGTAGGTGCTCATCTTTTTGTACCTCACACTTGATTGTCAGTCACTAGACTGACAAGAAGTAAAAGGACTTCTCAGGTAAAGATCTGAGCTAAAATCTCCTAGAAGCACTGTGCATGTAGTATTATTTCATTATTTTGAGAGTACTATCATGTCAATAATATATGTTGGGTGATTTAAATATTTTTAAATGTTTAAAAGCCACTAACAGAGATTTGCAGTTACTAACGATTGAGTGAAGCCATGAGGAGGAAAGTGCAATGGTGTTGTGATAAACAGCATCATGCTCTCTGCTTAAAATTCCTGTTAAGCTTTCTTTAATGTTTTTCTCAAAGTCAGTGCACATATACTGTACATTTATGTTGCATAAACTGTGCATCTGCATGGCTAAGACAACACTCTACGCGTCTGTCTGATAAAATCAGACTGAGGTTTATGGGAGTGTCACTAGGAACAGGTGTTCAAGGGCGGTGCAGTGTGTGTTTGAGCATCTGTGCACTGTATGTATGGGTGTCACTAGAGATTAGTGGCTTAGGTCAGAGACACGGGGTCGATTATGGAATTACAGGATCATCGGGGCTGCCTATTGTTCCTATAGCCTGGGATCACTGCCACGCTGCCTCACTGAGACAAACACGAAGCACATGAACAAGAAGAGAGCCTCCAGAAGCGGAGGGCTCATCACAGATCAGTAACTCGAATCATCTGTACATTACAAACAGATGTCTCAGAACCTGAGTGCATTCTGCAAGAATAGTTTTCTTTTATTCAGTAATTTGTCTCACAAATGAGTACAAAAGCTGTCCCTAACATTTTGGGATGCAATTGACAGTGTGCAAGAGAAAGAAAATGTGTTCAGTAAGAACTTGAAAGTGATACAAGTCACCAAAGAAACCTGTGGAAAGACGATGAGAAATGCATGCTGGGTATTGTGCCGAACCATAATATGCTTCTTTAGAAAGTTCTGGCAGAACGGGATCAAAAATTGCATAATTTTAAAAAATGACAATCCCCGAAGAATGCTGTTCATATAGTTCTCCTCTCAAAGTCTGTATTTTTTTTTAGCTTTTTTTGTATCCATTAATATTCTTTGATCAATTCAATGTGCCACACTGTAGAAGTGAAATATAAAAGGCTGTCTGAGTGATCAAAAACAAGCACTAATCATTTCTGCCTCGATCCTTCTCCTGTCACCTTGCCCTTTAATTTCCTGCAGAAAGCGCACAAGAGGCAGAGTGAGCGCAGGCTTTCTGTTTCTGTGCTCCCTGTCCTCTTAGCCTTATCCTGCTACTCACTGATTAACCCTTACTCTGCAGCCTTCTTCTCTCACCCGTTCTTCTACACTTTGAATCTCCTCTAATGATAAGAGGCTATTCTCATTCTAGCGATAACTTCCTGCATTATCCATCTTTCCCATGCTCATCACCACTGCACATTCACTCGCCATAGAAAGAAGTCATGCTCACCATAACTGCGGCTTAATGACAGACTCGGGCTGATCGGATATTAGAGTAAGAGATATATGTGGACATAAAGAGGTATCTGGACGAGCACGGTTAAAACTCGTCAATTAATCCGGTGCTTCCCAACCAACTGCTCGGGACCTCCCAAGGAGGTCCTATGATAAATTGAAAGAGGGTCGTGGGAGCATTGAGGAAATTAAAAACTAAAGATTTATTAACATTATTCAAACTTTTCTTTTCTTTCCTCTCTTGAGCTTATGAAAATCTGTCAAGTCCAAACAATTGTGATGATAAAAGTAATTCACCTCAAAGCTTGACAGGAGGGGGTCACATTAAGACATTGTTTCATTCATTTGAGGAGAGATGTGATGTGAACTATTAAATTATGCCACAGCAATTTTGCATTTTTCACATTTCTGATCTTTCACTAAAACAAAAGTAAATACAAACTTGTCAGCCTAAAATCATCACAAGAATGAGACCATAAACCTGTCTGTTCTCGCCCCGGGAAACCACAGCTTTGACTGTCTAGAAGTGGCACCTGCCTGTGAAGTGAACTCTGATACCGTGCCGCATGTGTTTCAGCACCGATGGCCTTTTTCAGACTGGCTGGCATACTAAAAACCACAAACATATGGCGTTTCTCCTTTGAATGTACTTCCTTTTTTTTTTTTTATAAATAGAGAGTAGGAATAGAAATGATTGAGCTTTACACAAACACTGGCTTTCCATCCAGTATTTCTAAAGAAGATAATTGGTCATGAAGTCGATAACCCAGTCTAAGATTTGGCTTATCTGCATCTTGCCACCCACATTATGATCTCACCCGGCTGGGAGAAAAGCACTGGTTTAGGGCGAATCAGCCTATTGTGAGATTTCACAAAAAAATAAAAAATAAACCACACACAGATGACAGAGGAAACAGAAGAACCACCTCTCTTTCAAAAGGGATCACAATATCAGCCTTGTTCTTTGGAAATGTGGAGGCAGAGCATGTCTGTTTGATTCGTCATGGCGCTGATCACCTGCAGAGTAATAATAACAATATAAGCAGCAACATGATTGCGCCACATACATACGTCAGCCTGTCTAATATCCACAACAGTCTCAACTGTGGGACCACAGAGAGCCTGAGTGGCTGCAAAGAAGGGAATAACATCGCCATCTAGAGGCTCGAGTCAGCATCTTTCCCACACACAGCTCTGAACAGAAAAAAAAAATGCTTGTCATGCTCTTCCAAGTTACTCACAGAACTACTCACACACTTCTCAACAAGTGGATTCAAACAGCCGCAACAGGAAGCTGCCCACAAAACCGCAGTAAAATACACCTCAAACAGCAGAGAGGCCCTTCAGCATCGAAAGATTTACCCACTGCTCAATGAGACTCAGAACTATAGCTCCCCATGCAAGGTCACTTCCAGCCAGCATGCAATATTGCTGGGGTGAGAACAGGGGGAGAGAAAGACTGATAGCAGAGATGATGAGGGAGGATAAATACTTGACACACAGATAACCTTCGACGAGAGCATGCACAGCTTGGAGCTTATCTCAACTGAGACAGGTGACAGTGAAACAATGGCAAAATAAATGGCCAGAGATGGAGGAAAAGCCTCCACGGGCGGAGAATTTTTAAATATTCTTACCTATGATGGGAGCCAGACGGAAAATATCAGACAGACGGCTGTTCACGGGTTCATATGGAGAGTCTTCTAAGAAATCATTACCTGCAAGAAAGATGACAGCATGTTATAGATACATTTTCAGCCTCCTTCTTGTGTTGTTAATCACCCTTCAACCCATACACTGGCCTGCATGTGACACGGGTTATTTGGGTCAGTCGATATCCACGCTGGCGCACAGCCACATGCTTGATTAGGCAGGTTGGTCAGCTGTGTTGCGCAACTGGAAGTCGACTCGCTGGCGATGAGCTGGGTGTAGTTTGGGGACTAAAAGGCCCCCCTGCTATGATCGACACTTTGAGATGGCACAGCTAGCGCTAAGGGGCTTCACGCTCTATTACCAGCGAGGGAAGTGATTTGAGAGGTCAGAAGGTATCTGAAGCTCAGTAGGACCACGTCTGTGAACCAAGTCAAGGGGGCAAATTTGTGTTGTGCATGATCACATTGGTTGTGCGCTACTTGTTTTGTTTTTTTTCTTCTTATGTTTGTGGAAGCAGATAAAAGGAGACTCGTACTTTAGAACTAGAACGAAAGGAAAGGAGGGCGAGGGCTCATTTCGCTTCCGGAGGAGCTGGAAACCAATCATGTCACCCACTTTCAAGACAGATCAGAAGGCTTAAGCTGTTATAGCTGAAAGCCCTGAGGTGGGGCGGGGGGCTGACTGGGTTTGTGACACCCCCCAGAAAATTATAATAACAACATTAGATGACAATGAGCTACTTTTTAAATTCTATGATAGACCTTTAAACTATAACAACACAAATCTATAGTTTAATTAGAAGATGGTTAAATAGTTCTAAACATAAATCTGTAGCTCGGGGTCGTTTATTTTGTACAAGAACACACAAAACAGTTCCACTAAAGTCTAAGCCAACCTTGTAAACTCTGATACATCCCCCAGTAAATGCGCAGGCAGTTCTTCTCCTTCTTCATGCCCCTTTTACACCGGCAGTTGTACAGCGGGCTCTGTTTGAGCGCGTCAATCGCGCTCCGGCACTCGTCCTTGGCTTCCAGGCCGGCCACCATGCTGAAGTTGCTCTCCTTGCCGCCGGCCACGCACTGCCTCATCGTGCGGTACTTGGTGCTGCACGCCTGCTCCTTCAGACACTGCTCATTGGCCCGCACGCAGTCCAGCCGGGTGGCCCCGGCACGCAGGTTCTCCTCCGCGTAAGACAACACATCTGAAAAATAAAAGTTTTATCCGTCGCGTGTTTTCTCACTTTCCCAGTAAACACTGGAAGCTTAAGCACTTTTCAAGCTGCTTTAGGGATTAAAATATTACACAAATATGAGCTTTTATTATGAACACGCCACAAAAGAGTACACGGGCTATTTTTTGGAGCCACTATTTTGGAGCAGTTATGCACATAGTTGCCTAACTGGCACTTTCATTCAGCTGAAAGTAGAGTATAAATTGCTGTCACGTTCACTGTTGTTTGTTGAGGCACTGACAGCTCCTCAGAGTTTTTTTCTTTTTGGAGCAGTTTACTGCACAGTTGCGACCACACTGTACTGCGAGCAGCCGATGCGTCTGCCGGGCGCCTCTTTATTAATAGAGCGCAGAATGTCGCTACTAAATATTTGATGAAACTCTATAATCAATTCGAAGCGAGCAGTTGCTGGTGCGAATCAACTTAAACTTACCTAAAACAGGAAGAAGAACATAAAACACAGCGAGGATCATCGTTTTTCCTCTGCGTGGGAAACAAAACCCCTTGTTGGAACGTAATTTCTTAAGTTGATGCGAATTAACAATCGTTAAATTCTCAGGGTACTTCCACTGTATTGAAATCCATTGAAAAGGTGCAGCACTGCGCGCTCCTCTGTATACAGGACAGATCCGGCTCGCCTCATGCGAGAGATAATTTCCCCTCCAAACAAAGTGTCCAGTCCCGATTTCTGCTCTTTCCTTGACTCAATAGAGGGAGAGAGAGGGAGAGAGAGAGAGAAGAAGCGCTTCTTTTTTGTCTTTCCCGGGCGGGTTTGTCTTCTCACCGCGAGGAGACAAAGACAAGGGATGAAAGCAGCGGTGGAAAGCGAAAAAACGGGCGAGTGTCCTCCAACTCCAGCCAGTGGGATGCTTGCGTCTGTGCGTCTGAGCGCACACAGCCAACTGGAGTCCCACTGCTGTCTAGCGCATTCAGCAAGGAGGAGAGTGCCAGCTTCACCCTCGCGCTAAAGTACAGTAATCTGATCATAAATTTACAATGATAGACCTTCCCATCAGAGCAAACCCCCCCCCCCCCCTTTTACCACAATCTCAGCACAAAAACTCAATCGTGAACTTTTAGCCCACTTAACTCAATAATGAACCAAATAATGTAGAATATGCTTTAGCGTTATGATCCTTTTGTTTTTAATAAACTTTCCATGACAAGTATGGCCACTTTTGGTGTATTTTAACTGCTGCTGCGTGCACGTGATTACATTTAAAATAAAGGGAACCGACTTTAACAACCATTGATGTGAATGTGTGTGTGTGTGTGTGTGTGTGTGTGTGTGTGTGTGTGTGTGTGTGTGTGTGTGTGTGTGTGTGTGTGTGTGTGTGTGTGTGAGAGGGGGTGTTCACATTTGAGTGTGCATAAGCTGCACTGATGGGGAGAGGGCAGAGGGAATGGCTCCTGTGTATGTTTATGACATGATTAATATAGCAACACGTGTAGATGCTTATATGGCAGGGTTTGTTTTTGTTTTGTTTTTTAGATGTGAAGCACCTTTTGAACCTGGAGCGAGAAGGTGGGACGGATGTATTTCAGCTGTTTAGTCAATACTCCACACATATGACGCATTTGTGACTCCTCCCAGCTTCATATCGTTTTCATATTATTTGCAAATACCAAGATTAGAAGAAAAAAAAGTGTTATGCAACAGTAGTTACCAGCTGTGAACACAGAGGACTGTTGCGTGTTTGCTCATGTCAGAGGTATGATATAATGTTTTTGATGGCTGACAGCAGCCTGACAGCGCTGAGCTGAGAAAAACCTGCCCTCAGTCTGACACAGAGGAGAGCGGACACTGTCGCCATCTGTTGGTGATTTGAAAGAAAAGTCACTTTGGTGCTTCTGGTGATGGGCAGCTCAATTTATTGTCACATGTATAGAAAGGCAACAAACTGATTATTACAAAAACAGGGATGATGCATCATGGAACTGCACTCTTCCTGTAACTCATTGATTGCCTGTATGGTATATTTAGGGGCTAATCCACTTGGATAAATACATATGTCAAAGAGCCGCTCTCTGCATTAACGACTGAGGCTGAATCAATCACGCATCCTGCGCCCAAAGCAGTAAATCAACTGCACATATATATAGAGAGAGGCAAGGAGCAGGTTCAATCACAGATGGGCTGTGAAGCAACTGATTTGAACATCAGTGACTTATCCCTTATTGAAAAAGTCCTGGATAGGTTGGTACAGGTCAATCCTGCAGGCTACATTGACATGACACAGGCCATGGATATTATTAAAAAGAGAACATGACTGGAAAAGAGACAGAAAATGAGATGAACGGCAGTCTCAGTCCGCACTGTGGGATAATTGTCTGCTTACAATTTGATGACTTTGCTGTTCTAACGTCTCCAAAGGGAAGTTTGCCAGTCAGGGGGGAGGCTCAGGCTGGTGATTTATGAAAAAAAGCCCTAATCAATATTTGATATTAATTTTGTAAATGAATGTCAGAATGATGTAGCCCTCTGGTCATTTAACTGTTTCACGCAGTAATGTGTTTTATGGCACTGGATCAGAGGCTTTTTCTTTTCTTTTTTTTACTAGAAACCTGGTCAAAGTCTGGAATTGTGTGACAAATGTAGGCAGCAGGTGTAGATGGATTACTCTGAGAAAGCTGACTGCGCCGATACAGCACTTCATAACACTCAACAGTCAGGCTGAGTGGGGACTGATAAATGTCAGTGTACTGCCGGTCACTATAGTTAGGCGGTACTTCTCTAATTTATATTACCAGCAGATACAGGACAAGGATGATGACTCTGAAGAAGGAAAACGTCAATTTAATTGCTGACTTGAAGATTTAACACAGGTTGAGTTGTGATTTATCTGATAAATCCATGAACTATCTACAGTTAACTGAGGCTATATCCAGGACATAAATAATTAGCTGATTGATTGTGTTTTTTTTTTGTTTTTTTTTTAAATTTGTATTTACTTAGCGAGGATAGGTTAATTGGTAACTCTAAATTTCCCATAGGTGTTAATGCGAGAGTGAATGTGCGAATGGTTGCCTCTGTGAGGGTCCTGCACAGTATCTTAGCTGCTCTTCTGGATGGAAACGTTGGATGTTGTTCCTTGGATCTGTTGGAGCCACTGGCCTAGCTTGGGGGTCACTGCACCTAGCGCTCCAATTATCACTGCGACCACTGTTACCTTCACCCTCCACATTTTCTCGAGCTCTTCTCTGAGCCCTTGGTATTTGTCATGTTCATGTTCCGTCTTCCTGATGTTGCTATCATTTGGTATTGCTACATTTATCATTATAGCTGTTTTTCTGCTTGTCCACCACCACAACTATGTTCAGTATGTTAGCTTTTACCAGTTTGTCTATTTGTATGATGATATTTGTGGGTGTTACATACTGTGCAGGGGCCTGTCCTTTCATGATGGTTCCTCCTCTTGGAGGAGCACAGTATGTAACACCGGCAAATAGAAGAAGTGGCTGATATTGAGAAATCCTACCAAGGGCTGGAAAAAGCTGAACTGAAAGACAGCACAGAGGCACTAATCATAGCAGCAATGGAACACGCTCTGAGTATAAGGTCAATAGAGGCTGGAGTCTACAACACCAGGAAAGACCATGGGGTCTTGCCTGGTGGGGTCCTGCCTGGTGTTAGGACATGTTTGCAACTGTGCAACGTCCACTTGTTCATGTCCACTTTCCTGAACTTGAACTAATGTCTAGTAATGTGACTTACTGATTATTGTGTGTGTGATAAAACCATTTCTTTTTCTTCTTCTTATTATTATTATCATTATTATTAGTAGTAGCGGTATTTCATCAGATTTTGTACTGCTATAATGGAGGGATTTTCCAAATATAGAATCTATAAGTATAAGAGCATAAAGTATAAGATTGATTGATTTATTTTCAAAGGAACAATCTTTATAATATTTAATGTCAATATCATGATATCAAATGTCAAATTTAATTTAAAATAACTGAATAAGCAAAACTAAAACCAAACATTTTAAGGACACAATAAAAGTAATGACTCCTGACTGAAAACTATGACTACTAAAACTAAAGCTAAATATACTGAACTACAAATACAAATTAAAGTTTAACAACAACAAAAAAAAAAACTAATTAAAAAATGTTGCAACAATGTCACAATTATAATGAGCTAAGTCAGTCATTCAGACTCTTTGTCCTGACAGAAACTAGCCTCCTTAGGTTAGATGGTCTGCTAGCTAACTGTTTATTGACCCAGCTACTAAGCCAAAATGAGTTTGGACACACTTTTTCAACAAATTCTTTTAACTGAGCAACAGTTAGCAGAACAGACACAAAAAATCAAGGATGGTAAGTTTTGTTTATTTCTCTGAATCTGTTTTTTTTTTTTTTTGCTTAATTATCACTCTTCAGCTAGCAAATAAGCTAACAGCTAAACGCTAGTGACAATGCTAAATATGTATCTATACAGGCTACTGTATTTTAATGTTTAATGTTGCATCATGTGATGTTTTTTCAAAAATGTTTTTTAGTCAAAATAGCCATCATCAGATGCAATGAGAAGATAAAGAGTGTCACTGAGCAGTATGGAAAGAGCAAAGAGGAACTTGATGAAAAGGTGAAACTGTTGCTAGTTGATGCTAACGAGTGAATTATATATATTTTGTGACCAGAGGCAAAGCCATAGCACTGTTTTTAAGATGCTCACATTTATTAGATTTTAGATATAAACCATTTGGTTCTTCAAATAACCCTTTGTGTGATGGTAGCCGTAGTTTACTGAGCTTAAATTCATCATATATAATGTCTTAAATGATCTTGAACTGTGTTTATTAAATATTTACACACTAGCTGTAAAATCATGTCACAGGGTGATGGAAAGTGTTCACTTGTTGCACTGTATTTTAGAAGGAGCCCCTGTAAATTGGTCTGTTTCATGGTACTGTGATTTATTACATAACAGCTTTATGTTTACACAGCTCAGTGCAAATTTCAGAGGTCCCATATTATTAATTTTCTAATAAAAATTAGTAAAATGTTGTTCCTGGAATGTTTTACCTGGGATGTAACATAACACGTGTGTATGTATAACAAAAATAATTAATATTTAATTTGTTGTGGTTTCCAAAAGGAAAGAGGCCATTCTACTCATCATCACCTTTATAAAACTGAAAAAATACACACATTGTAAAATATGAATAGAAACTGATTAATTAAAAAAAAGCAGACATTGAACTATCAAAGCAGCACAATGCCATATTGAGGAGCTGATCTAGTTTATGATTTAGAACACTTAATCTCTACATTCAATGGCTAATTTCCCCAAATAACATTACTGAGACCTTTAGTTTGTGAGATATAATGCCCCATTAAAAATAATTTTAAAAAAAGAGGCTCTTTGGTTTTTTCACAAATATTGCAAGGATCACACCATGCCCTACTGATGATTTGAAACACATGGCAGTGGTATCTTTTTTTTTTTTTTTTTTTACTATTGAGACTGTTTACATTATGCAGATATGCAGGCTGTGTTTACTGCACAGTGTGTTTACAGCTCTCATGATGTAAGGTCTTATGGTTTATGAGAGCTGTCTTAAGATAATTACAGTATTTATAGGACTTGGAAGCTGATTGTGCTCACTGAAACATGCTGCACTTTAGTATTACAGCAGAAGAAAAGCAAAGCTACTTTCTCCTCTTTAGCTCAAGAAACAGACTGAAATTACACCAAAAGTTATGCCCAAGGCAAGAATCTACCTTCCTACATAATCGCTCTTTCTTTATGTTTATGATATCGATTTAAAAAGAAACCTGAATTGTTGCTGAACTAGTTAACGAAAAAGGATGTTTTTAGTTACAGTTTCAAAATAACTCCAGTTATTATGTCTGTCTCTAATAATCAGGTATAGAGTATATACTGATTGTTCCAAACTAGAACTTTGATCTCATTTCACCCCGTCTGGTATCAAGTGATATTGCTCACATACGAAGCATCACCAATCCATCTCCCTCGCTGTACATCTGTCTGTCAGCATGTGTGTCTTGATCATCTCCTGTATTTATGCTTCAGGCTCAGCAGTTGTCTGCAATGAGGCTGCGGTGTGACCTGGCAAAGAAATATGAGAACCAGATGTTAAAGCAAATTGAAGAGCTGCTCTGTCAGAAGAACCACCTCAGGGATCATCTAGTAGGTTGAAGCCTGGATCAGTACTTATCTCTCAAATTAGACAGGTTGTATCCAATATGGATACCTCTTCAGCTTTAATAGCTTTAACTTCTTGATTGAATCACAGTACTATATAGAATGACCCGATCAATTAATCAGTGAAAACACAGATCAAAAAAGTGGTACCCTTCAGAGATGTTTGCATTTTCGTAGAAACTGAGTTTGACATTTTAGAATTGCTTGTTTAAAATTCCACAGGTATTAAACTAGGTTATGTAAAAAATAATGTAAAATCAGAGCCTCATTTTAGAAGCAGAATCCCACCAAAAATGGTGGGATTCTGCATTCTACACAATAAGCTCTTAGAGCAAAGATTTTCTTTTTTTTCCAAATGTTATCATAATTATACAGTAACATTAAGTCTGTAGTACCACAAGGTCTGTTAATATTGTTGTTAGAAGTATTTCCCATGATCCTCCTTTTCATACCAGACCAAGATAAAGATGGTGGCTAAAGAAGAGGAGGAAAACTTCCTTCAAGAGATCTCAAGGTTTAACAGTGACTTCAGTCTTAAGGCGAACAGAGAAACAGTCTTCAAGAGCCAAACTCACACTGTGCTCCTGGATCTGGAGAAGGAGGTGGAATCGATACACAAAGGTTGTAAGACACTTTACTGTAGTGTTTTCAGGGAAGACAGAGGTTACATGAAACAGATGTGGCCCTGAATGCTGCTCTAGAAATTATTAGTTATTTTAGAAATGGGCAAAATAGATCTCCAATGCCTATAATTCATGAAAAAGAACGTTTTCAAGGACTCCATGCAGCACACTCTTTCTGCTTCTGTGGGAGTTAAGAGAGTGAGTAGCAGCGAGGTGCTAGTAAAGAAATGCACTTGATTCACTCATCATTAACAAGTGTGACCACCTTAATAAAAACAGAAATTTTGCCAGCTTGCTCGTTTGGAACATTTACCATAATCTTCCCAGGAATGGATGTCCCAACAAATTCACGCCAAGGTCAGATCGTGCAGCGTTTAGAGCAGCGGTCCCCAATATTTTTTGAGCCACGGACTGGTTTAGGTCTGACAATATTTTCACTGAACGGCCTTTAAGGTGTGTCGCAGATAAAAACAATAAAATAAAACCAGTACCGGTACATAAAAAAAGACGATTAATTCATAACACATGAGAAAAGACCCAGAGAAACCAAGTTAACGATAAAAACCCTTAAAACCATAAATTTCACACCCGAGCCTCAACTCTCGCAGCCCGGTGGGGACTGCTGGTTTAGTGAAACAGCTAAAATTCCTACAGCTACATCTCAGACTCACTTAGCATGTTAAATGTTAAAGTTCATGGCAGTATAATTAGAAAACGACTGAATAGCTATGCCTATTTTGGAGGGGTGTCCTGATTTATCTTAAAGACTATGGCATTGAAAAGGGCTTGAAAAGTTGAACAAACTAAAGAACTTCAGGATCAATGTCCTTTGACCAAATTGTAGATATCTGGCCATAATGCACACCACCCTATTTGGCAAAAACCAATGAAAGCATCTCAGCACGAACACTGCAAACCATCTGTCAAGGACGGTGGTGGAGGGGGGGATTATTTGGGCTTGTTTTACAGCCACCAGCTATCTGTAAATAGTCACTAACATGTCAGGTCTAGTTGAGTATTGATTTAGTCCGCAAGTAAAAAGCCCTAATTTGGCAGATCAGGTGATCTCATTGCCAGCTCACTGCTGGTTGGGAACCAAAATCTTATATCCCGATATAAATCACAAACGATATAAATCACAAAAATTTAACATTTTTTGTAAATTCTGTGAATCTCAGGCAGCTCGACTTGCGTGAAGTGTTTCCAGCTGCGCATCCTTTACCCGGAGCCGAGTGTTTTAACCAATGCATGAAACTATACATTTTTAGACATAAGTTGTAACGGCCGCCGTTTTCTTTGTATTTATTACATGGCGTGCTGTGGGGAAAAGCCTGTTCTAACGTTTGGGTCTAAGGTTTATTTTTTAGCACCTGGCGGCGCTTTTTTACTCTCATCCGTAAATAATCTGCTCTTTCACGTGATTCAGTTTATTTTGAAAAGTTTCAACAGGATCTTAAGCTTTATTGTGAAAGGTTTAAGTGGAACATAAACAAGCGGACACGCGAAGGTGTTACCGTCGCTGTTGCTAATGACAACGCATAAAAACAGGTGCTTGTCCATCAGTAATGTGGTTATATTACATTTAAGAGAAAGAGAGAACTTTAAGAAATTAATATAGCCACTACAGTGACCATCAGAACGATGAACAAATATTGTCGTAAACAGTTTATTTTGCGACACCACGAAACAAACAATAGTGTAAAATGAAACGCTAGATGTTTTTATATCGTCATCCGATATATATCGTTATATCGAACAGCCCTATACCCTTCTACATATTCTGTTTGCAGATCAATGTCCTGTAAGATTTTCAGGATACTATATAAGCTGTTGCCACACAGCTGCAAGCTGCTTTGCATCCCACCTCCTGCCCAGCTTATCATTTTATAAGATAAGATAAGATAAGATAAGATAAGACTTTATTGATCCCACAACGGGGAAATTTTTGCGTCACCTCAGCTCAGGTACAGATATATTCTTTTGACTGAAGTGGTCCTGAATGAAATGAATAATTGCTACATCTACTGTGTATGAGCCCAGACATCTCATAGTAGTATAACAGTTGCCTGCTAAATATAGAAATGCAAGAAACTATATCTGTTTAAACACCCAAGATTCCAGTATAATCTGTGTTAAGTTGGTTAGTGAGCTCAGGACTTATAATAATTATATAAGCTCACACTCAAACACCTGGCGTTTGCTGCACTATTAATACTTGTGCTGTGAACATATATATCTATTAAAGTGTGGTTAGATATTTAACCACACAAAGGTAAAGTAAAGGTTAAATATCAAAAAAGGTTTTAGAAAACAAGTTTAATGTAACAAAGGTTTTCTTGACAGTTTGAAACCAGCCAAACAAAAACACTGTGTTCATGTTTTTAATGTAATCGTTAGGATAACTAACAGCTCTTATACAGGCCTAATATGAAGTGATTTAAACTCAGGTTGTGGCCCCTATGACAACCTTTGCATTATGTATTTGTATTTTTGTCCAGCAGTATACATTCATTATAGAGTTTCTGGTGATTATTACTCAATCCATGAGAACCTTTGCAGATTTATCTTTTCCTCTTCTATAATTTAGAGAAGGAGTTGATGAGCTGCACAAACAGTCACATGAGCTCCATTGCAGAAGAGAAGAGAGCACTCCTGCTTGAACTACAGAGTCTGAATGATATCGACGAAGGTGAGCAGCGAAGGTTCATTTTATGCAAAACAGACCATAGCCATATTTTTAAAAGGACCTCTGTAAGCTCCTTTAATTTTTCCACATGCATTCACACAGCCTTTAACCCAGACCAGCAGTTATTTTATAATTCAGCTGGTCTGCCAAGGCAGTTTAATCTTGAGCCCAGATGTTAGATCTTCTACAACATATTTCTGGCTCCATGAACAGGTTGAGCGGGTGTGCTTGCCGTGTTTTTTAAATCTGAGTTAAGGAGGCTGTACACACACATACTGTAATAAGTCCTTTCTAAGAAGAGGAGCCAAACATTCCATGTCAAAGTAAATCCAAAAGTCCACAATTTTGTTTCTGTCCAGGGTTTTACCACATAAAATCCAAAAGGTGAGGCAGAACAAAGTCCAAAAACCAGTCTGTACATGAAGATAATAAAAATGAAATAAAGACACTGGCAAAACAAAGCAAGAAGAAAAGCTTATACTAGAATTATAAGAAAGGGCTGGAAGTCTTGACTGCCAACAAGACAATCTGGCATGGAACCAATGGGAAAGTGAACACACACGAATACACAGGTGAGTAATTGGCTGATGTAGAACAGGTGTGAAAGAAAACTGGCAGCAGACTGAAAAAAGTTAGCAATTAAATAAAATGTAAGAAAACGGACAACAAATTAAAACAGGAAGTGAGAGAAAGAACGTAACAAAATTCAACGTACCATCAAAAGATTAAGAGTGGAAAGGTAGTTGGTACAGATGACATACCTGTGGAGGCATGGAGCTGAGCTACATGAGAGATTGTGTGAGCTCTCCAGAACCTCACAAAGTCTTAGAGAGTGAGAGGATGTCTGAGGAAAGAAAAGTGGTGTCAGAATTAATCATTTAAGATTGTCATTTATCCTTAGAAATATATATCCATTCGTATGCTGATAAAAATCATATCCTTATTAGGTCTGATAAGATTCTGTGTGCACTTGTGTACCATGAGATGAGAGGAAGCAGTCTCGATGTTATAATTCTATTATAGCTTTTGAAACCAGACTGTCCTGTTCTGTTTAAAAGTGCCAGAGTTCACACCTTTAAATGTGAGTTTGAGAGTTTGAGATATGACCTATTGCAAGTTCCTGTTTTTATAGTTTAGCAAGATGCTTACTTCTGCATACAATTTAAGTTCACTGAAAGGTCATATGTCTATGTATAGAATGGCTGGAAACACACACACACACACACACATACACCTGCACACACACACAGAATACAGACACTGATGTTGCTCAGATATGCCTGTTTTAAGAATGTCACGTGTATTTGTAATTGCATATTCATGAATGATTGCTTGCTGACAATAAAAATAACTGTAGCGAAGGAATCAGTTGAAGTTGGTCGAGTTCAGGTGAAGGAATCTTTTCCTCAACTTTGATTGACTTCCCTCGCGAGCCACAAACACAGAGAGTGCCTTCTTGCCTTGTTTTGTCGTGCAGTTGTTGGTCTCGTGTTCCAGCGGGGTTTGTGCCTAGATAAACCCAACAAGTGGTGTACTGGTTCAGGCTTTCAAGAACAAGGGTGCTGTAGCTGTAGCTACTACAGAGGAATAAAATTGATGAGCCATATCATGACGATATAGAATACAGATATAGAATATAGTTATGATATGGTCTCAAGACAGGAACTGTGTTACTCCATGAGTAAGTCATGTATGTATGAGAGAATGAGAAGCACAGACTGGCTGCAGTGGACAGTTTTTGTTGTTTTTAACATTTAGTTTCACTTCACTACAGAGAACTTCTTTGTCTTTCATGACTTTGGTCTTCTTTGTGGCAGGAGCTTAACTAAAAGATCGACAAACACAGAAGCGTAGCCCACATAGCTGTTTTTGGCACTGCCCTCTTGGTGAGGGTACACAGCTGCATGACAGTCTGCAAGCTCTGTGTAGGACCAACACACAACCATACCAGTCCCTTTAGAATAAGAAACTTTAACAGTTGTAGTGTTGTATAATCCAAACCTTGTTCTGTTGTTTTAACCGTGTAGCTACAGCATGTGTCTGTCTTCCCTGAGTGACGTCGTCTTATGTTTGATTTATTACTCCTGACTGCAGACCTGGATCGGCAGCTGAGTGAGGCTGAAGCAATGACAGAATCTCTGAGATCGGAGAGCCAGCTTGTCAGTCAGAAACCTCTCACTGACAGCTCCTGTCTGAGGTGAGTGCTGGATAACTGTCTGGATGCTGAGGCAGGTTTATGCATTTGGACACATAGATGGAATCTACAGTACCAGATTTACTTGCAGTTACATCATGTCACAGAATAATCTTTGGGAGGTCCAACACAGTAAATATTACAGATAAATAAGACATAAAAGAGCAGAATTACATAAAAACACAGCATTAGGCTTCTCAGCATTTCATTAACAATATTTCCACAGATTCCTGGCGTTTTAAACATTCCTTGCTGAGCAGCTGTGATTTTTAATTAGTTGAGAATTTTGTTTTGTGAATGCTGTCGGAGGACTCGGTGTTCAGAAGCACAACCGCTGTCCCCTCTCTGCAGGACCCTGTGGTTTTCTTTAGTGTAACTGCAAAAAATTCCATCTCAGTAGTGGTATTATCAGCTTTGGTCATTCTTACAACGGTAAATGTACTTAAGAAAAAGACAGACGAAAGAAATGCTGCAGAGCCAAGCATTCTGGCTTTTAAATTAAACTGTTTACAAATGGGAGATCTGGATCATACCAAGAAGGGCTGAATAGACCAGTAAACCCAGTTCTTGTCTTGCCTTTTTCTCCGTCTTGATCCTGCTGGGTAGAGTCCAAACATAGAAGTGTAAATAACAGCACATTAAGGCCATTTGGTTTAATTAAGGCTTTGATCTGGAGTTTATTTCATTTTGTCAGCAACTGGAGAAAAACAACCAACTGAGGCTATTGTGATTGATATATTTATTAATGATGACAGTGTAAAGCTTAGCATTCAAGCTAAGTGTTTAATCAGCTTTGGTTTTAGTGGAATAATAAATCATGCTTTAACCACAGACTGTATATAAACGATGGGCATAGTAATGCATCATGTTCATTTAGTAAATTGCTGCATTTACAGTAAAATAGATGTTAAATCAGGGTATGATGGATATTTTGAAATCTACAAGTAGGAGCCTGCAGTTTCCCATCGATCTCTGCTCACCGCATTTCACAAAGTGCTTAGCTCGAGGTGCCAAAATGGAGTCTGATCTCGTGTCTGCTGTCTGTGGCTTTAACTGGAATAATCTATAAAGGAATTCAAACACACTCATACATGTCACATGTAGAAAACCATGTTACACAGAAGTCTGTTTTTTTTAGGTCACTTCAATAGTTTGGATTTCTCTAACAGTAGTTCTTTGACTTTCAAAGCAAATGAAAAGTATTGAATCTGTTACCATTAAGGCTCCTCAAAGTCAAGTCAAGTCAAGTCAAGTCAAGTTGGCTTTATTGTCACTTCAACCATATACAGTTTAACAGTACACAGTGAGGCGAAACAACGTTCCTCCAGGAACCAAGGTGCTACATGCAACATAAATTTACAACATAAATTAACAGAAAACACTAAACTAGCTAACTAAGAGGCCTAGTTAGCTGGCTAGCAGAGACAAGACAGACTGACCTAACATAAATTACAACATAAATTAACAAAAAAAAAAACAAAAAAAAAAACTAACTATCTAACTATCTAAGGAAGACTTTTTTTTTTGTTATCAGACAGCAGACAATAAAGCGCACGTGCAAATGTGCAAACAGAGCAGCAAAGTGACAGAATGATAGAAAAACACAACGTAACTTAATAATAAGGTTTTGTGATGATGAGTTGAGGTAGTGGAGGAACAGTAAACATTCCTTAGTGTAGCAGCAAAAATTAGGAAGTACAGAAGTTAGTGCAAAAAGTCCAGTAATAATATTGTGCAAAAGAGCATTTACAGGTTGGTGTGTGCGATGGTTTGGTGGTGTAGGTCAGTGTGTTTGCGCTTGTGTTGATTAGTCAGTCCAGTCTCAATGTTTTGAGGTAGTTGAGTTAACCTGAGTGATAGTGTGTGTGTGTGTGTGTGTGTGTGTGTGTGTGTGTGTGTGTGTGTGTGTGTGTGTGTGTGTGTGTGTGTATCAGTCAGTCCCTTTTTGCTGAGGAGACGGATGGCTTGTGGAAAAAAGCTGTTGCACAGTCTGGATGTGTGTGCCCGAATGCTTCGGTACCTTTTTTCAGATGGCAGGAGTGTGAAGAGTGTGTGAGAGGCCCAACAGGCTCAGCTTTCCGATCAGTTGTTGGGGGATGATCGTGTTGAATGCTGAGCTGAAATCTATGTACAGCATTCGGACGTGTGAGTCCTTCTTGTCC
Source organism: Aulonocara stuartgranti (assembly GCF_965226115.1). Lineage (NCBI taxonomy): Eukaryota > Metazoa > Chordata > Actinopteri > Cichliformes > Cichlidae > Aulonocara > Aulonocara stuartgranti. Next base: position 30,697,049 of record NC_138949.1, read on the forward strand.
AAGTGTGTCAGGGCAAGATGGAGTGCAGTGGAGATGGCGTCGTCCGTTGAGCGGTTATGGCGGTATGCAAATTGCAGTGGGTCCAGTGAGGGGGGCAGCAGGGTCTTGATGTGTCTCATGACGAGCCGCTCGAAGCACTTCATGATGGTGGGTGTAAGTGCAACGGACGGTAGTCGTTGAGACAGGACACAGAAGACTTCTTGGGCACGGGGACGATGGTGGTGGCCTTGAAGCACGTGGGAACGACGGCACTGCTCAGAGAGATGTTGAAGATGTCGGAAACTTTAGGGAGACTGCTTTGTCAGATACAGTTATTTCATCATTCTTTTATCTTCTAGTGGGTATGAGCTTTATTGTCATGACTCGTGCTGTGGCAGGCAGAATGTAGGACCCAGATGCAGGACTTGAAACGAAAGGTTTAACTGAAGGAGGCAGCTTTAATGGCTGTGCAAAACTCAATACAAGAAAACATAAATAAAACTAGAAATATATAAATATAAAAATAGAAACTTTGGAACTACAAACTAAAACTAGAAACTCAGAAGAACCATTTAGTGATAAGGACCAAAAAGGCACAGCAAGACACACAGCAACATAAGGTAATGACAACACACGGACAGACGAAAACACAGGGCTTAAATACACCAGGAAGTGACGAGGGAATTGGAAACAGGAGGGAGACACAGCTGTGACTAATCTGACCAAACGAGACAGGGTGGAAGCTAAACTCAAAACAGTGAACACAGGACACGAGACCGTCAAAGTAAAACAGGAAATACAAAACAGGCAATCCAGACGCAGACTTGACAAGGAGACACGGATGACAGAGAAGACCGAGGAGATGCACGAACATAGAAACCAGGAAAGAACAGACAAGAAAACATAACTGACTTGACACAGAGAACACAAGGGAGGCACAGTAACAAAACCTAAGATCTAAAAATCACTAAAGTATAACCAGAAATCACTGAATCAAATAATATTAATAAACAAAAACATAAACACTGAGTCACCAGACTCAGGACCGTGACATTTATAGCATGACATATTGAACTCTGTTAATATCATCAAATGTTATCAGGGCCTAAATAACAACAAAAGGAGGCACTGATCATAGTAATTTTCACAGCCAGAGAAAACAGTCAACAGCACAATATAAAATTGAGGGCTGACGAGTTGCTTGAGAACATTAGATGACTGTTTTAGTATCCTGTGTTCAGTTGGTGTTAAAAAGCTAACATTAGCTACTTGTTAACAAGTTGCTACAGTTAGCCAAGTCACTTGGACACTTTCAGTGTAAAATGACCTGAACACTCTCAGAAAGCTTCTGAGCTTAGCTTCCATGAATATAGCAGCTTAAAAGTGACATTTCCCATATGGAAAAGATATATATAAATCTTATAAAGTTTGTATCTGTCTTGTGTGAGACTTGTATGAAAAGCATATAAGAGTGAAAACAGATATAAGATCCCGTGAAAATTTATATAATGAAACTTGTATGTTTTGGATACTTACTAAAAAAATATATGAAAGTAATGAGAAAGTGGCCACTTTCATGAGTAAATCATGTAAGCCTTATATGATTTACTCATGAAAGTGGCCACTTTCATGAGTAATCACATATAAGTTTTTACTATCTCTTTTCCATATGGGTTGTTTGAAAGAGGACCAAACTCGTGCTTCACATGTAGGAAAGCTAAGCATCAAGATCCCTCTGTGCTCACTGTTTTCTCTGTCCGTTATATTACATTGTTAATAGTTGTTAATCGGTGCAGTTCAGTATTCAATTATAAATATGTGGGTGTCACAGCCCTGGGTTCTCTGTTTTTGAACTCCTAAGTTGTGTTGACGAATAATCGTCTTTAGCTTGATTCTTTGTTTATTTATTGCGTTGTCACTTTGGTGCTTCTGTTCCAGTTACTTTGGTGTTTATAGTATTTGTTCTGTCAGTTAAACGTGCCTCCCCTGTGCTCCCCATGTGTAGTAAAGTCTCTGTCACTTTGTTAGTGCTCCCCTTTTAGTTATTTCCCGTATTACTTTGATAGTCGTTTGCTTTAATTTTAGTTTACTTTTCGTGTCTCATTGAGCCATGAGCAGTTCCACGTCACCTCCTGTGGATTTAGTTCCTTGATATGTCATACTGTTTCCCATAGTTCCTGCTGTTTCTGATTTTTCGGATTAACCTCTAGTGTGTCAGATGGTTATTCATGGAGTTCCTGTCTGGACATTTTGTACCAACACATCCTTCTCCATTGAATAATCAGTCTGTGTTCATCCTGCTAAGATATTTAAACTGAAATCCATAGCCTTTGATCCATGTGGTTTTCATTTAGCCTGTCTTTGCTTTTCAGTTTCTTTATTCTATTTTTCATTCATATTTCCATTCAAATCTTTCTAACGATGTTGTTGTTGTAATTTAAATCTGTTTTTACTTTGTGCTGTAGCCGTAAAGCTACATGTCTTAATGTTTCTTATTTCTCAGTAAGTACAAGAAAAATATATACATGGATTTTTTTCCCCTGTTCTGTCTGACAGTGTAACAATCAGAATTGCTGTCTGAAGGCCAAAGAAAGGCCAACAGTGGTCTGCGTCATAGTTATATTTTATTAGAATTTTATTAGGATTTCTTTATTTTGGATTATTACGACCATAACTGACAAGACTGGGGATGGAAAAGAAAAAAAAAAAGAAAGAAAGTGAAGTTGGAGAGAGAGTTAACATAAAGACTGAGAAAAAAATAGCAGGGAAGAAAAGAAAAGAGGAAAAAAAAATGACAGCATGCCATGCCAAGCGGCTGCCAGGAAGCAAACCAGTACACACCCGAGCACCCAGCCCCGGACACCGGGAACCACCAACGCAATGGCGGGTTGGGGCACTGGGGTAACCTGAGATGTGCTTAGAAGAGAAAGAGTCTTAGACCTGACCTGACACATAGGCATAGACAAACAGGCACCCACAGACACAAACACGCATTCCCTTCCTTACGCACACAAATACAAGAATTGTGAATACTTAAATATAAAACTAAACACTAAAAAGAAGCGGCAGAAAGCACCCGGAACGACATTTAGGACAGAGATGTGCTCCCATTGCAGTACAGATGGACAGTATACAGTATAGATGCATGGCATAAATTACATTCTTTCCTACAGAAACGTATTGAAACAGGTTCACCCTGTTGCTACATTGAGAGACGTCCTTTATTTAATTAAAGGTTGGAGATCAATAGTGTTCCAGGAAGGAAGGGTCATTGTTGTTGCTGATGCTGCCACTTTGGATAATGTCCTCTCCACAATACCACGGATCAGTTTTGTTTCAGGTTTTGAAATAAAGATATTAAAGAGGAAAGGAATAAGGGCATGTAAAAAAACATTTGCTTCCCTTTGGTGTGCTTTATTTATATTTCTCTATATATTAATCTTCATGTGCGCTTCCTTTTTTTGTTAGCCCACCTTTTGTCTCTCGCTCTCTCTCACTCTCTCTGTCTTAGTATCATCTTAAATCATGCATGTGCGTGGCATGTCCTGTTCATCCATCAGCCTCATTAAACATACTAGGTCCTTCATTACCGCTGGGCTTATTAGCCCCGGGAAGTGCTGAGGATGTAGCTTTGGCGGAGACACCCCCTCCTGTCGTAGCCATTCTTATGATCATCCATTCTGAACTGAAACCATCAATCCTGTCTTTAGCCACTGCAGCGTCTCTTTAAAACGCATATTTAACTCTCCGCTTATTGATTGTTGGAAATTGAATGCATGTCAATTTGAAAGAGTGCAAGAGTCATTTAAAAAGTGTTCAGTGTGCAAAACAGTGGCTGCTGGTGCAGACTGGACACTGTCACAATAGAAAGATACTTGAAATATGCACCTATGTGATTGGAATCGATTATATAAGAGCTGTATGTATTTTATTATGTGTCGGATTTTCTTCATTGACATATTACTGGCAAATTATTTATGAGTGTTCATTTAAAGATGTCATAGCTCTGTAGAGTTCCAGTAAAAGCCAGCAGAGACCACCAACAGCCAAAATGCCAAATGAGTATTGCTTTAGGGACATTATTGCGTCGATTGAAGCACAGCCTGGTCGCCTTAAAAATCGGATTTGTAAGTTCCAGAGAGAAGTATAAAGTTTAAAACGCGTCTGTTGGTTTTCAAACTGTGAAAATGCAATTTTAGGCAGGCTGTTTTATTGTTTCATTAACTTCCAATAAAAGCAGAAACGGTTCGTTCGTCTTCAATTCAGGTGTAGCTCAGTATGGATCCTCCACAACTGCCATAACAGTTCAATCACAGCCAAGGCGTCACGCTGCGTGGATCAAAGTCCAATGGTTTATCAGAGACAAACTGAACTGAGTAACACAATTGTATGTTTATGAAATTATAGTGTGAAATATTAACTCTGCTGCCATAAGCGCAGACTGCTTTCAAAGGCACAAGAAGAAGTTTGTTTCAGTCTGTAACTGAGGAGCAGCAGTCCATAAAGTTCACATATGTGATTACGTTCAAGTGCATTTTTGATCTGTCTTTATCTGATATACTTTATGTGATTGCTTTGTTTAAAACTTGTCATTGTTATTACATTTCTTCCAAGATATTGTTGCAAAAGTGCTAATTTTTAAAACTTTACAGTAGTAACAGCTTCTTTCTCCCTTTTATTCTAATCTTAGGTTTAATTAAGCAAACACTAGCAGAGCACGTTAAAACTTTCAGTTTACACATATCACAGTGAAACTTGCCCAGTTTTAATGATATTAAGGCAATAAAATCATCATCACAACTTCCATTCATTATATTTTTGTAAATGCATTTTTTACACATGATTAGGACTTAATATTATGTCCCCAATAGCAAAAAATGGTTCATCATCATCATCATCATCATCATTTATTTATTTATATAGCACTTTAAAAACACACCTGGTAGACCAAAGTGCTGTACAATACTAATATGCACATAGTAATAAAACCAGACATAGCAATAAAGTTAAAAAACAATAAAAAATTTAAAAAATTAAAAATTTAAAAATTAAAAAAAAAAAAATATATATATATATATATATATAAAATAAAATAAAAATGTCAGTTACCCACAGAGTTAAAAGCCAGGGAATAAAAATAGGTTTTTAATAAAGACTTAAAAACTGGCACTGATGCAGCCTGTCTAATATGGAGAGGAAGGTTATTCCAAAGCATCGGCGCGGCAACAGAGAACGCTCGGTCTCCTCTAAGTTTCAGCCGTGACTTTGGGACCGAAAGCAGCAACTGCTCAGCTGACCGAAGGGAACGAGTGGGGACGTGGGGCTTCAACAAATCAGACAAATAAACAGGTGCCAGACCATTTAGAGATTTAAAAGCCAATAAAAGGACTTTAAAACGGATCCTGAATTCAATTGGAAGCCAGTGTAAAGAGGCCAAAATCGGAGTGATGTGATCAAATTTTCTTCTACCAGTTAAAAATCGTGCCACAGCATTTTGCACTAATTGCAAGCGTGACAAAGTGCCCTGCCCAACCCCTATTAAAAGAGAATTACAATAATCTAAACGTGAGGTAATAAAGGCATGAATAACGCTTTCCAAGTCACGCTTGGAAAGAAAGGGCTTAACCTTTGATAAACGTCTGAGGTGATAAAATGCTGATTTTACCACCCCGTTTACATGGTCATCAAAGGTGAGTGCAGAATCAATTTTAACTCCGAGATTTGTGATCGAACTCTTTAGTTGGGAAGTCAAAGCTGCAAGATCAACATCCAGAGTATGAGAAGAACGATTTGGGCCAAATAAAATTGCTTCTGTCTTCCGATCATTAAAATTTAAAAAGTTGTTTGCCATCCATGCTTTGACATCAGTAAGGCAGTCAAGCAGAGGTCCAGTTGGGAGACTATCAGAATGACTAAGAGGTAAGTAGAGCTGGCAGTCATCTGCGTATAGATGGAATGGCACTTTATGCTTTCGGAAAATCGCGCCAAGAGGCAAGAGGTACAATGAAAACAATAACGGCCCAAGAATAGATCCCTGTGGAACACCCCAAAGCAGAGGGGCCACAGAGGATGAAGCCGACCCCAACTTAACACAAAATGTCCTATTTAAAAGATAGGACTTTAACCACAAAAGTGCCGAACCAGTAATTCCCACACCGTGCTGTAAGCGGGAGATCAGCAAATCGTGATCCACAGTGTCAAATGCAGCTGTCATGTCCAACAAGACCAGCACTGCATATTTACCACGGTCTGTCGTTATCAGGATGTCATTCATAACTTTTACGAGGGCTGTCTCCGTGCTGTGGAATGGCTTAAAGCCGGACTGAAAGATTTCTGACAATTTAGAGTCATTCAAGTAGTCCATCAACTGAGTATAAACAATCCTTTCCAGAATCTTACTAAGAAAGGGAAGCTTAGAGATGGGTCTAAAATTTGATATGACTGAACTGTCTAAGCCTGGTTTCTTAAGTAAAGGATGTATGACTGCATGCTTAAATTCCCTAGGTACTTGACCAGACAAAAGACTAGTATTAATAATGTTCAGAATATGTGGTCCGATGATAGGAAATACCTTTTTAAGAAAACGGGGAGGAACAACGTCATTTGGAGAGCCACACGGTTTAGCATTCAACACAAGTTTCTCTAAATCAGATAAAACAATTGGTAGAAAAGCAGAGAACAGACTTGAGCAAGAACCATGCATGGCTGGGTCAGCAATAGGTAGAGTCGGAGGTCTCAAACTAGCAACCTTTTCCACAAAATAATTAAGAAACTTATTGCACATAACCGCAGAAGAGTGCAAAAGAATATAGCCTTCCGGATTAAGTACAGAATTTATAGTGTTATATAGAACACGAGGGTTATGCGAGCTGGCAGCAATAAGTTGAGAAAAATAGGAGTGCTTGGCAGCCTTTACTGCTCTCTGATAGACTTTCCAGCTAGTCTTAAGAGCTTCCATAGAGACGCACAGCCTATCTTTTTTCCACTTGGATTTATCTTCTAATTATATTTTATTCTTTATATTTGTCGTCTGTGTTTGTTTTGAAAATGTGCATGTGTGGATGGATGACTCACCTGCTGCAGACGAAATCTGCCTACGAGTACAAAGTAATATGACCCTGGCTGAATATGCAGATAAGGCGTCATCTGTCTAATTCCTCTCTTTTTATCATTTAGAAAATGTTGTCCAAAAAAATCTGCTCTTGCAACATTTTTAGGAATAGAAAGTTCTATAAATCAGAACATAGATGGGACTAAAACGTCAACTCTGAGTCTGAGGAAAACTATTTTTTAAGAAAACGTGACCTTTAAATATGTGGAGTGAAAAATTCTGCATATTTCTTCTGGGGTAAAAAAATATCATGTGTGTGTAGCAGCTATGATTTCCTAGAAAAAGAGAACTAAGCAGTGCGTATACATATTTGAGCTAAATAAAAAGTCTGGATTTCCAATTACTAATTGAATTTGCACATCAGTAGTTCGGCTTTAACCAGACTAAAAAGCTTTCTGCTGGTCTCAAAATGTTTCTTTCTTTCATTGACGCATTCCTTCTGCATCTGTGTGTCCTCATCTTTTATGTCTCTTCTCACCTGCAGCCTAGCACTTTAAAGCACCCAACCCGCCTTTAAAAATTTCCATTTGAATGATTTTGGTGTGAGAGAAATTGCTACACTTGATTTATTGCTGTCACTTCATTTTATACTTAGAAATTCGTCCCTCGTGGTCTTCTGTTCATCCTTATATCTGTGGAACAAGCTCCAGGAGACATTACTAAATACACAAAACAGGGAGAATGCAGTGTTGACTGCAGCTTTGTGGAGGAGCCGCAGAGTCTAACATTTTAGGCTGTGAGTGTTTGTGCTTGTCTCTACACTCCTCCTCTTCAGCTGTGACATTTGTCATACATGGTGTACATTTTGAATTAACAGCGCACAATTATGCCTCATGCGGTTTAGTCACTTTTATCAAGTACTGCAGTCCCTCGGTCTGGCTTCATTTTCTTAGTGTGCCACAAAGGTTACATCATGCAGGATCTGCTGATCACAGAATGATCTGTTACCGGTTTTGGCAACAAGGCGTTGGACTTCTGAGGCTTCCACCTCTGAACGCTGCCTGATACATAGAGCACCAGAGCGAGGGTTACCCCAGTGACTCATTGTAGCTGAGCCAGTAGATGCTTACTGGCAAAAGCCTCCCCAAGGCCAGTGTGGGGCCTGGTAACCCTGTCCTGGGTGAGGTATCATGGACGATTTTTCTCCTCATCATAGCTCTGAATCTAAGATGGGTGAGGCGTTCAGTCATTTGGAACAGGGTTAGGTTACAGAAGGCAAGGCAAGGCAAGGCAAGGCAAATTTATTTGTATAGCACAATTCAACAACAAGGTGATTCAAAGTGCTTTACAGAGACATTAGAAACAAAACAAATAAAAAGCATGATTTAAAATTGATTAAAACAAGCAAACAAACAAACTAACTAAACACACACATTTCACACCTGTTCGCGCGATCTGAACCCTTATCGTAAGGGGAGCTACCAGTCCTTCTGTGGACGAGCTACTTTCTATTTTAAATTCCCTGAATTTAAAATACTCTCTAGACCCAGTCTAGACCCAGTTGGGGAGCTACCCAGAGCTCTAAACCCACTTAACAAACAAACAAACAAACAAACAAACAAACAAACAAACAAACAAACAAACAAACAAACAAAACAGTATATAAAATCAAAACAGATAAAATCAGAACAGTAGATAAAATCAGTTTTGAAATTTAAGCTTAACAAACAAACAAAACAGTATATAAAATCAAAACAGATAAAATCAGAAATAGATAAGATCAGTAGTTAGTGTAAGTTTTGAAATTTAAGCTTAAAAGTGTGGATTTGGTGCTTTATTCAAATGCAGCTGAGTCAGTCATTTGGAACAGGGTTAGGTTACAGAAGCTACTCCTCTACATCAAAAAGAGCCGTTTTAGGTATGCGTCTGATCAACATGCCTCCTGTGTGAGGTGTTTTGTGCATATCCAACTAGAAGGAGGCCCAAGAGCAGACGCACGGGAGAGATTATGCCTCTTAGCTGGCTTGGGAATGCCTCTGTGTCCCCCTAGGAGGTGGCTGGGGAGCAGGAGGTTGGGCATCTCTGCTCAGACTGCCCACACTTTTCCCTGCTGACCCAGATAAATGGCAGAAAATGGATTGGTAGGATCTTTTTCAAGATAATTCATCAGTTTTTAACTCATGTAAATGTATTGTCAGTGGATGCTGGGATACAGTAAATTGTAAATTCCTTAGTTGAACCATAGTCCTAATCCAGTAGTGAAATTGTTTTTGTGCAAACAAACAGTCACCGAGTCAAACGCTGTGATTTATGTTGCACATATAGTTACAACACCTCGCTCTGAACATTCATCTGAAATGTCAAACAGTCAAGTAAACTCAGACTTCAGGGGAAATCTGTTTAACAGATGGCAGCTATTGTGTTCATTTTGTTGTTTTTCAGAAAGCATTTGAAATATTTTGTGCATGTGGATTCGGTGTTCCCACCATTATAAATACTAGAGGGAAAATTGTATTATGTTATGTATTTCTTTTATTTTGGACACAATAACAAAGCAAAAGTAAATATAATGATAAAAACAATATACCAGAAAAAAATAAGCAGTTTAAACTCTACATGCAAAAATGAAGTTTATCCAAATGTTATGTTTTGTTACTGACGTGGTTTTATTTACTTGCCAGGCTGAGGAAGGAGCTGGAGATGCACAAAGAAGGACAACTTGAGCATCTGCGAGAGGAACTAAGCTCAGAAATTCAAGTTGGTGGCTTTTATTTAAATTATTCCATTTATTTTTTTCCCTTTTTTAGCATGACAGTCATACACAGATGCTGTCAAATTTGCTTAGATGTTTTGAAAGGTAGTTGTGGGCAAACTTCCAAATGTAACACATGAGCTAAAATGCATATCTTTATTCATTTGCAAAACATTTGTCATTGTCACATTTGTTCTTTGTAAACCTATTTTTTTTTCCTTTCTTTTTTAATTGCAGAAGCTGGACAGCAGCCAAGGGGCTGAGAAGTGTTAGGTTAGGCACGCTGATAATTTGCAAAGTTTATCTTGTTTGTCTTATGTTCAAAAACAAAGATGCTGATTTACAGACGGTTAGTTTCTGCTTCCCTGCTGTCTTTATTCTTCTTTATCTCCTAAGAGTCTTAACTAAGCCCTGGATAATATTTGTTTTTCTATGTGTGGATTGAATATTTTCTTTCTGTTGGTCTTTACACTTTTGTGCCCATTTCTGAGAAAAAAAAAAAACAAGTTTATTAAAATGTACGAATCCTTTTTTCCATGTGTCTAATCCTTGCTTATAACACCAACAAGTTATATAAAAAAATATGATTCTTATTAATGTAACTACTCACAAACACGTGCAAAAAAGGTATTCAAAGTTTTGTCCCAAAAGTGATTTTATATTGCCCTCTAGTGTATAGAATATGGTATTGCTACATTCCAGTCCAATCAGATCATGCCTACTGAAACAGCGGTGAACAGACATTGCATGATTGTTGCATGCATTTTATTTTATTTTTATTATTTATAACATTCATCATATCCTGTTCCCTGGATACCTACCTATCTAATGCTGCCTTTTTCAGCTTAAGTATGCTCTTTACCACCAGACTGAAACAAATACATTTTTTGATTAAAAAAAAATGGCTGCAGTTTTCTCCCAGTTAGCTATAGGATTGTTAGAGAGGACAGCCACTCATCACTGGTCCAACAGTAAAGTCACAATCATAATAAGGGTTCATAGACGAGGTCTGTTCAACACAAAGATTAGATAAGCTGAGGGTTAGGGCTTTGAGCAAGGTTGCCATGCTCTTCCATTTCTAGCTGGGTAATTAAACTTACTGATCAATAATAAATTTGGAGTACATGGGTAAATAAAAGTTTTACTGAGTGAGTTACCAGCCAGAAAACACAGAAGCTTAAGATGCAATATTTAGGCTTTTGCCACCCAATGGAAGCTCTGTGCAATTACAATTTACCACCATTAATCATTCAGTCCACAGACAGTTATTTCCTTAATTGATAATTAGATGGTCTGCCAGCTTACACCAGAGGGTCGTGCTGTGGGGCATTTTCTCTCTGATTAAAGTGACTCCTACTAGAATGATGTGGAATGTCAATGGCTACCTAATGAGATCCTGCAATCTCATTTTGACTTTTTAACCTCGACCCCGGTGAGCTACATCTGGATGCGTCTGCAAAAACTGAGAGCAGACAGAACAGCAGACAAAGCAGTCCATTTGACAGGGTGGTTAACCTCATTTTAATGGCTGCTCTCATCAATATATGGCTGTCAAGCACATGAATATTGAGTGTCTGTTAGTCAAATGAAGTCAGATGGAAGAACAGTGAAGATGGTGGTAAGACATCTGCTTTTGTTAATGTAAATGGAAGAGATGCAGCCATTTATTTATTGATATTTAAGCGGCTGCATTGACACAGATGCATTTGCATTGTTTAGGTTCACCTCATTTTCCACCAAAGATGAAGACCTAGATGAATTCCAGAGGGTGGTTGAAAAGCTTGTCTTGAATATAGTTCCAGTTGCAGAGGTAATAACCAATATACTCTGCTGTGTACACCAGTTTTTCTTTTAACTTTAAAAATCTAAGTTTAAATTACTTATTATAGGAGTAGTCAACAGATAAATTATTAATGTCAAAAAGGGGCAGAGGATGGCAAACTCTTTTGGCATGTTTGCATCAGCGACGTGTTTAACTTTATGTTTTTTGCAGTGCCACCTGTAAAGGGATGTGACATAAGGTAGCATTTGAACTATGATATCTCGGTATCACTAGAGTAACATAGGAAATCTTGTCTTGTCAAATGTATAGTACCTACATTACCAAAAGGTGTCCCTGTAAGGACGTATTTTGAGCCAGAGAAGGGAAGAATAGTCGATTAGAGTTCAATGATGCTGTAATCTCAATACGTGCAGCTTTTGGGTGCTTGTTTAGCTCAGTGTGTCGAGCAGGCCACCACATGCCATACAGCTGAGAGCGGCCGGCCCGGGTTTGAGTCCATCCCATTCGCCGCATGTCTTTCCCTCTTGCTCTGTTTTAGAAAAGGCTAAAATAACAGCATCTTTTACACATATAGTTAAAAACCTTAATACTGGTTGTGAGAGAAATATGTGAGACTTTGCAACTGCTTTGCCTACTCTGTCTTTTATTAGTTTACTACCTAAAATTCCATAAGCACCTTTAACAGCTGCACAATAATATTTACATACTAATCACAGAGCGCGACAAATGTGAAAATAGAGTTTCAACGTGCGTTGTATGCCCTTACAATATATTTCGACATCCAATGAAGAACAGTTTGGAGACAAACACACTCCGAACTTTAAAGAGTGTATAGTTAAGACTGGCTCATGTGACCCGAACCCTCCTTTAGTTACACGGCAATGGGCCTAGGCTGTTGGGAGCTTCCCATGATGCACTTCTTTACTCATCTCTTTTCACACTCTGTTTTTAATCATTCGTTATCATTAATCTGTCTTTTTTTTACACAGTATGTTTTTTGTCCTGTCTTTCTGCCTTCACCCTCAGCCGTTTGTGGCAGCTGGCTGCCTCTCCCTCAGCCTGATTCTGCCAGAGGTTTCGTCCTACTGTCACCAAGTGCTTGCATGCAGGGGGTCTTCACTTTGTTCAGGTTTTCTCAGTGGTATTGCAGCATCTTGGCAGAATAAAGCACCTTGAGGTGACTGATGTTGAAATTTGGCCCATATCAATAAAACTATATTAAAACGAACTGTTCCTTTGATCTGACAGCATGAGGGGCCAGTATAATATTAGTATTAAACTGTTTCATTATGATACATGATACACCGCCAGTGTGTAAACTTTAATCTGGATTTTGTCCTAATAACAGGTGAAAAATATTGAGATATTTTCAGGCTTTAAGTGCACACGGGTTATGAAAAATAACTGCTACAGTGGTGAGCCACTGTGAAAATGCAGGGTCTGTAGAGTGTGAAACTATGCAAACATATATTTATGTCCATATGCACAAATGCCAGAAAAAAAACACTCCATGTTCAAGTATTTATTAAAATGTTTTTACTGCAGCAGGAGGTCCTTTTATACCCATTTTCATGACACGGTTCTCTGTCATGTTTAACCGCATACAAGACAGGCATACTTCAGCTCTCCTTGTATGCCTTTACCCTTCAGCTCAGCAGTAAAATCTTCAAGGATGCGATTCTGCATTTGACTGCTGCTCTTGGTTGTTATGCAGTCCTGATCTTTTGGAAAATATGCAGTTGTTGCTCCTGAGACTTGAATAGATGCTTCTAGAAAGCAAGAGCAAGACATAAGTTCAACCTCATATCTTAAAATTTACATACAGTTTCTGGTATTTAAACTCTCTGTTTAGGGCCACTAAGATTACACTTATTAAAATGCAATGAAAAAGAACTTTGCAGAGAAAATTGCAAGCACATTTGGATATGACTGAGTCGTTGGGAGCGACTTCCTGCTTTTCCCTCAGCTGCAGATTCATAGTAATAAGAGATGAATAAACTGCTGCCTTACCGATGCACTCAGCCAGCTTGTTTCCTCCTACGTACTGGCTCTGCCACTGATATCCTGTTTGCCCACTACATTCATCAAAAACACGTCTTTTTCTCAGAAAACCAAAATCATAACCCTGTGAAAAAAGACTCGTATTACTCATCCCACTTTCCACTATATGAATCATGAAAAACTGAAAAATATATGACAGATGCTGGTACATGCATGTACCACTTACATAGTTGCACATGGGTTTGCAGTAACGTTTGTTGGCAACAGTGGCACATGCTAGCCCCCCGTTTTTTGGCACTTCAGCTTCCTTGCATTGTGTTGGCTCAGATCCTTGGCATTCTGTAAATCAATGAATCGTGAACATTTATATATTAGATGTCTATTTCTTCTGTCTTTCCTGTTTCTTTAGTTCTGCATTATACCAGAGCTTCTGTTCAAAAACAGGGAAAGTAACCTTATTTTAAATGTAAATGTTATTTTCAGAGGGATTGTGTTCCTCAGTAAAGTTAAGGGTGACATGAAAAGCCACTTGGCAGTTACTACTTTCAAGGGTCCTTCTGTGCATAGTAGACTACAGTTCATCTTAATAAAGCTTCAGTTCCAAACCAACCACTCGTGTGCCAGTGATTCCACTTCATCAAGTATTCCTCAAGGAATGTGCTCATTTTCTTGTACTCTAGAGCACTTCTGAAACCAGTTGTTTCCAAACCTTTTTTGCTAGGCCCCCTTTGTTTTACATGAACATCTTTGCGCGCTCCTCCAGCCACATACACCTATATTTTGTTTTCAAACTCCATTGTAGTTTATTTCACACCTCAAACCTTTTGTAAACAATTAATCAAATAAAAATGAACAGCAATAAATTAAAGGTAGCAATAAAATAAACTACTGACTCTTTTATGCTACGTCCACACCTACACAGGCAATTTAAAAAATGCAGCTTTTTATATGCTTCTGGGCCTTTTGTCCACATGTAAAAACGGCATTTTGGGTCACTGAAAATGGAGATTTTTAAAAACTGCTCCCAGGGTGAAGTTTTCAAAAAGTTGGTTTTTGCTTTTAAGTGTGAATGAGGAAAACAGAGATTTAGTCACACAACGTCAAAGGTGTGCACCTTTTTTTGACGTCACTAACCTTCCGATCAGTAGATGACGTGCTCTCCTCCTGCACTACAGCCATGAGGTGGAGTAGTGAAGGTTCGTAATAAAGAACTATAGCAGCTAGGACGGGCTATGAATGGATGGATGGATCTAGCCTTAAACTCAACTACACACCCCAACATAACCAGCCTCTGGATGTGGTTCCCAATTATGTTTCAGACTCAGTAACATGAGGAGGGTCCAGTGGGAGCTCTAATGTGATCCTTACTCATCTGGATAAACATAAATTTCAGTTTGGGGGATCATTTTAATCGCAAACTAAAGTAAATATTAGTCATCTAGTTGTTAATGACATTCTGCTTCTTGTTCGGTGGTACTTTATTAGTGCGTCTTGTTTCTAATGAATATATTCAAGAACTTTCACGCCTCAAAATGGGCTTTTGGGAAGAGACTTGTTTTTTTTTCTTTTTAATGGCCCTTAAATATACAAAAATACATTTTATGCTTGAGTGAATGAAACTCCATTAAAAATGGTTGAAAATTGACATTCAAGTCGTGGCAGTTCTCCTTTGCATGAAGGCCAAAATGCCATTGCTGAGCACCAATATTTATTTTATGCAGAAAAAAAATGCATTTATGTATTTGCACTGCCGCTTATGAATCTATTAAACGTTATGATCTTGCTTAGTGCTTCTTTTTTGTTGACAACTGAGTTACAATTATTTTAAGATGGCTAAAATTGGATTACTAAGCTATGAATGTCATGAAACGTCTGTGTGCAGGCAGGATAGGACCCAAACGGGAGTATTAAATACACGGGGAAGGACACAGGGAAATGCATACTGACACAAATACACAGAAGGATTACTAGGAAATGAGAACACACGGGGAACACAGCTGATACGAATTAACAAGACGCCACAGGGGAACTACACCGAACATGAAAACACAAAGCTTTCAAAATAAAACAGGAAACTGTCGAATATCACAAAGGAGTGGGAGAAAGATAAGAGTGAGGAAGGGAGAGAGACATTACACAAAGGGAGACAATACACCATAACATGACCTGGGGACTGGGAGGACACAACATTCGGGGAAATGAGAAGGTCTAAGGAGATAAACATAGATGGGAAACATGGAATGACACACACAAGGAAGAGAAGATGGGCACAGAAAAGGGAGATAAGGGACAAGGACTGACACACCTAAACACATACAGAAGCGGACACAGACATGACGGGAGCCTAAATGTACAAAGGTTAACATAGAATAAACTCAGGATTACTAAGATAATAAACCATAACACCAAAGGTCAAGAAAACACAATATATATTCTTTTTGACACTGGTTCACCCTCATCCCAGTTACAGTTAAACACTAAATAAATAAAAATATACTTTAGTCAACTTTTAAATGTATCTTCCACTAATTTAATGAAAGGGTGAAATACTTTGAGTGGACTCAAGTGGATGCGATGTGCAGTTAAGAAATGGTCGCGTCTAAGACATTTCAGCAAACCTGAGGTTGTGAGATCAGCAGTACTAGTCAATGTTTCTAATCAAACTGCTAACACCGTGATCAATAACTTCTTCATGTATAGCAGCAGGTTGTGTAACTGAAACAGAACCACACATTTCTGGCGTTTTTGACAGAACTGGCTTCTTTTTAAGGTCCAATGCACAAAACTGAGATGAGAACAAATGTGGAATTATAGACTGTAAACATCAGTCGTTAGGTTATATTTACATTCATATCAGCCTTTATTTTTAAACATTGATCATTTTATATTTATGTTGCAATGGTAACTAAAGCCTAACACTTATAGTTGTTCTAACAGAATTGAAGTGAAATGCAGAAACAACACAAACAGTCGCACATGTCGCTGGCTCATCCTCCTACCTTTCAGCTGGTGTTTGTGCAGAGTATCCGTCAGATTCCTCATGTAGAGCTCCAGTGCAGCTGTCTGCTGTGCAGTCCAAGAAGATGGTGGGTTTTCGCCACACTCTACTGCCACCTATTGGTTAATATCAATTTAGTTTATATGGAAAGCAAATGGAGAATATTGTCAAGTTATTTATTTTCCTTTCCTTTCTTTACCGTCACTTAATTTTAAGTAAGTAAATGACGTGAGTTGTATTTATATGCATGTATGTGGAAAGACAAATTAATAACTTGCACTGAGATCAGCTGACAAACGTTCCCAGAGTTCAGCTTGTGAGCTGCAGTTGAGCGGAATAGTTTCATGAGCCACACAGGAGGACAAGACTGCAACCAGGCACACAAACATAAATAAAACCCCAATGTAATATTCATCTTCTCTTTTACACCTTACATTTTAATCTTCCTTTAGCTGCATATTTGTATTCCTCATGTACACTCTGCCTGTGATCTCACATTAAGATAAACATATGTAAATATGAGTTTACCTGCAAGTGAGCAAAGCCAAGTCAGTGTTGCCTTTAAAGCCATGGCCACTAAATGAGGGTTTTCTGCCCCAGAACTGAGAACTCAAAGCTATGACAGGTGAATTTATTGACTCAGTCTGTCAGGGCAAAGTTTACAGAATTGGTAAATACTGTTGTTTTCAGCTGCGATTGGAGTCAGCATCTGCCAGCATTTCCTTGACTATGACGTAACATGAAAGTGAAAAAGATTAATTATTGAGCACCTTTACAAAAAAAACCAAAAAAACAAAACAAAACAGTGTCACTTATACATACAGTATACAGGAACTCCAGAAATTGTTCTTCCCTTAGTAAGAGAGTTGTTTTCAGTATGCATGTCCCTGCTTTGTGCTGATGGGGGAGCTGGAAGCACACACTTACTGCTCCAATTAGGGCTTTGTGCTGTTCTGCTTCAAACTGGATGTCACTACTACTTCTTAGCTGCGAGACCATTATGGAGCCAAATGTCAGAATGTGATTCAGACACACACCCTCTCACATACATGTGCGCACACCAGCCCATCAGACACACTGGGTGACTTGGTGTCAGCCAGTAGTTGTGCCACGAAGGATGACTGTGTAAATAATTCACGGTGGATGTTATTCATTATGGATGTCTGATGATCTGCGAGAAAATGAATTATTGAAGCTTTTAGGAAGAGTGATTGAGCTCATTAACATGGAGGGTTGCCTTCTTTGTTTGATTTGACTAAAAAAAAGAAGAGTTCCTCCCTGTCTTCTTACCGACTTGTCCTCTACATCCTTCTATTCCTTGTCCTTCTTAAGAAAATCCTTATTTTGTGAATGCCGCCTGGAATTCTTTCTATAAAAAAATTTAACAATAATACATTTCTTAAAGTGTGAACCTATGATTTTCTTCATGTTGCAATGGTTTGCACAACAAAGGGCAGTTACTGTCGGGGAAACCTGTGTTGAAGCTTGCTATTTACTTGCATCAGCCTTTGTAGAAGTTTGAACAGAGAGAGCAAAAGAGAGAAAAAAACAACAATCATCTGGTGAATTATGAAACTGCAAGGTCAGACGTACAGTTTTATCCATTTTATAAAAATGTCTGACTGAAAATATAAAAGTATAAAATATAAAGGTCTTCTGGTACAGCAGTAAGAGTAAAGTCATTTTTCATCAGCTTGTTCTGGCATACAGTCCTTCATGTAATTCTACAAATCCCCCAGAAATGAATCATTTTAAGTTATTCAGTAGCATTGAAGCAACAACATAGCCCTTTGATGCTGTGATTAAGCATTTGGTAAAGGACATTTCGAGTACCTATATCTTTTTGAAACATGCACTGGAGTTAACCTAACTCAACCATCTCTACCACTTGCTTTTGGCTTTTTTATTCTCAAAAACTCCACTGAATGATGATCTGCACTTTTCATTTAGCTTCCTTTTCTCATTGCTAACTTCCTCAGCTAAGTATAATTTAAGTATATTGTTTAACATGATATAGTGTCATAGGGTTAACTGAGCAGAATTAACTAGCATGTTAAGACCTTTAGACCAAATGCCTTTTTCATACACACATTTGTAATGTAACATATATATATGTACCCAAAGGACTGTGATTTAGCAAAAAAAATGTTTCCCCAAAAAATACATTATGAAAAAAATTTAATTGCCATCAAGCAATCCAAGCTTGTCCTGATGTTTCTAAAAAAGAAAATGAAGAAATAGAGGTTCTGAGTTCATCCAGATTCCAATTCCTAAGAGATGGCAGCAACAGGAACAATTTCATGATTTGATCCAGAATTTGAAGCGGTATGACAGCTTTTTGGGACCACTTCTGATGAAGGCAGAGAAATAATTTCAGAAAGCCAACTGATCCAGTGTCTAGCTGTGTGTCTGAGGTAAAATAGTCATATTTGATCATTTCCACATCTGCATTTGTTCTGCACCGGCACGTTTTCAACTACTGAGAGCACACTTGCTGCCACTTGTTGCAGTGGTCTGATTGGTCATATCTGCATGTGAAAAATAAAGCTTGACCCAAAAAAAGCTGCCGAGCCGCTGCTGAACTGCTAGCTCGGCAGTGGTATCCTTTGCTCCAACTGGTTTTAACTTCGGTTGCTCACATTGTAATTGTGAATCATTTAACTTGCCCATTGTCTTCTCAACGTTAATGATTATTTTGTTTAAAATCCCTTTTTAACAGTAACCCTATGTGTTCTAAAGAAATGCTTGTCCAGTGTTTAAATGTGATACCAATGGATTTCTTTTTATTTTTTACAAGCATCCATATGTGGTGAGTTGGGAGTGAGACCTATTTCAGTATTGCCATCACTTGGCATGCCAAAAACATCAGTTAAACGAGGCGGCAGTGGCTTTTACAAAATTAGGGAATCAGTACAGACTGTCATCTCTGTTTAAAGATGTTCCAACATAAATGTCTCATTTGATGTCTGTGATGACTTTAACCCATTTTCAGGCAGACCTCTAATATAAGATATTAAGAGTAAAAGTTCACTCATTTCTAAACCCTGGTTAAAGGTGTAGGACCTGTTCTCCTGCAGTAGAAAAGGCTACACTTCTGAAGAGACTGAGTTTTAATTTGATACAATCAAATAGAGACATTTTGAAAACTGTAAAGGACTTTAAAATTCATTCTTTTGCAGTATAAACTGTTTATCTAGAAATATGGTAGAGGTGTGTTGTGTTTAAAGATGGGGTTTAAAAAAAGTAATCTATTACACTTCATCCCTTCCTGAGCACCAGCAGGCCTCATTACCAAGTAATGCAGTATTACATACTGATCAGAGAAAGAAATTTGTTACACTACTTATTGGTTTACTTTCACATTACTATGTGAAATAAACTGAAATGCATTGTCATATAATCAGTTAACTATATAAACCTATTATTACTACTACTCATTAGAAGGTTCGGTGTTCGATCGCTGGCTGCTTCAGTCTGCAGTTATCCTTGGGCAAGATGCTAACCCCAGGTTCTCTCCAACTCTTCCATTGGAGTGTGAATGTTAGATAGAAAGCACAGAAAAGGTGCTGGTATGAATGAGTAAATGAGGCAAGTTGTATGAGCTGCTTTGAATGCTATAAAAGAGTATAAAAGAGCTATTTAAGAACCATTTCATATATATATATAAAACACAAAACTGACAACAAAAAGTAAAGATCAAAACCAGCACAAAAAGAGTTTAAAGCAATGATTACTCCAATTCTGTTTATGGGTTCTTGGTTAGCGTTAGCACACTGTCTGTGCAGATGTTTGCCAAGAGCCAAAGTTAGCATAATGGACGCAGCTTGTCTTTTGTGCATATTGTATAATGTGCATAATGTCCATATCTCCACTCCATAAAAGCTGGAGGCCCCTCCACCATTTCCCTTCTCCTGGTATGCAGACATTTGAAGATCCTTTGCAACACAAGTAACAATTTTATTTTAACAGTGATGTAATTACTGAATTTTATAGAGCAATGTGTTACTTTAGCACATTACTAGAAAATGCAATTTGATCACAATAACACATTCCAAACATTGCTTGTGTTTATAAAAAAACTTTCTGTTTATCCGAGACTGGTTTGCAGGGGCGTGTCCCCAGCCACCGCCTACAGGTTATCCAAGGCATTCCTGAACCTCTTCCTAGACATGCCAAGAACACCTCACCCAGGACACTAAGGAAGCAGATCCCCAAACCACCTCAACTGGCTCCTTTCATATGGAGAAGTGGCTCTACTCCGATTTCCTCTCAAATGACTGAACTCCTCATCCTATTTCTAATGGAGAGGCCAGCCACCCTTCAAAAAGAAGCTCATTTCTGCTGCTAGTATCCTCAGTCTCATTTTTTTTGTCACTACTCAAAGCTTGTGACCATAGCTCATGGTATGAGGAATTAGGTCAACTAGTAAATTGATAATTTGGCTTTTATGCCCTCACCATGAATTGCTACCTTACATGGAATATGGCCCCATCCACCTGGAGAAGGTGCTATAGGGGATGACTGTCCAGGCCCCAGCTATCTGGAACAAAATTACACACCACAGAATTATTCTTTAGTGTTATTCTTTACTATTGTTGTCACTGTGGTGACCTCATAGCTGGTTATGGCCATGTTTCCAGGGAAAATGATTGGCAGATTTAAATGAACTGTTTGCTATAATAGGAAAGAGAAGCTCATTTGAACCTTGGATCCACTCCCCAAGCATTCTCCTTCTTCTCCTGGATTTATAAGTGCCTGCTTGCTCCACACGTCATGTCGTTCTCATTTCCGTGTCCTACCCTGCTGCCAGGACTGGCCTGTCGTGAAACTGCAGCCTTGGACCCAGCTGTTGCTTTATATCAATAAACATTTTTCATTCCCATTTAAGGTTGTGGTCCTTCTTATTGGAAGAGAAAGGATGGTACTTATCTTTATACTTCCTTTATTTAGATACATCTGGAAAGCTTTTTAGTAAACTTAAATAAATATGGAAACAATAAAAACTAAAAATCCACACGTTAATCTAATATTTTGTCAATCTTTTTTATTTATTTTCTTTATAGCATTCAGAAGGACACACACAGTTTCCTGTTATTGCACAGAAAATCTAGAAATAACGCTCTAAATACATTCTGCTTGGGAACATTGACGTCCAATATTTAGCCCTAGGGAGCTTCACTGGTGTTGGTCACTGTAGTGACAGAAGCTGCAGCCAGCATCTGGTTTTCTTTGCAAAGCATCGAGATTCAATGCAGGATTAGCCTTGCTGTCCGTGATAATGAAATCGGTGCAACAACCATCCAAAGATCAATACTAACACTTCATTTTTCAAATATTTTTGCACAGCCCTCTGTTGTAGAAGGGGATAATTATGGTTATTTAAACAGTAGACAAAGCTTGTGAATGCAGTATATTGTGTGAAACAATGACCACCGGTGCTGTCATTGTTTATTCACACAAACAAAAAGTCACCTGTCAGGAAAATATAACCATGAGTCATTTTAAATATTTGAACAAACCAAAGCTGCTGTTGAGGACTTTGACTTTATGTACAAAAGCGCGCGCGCGCGCGCGCACACACACACACACACACACACACACACACTGCTTAAACAAACAGACAGTGTGCCAATCCAGCCTGATTCCCTGCACACTCGCTTACATCAGTATAGAGCCATACTCACACCTACAGACACCCTGCGTTACTGTGTGCTATCAAAGCGATGACGAATGGCGTGTATGATAGCAACATGCTCTCCTCTCTGTCTAACCTTTCTGAAATACTCGTGACATTCTCCCTGCAGCGCACCTTGTCTGCCTCCCTCACAGGCATTGTGCTGAATTAGCCAGCCATGGAAAACGGCTACTCTGTTGTCAAATGATTCACACGGATGAGCTGCAAAAAAACAAAAAAGTCTGGGCTAATTGGTATTCAAGAAGACGCCGTGCTACCTGTTTCAGAGAGTCTTCCTGTTTGAGAGGCTCACAGTGCCTCCGGGGAAAGTTTGAATGCAGTTGCAGCTGATGAATAGCTAATAACTTCTATTAGCTCATTTAATTACCTCTTTGCTTTTATCACAAGGCTGATTTATTTTCTCAACACACACACGGGCTGCAGCAATTGCGCATCATTTTAAAGCTGCAGCACACGGCCCTGTAAGAGATTTTGGAAGATTAAATGCATAAATGCCTTCGGAAGCGAGGGTTTAACACGGATGTTTGACTCTGAGCTCGCGAAGAGACAACCAAACTGATCTTGTCAGTTGAAAAAGGGCTTTTCTTTCTAAACAAAAATCAAAGCAAAAGACTGAGAGAGAGAGACACGTAGGGAACAGGCCAGTTAAAAGTGGGCCTGATAACTCCAGCTGTGCAGCATCACACATTTGAAGCACCAAAAAAGAGGCTTTCTTCTCCCTGTCTCGTCTAACCTTGCACACTAATTAACAAACTATTATAGTGACAGAAACGTCTGCTGAGCGCTTTCAATGAAAATGTCTAAAAACAGTTGACTGGCAGCTCCAATCACCACTCATCTCCCACTGTTTTTTCCTCTCTCTATTGTTTAGTGTACACAAATTAGAAGGAAATCACAGTGGTACCATTTTGGGGGAAAAGTGCAGCAGGAGAGAACGTTTTAAATGAAAGACTCTCTCTGCCAGATAAATGGATCCCACTGTTCACACAGTCACTTAGTCACCCAGTCAGTCAATCAGTCAAATGAACATGCAGATTGTTCAACACCTACCGGAATGAAGAGAACATCCACGTACTGAAGCAACAGCCCAGAACACACACCAGATGGGGGAACCTATTAATTGATCAAATATTTATAAGATGCAAATGTGGGGGGAA
Organism: Aulonocara stuartgranti; assembly: GCF_965226115.1. Taxonomy (NCBI): domain Eukaryota; kingdom Metazoa; phylum Chordata; class Actinopteri; order Cichliformes; family Cichlidae; genus Aulonocara; species Aulonocara stuartgranti. The sequence goes on from NC_138949.1 coordinate 30,720,465, forward strand.
AGAAAATGATGCCGTCGCTGTCCCTGAACACCTGTTTCCCGGCCGGCTTACTGAGCTCTTGTTTACCACCTGTCTTTGTACATACTTCCTCCCTTCCTGAGCACCAGCAGGCCTGTGACTTTGCCTCATGTCTCACTGCTTAAAGATTCTACAGCTTGTTGGCTAGCAGTGTTGTGCGCTACAATTATCCAGTAAACAGGTATGTTTACCCTTTCCTTTACCATCTGTATTCATTTAATCACCTACATATTACATCCCTGTTCACTGCTCCGTGTCTTTTTGCATACCTTGGTCCACTAATGTCCAAAGATTATGCTCTAATTGGCTTTTTGTATGCTAATGGCTATAATGGACTGTATATAACAGTGAATGTAGGCTCGCTTTTAGCATGTGGACTGACCGTATTTGCATGACAAGTTGGAGCGCTACATTTTCATCTACATACATGTGACAGGTAACAATAATAATTAGTGCTAAGAAACAACAAAATACAAAAGAAAATTGAATTTCCCTGAGCAAAGACCTGTGCTGCACAGCATTGTTAGATAATCCAAAACAAACATGCTAAAAGGTCCAGTTTGGGGACTTGGAATCTTGTCAGATGCCTGAAATTGCTGTTACAGGCAACTGAGCTCCTCACTTCATCTCTAAAGGTGAGCCCAGACACCTCATTTCTGTTTCTGTATCCACCCAGAGCTTGTGGCCGTAGGTGAGGACAGGAACGTAAATGAACCAATAAATCGACAGCTTCACTTTCACGCTCTACCACAACAGGCCGGTACAGCATGCACACTACTGCAATCCATCCGTCAATCTCCCACGCCATTCTCAGTGGACACTCTACCTTTCCAGTGGGAGAAGTTAGTGTTTACATCATAGTGCAGTGGCAACTACTGTACTGCAGAAATCGCTTGAAGTATTTTCATAGGTGTTTGTATGTCTGTGAACAGATTTTGTCAATAACGTCACAGCTGGTGGATTTTGTGCAGCCCAGTTTTGCAGCAAAACGTAACACAGTCACAGAAAAGTCTATTATATTGAGTCCATGGACACAAATGTCCCGTTTTTTTTCTTATTTTCGGTACAAATCTCATCTCATCTCACCGCAGCAATTTCCTAATGTTGTAAACCCGCTCAACATTTGGCAATAAAACCCTTTCTGATTCTGATTCTGATCTTAGAACATATTTCTGCTTCCACCTCTAATGTCATTTGTAAGGATGCCTAAACCTAACCATATAACAGACTGAAGTGAAAAGCAATACCAAAATTATTGTAAATTATTGGTATTTAGACAACAATACTTTGTGTACATGAACAGAAATAAGTAGTTTTCATGAAAACGTGGTAATAATAAGAGAATGTTTGTGGTCACAGAGAAACACAAAAATAATGCAACAAATTACTTTCTCCTTTGTATTTAAGTACAATACCGCCTCACTCTTAGGAACATTTTGCTGTGTAAAATATGTAATATAAGTACATTTTTTAAAATTAATGACCCCAACACTGATCACAACAAAGTGCCGAAATACCTCCACAAACACTTGACCACACAGCCTGCAGTTATTATTGCACTTGCTTAGCGATGTGAGCAGAGCCAGTGAGAACCCAGTGAGACTCGATAAGAGAATTGATAAGTGATATCGATAATGGAATTGTTAAATAATTATCAGTTTCCATCTCCAATCATGTGAGACTGTGTTGCTTGGTATGAATAGCTTCAATCTGCCGAGTATGTCATGATTTTTCTTTTTTTAAAAATTCTTTCCACACAAAAGCAAAACAGGTGTAGTCGATGGAGTTCTGACAAATGCCTCACTGCCTGAGTATCTGAGAATCCTGCACCTTAATGATCTGTAATGTATGGAAAATGTAAATGAAGGAAAAACAAGGTTTTTGAGCACTTGAATTTGCAGAAAAATAATGAGCTCAGTCTGTGTTTCTAACTTGTCGCTATCAGAGAAAATGTCAGTGTACATGTTGAGTGTCACGTAAGCCGTGTGCTTATGGTTTCCTTGAAGCAGAAAGTCATATAACATAAATGAAAGTGCACCGGCTCATCCACGGGGGATCAGTGTCAGAGGTGGGGATACGCTTCACAGCTTCATGACAGAAGGGCACAAAGAAGGAGCAGGAGTTCGTTGTTCTTGTCTTTAAAGGGTTAGCGCAGCTGAGGGAGGCTGACAGGAGTGCCAAAACTTGCAAGTGTCTTTTCTTAAAGAACAAAAGCACAAGTATGAAAGGTTTTTGAATTGTGCGAGAGGAGGCTTTGTTAGCAATCAAAAGGATTTTAAGTGAGATTTCCAACCCTTTTCTTTTAATAACTTTTTGTGCTTTGAGGGAAAAAAAAAACAAAAACAATAAAAATGCTCTTGACATGTTGGTGCCTGGTGGTTAATTTATTCTTTGTTGCAGACAAAGATTTAGAACCTGTGATTCAATGAGTCGCTGCTTTAATAACTACATGAACATTTTCTTTTAAACAATAGAAATGAATTATATTAGCTGAACGTTTTTTAGAAAAAGATAGAGCTGTAGATGGCAAATTAAATTAAACAGGAATACCGAAGCAAGAAATAGAGATGGAGCTACAAACAGCAGCAGGACAAAAGCCTGGCTGTAAGAAATGAAAGAAAAAGAACGTCTTTGATTACTGCACTGCCACTAAATGTTAGGTGGCACAATTTTACATCATGTTTTCTTGACACCACATTTGGTGTCACGATGATAGTTGCTGGCATTGCTGCTGATTTGATTGGTCGTAACAGACAAAGACTACATAGGAGGGGAAATACCTTCATGGAGGTTCTACGAGACTTGGCCTGAGATATCTTGACACAGGACTGCAAGGCTGAAGGCAGTGTGCATGTTTGAATACAGCAGTGATACCAAGTGATACCAAGTGCCAATTTATTTACTTGTGCTTCCTGAAAAAGGGCTTGCGAGCCTCTGGGCTGGGCATCCTCTGTCCTCTATTCTTCATTCATCCAGAAATCAATCACAGTAAGCCAACTAGAAGGATGTCATGATCCTCTCTTATGAAGATGTGCTTTAGGAAGAAGAGGGAAAAGCCTGATGAAGGAACTTTAGGATATTGTATTATTGTCGTCCTGCTATCTGGAAACCTTTCTGCAGCCATTGGAATAGGTTTAATTTGAGTAGAACTTAGATGATCATCACATGGGAAACTTTGACTAGTAACCACTTTAATTCCGACCTTTTCAGTCCTCTTTTATGTTGGTCTCACTTCAGATGTGAGAGTTTGATATCAGACTGTTTTTTGTGTATCTTTTAAAATGTTTTAACTTGGAATAGCAACTTGATTAAATGCTCTTGAAGTAAACTTTTCCGATCAGTTATTTTAATTCATAAGCTTGTGGTTTGACTGTTGCTCATTTGTGTCGCATTAATATTTCTCCTTGTTTGCTGTACTCATTCAAAAAGTCACAAATATGTTTTGGAAAGATCTTTAGGATTCATAGATTTCTTAGCTGTGTTACTGAGTCCAACTGAAAACAAGAAGTGGGTTATTTCGCACTTTTTCGAAACCTAAGAAAAAATAAAGTGAGTCACAACTTCCTTTTTGAGGAAAAAACAAAGTCTACATATGAGACCTCCTTCTTTCTGGCTCCTCTGCATTTATTAACACTGCCAGCGTGCAGCTGCTGACTGAAATCACAACGCCGTGCGTGTACACGTGCCTGTGTAAGCTTACCACAAAAGATCCAATAGTGGTATTAACTTATAATTCATATTTTGGGAGCAGAAAGTTTGAGAAAGAAAATAGATGTTTGCTGCCCGAGGCATTTCTTGTTTAGTAGGGGAATGTCAAATGCATGTGTGCTAATTACTGGAGGACGGCTCTGTATTAACCAACTCTAGTGCATCTTTAAACTGGCAAATTTAAGATTCTTCTTAGTGCCAGCTGTGAGACTCTCCGCTGTTAGGTTTGGCTACACACAGACGCACACACACACACAGACGCGCACACACACACACACACACACACACACACACACACACACACACACACACACACACCCACACACCAAGAGTTCTTATTAACTTTGAAGGCTGGGTTTGATGCTGTTGCATGTAGTAGAATAAGAAAAGCTGCCTTTTGGGGTTTCCATTTGCATGTGTTGATTTCTATATGCGACAGTGTGCCTGAATTATTAGTTTAATTCTCCCCCTTTAAGTCACTGAATGAGTGCTGTTTAAAAAGAAAAGCCCAGTAAAAGTGCAGGGTATGAAGCAGGTATGGAGGAAATCCAGGCCCCAGATATCCAGAGGCCCCAGAGTACAAGGACCCGAGGAGGACCACCAAAGGGGGGGGAACCGTGCCACCCTGCTGGTAAGAGCTGAGTAGAGCCCCAAAGGAGAGGTCACCCCGCAGCTACGGAGCAGAGGCCAGAGGGGGTTGCTCACTTTCTGACTCACTTTTAAAGTGGAGCGAGCTAAAGCAGAGGGACACGTAGAAGTCTGTCGGTCTGAAAACTGACCAGAGATCAGACACTACATAAAGTCAAAGTATAATGTGGGTAGAGGCCGTTCACCCACACTCATCCAATGATCCACTTCAGCCAGCTTTGCAGACAATTCATTTGATTTCTTTTTCAAACTGTGGTAGAAAAAACATTAAAGGGACTAATTTTCAAATGATACGTCATTTCTAATAAATCAGTTTTGGAAAGCCTTTGCTGTGTGACATAGATAAGCTTCTTTTTTTTTTTTCCCAAATCCAGTTATTATAAACCCAGTAAATGCCTTTAAAAATCCCATTTGAGCAGTTTTCATGAAGGCATTGTGTTGTGAATTATTCATAGGGTCTCATTCTGGGTTGTTACTGATCAAAATTTCATGGTTAACATCACAAAATCAGGTTTAATAAAAGATATATACCTGTGTCATCCATCCGATTAGAGGCCATCCACAGGGATCGGTAACATTTACCTCCAGAAAAACGACTAAAAAATAATTAATGCATGAAGGGTAAATTTAAGGGCGTGAGATTCCCAATATATAGGCATTAAAACACGAAATAATAGCACGCTAGTGTTTGCACTCCTCACTCCAGTAATGATTGTGGAATCACTTTCAAAATATTTTGCAGCATCCTTTTTTCCCCCACAGTAGAAATATTGCATTAAACTAATGAAGTTTTTTTTTTTTTTTACCTTGCACTTTCATCTGCTTGATAAATTATTTTTAAAAAAATAACCTGCCATCTTTGTTGGGAGCTCAAAACTACCGGGATGGAAGTGCAGATATTTGGCTTTATTCAAACTCATATTAGTGAAGGTTTTCTAAAGAAACATTTCAGCTCTGCTTGTTGACTGCTGGCTGTTTGTCTGTTCTTTACTGTTTGGAACGGGACACTGAATCATTTCAATGAAACTTGTTTTCTGGCAGACATTGAAACAGTCATTCCAGGTTACTGCACAAGGTTTCAAATGTTCTGCATGTTTTCACAGTTTTCGCCTCATGGAGCGTTTGCATTAGTGGCAAAGCATAGAGTATACAGAGATCCCCGAGCCGGCGAAGCTTATTGGCTCACCTGAAAGGAATAAAATAACATTTTATCTTATTCAGTGGAGCAGTATTTCAAATCTCATTGTGCAAAAGGAACCAGATTTCAAGAATAATAATTTAAACTTTTTAAAAAAACTCTGATTTTTCTTGTAGGTTGTAGCTGTCTGTGAAGAAAAACACTCAGAATATAGAATAAAAAGTCTCCAAAAATTTGATTCTGTTCATCTGGACGTAGCGTTTTGTGGGAGAAACGTTTTGTCACTCATCCAAGTGACTTCTTTCACCATCTTACATTGCTGTGATTGTGGCCATTCCCCAACTCTCTGTGAATGGTACTCATGGCCATTGATCAGTGGTCTTTGATCAGTGGTTGTTGATCAATGGTCATGAGAATTTGCATAATTAAGATTAAGGAACTGACCTCCCAGCCCATTGTTCCTTCATTGGGCTGGTTTCAGTCATTATGCAAATGTACTGTTTATAAGATTGGAAACCTGCAGTCAGCTAAGACTGAAGAAGTCACTTGGATGAGTGACGAAACATTTCTCCCACAAAACGCTACGTCCAGATGAACAGAATCAACTTTTTGGAGATTTACTTTCCTGGATGATTCAGAATGCATCAAGACATAGAATAAAAAGCTTAGTCATAAGTCAAAAACTACGCATTATTATCTACTCTTAAAGAAAAAGTTTTGACAGGGATAAATCCATCGTTGAAATAAACTGTAAGAACTCTTGCAAGTCAACAGAGCATCATATTAGTATACTGGTGACATGACAGAGGGTGGATATTGAATACAGATTCATTAGGACAGTCCTGTTTGTGAGGTCCTGTGCAAGATTAATCATTTGCAAGACACCATCATGCGACTAGTGTTGGGTGCAACTTGTCTCACAGAAATGCATTATTGCAATCACATTACATTTTTGTTACTCTGTATTATAATGCATACGTTTATAAATTCAATAGTCACATCACAATTATCTGCATGATGGGTGGATAAAAAAATGTGCTTGATTTATGTGCACTTCCACAATACTCAATAATATAAAAAAGGTGGAGGTATTACTTATATTTTATTGCACAAAGTATGGAGGCAAAGAGCAAACTGTTCCTAGAAAAATCAGTCCATCAATGCAAACTTGTCTTTAAAGCTCTTCAAACAACCTGCTGATCTCTGTTACCCACTCTGTGATGCCAAAATGAAACTAGCAGCACAGGTTATACTGCAGAGTCACACAAATGTAAAACATCACTTTGAAAAGGGAGTAACGAATGTAAGTCATTAGCTATTTTTTAGAAAGAGTAATATGTACTACGTTACTATTTTTAAGTTAACACCCAGCTTGAAGTTTCACAGCAGTTTGCATCACGCTTGCTGTTCCCATTGTTTATATACAGTCTGTGTTTGCACCATTGCTGATAGCTAATAACACAAATACATTTATCTGACAGTTTGACGATTGTGGGCCAATTACCTTGCAGTGGTTTTCCTGTCCAGTCTCTTAGCAGCTGAAAGATAAAACCATATGTTTAAATATTATCTATAAAGTCTTTGTTCTCCTACATGATCATAAAAAAAGTAAACCATGATTTGTTCATATTCCTAAATTCATCCTATATCAAAGGATGAATAAATATTTCCCTAGATAGGCACACAGATGTACTTTTGTTTTTGTCTCCTTTAGTCTGCCTTCTTACTTTTCTCTCTCGTATCATAGCACAGCAGTATTAGCATATGAGTCAATGTACAAGTGGGGCAACACCTGGGCTAACATTTAGTCTCCATGCAAAAAGAACAGCACAGAGAACGATGGCTCACTGACATGTCAGGTATCGTTTACCTCCAAATCTGCTCAGAGTGGCTTTGTAGATGTAGGGTGAAGCACCGTATGTGTCTGTTTAACCCCGGGACCTAAGCAGATGCTTCACTTAACACGCCGGTGAGCGTTGCTCCTTCCTTCATTATTTTTAAATGTCATGTTGTCTTTGTTTTTTTTTTCACATACACAACACTGTACACCGCAAATGTCACAGTCTCAGCCCAGTGTCTGTCTTCTGTTATACCCACCAGTGTTTATTTTATTTCTACACACAAATCAATAGAAAATTCAGACAGGATGGTAAATGAGCTTCTTTGTCCCTAAGCAGGTACCGCTAGGGTGCCTCTAGTCGAGAGATTCAAGCCCTTCTTTTTTGCCACTAAGCTGTTAGAAAACTGAATTGTGCAGCTCACCACAATCTAACCATGTGAAAGTGATGCCTCATGATTAGCATGAACCACATGTTTTATCCTCACTTTGGTTTTTGGTTCCCATGCACATCTCCTCACGTGCCCTACCAGTCAGTGGAGCATGTGTGTACAAAGTGCACCAGTCTTGTGTACTTAAAGGGCATGTTGCGCTTCAGTTAATATAACCTCTTCAGGGAAAATGTCTTGAATGATTAAATTAGCAGCATGTGAGCTCAAGCACACATAATTTCACCACCTGAAGCTTAGTGACTAATTGATTGTTTCTGAGCAAGTAACAGCAGCTGGTATTGGGTTCAATGTGCACACAACCTTAACCAGTGGTGGCATTATGTGACTTTGCCTGCCCTGATTTCAAATCAAAAATAGTTTATACTTTTTTATCGTGCAGGAGGCAATTTAACTACATGGATATCCCCTTTATGTCCCGATAAACGTCCAAGGAAGACAGAAGTGTAAGGGCCAAGGGGTACCACACTTTACACTCCTGTCCCACATTCTTTCCTGAGGGCACTGCATATTATTTTAAGAACCAATGGGTTTTGCACCTGAGGCTAAATTCTCACAGTTGGAAAGTTTTGCAGACAAAAAATAAATAGAAAAAAAATCCACCCACAAACATCCCTATGCTATCATTGTAAATACCGTCCACTGAATGGGCCGCCATTACGATAAGACCACTGCTGTTTTCATCCTCTCCTCTGCTGTTTGTTGCACAGTGTGTGACCAGCCCCACTGGTAGTGAAACAGAAGGTAGAGACGAGCAGAAAAACACCTGAGGAGACTTGCACTGAGCTTAAACGAAACAAGTTTGAATGGCTCAATAAAATGAATGCACTCTTTTTAACTATTTGGATTAATGGGAACTGTTTGTACTGTGTACTCTCCGTGCAGCCAGTACCAACAAGTCAAAGTAGGATGTGAACAACAGCTCCGTTATTCAAGTGTTTAAAAGTAAAAAAAAAAATTGCACTTTCACTCTTCTCAATCCATCAATCATTATTTTGACTGACTGATGTGAAATCTACCGTGGTAGTGAGGTGAAACTGAAAAAAAAGTCTCTGGCTTGAATACACTACCCATACACTTTCCTCCTTTCTTTACCATTCTTGTGACAGAGGGGACAGATGACTTAATGCTGCAATTTTAAATTTTGCATTATTGAACGGTGACTTTGTTTCAGTTTGACTTCTAAATCAAGCAAACCAATTTAAGAGAGAAAGTTAATGTCACGTTACTTTATTTTAAGCTTTTTTTAAATGTGTCGTTTCAGTATTTTTAATCCCCATTTCAAATTTAATTACCAATACTGATAAGTAAAAATATCTTCTTGCAAACATTAGCCAGTCTTTAACTTGCCAGCTCCTTCACAAAGCCTAGGTAATAACAGACTGTGCTTTTGTGCGTTCAGAGCTACTGAGTGGGTGCGGGTACTGCCTCCTGCACACTCTATCCAGGCAGCTCCCTCGCATAAACCACTGTGTAATCCCAGGAGTGCAGAACTGTTCAACGTGGAACGCATCCTGCTGTGTGCTACCCGTGAGAAAGTGGAACATATCTAAACCTGATTCTGTCAAAATTATCTGAGGTGTGATGGCTTCAGTTTTACAAGCTTCATTTTTTAACTTAATAAAGTAGAGTTTGAAATTTCATTATTTTTACTGTCTGGTCTGTTAGAGAGTTACCACTTTTGATTTTCTACTGTTGCTATGTCTATTTTGGTGTATGGCATATGGCTAGTGGTTGGTAAAGATCGTGGTCACTAATGCATTGATGCGTACTCAATAATCCAGGTAAAGAAATCCCAGAAAGCTAATTCTGTTCATCTTCATTTTCAGTGGGACACACCTTTTGTTACTCATCCAAGTGACTTCTTCAGTCTCAGGTGACTGCAGGTTTCCCCAGCTTTAAAAACAGTACATTAGCAAAATGACCATAACTAGCACCACCTATTACCAGTGGGTCATGAGAAGAGTTTCATGTTCATTAATGTGCAATTTGTCATGACTGGTGATCAATGGCCATAAATATTATTCAAAGAGGTGGGGAACAGCTGCAATCACAGCATTGTAAGATCGTGAAAGATGAACCTTTAGGCCCCCTCCTCGATTTTCACCTAAATGGCCTCAAACCAGCGTGCGCCTCCATGTCCAGGATGTATACATTCGCAGCAGTGAAGGCATGGTCACTGGTCTGTAAATATAAAATAACTGTGGTAGCTCTTCTGTGTTGTGCCATCTGCTTAGTCAGAGGTTGAGTTCCCTGATGTATAAATCACAACAATCATCCTGGTAATTAATAGGATACACTGTATCATTCTGTTTCTGCCAAGGGACACAATCCTTGGGGTGGACACATTTTGGGCTTAGTGTGTTTTGTTTTTTGGAAATCCACAGAGATATGGTGTTTTGAGAATACCCTGACACATAAAGATCACTAAACGTTTTCACCTAGGCAGCAGTTGTCCTTCTTACCTACAGTGACTGAAGCATTCTTAAGGTGCCTTACATACATCTATAAATATCAGTTTTTTAAAAAGGGAGAGCTGCAACATCGTGCTATTCAATACATCATTTTCAATAATTCATTTATGGATCTTTTGCCTTTCTGTGCTACAAATGTGCTTCTGTTGGGAATAAAAGTGGCCTGCGAAAAAAAGTTAAATACTTTGTGCAAAACACAAGTTTCTTGGACAGTTTTAGGATTATTTTATGGTTTTACTGGTTTATTGCATTTTATAGAGAAACAGTAAGATTAGCATGAGAGGTTTTAAGACATGAGACATGAATCATGAACTGCTGTCAGAGTCGTTCAGAGTTTTATAGTACTACACGTTTCTAAGGATGCTGTGCCTCATGGGACAGTTTTATATCCTCATGAGACACGTTTGTGCAAAACACCTCCCTTGATGCATTCATTTGGCATGAAACTGATGCTTAACCATTACTCAGATTCTCTTTTTTCCTGCTTTAGTCTAAAGAGAAGTGAAGTACCTGGCAACTACTTGAAATGCATTCAGTGCATAACAAAATACATTTGGCCAATATTTGCATTTAGATTTTTTTCAAAACTCAAATGGTTTAAAAAAGTATAATATAATATTTGATTGTAGCCGTTTTAGCAGCTCATTATACAGACTTAACATTATGGAATAGCGAAAGGAAGACATTTGCATTTGGTCTCAGGCTTAGCATGGTTTGACCGAGTGGTTTTCCTTCCCCAATTCTTCCTTTTTTTCTTTCCTTCACTTAACATCTCCTTTGTAGTCAGCATCCATAAGTTTGTCATACGCAGCTGTGAACTGCAGACCTCAACGCAGGATGCTGAACACAAAAATTAAGCTAAAAATCAGCCTTAAATATTGTTTGCTTTAAAGTGTTGTATGTTGGAGCAGCAGTTTATCGGCAGCTGAGAGGGAGAGGTTGGATAAACTCATTAGGACGCCAACTCTGTTCTGGGATTCACCCAGTGCAGGTGGTGGGAGACGGAAGGACTCTGGTCAAAATAACATCTCTGATGGACAGAGTCTCCCACCCCATGCATGTAAATGTTGCTGAACTGCAGAGCTCCTTCAGTGACAGACTGCTGCATCCTAGATGCATGAAGGAGCGTTTCCGCAGGTCCTTCCTCCCTGCAGCTGCCAGACTGTACAATCAGAACTGCTCCCAACAAACATAGATGTTTTTTTATTTAATTTAGTTACGGTACAGTACTCTGTTTTTGGTAATCATTGTCCTTGATGTAAATATGCAAAAATTGTGTATGTTTCTGTTCTGTGTCTTGTGTACTGTTTGTTTGTATATGTATCTTTCTTGCTGCTGTTACACCCAAATTTCCCCTTGTGGGACAATTAAAGAATTATTCTATTCTATTCTTTATCTATATTAATTGATACTATATGCAGTGATACATACATTTCTGTTTCAGTGGTCATTTTTAGATGCTTTTAAAATGTCATTAAGATTTTCATGAATCGAGATCTGAATGGATCAGGAGTTTCCATAAGGTTAGTATCACTTTCAAGTTGAAGTCATTGCTAAGGTATATGTAGCTTCACAAATAGATAGTGTCCCTCCAGATGGTTCACAAGTAAGAGCGAATGGTCAACAGCTTTAGTATTATTGGAGTTAAATGATGCAGCAAGATGTTATAGCTGCTCTCCATTTTTAAAGATGATCAGAGATGCTCATTTTATGGAACATTTCATTCTGTACAGTTGCTCTAACTGCACTAACTGACCAGTGGATAGCTGGAATTTGCAGTATCACAGTATGCATAGTATTTAGGCGTTTCTCAGATTTGTGTAAAATAGTCAAATGAAAAGGTAAAGAATTACAGTCTTGGGCTACACTTTAAATGAAAACAATGTGGCAAACACTAGGTATGTGAGAGTCATCAAATAAACAAAGAGCTAAAGACATCAACATTTATTTAGCCTTATATTAGCTAATATTAGCAACCATAATATTGCGACTTCACCAGACTGAGTGTCTGAGGAAGAAAAAATGCATTTCGTCTCTTATGTCACTGATACCTTAAAATGGAAGAAGTGGAATGTGTTTCTTCTTTTAAAAAATAAGCACTTTAATATCTCAAAGAAACTTATATAAAATGTTTTGCAAACTGTTCATAGGCAGCGGATAGCTTTATGATGGGATTTCACAGGCATTCTTTTTATGCCATTCAATCACAAGCATTTTGTTGGACTGACAGCTGAATTCCTATTTAATCTCATCCCAGCTTTCTATCTAGCAGGAAGGCAGGCGCAGTTCTGAAATGTGTTTATTGGTTTCTTTAGCTCGCAACAAAGTTACACTTTCATGTGTATTCTGTTGCTTTCCACGAGTGGGATAACACTGATAGGATAACATTTATGTAATCATAGCATGCAAAACGGAAAATACCAAACATGCATGAAGGTAAAATTGTGCATCTGTGAAAAGAATCTCCCGAAGTCTCTGGAAAATGTGCATCTTTAGCCTTTTGAAGGCTAGGCTTATTTTTTATTATTTCAAAATGAAACTTAAACTAAGAATTTAAAAAAGAATCCTTCTATGAGGAAAATTCTGTGGGAATGGTAGCAGTTGTCACTGTCTATACCAGAAAGAAAAGAAAGAAAAAGGCCCATTTACCTGGAAATAACTACAGTTAAGTCCTATCAGTGAATCCTGTGGCAGATCCAGTGATTTGCCTGCAACTGGCCCTCAGATGGACCATCTGTCCACACAGACATACAGGTGGCCAGATGGTCTAACATATTTGCTGGCCCCTGGGCCCCACAGACAGAGACAAGAGGAAAATTGGAGGCTTTCCACATCAGCCTTCTGCAAAATAAAACATATAAACAGACTCTCTCCATCACAGATGTGCACACAGAAGCGAGAATATAGAATGAAATGTGACTCTTTGACCACACGGAGGTATCATCAAAAACAAATGCTTGAAAAGAAGTGTCTTCAGAAAAACCACACAGTGTATGTGTGTTTTAAGTTGTGACTGTAGACTGAATGATATTGTGAATTTAGTCTGCATGAATTGAAAGGAAATGGTATGCAAGTTATTATTACTCCCCAAAACTGCCCTGAATGCTTACATTTCTCTAGACAAGTGTGCTGTAACCCAACAAAGGTACAAAGGTAATCTAACGATTTCTACTCAGCATCTGAAAACAATCCAGAGCTTACAGGAACTGTAGTTTTGTACATTTGGTCGGGACCATGGAAGAGAAAATGATACGTTGACTACACATAGACAAAATATGTCTAATGAAGGAAAGGGGAAAAAAACCCAACAAAATTTAAATAAATAACAGGTGGCATTATGTTAATGAATCATGAGGCAAACGACTAATAATTCTGTACTGCTGTTTAACACAGTTCCAACAGAGGGCCTTCACTTATGTGTGCTATGTCGGTCTCATTATTTATTATTAATGGATTCATGCATAAGATAATGTGTTAAATAAATAGCAAAAATGAGCAAGTTGTCCATTTTCCTAAAAGGTATATATGTCTGAACTCACTGGTCAAATGTATTAAAGGCATTTCTTTATATTTTGTTAGAAACATTGAAAACATGTTGTGGTGGGGCGTGGTCTGCGGTGCCGTGCAGAGAGGGCAGACACACCTGCACGGCATCCGTAATCACGCCCGCCGAGTTAAAACACCGGGACTCAGGTGTGTGTTGTGTTGTGGTGAGTGTAAATAAAGATGGCTCTGAATGATGATCTGTGGTCCCGTCGTTCCTTATTCTCACCACACATGTACGACAATTTATTGAAAAATATGAGCACATTCATGGAAATACTACTACCTCAATTCTTCAACACATCCTAAATTCTCAGCCAAACTTTTTTTTTTTTTACGTCTTCAGAAATAGTTCTCCAGGCTTCTCGAAGGATATTCAAACTCTTCTTTGGATTTTGGCTGCCTTTTATTTGTTTCAAAAATGTTGAGATCCAGGTTCTGGGGAGGCCAATCCATGACTGATAGTGCTCCATTGGTATTGCAGATGGTACTCCAGAATATTGCACGGTAGATAAAAATAGCGCAAGACTCTTGCACAGCACTATATGTTCAGGAATAAATAACAAAAAGACTGTATGGTTTAAAAAAATGGTTTGTGAAATGTGAAGTATCGGCAAATGTATAGTAATGTGTATATAGTGAAGTATAAAAGCAGTATTGCATTGAAACTAATTTCATATGTTAACCCATTTTCTAGAAATAAAAGTCCAGAGCAACACTTTGGCTTGGTTTTAGTATTGAAAAAAAATCACCTCCCAAAAAATAGATTGTCTGAAGATTGCACTTGCACTAGAAAACCAATTTAACAGATGTTACACACCGGCCCGAAGCCGGGGTGCAACACAACAAAAAAATAAACCCGATACATAATAACACAAACAAAAAAACACACCACGGCAGAAGGACGAGTTTGGTTAATTTATTCACTGAACAGGTAGCGAGCTTCAGGGTGGGCGATGCCAAAACAACAAACAAAACACACTAGAAAGAAAAACAGAGCTAACTTACCTCCCACGATTCCAAAACAAAATACAATTCTCTAACCTGTCTCCCTACCCGAAACAGGAAAAAAGAGGGGAATAAAAGAAAACGGCTTCCCACCCCTACAGCTACCAAGCCCAGGTACAACCCTTTTTCAACATTAATATTGCAGTCACACGCCACGACGGTCCCCAGCCACACAGCTCACGGGGAACCAGGAAAAGTCTGCTCACCGGCCCAGTCCAACCCCTTTTGTAGCTGGCCTCTTTCCTTCCTCCACCAATGGGCGGCCTCCACCTGGAAACAAGCATCGCTGAATACAAATACAAACAATAACAACCCCGTACCACAAATAATGACCCTGGGTCATAACACAGAACAATTTCATGTCTCATTTTGTTTTGTGCTTTTGACATAGGCTCACTGCCGTACATCCCTCTGCTCAAGCTGGCCTCCTCTCAGTCCTCTGGCCTTTGCTCTGTCTGCTTCACTTTCTTTTTAAAGCTCCTGAACTCCACTCTACTTATCTCCCAAGTCATTTTACTTTCGGTGATTTTGTAATCAGCTCCTCATCATGACTGTCTGCAGCTTACTTCTAATAGGTTTTCCTGTGGCTAATATCAGCTCCTTGTCTCTGTATGCTATTAGCCTCTTTAATGAAAGCATGACCCCTATCTGTGGCCCTGCCTCAGTCTTCCTCTCAGCCCATCCAGAGCTTTAGACGTCGCAACAGTGAAGTGATGGAAAATGTCACTTCTTGTCCATATTCAATTTGATCTTAGCTATTATGGCTCTGTGGGGCTCAAACACAGCTAAGGCTACAGCTCGAGGCTGAAAAGGGAGTTTGTTGGTTCTTTGTGATATTTGTCCACATGATGGGATCATTGAGGAAGCTCAACATAGCATGCAGAGCCCAGATTTTGATCTCAGCAGCTGTTTCTGCAGCCATGTTCTTGAAGTAGTTGTACAACAAAGACAGACAAAGGAGATATGAACCGCAGAGAAAGCGCTTCTCACAGTAAGACAAACCTTTCTCTGGTTTGAACTTCAGCAGGTTCTCGCGACAATGCCTGCATTGAGATGCATGCAATGTGATCATTTGTCATTTGTGTTCACAAGCACTTGAAAAGATGTCCCTAATGAAGTGGATGAATGTGGTACGTTCAGTATAAATGTGGCTTATAGTGTAGAATGTTTTCAGTTGTTTCTTGGACTAGAACAGTAACTATACAAATGCAGTCCATACGAGGAGTGAGAAGAAAAATAGCAGAAACTCTGAATGAGAGGTACAGACAGAACAGTGTGTTATATTAAAGTACATTGATAGACAGCATGTTGGACCGGTTTTCTTTCCACCTTACTCATAGTAATAACTGTGATAAGTGTGATATATTAACAGTAAACAACGTCAAAAAAGCCAATACATTGCCAGCTGGGTATCTTTAAGAATCTAATTTTATTCATAAAACACCATTTCACAACAACAATTTCTTTCAGGGTACCTGTTGTTATAAGGTAACCATCGCGTGTGAGCAGGATTTGCTGACAGTGAGGAAGAAGAACTCCCTTTGAACAGGAAGAGACCTCATGCAGAATAAGCAAAACGCAAGCTAACCAAACAAAAACAAAGGTTAATGCCAGGCACTTATATAAATAGCAAACTAGCTATTAATCAAATTATTGGTTTAAATATCCACAAGCTAACAGGCTGAAATACACAAAGTGTAAGCCCTGACGGTGGTGGCTTTACAAATCTACCAAGAGGCAGCATAGCTATATGAGCAGGACCTTGGCAAGTGTTAAAGACAGTAAGATATGTCTGGGAGCTGCTAACAACAGCAGCTGAGCTATGTTAGGTTGTGTCAGGGGGACAGGTTAGCAGTATGTTAAATGATCTCAACAGAAAGAATGAAGGACAACTTCTTAGCCGCCACATGCGCTGCTAAAGAGCAAGCTAAACTTTGTGAGGTTGTGATGTTTCCTTTTCTAAGGCTGGCAGTTTGTGTGATGTTACATAAATGATGTGTAGGCAGGAGAAGGTGAGAGAGCTTTTGTCGGTGTCAGATTCAAGAGTGTGAAGCTGCAACTGCTTCCTAGAATCTTTGCAGACCCAAAATCAAAAACTGAGTAAGTTTTTCTTTTTTGCTCAAATCTCCATAAGAGACCTATGGTCACATTCCCATCTGAGCAGTTTGCATTGAAATTGCACTGCTGTTAAATCAAAGAAAGAACAGTTATATCTGCTTGAAGCTCTTAAGGCACATTTTAACACTTCGTGGGAACCAGTAAGGTTTTATCCGAGTCAGGAAATTTTGCACACGTGATAAGACAAAGGCAGATTTTCTGCATATACACGAGTGCCCTGTTACTACTGAAGAGTCGTTTTTCCTCCCTTTAACAAAGAGGAAACGTTGAGTGGGCTATTGACATGAGAACAAACATGTTGGTTAGATTTTTATTCCGGTGGATCCTTGAATAATTGAACATACCTGCTTCAGTTTGGCTCAAGGGGTAACTAGAAGTGAAGGATATGTAACTCATTTCATTACTGGTACTAAAACTGACAAGCCAGATGATGCTGTAAAAGGACAGCACTGTCAACACAACCTCGACTTTTGGGATAATGTCATCTAAAAATGGGAGAGAGTGGGATTAATGTTGACAGTAAATCAAATATCAAGATAAAGGTATCGCTGTGAATATATTTTGAAGAACGCGTTCCAAAATTAGATAGCATGCAGTAAAAGTTGTTCCTGAAACTGTGCTCAGTTCAGACTTGATGAAGTCTGTAAAGCCATTTATTTGCTTGAAACCTGTCCTCCCAGCTGCATCATTACTTCCTTGTTCTTTCAGAGATGGAGTCAGGGGGACTTCAATAATTAATGACAAACTGTTCCTCAAAGTGCTGCTCTGGAACTTGGGTTCCACCCACATGACTTTATTACCAAATGTGGCCTACCCGCCACTTAAAAGAGCACAGCCAGCAGTGGTTATTCCAATAAATGTGTAGTCGAAACACGTTCCTGGGAATTACTCCTCTTCAACGCGTTGCTCCTGTGGGTCTCTCCAGGTTTAGGATTAGCCTTTATCCTTTGTTTTCCTGTTCCAAAGAAGATTTTGCTACATTGTACCAACTTTTTTCCCCTGCAGACCATTACTGAGCAGAGTTTATTTATTGTGTGCACTCAGGGACCCCCAAAAACCTCAGGGGCTGAGGGAGCTGAGACATTATCCAATGGATTCATTTGTTTTTGCTGTTGTTAAAATAAATAAATATAACTTCCTCCGTGTTGATTTGAACTTTCTAAAAGACAAATACATGGAGGCTCTTAATAAAGCAACCTTTCAGTGTCAGAGCTCCTCTGACACCCTGCATCCTCTCTCTCCCGACTCTTCCTGATCAGTGTGTCACACAGCTTCAATCCAGTTCCAGTCACTGATCTCCAGGAGACTTAACAGTGCTTGCCATAGATTTAAACTCTTTAAATATGGTAAAGGTTTCTGAAAAGTGTGTCTATGCATGCATCAGTGGTGCCAGTACATTGCACTCCCATTTGATGGACCTCATGCTTAATTAATCAATACAGCTGTCACAGGCTGGTATTTTTGTACTTCTGTCTGTTTTGCTCCATTTTATTTTAGAAAGCCACAGCGTTTGTGAGCACTGCCAAAATGTGTGTGACGTGCAGCTAAAGCTGAAGCTGCTGACATGCTTCTTTCAGAAAACTTCCTCAGTAGACAGCGATGGCACAACAGTCTAACACTGTTAGACTTGTAAATGTCAACATCCTGATTTAACGACTCGTGATACTTTAACCTACACCTTTTCTGATTTATATGTTCGATGTTACAAATTCTGTCATGACTAATGGAGAAAGCCTGATGGCAGATGGGCTTGTACCCATTCTCGCTTGGACGTCTTAGTCATTGGTAATCACGCTGTCATTCCTGCCACCCTTTTTCTTTTCTTTTTTAAAATTTAAACCCTCTCCTTTTCAACGTGCTACTATCTGGGGAGACCTAAGGAGGGTTTAGTCCCAGTGGAGCCTTACAATGAACTCTGTCTACTGATGGAGCTCTGCAATGGGAAAAAATGACAGGACAGAATATGGAGAGGTGATGTGGGAGAGAGTTTAACGATCTCTGTCTCAATGACTATGCCTGCTGTTACGTGTTCACTCGTCCTTGATACCAAGTGAGTTCAATCCATGTTTTATACCATTTGTATGTCCCCTAAACATTTTTTCTGCATGGTCTCATCATAAATGTCATGCCACTGACTGAATAAGCTGGCTGTAAGCATTGCTACAATATGAGTAACCGTAATGTAAAAGAATAATATTTCTGAAATGTTAAATGTTGTGAGCGTTTCATGTGTGCAGCTCTGCTGTGGCTCTAAAAATGAATTCCAATGTATGTTGTTCCATGACCAGGAAATGCTTATTATACCCTCGATATACTCGCTCTAAAGAACATCAGGCAGTTAAAACACTAATGTTAATATACATGCATTCCAGAAATGTTGATATGAAATGTATTTTATGGTTGACAAACATCTGAATTATTATTTTTTTTAACATAGCACTAAAATGTTGAATCCTGTTTTGCATCAGATCACAACAAAAGCAACAGGACAGAAACGATAAAGAGTGACACTGACACAGCAGGTGGTCTTCATGTTTGTGTCCCCGAGAAACAAAAGTGAATTTTCTCTAACTCATCCCTTTTTCTCACCACCCACGTCAGAATGCACACCTTCCTTCATCCTCCTGCAATCCTGCCTTTCATCTTTTCCACTTTTTCTTCCTCCTTCCCTGCTGATCCTCATATGGTGCACTAATAATCAGCTCAGTAAATCAATATCCAAACCAATAACCATTACCTCAAATTAGAACTGCTTGCTCTAGTGAAGGAAAGCAGCTGACACCTTTGTAAAAGCACCCATCATTAGTGTCCATCGACCTGACCGAGCCACACAGAACCTGCGGGACGACTCGCACAGCATGAGGCAAAAACAAAAGGAAGTAGGAGAGAAAAGGGAAGACAGAGACTGACTGCTAGAGAAAGAAAACCCAAAGTTGTTTCCAGTAAATAAATCTCAGCCACAGATAAATTCACTCTGCCAGAATTTATCCTCCTTTAACAGATGGGATTTGGTTCGCTGCTTCTGTGGCAGAATTACTCTGTGTGTGCTCGTTTTGAGGCAGAGTGGGATTGGAGGATACATAAAATGGCAGCCTCCCTGTATCCCTCCTTCCATCTCTTTTCACTCCTCCTCGATCTGCTGGAAGCATCGATGTGGGTCACATGTAAATCAGTGCAGTGGGTCGAGCTGGTGTTACGGGATCCCCCAACTGAAACATCATACATCATCTCAGCTTGCTTATTGTAAGGCAGGTGCTCACACTGTTGGTTTATAGATCACTTATGTAAGCGAGGTGTTGGGGCGGTTTTTATTTATTTATTAATTTTGGGCTGGTGTTCACTCACTGGCCCACAGATGGCAGTGTGGGATAAACTATTTCAGCTGGCAGTGCTGGTCATCACTGTCCACTCACCTGCTACCCTGAATCAGAAGAACAGGTAGATTCAGGTAAACATGCCAAACACACAAACACAAAAACACTATATCACTCTCACTGTGTGTGCTCTCTCACCAGGTGTGAATGATGAATCTTATAGAAAAAAAAAAATACTACAGACAAATGGTTGAATTGAGTTGGTGGGGAATTAATGAAAAAAAAAACAGGTAAAACCAGAACAAAAGGTTCCTGCTTCACATGTTACAGAACCAGTAAAACACTGCTAAATCTCAAGTTTAGCAGTTAGTTAATCATAGTCTAGATGATCGTGTCTGCTGCTGTTAGCAGTGACTGTCAGACCATCTTCACTCCCTAAATTTATGTTGCTTTGCTTTTCACATCACCTTTAAAGCACGTGCTCTTGTCACAGCCTCCTATTCTGCTACTGAGAACTGTCATTCTCACTCATGGGTTAAATAGGCCTGTAAACACCACTGAAAAATAAAGCATTTACATTACTTTTCCAGTTTTTCTTTTTGCACCACAAATGATAAAATGGCAATAAATAGCACAACGTTTTTTATTTCCCTAAACTCCAGTCATAGGACTGTAAAAACAGATCAAATTAAATAAAAAAAACAAAAAACAAAAACATAATTGGAATACATTATTGAGACCATCAGCCTGGTGATTTTGGAGGTTAACTCTCTGGGAAAAGTAAATGGTAATGTTCATTAACAAACTGGTAACAACAAAGTTCAGCTGATCATCAGAAGATATTAAATTGATCCACAATCTCTGATTCATCAGCAAGATGATCGACTGAGGATTGTCGTGTAGGCTGCTAGAATGTCCACAACAAATTACATGAAATCTTGCTAGTAGATATCCAGATATGGTGGAACTAACCTATCACTCAAGCTTATTTCAACATATTTTAGTTTAAGTAATCTGAGAAGAAACTACACTTTTGTACATCCTTCAGATTCTGTTGTTGGGTTACATGCACTTATGTCAATTAGATGTGTTTTTAGAGGCAGGTTGCTACTATTAGCTAGTCTACTGTTTCAGATTTGAATTAACATCCCTTCAAATTTTGGATTAATCTATCCTGCAACAATCAACAAGAACTGGCTAAACTGCCTTGCAACCCCATTCAATGACTGTCCTCTAAGCCTTCAGCATAAGACATTGGATTGGACTGCTTAGATCAAAAGTTTAAGATGTGCGATAAGTGTGATATGAAATACATTCTAATGTGTACAGGTGATTCCTGCAGGTTTCAGATTATGATACAGAACTGCTTTTGAACTATAATCTTATGTCTTGACTGTATGTTATGTGTTTTTTAGCATCTTAGTGATTGATGGTCATTTTCCTTTAAGGGTATACACTAGGGCTGGTTTCGATGTTCTCTTCCTCCCTGGCCACACACCGCCCTTAATGATCCAGGCCCAAGTGTGCATCACTTTGTCTCAGCATTTGTCTCTTTTGAAAAGCACTCTTGCAGATCACAGGTTTAATGATTTTATGTATTCTTGGGCTTAATTGGGGAAGGAGAGACAAACATTCTTCACACAAATTGGTTCATTTCTAAAAGCAGTTTTTATGGAGGCAGCTGTGGTTGAGGAAGCACTGAAGACCTATAGTATTCACACTATATGCGTACCTTGCCCAAGTACAACGAAACATGCCTAGGCCTGCATTTTTAAGCAGGCCACAGTTTGCAGCAATCACATTATTCAAACTAACTGAACTCTGGGGATCAAATGCATCTGGGCACAGTACGAATCATGTGAGCACACCCCAACTGTTTGTCTTGATGATGTTGGAGACCACTGGTGTTAGCAGTGACTGTCAGGCCCTAACTTTAAAGCATGCGCCCTTGTCACAGCCACATCTTCAGTAAGTGAGAGTTCTGACTCCAAAGGTTAAACAGGCGTGCACACACCACAGAAAAGTGAAGCAGCGGTTAGTACTGTTCCTCACGATAAGAATGCTCTCAGCTCAAACAGCATGCTTGTTAGGTTAAATGGTGATTCTAATCTAGTCACATCTGAGAAGGCAGTGGGGAATAGCTGTATATCCTGCTTCTCACCAATAGCCTTCCACCAACTATGAACCTGAACAGCAGGTAAGTAGGAGACAAATATGATGTGATTCAACTCATGGCTAAAGCTGTTGCTGATTCATTTGAACATTTAAATTTAAGTAGTCAGAAACTTGACTCGCTGCTTATGTTACACACGTATGATTGCACTTTTTTGGGAGTAGGCTGTATTTTCAATTTTTTCCCCCTGATTTTCCACATTCTGCTTACTCTCGTTTTACAGCCTGCCAGTATTGCGGTAAAAATGTGAATGACGGTGAGTTACACACTTTGTGCCATAGTTATTTTAAAAGATTCAGTGAAAATAAAATCAAACATTGTTAACATGCACAATGCAAAACATTCACAATCAGGCAATGCACAGAGTAAATGTTACGATGAGAAGACTTTATTCTCCCATTTCAGGATTCATTTTTCTTGCCGTTCTTTATAACAGTGATTTAATACCAAATTTCACACTTGATTATTTCTAAGGCAGGGGAAAATGTGATTTGTTAAATAAGCCACTTTAGAAACAAAATACTGCAAATGAGCTAATTTTAAGGTGCATTAAAGATGTAAGAAGATATCCTTTATAATATCCCAGTTTCCCTCTGATTAGGCTGTAGGCTCAGATAAATGTGATTTCACTTCTCCAAGGTGAAATAAAACTGATTTAAAGAGGATACATGATGAACGTATTGATAGCAGATCTTATTGTCGGTGCCCCAACGTACCATGTAATTCTTTGGCACCACTTTTCCGTCTGTATCAGGTTTTGATGAAATCAATGACTCCCAACAATTTGCACCTGCAGATAACACTGAACCGTATCAACGTGACAAAACCCATTAATTAACATTTTCTGCAATTACTTGGAAACTTGCAAAGTGGCAAAGCAGAATTTACTTGGTCAAACATCGTAAATACAAGTGTTGACAAAGAAGACAGACAGAGACAGGCTTTGGGCTTTGGCAGGCAAGCTAAAGCAAAAGAACACACAGGCTGACGGGGAGGACAGAAATAGAGGGAGAAACTTTAATCTGGCAAAGGGGCGAGAGCTGGTTGGTAGGTATATATACTGGGCAGATGACTAAACAGGAGCAGCTGTGTAAAGAGGAGGCTGACCAGTATGAAAGTGGTATGACTCATTTTGCTGAAGCTTCAGGGCTGAAAGACATGGTTCCTTGAAACAGTGTTCAACAGGCTTTGGGGTAAATTTCCTCTTTGTGAAAAGCTTGTATAACAAAAGAGGGTGTTTAACACACCACTGTTTCTGTTTAAATCATCACTTTCAGCACAGCCCAGGTGACAGAGAAACAAAGGACAACTGGTGGGCAGGTGCAGAATGGCAAAATCTGAAGTGATTGGATCCCACTGGGCACAGCTGTGTTACATTAAAGATCTGACATATTTACCAGAGCTGATTGTCACCACTCAAGAAACTGCAGATTATTGGCAACAAATCTGTTAGAATCTGGTGGTTAAAATTCAACCATCCACACTCTGAGTCACGTTTATTCTTGAATAAAAGCTGCAAATGAATGAGACAGGACGTCAGACACAGGAATGGCATAGAGCCTCTAGCCAATTTTCAAAACAAAAGACCGTGTTTCGACTTATGGCTCTGCTGCTGAAACGCTCCCAGAGTGATGTGAAGCTACGAGAAAGATGAAAGAAAATCTGAGATACAGTGTCATCAAAAGCTAATGTCTTAAATGAATATATGATAATTTAAAAAATGCATGTCTGCTTTCTTCCTGAGAGTGAGATGTGAAGATCATTGCAAAAATGAGGACGTGACCTGCTTAGTGTAGTCTAAAAGTATATTCTCAGACAGATGTTACTAGCTTAGCTGTGCCTAAGTACCCATTAACACAGATGACCCACAACAAGCTGACCTGTTGTGAGGAGCTCTTTTATCACGAGCTGTGGTGTAGCCAAAGGAAAGGCAACCTCAAGCTGACCAAACGAAATAAAAACTGCAAATTATTTCATTTAGGAAATAGGTTAAAACTGTGGTCAGAAGTAGAGTCGCAAAGCCAGGTCAACCAATATGCACTGACCTGTTTGCACAGATAGCAAATCTGCTTTTTCTTCCCATTTTCAAAGGGTATAAACCACAATTTATCCTATTGTATCTCTTTCCTTCCTTTCAACAGTTTTTTCCTCTTCTTTTCAGTGTAGTGCCAACCATTCGTCTTAATTTAAGATGCTAAATTATAATGTTAAACATAACTCAAGTCTCTGTAATGGAAGGAACGACCCAGTTCCCCACTGATTGGCAGGCTACCAGTAACTTCAGCTCATCACATCTTCCCACCAACTGGCTTTTCTGTCCCCTGTCTGTCTCACAGCTAATTTTATTGATGGTGCCATCTTACACAAGACAGGAAAGTGAGTCACTTCGATTTTCTGCAGCAATCTTGTGCAATTTTTACACCTTTCTCTTCTCTTAGGGCAGTTAAAGTTAGCAGTTAGTATATCATAATTACAGGGAAATTGGCAATATTCAAGCAAAGGTTGAAAAAGGGTATTGAAATTGCTGTCAGCCGAGCTACACAAACCAGGCACAATCAATGAAAATACCAGGGACAGAGAGGCTTCTCTTGTTT